>NC_134689.1:266412689-267160189 GCF_050947455.1 Rhinoderma darwinii | reverse complement strand
CACTTACAGAACTTAAAGTATCTGCTACTGACATCTTGGTGCCACCTTCAGAGGTTTTGTGGCGTCCATGCTTCTAAAGGTCAGAGCAGGGGCGTAGCTAGGGGGGGCAGGCGGGGCATGTGCCCCGGGCGCAATTTAGAGAGGGTCGCCAGCGCCACCTCCTCCTGCACTATAATTGTACCTGTGTCTATGGGACACAGGTACAATTAGAAGCAATGAATGGCCGGTACGTTCCGTTCCCGGCTATTCAGCTCTTTTGTACCAGAGATGGGCTATCGCGCTTCCGTCGATGAAAGGCGCTGAGTGACAGGGAAAGTCATCCTGCCCAGCAAATCAGCGCCTTTCATAGACGCTTCGTTCAACCCCCTGGAGACCTGCGCAGAAGACAACAGGGGGGCTTTATCTACAAGGGGGGCTTTATCTACAAGGGGGGCATTATCTACAGGGGGGCTTTATCTACAGGGGGGGTTTTATCTACAGCGGGGCTTTATCTACAGGGGGCTTTATCTACAAGGGGGGCTTTATCTACAGGGGGGCTTTATCTGCAGGGGGGCTTTATCTACAAGGGGGGCTTTATCTACAGGGGGCTTTATCTATGGGGGGCTTTATCTATGGGGGCTTTATCTACAGGAGGCTTTATCTACGGGGGCTTTATCTACAGGGGCTATATACTAGGGTGGGCTATCTATGGAGCACCATATACAGGGGTGGACTATATCTACAGGGGAGCTATATACAGGGGTGGGCTATATCTACAGGGGTGGGCTATATTTACAGGGGAGCTATATATAGGGGTGGGCTATATCTACAGGGGGGCTATATACAGTGGTGGGCTATCTATGGCCACTATATACAGGGCTGGGCTATATCTACAGGGGGGCTATATACAGGGGTGGGCTATCTATGGAGCACTATATACAGGGGTGGGCTATATCTACAGGGGGCTATATACAGGGGTGGGCTATCTATGGAGCACTATATACAGGGGTGGACTATATCTACAGGGTGGCTATATACAGGGGTGGGCTATCTATGGAGCACTATATACAGGGGTGGGCTATATCTACAGGGGGATATATACAGGGGTGGGCTATCTATGGAGCACTATATACAGGGGTCGACTATATCTACAGGGGGCTATATACAGGGGTGGGCTATCTGTGGAGCACTATATACAGGGGTGGGCTATCTGTGGAGCACTATATACAGGGCTGGACTATATGTGGAGCACTATACAGGGGTGGACTATATGTGGAGCACTATATACAGGGATGGACTATATGTGGAGCACTATATACAGGAGTGGACTATATGTGGAGCACTATATACAGGGGTGGGCTATATCTACAGGGTGGGCTATATCTACAGGGGTGGGCTATATCGACAGGAGGGTATATATACAGGGGTGGGCTATCTGTGGAGCACTATAGGGGGAGCTATTTGTGGGACACTATATACAGGGGTGGGCTATAAGGGGGCACTATCTACAGGGGGCATGGTGTGTGTGTGTGTGTGTGTTTGTGTGTGTGTGTGTGTGTGGGACACAAGGTGTATTGTGCTATTATAATTAGAGGTGCAGCGTATGGCGCTATTATATTTAGGGGCGTAGTGTGTGGTATAATGAGAACTTTATCTTTATTTATAGGTGTAGAAATGTTGGAAAAGTGAGAAGCTGAAGACATCTGAATGGCAAACTGCAGAAATGGGCTGTGACCGGGAGAAGTCATCATAGAGGTCTGGATCGGATGGAGAAAAAGAACTAGAATCTGAGAGGTCACCGGTGAGTCACTTAATGTAAATGTTTATTCTGCCTCTAATCAGCACTGTAGTCATGGTATGATCTGCAGTGAGACGATGGGTGGTATGATTATGATATGATTTATTTTTTGTGAAATATCAACTCCCAGCATATCCTTATCATTGTTCGGGCCATGCTGGGAGCTGGAAACAATTTAGTGCAAACCTATACGGCAGGGGTTGCACTAAATTGAGCTGTATTTGTGCTGGTGCTGTATATATGTACTGAGCTTGGTTCAGCGGCTGTATATATGTACTGAGCTTGGTTCTGAGGCTGTATTTATGTACGGAGCTTGGTTCTGGTGTTGTGTATAGAACTATATTGCTTGTAAAATGTAAAAATGTTTTTATGCTCGAGTTACATAAAAAGAACTGTGGAAAAGAAATGACACGTCATTGATTGGTAGAGAAAACAAACATGGCGAGGGAAAGAGGTGGGGGGGTGCCATAATGTTATGGCTAATCAGTATATATAGATATATCTATATATGGATAGATAGATAGATAGATAGATAGATAGATAGATAGATAGATAGATAGATAGATAGATAGATAGATAGATAGATAGATTCCAACACGGTAATGGGTGCAAGCAGGTAATCCAGATCCGTGGATTATAAGACATAAACTAAAGAAATCCCACAGCACTCCGATGGTTCCAAAAAGTATATGATTTATTCAGTCAACAGCTGCAACGTTTACGTCCTGCTATAGGACCTTTTTGAAGCATAGTGACACAGCAATACATGCAGGTATATAAGACATGTGCCTCATTAGATAAACAGACAGACAGACAGACAGACAGACAGACAGACAGACAGACAGACAGACAGACAGACAGACAGACAGATAGATAGATAGATAGATAGATAGATAGATAGATAGATAGATAGATAGATAGATAGATAGATAGATAGATATGTTTAAGAACAACATGACACAATAAAAATAAGTACAATAATCGGGAGGTTAATGAATGACAGACTGATACAGAAGGGAAGAGGACCCTGTCCGCGGGGGCCAACAATCTAGGGAAGTGGGAATGTGACAGTAGATGAGGGTGGAATCTTTTTATCCAGTAGAAAAGTGGCAGCAGAGTTATTGCAGGCTGTAAGCTTTTCTGAAGAAGTGGGTTTTCAGGTTGCATTTTATGGTTTGGATGGTGGGAGAGAGTTTGGTTTTTTTGGGGTAGAGAGTTCTAGAGTATGGGGGATGTACGGGAGAAATCTTGGAGATGATGATCTGAGCAGCAGATAAAAGGAAAGCAAAGAAGAAGGTATATATATATAATTTTCTTTCTTATCTTTCTATTCAAGCTGACTTCCTGTGACTATAAATAGAAGATACCAGGTTGTTTTGTTACAGGGTATATACTAAAAGTGCCATGTCTGTTTGGCAATAATTCTGTGTCAAACCTGTTTTTTCTTAACTGTATCTGTTTAACACTAGTCAAGAACCTCAATCGAGCGAATACATTTCCAATTGAGACAGCAACAGACTTGACACGTTGTTCGGGTGCACATACTCACATGGGATTGTCTCCTCTCCCAAAAACTTTCCAAAAGTAGCATCCTTTTTCAATAAATGTCTTTTATTGTGCCCATCATCATTGTACATAAAATAAAAGCAATGTTTTGACCCATTATAGTGGTTGGGTCTATATTCAATCTTGAAAAGACCCAACCACTATATTGGGTCGAAACATTGCTTCTAGTTTTTCTACTATGATGGGCACAATAAAATAAATTTATTGAAAAAAGATGCTCTTTTTTCAACTACTACTTTGGACTAATCAAGAACCTGTCACTCATGTATTTCAGACATTATAGCTTCACTACTGGCCTTCCCGGGCCTTTCACACAGTGATAACACAGTTAGAAGTTTTCATTTTTGGCCAGAGGTACGATTTAACAATAATAATAATACAAGCAATTTTCGTTATCCCTACTTAGCCCAACAAATTAAATTTTAAAAAAGACGTTGATTTTATGGCCCGAAATACAAGCTCTTACATATAAATTACACAAAGAGCTAAGGAAATATACATAATGCAAAGAGGCATACTATCCAAATCATAATTGTGAATGCAGCTCTGGTACAGCTTGTAATTCAAGGTCAGTGCAAGATAAGCAATGTAGTATATTTCTAAAGTTAGGCCCCATGCACACGACCGTGTTTGGTCTGTGATATACGGTCCGCATGTTGGCCGCATGTCCCGGACCGAGCACAGTGCAGGGAGCCGGGCTCCTAGCATCATAGTTATTTATGACGCTAGGTGTCAATGCCTGTCCGCGGAACTACTGTCCCGTACTGTAATCATGATTACAATATGAGACTGTTGTCCCGCAGCAAGGCAGTGACACTTAGAGTCATAGATAACTATGATGCTAGGAACCCGGCTCCCCGCACTGTGTTCGGTCCAGGACATGCGGCCGACATGCGGATCATATATCACAGACCAAACACGGTTGTGTGCATGGGGCCTTACGCAACATATTTAGTTGTTAAATTCTATATATAAACTTTAAAATAATGTTCTCTGGTGGACACTTTAATTACAACAAAGTTACAGAATATATTCCAAAGAGAACTGAAGCTTTTGAGTTACATTTACATTTGGTGGTAGTTTCACTGGTGTCAAATGGAACAGGCCCATAGTGACTGCTTTGTGTGGCGCAGAATGTTGGCAACACAAGAAATTCGGGTCTGGCTTTAGATGTATTTTAGATATTTTAATTTGGATGTGTGCAACAACTCTTTTGTGTTCTCTTCCATGGCCATTCAATGATTCTGACTTTCTGAGGTTCTAGTTCTAATAAGCCTTATAAGAGGGACATTATATATCCTGAAGGTCTGTATTTGGTACTAAAATTGTATTTATATATTACACATTTTTCTTTTTTTTTGTCTCACCTACTGAACAGGTTTTGCATCCAGTCTCACAGTCAACACATTCTCCAGTCTCAGGGTCTTCCATCTGTCCTGTATTTTGTGATAAAAGTATTAAATAATTTGCATAAGCCAAATGACACAACACAGCAATAGAGACCTGGAACAGGTATACTGATATTCAAATCAACCAGACATTAACTAAGCCATACAATATAAATATTATACATTCCATATGGTTGGTTGAAATTAGCAATATTTTTTTTCCTGCACATTTTCTGTAGTCATTCATGATTCAGCATTAAGCACCAGAATTATTGTAATAAAATATTTTATAAATGCAAATTCACGCTAATGATACTTGGAAAATGCTGTTAAAGTAACACTTGCATATGGTAACTGAACAAATTTAAGTAAGTTTACTTTTACAATGGCCAATAATATGCCTATCAAATTACTTACAGTATTTTCGTATCATAAAACTTTGCAAATTTATTAATTCCAGTTACCATAACTTCTGTTTACACCATGTTTGTAGTGCACATTCAGCAAAATCTCTTGATTGTATATACACCAAAGTATAACCCCAATGAATGCCTATACGAGGGATGCCCTTGTATTGAAAAGCATAGTCGACCTAAGCATTTTTTTGGCATTAGCGTGTACAAAAATTATGCTGATATATAATCAGACAAACGTATTCCAAAAGGACATTTGCTTGGCAGACATCAAGCCCATTATAAGCTGTAAACACATTTGGTAAATGTACTCCACAATCGAGTGGTGGGTTAGGAAACAGCTCAAACTTCAAATGAAAACAGAAAAGTTGCTTTTAAGAGTAGGGGGTTTATCAGGGGCATCTAGACAGATAGGATAGATAGATAGATAGATAGATAGATAGATAGATAGATAGATAGATAGATAGATAGATAGATAGATAGATAGATAGATAGATAGATAGATAGATAGATAGATAGATAAAGTGCGTGTGAAGGGACTAAGTTTGGATAGTTGTAGCAGTTGACACTAGAAGAGTTCAGTGCGTATTCCTTAGTACCACTGTTGGGAAACTTCTTAGTACCGCTCTTAGGAGAGGTTTGCAAATATGTATTTCAGATTCTAATAATTTCTATGTAACTCTTTACTAACCTACATTCTTCCATTCTTCCAATCCATGCTAAACTTTCTGTCATCTTTTTCTGATTAGACGATCTCCATTAACAAGAAATGGGGCAGTCTTTAGGTGCATATAAATTACAGCACTTGTTTTTTGTTTTATTTTAATGTACTTTTCAACTGAGGTGTTTACATCATTAGCAAAGCTTATTGCTGTAACTTGCTACAGTATATTTAGATTTCCTGCCAAAGTAGACTGTATCAATGTGTAGATACAACTGATGATATGGTAACATGGATCACTGACCCTCTCTGGGCTAAAATTGTGACTAGTCACTCTGTCACCTTGTTATATATTAAAGGCTAAAACATATCTAATAATGTATGAAATCCTACTCACACATAATATGTGAGATACATATATATATATATATATATATATACACATACAGTATTTTTACATAGATATATAATTATATCCATATACTAGTGTGTGTGTGTGTGTGTGTGTGTGTGTGTGTGTGTGTGTGTGTGTGTGTGTGTGTGTGTGTGTGTGTGTGTGTGTGTGTGTGTGTATATATATATATATATAGATGGGTGGGTTGGTCTTCTCAAAGAGGTGGTCTTTTGGAGAGGTTTCACTGTGCGTGCGTGCGTGCGTGCGTGCACATACATATTATAATTCCGAGTTAACATAATTGTCATTCCAAATAATGAAATAATTCAAATCCTATTATTACTCAATTTAAATACATTCATTTTCACAGCAGCTGTAACTTGAAAGCTACTAAGGAAATGACAATATCTCAATTATCTGAATGAATTTCTTAGATATTGATATTCCAATAACTTGAAATATACATTTGCTCTGCAGCCTAGCAGTTCTCCATACTTAGTAGCCGTCTTTGATGTAATAAAATGTGCAGCATCAACATGTTTCCTGGCCACATGCATTTCTCAGATAACCAGCAGGAGTGATGAATATATTTTATTATACAATCCCCTTCACTTGTACTATCTTATCTGAACAGTACAGCACGCGGAAAAATATGTGATTCTTGTAAAAAGATCACACCTTTGTGGACTAAAATTTACTTCTTTAGATTTGAAATGTTCGGTTTATTTATTGACACTTTTAAATGTGAGTAGTTAAAATGCTGTCACCAACTCAATTTATGATTAGCAGCATTAAGTCATATATAGCAGGCCTGTTACAATGCACACGTCCTGACAAGACCATACAAATATCTGGAAGATACTACTACAGCTGAATTGTATCTATTAACAATTGTATAACATTAGTGGAGGCAAGTGTGTGATTATGGAGCTGAGATTTCTCATGTAACTCATAAAAGAAGTATGGGATATAGTGAT
The DNA here is from genome assembly GCF_050947455.1 of Rhinoderma darwinii. NCBI lineage: Eukaryota > Metazoa > Chordata > Amphibia > Anura > Rhinodermatidae > Rhinoderma > Rhinoderma darwinii. Next base: position 267,153,013 of record NC_134689.1, on the reverse strand, counting down.
TGAAATTCTAACCTAGAATAGTAGACATAATACATTGTATAACTAATGTCATAGCCCTACCGTCAAATATTAAAGAGGTTCCAAACCTTTCAAGATGGTTACACCATCAATATGTGATTGTTGTGTTGGTTCTGAACGACGGGATTCCCACCAATCGTGGATCACGTGCCAGGGCACTCTATATTTGGAGTCCTAACAGGCACAGCACCAGCCTCGGCCATGCTCGGTGTTTGGTATCTCAGGCCTTCACTGTGATTGGTGGGGGTCTCAGTGGGCAGAGCCCTACCAGTCACATATTGATGTCTTATCCTAGGGAAATGCCATAAATCTTGAAATGATGGAAAGCCTTTAAGAAGTTCTGTAGCCATATGAAAGCATGAGGAACAGGTTATGTGCTTTTATAAATGTCACTTCTGGTAGTAATATTAATAATGCTAATAGTAATTTAAAGTTAGGGGTAAATGATGTCTTATGCCGTATACCCTAGCTGTTCTGGACCTGTTTTTAAAGCCCTACTTTTTTTAAATAGCTTCTATGGCAGATGGGGTGTGCTGCAAAAACTTTGGGAAATGGGAGCTTCATGTCAATCATCTTGAAGTTCTGCAGCAGATTGAGCAGATTATGTAATATAAAGTACATCTCATCACTTCATGTCACCACTGATTGGCACAAAGATTGCCACGGAGAACGAGAGCTGAGGTACAGTTGAAGACGAACAGAGGAAAATGGAGAAGAGGGTCTGCAGCCAGTGAAGCGGAGGTGAGTAGTTGAGGGGGGCTCCTGCGGCCTTATACCATACCAATTTTTATTTTTTTTATTAGCACATTTTGATAGCAGATCATGCAGATAATTCCTTCAAATAAATAATATTAAAGCTGTATGGTACAATACCTGGAAAACACTGCATTAAATAGCACTCGCCATTCTGAAGCTTGTAGCTGCCTTTGCATTTCTGACAGATATTAGCATTAGTGCAAATGTCACAGTTCAGGGGACATGACTCACAGCTGTAGGTGTCACGTTCTGGATAAAAGCCCCGTGGGCAGTGTACCTTACAGCGACTACGATGGAGGAAGCGTTCAGTTCCATCTTCATCTTCAAAATCAAAATATGATAATTAAGAAATTGCCACAAAATGGACATCATTTTACACATCTAATTTTTTAAAGGGAATTTGTCAGCAGTCTTGAGCTTCCGAAACGGCTAAAAGCACAGTAAACATGTTGGGAAGTGTAGTGTTACTATACCGGTGGTGTCGGTCATGCAAGTTGCATAACTAAAAATTGGCATTTTAATGATCCTGACACTGTGATCACAAGTGCCATGGAGACGGCCTCTTCACGTTTAGTGCTCCTGCCTCCATGCATTGGACGCTAGCACCGTTACTTAGAATAGATGACAGGGGCATTTAGGTAGGAGAACCTTGAGCATCAAGGAGCCGACTCCAGAGCTTTTGCGACTTCAATTTCTTGGTCATGCAACTTGCATGACCGACACCACCGGTATAGTTACACTAAACACCCTACCCTGTATTTAGTGCTGTCAGCAGTTTTGAGGGCTCAAAACTGCTGACAGATTCCCTTTAAAGGCGAATAGTGGTTTCCGCAAATAAAACGTATTTATTGTATAAGACAAATTTATGCAGTTCCCTAATTTATTTGTGTAACAAATCCTACTGTGCTTCAAGACCTATGCTTGCAGTCATTGGACAGAAACATTTATTGTTTATATCTAGAGAATAAAAATCTGTTCTGGTCATGTAATGATAACACAGGTGCATAGCTTGTTACAGTACAGTTATCAGACCTCTCTTGTAACAAACCAATCATGCTTGTGTAAACAGGACAGGTTTTTTTCCCCTGTAGATAAAGCATGATTGTTGTATAATGAAAAGATCTGGAAAATTCTAATATTTAGTACTTTGTGTTTCAATTTCTCATAATTTTCAGCTTGCTGGCAGTAGTTGGAAACATTACAATTTCCATATAGAGCTTAAAAAAAAAATAATACAGAACTAGTTCTACTTTCACACAGCTGCAGTTTGCTACAATGTATCAGATTGTAGAGAATCCTTTGTGAACTAAGTATAGCAGCAGTACAAATCTGTCTTTTTTTCTTGGACTCCAGGATGATTGCTGTAAGGCTAGGTTGGGCCCTTTATCACACATTAAGCTATTTATTTTATTTTTGTTAGATGAAAAGTATATTGCCATTGTATGCTAAGTGTATAATTTTTTTTATGTATCTGTTAACCCCTTGCTGCCGCAGCCACTTTTGGACTAAATGACAGAGCCCCATTTTTTAAAATCTGACGTGGCACTTTATGTGGTAATAACTTTAGGATGCTTTCCCCAATCCAAACGATTCTGAGATTGTTTTCTCATGACACATTGGACTTTATGTCAGGCATAAAATTTGTTCGATAAATTCATTGTTTATTTGTGAAAAACACCAAAATTTAGGGGAAACTAGGACGTGAAATACGTGAGGTTTTCCATGTCTTGAGGTGCCCCCGTGCGGGTTCCGTTTTCATGGATTGCCATAGACTTGAGTCTATGGGGGATCCGTGAAAACGGAACAAAATAGGACATCTTCTATTTTTCAATGGACCCTTCATACGGTCCGTGTGAATGGCCCCATTGAACTACTTAGGTCCGTGTGACGGCCACTGTTTCAACGGCCGTCACATGGACGTTTTCAACGCTCATGTGAATCTAGCCTAAGACAGATAGTTAATCCCAAAAAAAAAGTTACTAATTAACATTCCCATACGTCTACTTTATGTTAGCATCAGTTTACTTTTCGTTTTCTAGGACGTTAAAAGACTTATAAGTTTAGTAGCAATTTCTCACATTTTCAAGAATATGTCAAAAGCCTATTTTTTTAGGGACCAGTTCAGTTCTGAAGTGTCTTTGAGGGACCTATATATTAGAAACCCCATAAGTCACCCCATTTAAAAAAAACTGCACCCCTCAAGGTATTCAAAACAGCATTTAGAAAGGTTCTTAACCCTTTAGGCGTTTTACAGGAATTAAACCAATGTGGAGGCGAAATTTGCTAATTTATTTTTTTTTGCAGAAATTCCATTTGAATAAAAAAAATTCTGTATGGGTGTGTGCACACGAGAACTGGCTTTTACGTCTGAAAAGACAGACTGTTTTCAGGAGAAAACAGCTGCGTCGTTTCAGACGTAAAAGCTCCTCCTCGCATTATGCGAGGCGTCTTTGACGGCCGATCATTTGAGCTGTTCTTCATTGAATTCAATGAAGAACGGCTCAAATTACGTTTCAAAGAAGTGTCCTGCACTTCTTTGACGAGGCAGTAATTTTACGCGTCGTCGTTTGACAGCTGTCAAACGACGACGCGTAAATGACAGGTCGTCGGCACAGTACGTCGGCAAACCCATTCAAATGAATGGGCAGATGTTTGCAGACGTATTGGAGCCGTATTTTCAGGCGTAAATCGAGGCATAATACGCCTCGTTTACGCCTGAAAATAGGTCGTGTGAACCCAGCCTAACACTGAAGGTTTTACCAGGGAAACACATTGAAATATTTATTGCCCAGATTCTGCAATTTTTAGAAATATCCAAATGTGGCCCTAGTGTGCTACTGGACTGAAACACCGGTCTCAGGAGCAACGGAGCACCTAGTGGATTTTAGGGCTTTTTTTTTTTTAGATTATATTTTTGGCACCATGTCAGATTAGAAGAGGTCTTGTGGTGCCAAATCAAAGAAAACTCCCAAAATAGACCCCATTCTGGAAACTACACCTCTTGAGGAATTCATCTAGGGATGTATTGAGCATGACCCCACAGGTGTTTCATAGATTTCATTAGAATTTTTCAATTTTTTTTCCAATAAGATGCAGATTTAGCTCAAAATGTCATTTTTTTTTAACAAGTAAAAGTGAAAAATCACCCGAACATTTGTAAAGCAACTACTCCAGAGTACGTAAATACCCCATATGTGGTCATAAACTGCTGTTTGGACACACGGCAGGGCTCAGAAGGGAAAGAGTGCCATTTGGCTTTTGGAGCTCATATTTTGTTGGATTGGTTTCTCGGCACCATGTTGCATTTGTCAAGCTCCTAAGTTAACAGTACAGTGGAAAGCCCCCAAATGTGACACCATTTGGGAAACTACACCCAATGAGAAATTTGGACACACGGCAGGGATCAGAAGGGAAAGAGCGCCATTTGGCTTTTGGAGTGCAGATTTTGCTGGAATCGTTCTTAGGTACCATGATGCATTTGAAGAGCCCCTCAGGTACCAATACAATGGGGAAACCCCCAACAAATGACCACATTTTGGAAACTACACCCCTCAAGGAATTTTTCAAGTGGTATAGTGAGCATTTTGACCCCACAGGTTTCATACAGTGGGCCGTAAAAAAAAGAAAAAGGGTTAAAAGAGAAAAAGAAACTACAGTTTGTTACGCGATTTATCCTGAATATGGCAATACCCCATATGTGATCATAAACTGCTGTTTGAGCACATGGCAGGGCTCAGAAGGTAAAGAATACCATTCCACATTTGAGGCCTACTATGATGGCATTTACTGTCCTGTGTCATGAAAACAGATTCTCTGGTCTGTCAAAATATTAGAAGCCCCAGAAAAATTACCCCATTTTGGAAACTAAACCGATCACAGAATTCATCTAGCGGTATAGTGAGAAATTTTAGATTGTAAAGTAACACCTTTCATGGTATTCATCTAGGGGCAAAGTGAAACATGGACCACACACGTACGGCTTTCCGTGTGCGGTCCGTAGTTTTACCGGAACAATGAATAGAATGGCCGAGAATGATCTGCAAAAATGGACAGGAATAGGACCTGTTCTATAATTTGCGGAACAGACACACGGATCCGCAAAAAAACGGATGTGTGCATAGCCCCCGTAGAAATGAATGGGTCAGTGTGCTATCCGTAAAAAACGGACAGCTCACTGAAGAATTTCACTGAAGTGTGCATGAGCCCTAATAGTTACACATGTTTAATGATTGCATATACAGTAAATTCACTTTCGATAGACCTGCTCTTAAAAAAGTTTGGCAGAAAAAGTGGACATTACAACAATTAATTAAATAACGACCAATCTCATAACACCAACAAAAATGTAGTTTCAACACAAGCCTTTAGTGTGAATGATGTGAGTCTGTGATGTGTAAACATCTAGATAAGACCTTATCACATCAGACCCTAACAAAAAAATATATATATATTTTGCTGAACAGCTAGCAAAACTTTTTTCCTCACTTTCATTTATATGCTGAACTTAACAAAGTGTAAAGTCACACAAACATCTTACTGTGGAAATATTGATGCATTGCCCTACTTTATGCATATATACTTTTCCATAACACCTTCTTTTCTTACGTCATGATACTTCTCTAGATTGGTTTTTTTACAGTATATTTTTTTGCTTTGCAACTTATATAGACTGAGGCTGGGTTCACACGACATATTTTCAGACGTAAACTAGGCGTATTATGCCTCGTTTTACGTCTGAAAATAGGGCTACAATACGTCGGCAAACATCTGCCCATTCATTTGAATGGGTTTGCCGACGTACTGTGCAGACGACCTGTTATTTACGCGTCGTCGTTTGACAGCTGTCAAACGACGACGCGTAAAAATACAGCCTCGTCAAAAGAAGTGCAGGACACTTCTTTGGACGTTTTTGGAAAACAGCTCCAAAAACGGACGTAAAAAATGCCGCGAAAACGGTGCGAAAAAAGCTGCGAAAAATGCGAGTTGGTCAAAAAACGTCTGAAAAGCAGGGTCTGTTTTCCCTTGAAAACAGCTCTGGATTTTCAGACGTTTTTGGTCACTACGTGTGCACATACCCTTACTGACATCAGTTTGCATCAGTTTCGATCATTTTTTTTTTAAATTCGACACTGAGAAATAAAAAAAAGGTGATGGAATTACAAGTCGAGTTCACACCTGCGTCATCAATTCCGTTGTTTTGCTCCGTCAGGAGCAGAACAATGAAAATGGTGGAGTGCCGGATCCATCGCATGGTGGTCACAAATGGCGCCCGGCGAAACCCATTGACTTATATTGGGTGCCGGCAGTTTCCATCGTGGTGTCCGTTGTTTTGATGTAAAAAATAGCGCTGAATCATTTTGTCAAATATGACGGATTCTGGGAATGGGGCTCAAGATGGCTTCCAATGCAGATTTGAACATAGCCTTATAGAAATTAATAAGATCGGTTGATCATGAACACGTGGACAAACACACTTTTTAGTTTTGTGACACAGGTCACACAGGCAGTTGCAGATTTTGGTGCAGGTTTTGTTAGACCTCAACCACACGGCAGTATTTTTGTCAGGGAAAAAGTATAATGGAAAGATTTGCATCTCTTCCATATTTTGGACTCACTCCTGGTTTTACCTTACAAATACTGATGCAAAATACTAAATAAAATATGCCGTGTGAAAGCAACATTACAATTGAGGTCTATGGATGGAAAACCCTCAAAAATACCACATCTAAAGCATGTTGCATTAAAAAAAACAAAAAAAACTCTTCAGGGCAACAAGGCCATAAAAACACCACAAGGCTGGAATCACACATGCAGTATTTGACTCAATTCTGGTTCCGTTTTTGATGCAGTTTTTTAAGCCAAAGGGTATGTTCACACTACAGCGTCCGTAACGGCCGAAATTACGGGGCTGTTTTCAGGAGAAAACAGCCCCGTCATTTCAGCCGTAATGGCATGTGCAGGCGCTTGAACGCCGCGTCCATTACGGACGTAATTGGCGCTGCTTTTCATTGGAGTCAATGAATAACGGCTCCAATTACGTCCCAAGAAGTGACAGGTACTTCTTTGACGCGGGCGTCTTTTTTACATCCCGCCTTTTGACAGCGGGGCGTAAAAAAAATGACCGTCTGAACAGAACATCGTAAGACCCATTCAAATGAATGGGCAGATGTTTGCCAACGCTATTGAGGCGCATTTTCGGACGTAATTCGGGGCTAAAACACCCGAATTACGTCCGTAAATAGTGTGTGTGAACATACCCAAAGACAGAAGTAAATCCTACAGGAAGGAAACACATCCTTCCTTAATACTTCCTTTCCCTTTTGAATCCGCTCCTGATTTTGACTAGAATTTTTTTTACTAAAACCTGCAACAAAAGCTGCATGTGTGATTCCAGCCCAAAAGTGCATTGTGTGTAGAAAACGTCAAATTATTCTATTGCCTATTAGAAAACATCAGCCCACTGTTTTGACAATTTCAATAATTGGCAAAAAAGTAGCATTAACATGCCATATAAACTATAAAGATAGATGCCAGTCTTGGATTCACACACAGGATTTTGAGGAGTTTTTTGGGGGCATTTTTGTTAAGTGTTTTTTGCACGTTTTGGTTTTTTTAGGTCAAAAACACTAAAATATAGAAAACACTTCAAAGTGTTTTGGTTTCTGGCGTTTTTGGGAACAGCATTCTCTGGAAGTGGCTTTTTGTTTCTGACATTCTCATAAGCTTCTCTATGGGACTTGAAAAACGTGGGGAAAAAAATTCACAATTAAAAATGCCACCAAGAACGCTTGAAAAAATGCAATTAAAAGCGCTGAAAAAATCTTGTGCCTGAAAGAGCCCTAAATGTATATTCACATGGGGAAGATTTGTTGCATACATATCCGCAGAAACAACTCCATTAGGCCAATTGCACACGATGTGTATTACTAGCGGATTTGCCGCAGCGTAATACAGTACCATTTACACGTTGCAGATTTTTTCTGACGTAAATTGACCTGCGGTGCGTATTTTAAAATCCACAGCATGTCAATTTATCTTGCATTTCCGCTTGCGAATTGTATCTGTTAAAAAAAACGCAACAAAATCCGCAGCATAAAAACGCACCTATTTCCACATCAAAATGTAAAAAACACATCTAAAAACGCATACAAAAAAATGCACTATTAGGTGCGTACTTTACCTGCGGAATTACCTGCCTTTTCCTCAAGTTTTGATGCAAATTTTCTGCATCAAATTCTGGAACGTGTGCATGTAGCCTTAAGATGTATGGGACTGATTTTCTGCCGTGTGTGAATATACATACACTAAGGTTTACAATCACTAACATGACATAAATAGGGGGAAAATTCAAATCTCTCTGTAATAGTCATGTCAAAATAATGAAACAATTATTACTATACAGAATGGAAAAAGCTGTATCCATACACTATAAGGGGGGATTTACACGAACGTGATATACGTCCTTGCAACGCGCGTGATTTTCACGCGCCTCGCACGGACCTATGTTAGTCTATGGGGCCGTGCAGATAGTCCGTGATTTTTGCGCAGCGTGAGTCCATTGCATAAAACTCACGACATGTCCTATATTTCTGCATTGTTCGCGCATCACGCACCCATTGAAGTCAATGGGTGCGTTAAAATCACGCGCACAACACGGAAGCACTTCCATGGGATGCGCGTGATTCGCGCACAAGCAGTCAAAAGTATGTTTTCAAACAGAAAAGCACCACATGCTTTTCTGTTTACAAACATCCAAACGGAGTGTCATAATGATGGCGGCTGCGCGTAAATCACAGAGCCGCACATCCTATGTGATGACACACGGAGCTGTTAAGTCCCTTTTGCGCACGCAAAACGCCGTATTTTTTGCGTGCGCAAAACGCACACGCTCGTGTACATCCGCCCTAATATTTGCTTTTAAATACTTACTAGGCAGATGTGCATTACAGAGCTCAGGGCACTTTCTTTGGATTGTGTAGAATATATCACAACAAATCACTTTAAGCCAGTTTCATACAAAACATTTTTTGAGCGTCTTCGCCTATGTTTTTTGTTTTTGTTTACTGCGATAGTTAGATGGGCACTTTTATTGCAGCGTGCTCTTGTAATAAAGATTCCACATTCTCTTTAATGGCAATAGAACGCAAGGTAAAAAAAAATGTATGTAAAAATGTTTGACATGCAGTACTGAATGCTGAATATAGAAACAATTCTAATCCCCTAACTCACAATAAAAATGAAAAACATGATCCTTTTGTTGCAGTCTAGTCTGTACGATAGTGGTGTGCCCACGTGTGAATCCACTGTAGAGGCTACTTATCAATTGTAATGAATTCCTAAATCTGATAAGCAAAGTTCTGTCATGTAAATATAATAAAGGACTATTTTGCAATAAAAAGCGAATTACGATTTGCCAACCACAAAACACTATGCCCTTTACTTACCTATGCCACACTGCATGCATTCATATGGCTCCTGCCCGCTGCATTCCTCACAGCTCGAATGGCAGTTTACACACTGAGCATTAAGTGCAAACTGACCATTTGGACACAACATGGCTGACAAGAAACCACAGCCATGCAGAAGAAGCAGCACAGAGCTGTATACCATTGCTGCTTTCAACTCCATTTCTCCTTGCAGTGTCCCTCTGGAAAGTGTCTGCTGTCCAACAGGTGCACCCTGACAATGGACAGGCAGTGAAATTCTCCTTGAAAGAAATGCAGCATGAAATAAGAGTCACAAACTAGTCAAACCGGTTTGCTTCCCCTTTCCTGCAAGTTTCAGATCAAATTCCAGAATTATTCAGGGAAAGCAATATGGGCAGGAAGAAAAGGCCCTCGTATGAGCCGCTGGTCCACTGAGCTACTTGTAATAGTATACGGCAGGGGTCTCAAACTCGGCCGGGTAAGTGGGCCGCATATAGAAAAAATGGGAAGTTGAGTGGCCGCATTACTTTCAAATTTAATACAATACAAAATTATTGTTAATCAATTAGTTATTTGAACTACTATAACACTATATTACTATAATAATAATAATAATAATAATAATAATACATTACTATAATAATAACACTGCATTATTATAATAATAATACTACATTACTATAATAATACCGTTAGGTTTAAAATTTGAGATATTTCTCCACATGCTTATTTCAACAATCCAGTTTTCCAGTTTAAGTGTCGCTAAATGCAGTCCGGCGGCTCAGTTGGCAGTGTTTGGCAGACACACATGTCAAGATTAAGCAGCCCTTTTTTAGATAGTGCCACAGTGCCCTTGATGGATGCTGCCACAGTGCCCTCTGTAGATGCTGCCACAGTGCCCTCTGTAGATGCTGCCACAGTGCCCTCTGTAGATGCTGCCACAGTGCCCTCCGCAGATGCTGCCACAGTGCCCTCCGCAGATGCTGCCACAGTGATCTCAGGGGCTTGCCCAGAGCTGAAGTCCTGGAGCAGAGCCGCTTCTAGCACTCTGCCTGGGATTCCAGTTCTGCTCCTGACATCACTGTCCATATATGGACAGAGATGTCAGGGGCAACCCCAGAGCTGGAGTCCCGGGCAGGGCGCTAGTAGGCTCTTCCTGGGAGTCCAGCTGTGCTCCTGACATCACTGGGACTCCTGTTCTGGGAAAACCCCTGATATCATTGTCGATGTATGGACACCGATGTCAGGGAATTACACAGAATCCTGGAGCAGAGCCGATACTAGCGCTCTGCCCGGGTCTCCGCTCTGGGGAAGACCCTGACACACTGTCCATATATGGACAGCGATGTCAGGGAATTCTGCAGAGTCCTGGAGCAGAGCCTGTACTAGCGCTCTGCACGGGACTCCGGCTCTGGGGAAGCCCCAGACATCGCTGTTCATATGTGGACTGCAATGTCAGGGAATTCCAGAGTCTCGGAGCAGAGCCGATACTAGCGGCTCTGTGTCCCGCGGGCCGCAGATGACAGCCCCAGGGGCCGCATGCGGCAAGCGGGCCGCGTGCTTGAGACCCCTGGTATACGGGCTCTACCTGTTGTATCTATTTGTTAGAAAGGCGGTTGATACAAATAAATTACCCACATCTTCGTTTTCCTCACAGACTATTTTGTTTGCCAATGATGTTATCACAGAGGAACATTTTTAGACCGTATGGTATGGATTTGGATACTCTTTCCCTACATGAGATAAACTATTTTGAAACATCTTCTAATATTATTTTTATTTAACATTTCCAACTTTATAGACAATATTAAAGAGATAAGAAAGCGATTGTGGACTTTAAATGGCCAGGTCTTCATCAATGGAGACTCATCTGAGTGTCTTTACTTTCCATACACAGAAGAACAAAGCAGAGCCATATAGCCGATTTATATAAAAAGTAGAATTTATTTAACACATATAACAGACAATGTTTAAAAATATATAAAGACAAGACCCTAGTATGAACAGCGGAGCAATTATTGACACTTGCTGAATGATAAATATGGATATAAGGGCTGTATTAGCAATTGTATAAGCTATATATAGACCCAAAAGGGGAAATACCCTTTTATTCGTTCACATGAACCCTATAAGTATATTCAGTGGGTAGAAGAAGAAGGGAAGGTGGAATAAAGTGACAGTGCATCAAGATACCGTTTGTATTTAACAGCCTTACCCATAGCAGCAAGGAAAAAGCAGTAGTCAGTGCTCGCTCCTTCACATGAACCCCCTACGTGCATTTCGCTAACGGTGCTTCCTCAGGGGGGATGAGTGTATATGTCCTGATGTTATCAGCCCTTAAATAATGTGTGGCATGTCACAGGTGCGACGAATAGTGGCGCATCCCCAATGGCGCATCCCCAATGGCGCAGCCGGAAACTAGGCCAGCCCCACTTCCGGCTCCAGGCACTGCAGCGCACATCTGGATTCCCGACGCGTACGGGAGTTCCGGACATGTGCAGTGCGCCCTTGGAGACGGAGAGGGCAAAGCGTCGCCGCCAGCAGCTGACACAGACATGCGCACTTCATCACATAGGGAGATTCCAGTAGCGTAAGTGGAAAGATTTATATCCTATAATGTTATTATCTTTATATATCAGAAAACTGTTACGGACAAAAATGGCCATAAAAAGCAGATTGTCCATCAACATATATAGGGAATGGTATTGTATAACGTTAGGGACCTAATTGGCCATAAAAAAAACGAATGCCTATCAATACGTATCAAAGATGATACCGAATATCCTTAGGGTCTAGGTCTTTAGGGAAAAACCCTGCATAGTATAGATGTGTGATGTGATGAAGTGAAAAATAATTAGGACGCAAATTAAAATAATAATAAAAGAAGAGAGATTGCGATTAAACAAAAAATGTAATGTGTTAATGCAAAAAAAATTAAAAAACCCAACAACAAATAAGAAGCAAAAAACAAGCAAAATTATATGTCAATACATACAACTGATGTAAGACTAAGTGACGTTTGATAGACAAACATTACATAAATTAAGGGGTAACTTATTGACCCAATAAAACAAAAAGAGACAGTGTAATAATGTAATCATGAAATTACAAAAGCATATAACATCCAAAGTGATGAGGATTAGTGTAAAGTCACGCAATAAAAAATAATTGCATCACACTACTATTGCAGGGAGGTGTGCAGAAATTGCCAAACATATGTCATAAATAATACAAAACAACAAATAATATGAAAAGTAAAATGAATAAATACATCAAACAATGAATCTTACATATGCGCTCAATTTCATGTGTGCTTTAAAAAAAAACAAGAGAAATTAGGATAAGCATCCCCTTGACTTAATCTGGCAGAAGTAGAACAGCGGGTCCACATTTTCAGTCAATACCATTCTATGAAGAACAGCAGGTCCACATTTTCGGACACTATCCCTCTGTACAGTATTCGAAAATTGCTGGATCTCTCCTATTCCAACTATCAGGCATAGGGCGGATATGTGCATCGTATATAGACCTATTAAAAACATACAATACAGAACATAATTTAAAAAAAACACATATATAGTAGAGATTATAGGAATGGAACAAAACTAAGCTTTTCATTAAGACCTTGGGCTGTCATGGATCCCGGCATGACAATCCATTTACACTCTCTTTGTGCCAGAACTCTCTTCACATTGCCCCCCCTGATGCCACATGTATTCTATCTATACCACGTACTGATAATGTTCTAGGGTTACAATCGTGGTATCATTTAAAACCTCTGGGTAGGGTTTTAAACATTGTTAAATCCTCAGTTTCACTTGCTCCCATAATGTCCCGTACATGCTCCCTTGTACGAATTCTCAATTCTCTGGAGGTGAGTCCTATGTATATTTTAGGACACCCACATGTGGCATAATATACCACATGTGTCGTACTACACTAGATATACTCCCTAATATCGAAGTGCCTCATTCCGTCAACTGAGGAGAAATTGATTGCCCGACAGATACTCGCGCAAGCTCTACAGTCACCACAAGGATAGCATCCCTTTGTTGGCCCCCGAGAGCCAAAGGGACATACCTGACGTGATATGTAGTGGCTTTTGACAAGAAAATCTTTCAGATTTTTGGCTCTTCTAGCTGTCATCATTGGCCTTTCAGATAGATTTTGGGCCAATTGTGGCTCAGATCTCAAAATGGGCCAGTGTTTTTCCAAGATTGCTCTAATTTTGTTCCACTGTCCATTATATGTCGATATAAATCGTACTCCTGGCTCACTCGGCCGTTCTTGTTTAGGTCTTAAGAGATCGTCCCGTGGAGTTGTTCTCGCTCTCCTATAGCCAGACTTTATAATTCTTTTGCTATAACCCCTATCTCTGAATCGTAATCTCAGATCTTTAGATTGCTTTTCAAATAGGACATCCGAGGAGCAGATCCGCTTCATCCTGAGAAATTACCCTGCTTCTGTAAATAATAACAATCTTTGAATACAAAAAAGTTATGACTCAGGATGAATTGTAGTAATTCCAAAATGAGATCACACAGCTGGCCATCGCGGTTACCGGTCCCCAGGAAGAAGCGGACCGTCTCCAACCCATCATGATGTCTTATACTCGTGTAGAGTGACTCTATATCTGCTGTCACAAGATACGTATCTGGTTAAATTTGGATCCCATTGATCCTCCCAAGCACATCCGTTGTGTCCTTAACAAACTTTACTTTGCCTGCACCAAAAACGTTGTTAACATAGTTAAAGAGGCTCTGTCACCAGATTTTGCAACCCCTATCTGCTATTGCAGCAGATAGGCGCCGCAATGTAGATTACAGTAACGTTTTTATTTTAAAAAAACGAGCATTTTTGGCCAAGTTATGACCATTTTTGTAGTTATGCAAATGAGGCTTGCACAAGTCCAAGTGGGTGTGTTTAAAAGTAAAAGTCCAAGTGGGTGTGTATTATGTGCGTACATCCGGGCGTTTTTAATACTTTCACTAGCTGGGCGCTCTGATGAGAAGTGACATCCTCTTCTCTTCAGAACGCCCAGCTTGTGACAGTGCAGATCTGTGACGTCACTCACAGGTCCTGCATCGTGACGGCCACATCGGCACCAGAGGCTACAGTTGATTCTGCAGCAGCATCAGCGTTTGCAGGTAAGTCGATCTTACCTGCAAACGCTGATGCTGCTGCAGAATCAACTGTAGCCTCTGCTGCCGATGTGGCCGTCACGATGCAGGACCTGTGAGTGACGTCACAGATCTGCACTGTCACAAGCTGGGCGTTCTGAAGAGAAGAGGATGTTACTTCTCTTCACAGCGCCCAGCTAGTAAAAGTATTAAAAACGCCCCGATGTACGCACCTAATACACGCCCACTTGGACTTTTACTTTTAAACACACCCACTTGGACTTTTGCAAGCCTCATTTGCATAATTACAAAAATGGTCATAACTTGGCCAAAAATGCTCGTTTTTTAAAAATAAAAACGTTACTGTAATCTACATTGCAGCGCCTATCTGCTGCAATAGCAGATAGGGGTTGCAAAATCTGGTGACAGAGCCTCTTTAAAAATTAACAAACCCCTTGTATATATAAGTCCTGTCAACTTGCTAATGGTATGTTCACACGACCTATTTTCAAACGTTTAAAACAGCTGACAATACGGGGGCTGAACGCCTCCAAACATCTGCCCATTGATTTAAAAGGGAAAAAGAGTGTTTCGCTCCCACGAGGCATTTTTTTTACGCGCCGTTTTTAAAAACGGCGCATAAAAAGTCCACCCTGTTAGGGTATGTGCACACACACTAATTACGTCCGTAATTGACGGACGTATTTCGGCCGCATGTACCGGACCGAACACAGTGCAGGGAGCCGGGCTCCTAGCATCATACTTATGTACGATGCTAGGAGTACCTGCCTCGCTGCAGGACAACTGTCCCGTACTGAAAACATGATTACAGTACGGGACAGTTGTCCTGCAGCGAGGCAGGGACTCCTAGCATCGTACATAAGTATGATGCTAGGAGCCCGGCTCCCTGCACTGTGTTCGGTCCGGTACTTGCGGCCGAAATATGTCCGTTAATTACGGACGTAATTAGTGTGTGTGCACATACCCTAAAAAAGAAGTGCATGTCACTTCTTGAGCCGTTTTTGGAGCTGTTTTTCATTGCCTCAATAGAAAAACAGCTCCAAAACCGGCCGTAAAAAACGCATCACAAAATGCTGGATTCTTAACCCCTTAACGCTATGTGACGTAATAGTCCGTCACAGGCATTGTCCTGTTAAAGCAAACTGACAGACTATTACGTCAGCGCATTAACGGGGTGCTGTGTCTGCAGACACGTCTGCAGACACAGTTTTAAAGCAGTAAGAGCTTAACGTTATCACTACTTCAAGGCCAGGACCAGAGCTAGCCTCTGATCCGGCCGTCTAACCACTTAGAGGCAGCGCTCAAAAGCGAGTGCTGCATCTATGGTGTTTACAAGCAGATTGGAACCCCCGCAATGAAATTCCGATGAAAGCTCCGGCAGACTGGAGGCCTAACAATGGCCTCCTGTCTGCCAAGTACGGAAGCCTGCTAGGTCCCACCCAGAGGCGGGGCCTAAAAGGCGTCCGGCCACAGTAACAAGATGGTGAAGGCTCAGAAGCTGAGCCTGCGACATAAGCTGCTGGTGTCAGCTGTATGTTACAGCTGATATCATGCTGTAATGGCAGGGAAGGGAGATAGCTCTAATACCTGCCATTAACCCCTTAGATGCCGCGATCGCGGCATCGTAGTGGTTTGTGGCGCTCGGCATCAACACGATGTGATCGTGGAGATGCCGATCGTTGATATGGCAACCCAAGGCCTAATAATAGCCCCCTGGTCTGCCATGTACGACAGCCTATTAGGCCCCGCCCACAGACAGGACCTAATATGCTTGCTGACAGTGAATGACTGACAGGTCTAATGCAATGCACTACATGGGTTACGTGGGTAGTGCAATGCATTAGAGTAAAGATTAGAGGTTCAGGTCCTCAAGTGTAAAAAGAAAAGTTTCATTTCCAGTTAATGGAAACAAACACTGCCTTTTTTCCTATAATAAGTCTTTAACACATTAAAAAAAAGTACACATATTTGGTATCGCCGCGTCCGTAACGACCCAATCTATAAAACTATAATGTTATTTTTCCCACATGGTGAACACCGCAAAAATTTTTTTTTTAAAAAAACAACGCCATAATCGCTAATTTTTTAGCACCACCCCTCACAAAACATGGAATAAAAAGTGAACATAAAGTCCCATGTATCCCAAGATGGTACCAATAAAAACTACTACCCCTCCTGCAATAAACCAGCTCATACACAGCTTTTTTGACTGAAAAATAGAAAAGTTCTGGCTCTCAGAATATGGCGACACAAACTGTGCAGAGTGTCGAAAAGCGGATAAGATTGGGCACCATTTATCAGTGCGACACTGGCCACATATCTCTGAAATATTATTTATTTACCACATTATTATTCCCTCTTATTATGCCTTGATGTACTCTGCACCATCCGCTGCACATTAATTACTAATGGAAAAACATCTGTGGGGGCAAAATGCTCACTACACCCCTTAAAATACCTCAAGGGGTGTAGTTTCTAAAATAGGGGTCACTACTTGGGGGTTTGTTTTACTATTTGAACTCAGAGCCCTGCAATTGTGGGCCAATGCTGTGAAAATCACAAAAATAGACCTCAAATGCGCATGTTGCTCTTCACTTCTGAGGCGTGTCATATGTCCAGTCAAATGTTAAATGCCTTGAGGGGTGTAGTTTCTAAAATGGGGTCACTTCTTGGGGCTTCCACTATACTCTGGTATCTTAGGGTTTTGCAAATGCAACATGGCACCCAAAACCAATCCAGCAAAATCTACATGCCAAATAGAGCTCCTGCCTTTCTGAGCCCTGCCGTGTGTCCAAACAGCAGTTTATGACCACATGTGGGGTATTTCCGTACTCTGGAGAAATTGCTTTACAAATGTTGGGATGTTTTTCTCCTTTATCCCTTGTGGAAATGAAAATATTCTACTTTTTAGTGGAAAAAATGTTGATATTAATTTTTATAGCAGATATAAAAAAATGGCGACAGCACCCTGCAACACTAATGCCACCTAAACCACTAAATATAAATAGATATGCACTAAAGCTAAATCTACCTACAAATAGGGAGGTTCTTAGTGCACATTAATATTAATATATTTATATGATATTAATTTTTATGGCCTAATTCCAATAAATTCTGCAAAAGACCAGTGGGGTCTAAATGCTTACTATACCCCTAGATAGATTCCTTAAGGGGTGTAGTTTCCCAAATGGAGTCACTTTTGGGGGGTTCCTACTGTTTTGGTCCCGCAGGCACATGGCAAGTGCAACCTGGCACCCGAAAACCATTCCAGCTAAATTTTAGCTCCAAATGGTGATCCTTCCCTTTTGACCCCTGCCGTGTGTCCAAACAGCAGTTTATGACAACTTATGCGGTATTTCCGTAATCGGGAGAAATTGGTTTAAATGTCGGGGTGCTTTTTCTACTTTATGCCTTGTAAAAATTGAACATTTTGACATTTTATTAGAAAAAAAATTCGATTTTCATTTTCACGTCCTAATTCCACTAAAGTCAGCAAAAAAACTGCAAAAAAATTCTCACTATACCCCTCGATAAATTCCTTGAGCAGTGTAGTTTCCCAAATGGGGTCACTTTTGGGGGGGTTTCCACGGATTTGGTCCCTCAGGGGCTTTGCTAATGCGACATGGCACCCGAAAGTCATTGCAGCAAAACTTGAGCTCAAAAAGCCAAATGGTTCTCCTTCCTTTCTGTGACCTGCCGTGTGTCCAAACAGAAGTTTATCACCACATATGGGGTATTGCTGTAATCAGGAGAAATTGTTTTTCAAATGTTGTGGAGTTTTTTCTCCTTTATGCCTTGTATAAATTGAACATTTCTATGTTTTATTGGGAAAAATTTAGATTTTCATTTTCACGGCTTCATTCCACTAAATTCAGCAAAAAAAACTGTTGGGTCAAAATGGCCACTATACCCCTTGATAAATTCCTTGAGGGGTGTAGTTTGCCAAATAGTTTCTTTTTGGGGGTGTTTCCACTGTTTTGGCATTACAAGACTTCTTTAAACCGGACATGGTGCCTAAAATATATTTGAATAAAAAGAAGGCCCCAAAAAAGTGCTTTTTTGCTTTGGAGGTCTGTGTTTCAGTGAATTAGCACACTAGGGCCACATGTGGGATATTTCTAAAAACTTCAGAATCCAGGCAATAAATATTGAGTTTCGTTTCTCTGGTTAAACCTTCTGTGTTACAGAAAAAAAAAGGATTAAAAATTAATTTCTGCAAAAAAATATTGTAGTACCATGTTAGACAGAAACAATATGCAATGTTAAATACTTTTGCGTCAAAAAAGACAAAAGTATAGTAAGTATGATACCTTTATTGGCTAACCATAAAAATTATATATGCAAGCTTTCAGAGCACAGAGACCCCTTCTTCAGGTAGTTTACAAATGAATGTCTTAGAAAAAAGCCCAACATTTAACCCCTTAGGGTATGTTCACATGAGGGCGTCCGTAACGGATGAAATTACGGCAATGTTTCAGCCTGAAAACATCCCCGTAATTTCAGCCGTAACGGCATGTGCAGGCGCTTGAACGCCGCGTCAATTACGGACGTAATTGGCGCTGCTATTCATTGGAGTCAATGAATAACGGCTCCAATTACGGCCAAAGAAGTGACAGGTCACTTCTTTGATGCGGGCGTCTATTTACGCACCGTCATTTGACAGCGGCGCGTAAATTACGCCTCGTGTGAACAGACAAACGTCTGCCCATTGCTTTCAATGGGCAGATGTTTGTCAGCGCTATTGAGGCGCTATTTTCGGACGTAATTTGGGGCAAAAACGCCCGAATTACGTCCGTAAATAGGCCGTGTGAACATACCCTTAATGACCAGCCTATTTTAGACGTTAATGACCAAGCCATTTTTTACGTTTTTCCATCGTCTCATTCAAAGAGCTATACACTTTTTATTTTTGCGTCGACATAGCTGTATAAGGTCTTGTTTTTTGCGGGACAAGTTGTACTTTTTAATAGCACCATTTTGGGGTACATAGAATTTATTGATTAACTTTTATTAACTTTTTTTGGGGGGGGGAATAAAAAAAAACCTGCAATTTTGCCACACTTTCTTGCGTCCTAAATTTACGCCGTTTACCGTGTGGTATAAATAACACAATAACTTTATTCAGCGGGTTGTTGCGATTGCAACGATACCAAATTTGTATATTTTTTGTATGTTTTACTACTTTTACACAGTGAAAACACTTTTTTTTTCAAAATTATTTGTTTTTGTGTCTCCATCTTTGAAGAGCCGTAACGTTTTAATTTTTTTGCCGATGCAATTGTAGGAGGGCTTTTTTTTGCGGGACGACTTGTAGTTTTTATCGGTACCATTTTGGAGTAGATGCGACTTTTTGATCACTTTTTATCAATTTTTTTTTAAGGCTGGATTCAAAGAAAACATTAATTCTTGCATAGTTTTTTATATTATTTTTTACGACGTTCACCGCGCGGGCGGGTTAAATGATGTAATAAGTTTATAGTTTGGGTCGTTACAGACGCGGCGATACCACATATGTGTAACTTTTTTACTTTATTTTGTTTTTTAAATTGTAGAGTGAGCTATAATATTGCCTAAACCGATCAGCAATCCGTCTAGGGGCAATGATCCTATCACCATTAGCGTCTATTAAAAAAGCTATACGTGAGCGCAATGTGGTCTGCTTCAATTTTTTCGCCAATAATGCCCCAGCTCTATTATTATGGACATATGTTTGTACCTGCATACGTTTAAGAAAAATATCATGTTGTGAAGCCAATAACGCCTGTAGGGATAATCGTAAAGCTCGCAATTCGGAAGCCACACCAGGGGAAGGGTTCGATTTATTCCTAGTCTCTAGTTCAGCAATTTTAAGTGTAGTTGCGACAACCTCCGCCTCCCGCTTCCTTTTAACCCGAGAGCAAGCCGTAATAAGTAACCCTCTCATAAAGCCTTTATGAGCGTTCCACAGAACGTGAGGACAAGCAACTGAGTCTATATTGGTGGAAAAATCGTGAGATAATTCTGATTTCAAATACTCCGCATGCTCAGGGTGATGCAGGATAAAATCATTCAGTTTCCATTGGGAGGGAGGGGGCGAGGAAAATTTTTCCGCCAACGAAAGTGACACTGGGGCATGGACCACGTTATGTCTCCTATACTAGAAGATTGGGCTTGAACAAGAGCATCTACCAGAAATAAATCAATTCTAGAGTATGAGAGATGAGTATTTTGTTTTTTAATAATAAAGCAGTTTGTAAGGGGGAAAAGTGGGTTTTTAATTTTTTTTCACTTTTTTTTTTTTTTTCACTTTTTATGAAACTTTTTTTTTCACTTTTTTACTATTCCCACTAGGGGACTTCACTATGCGATTATCCGATCGCATTTATAAATCACTGCAATACTTCTGTATTGCAGTGTATTATGCCTGTCCATGTAAAACAGACTGGCATGACCTAGCAGGCATTCACTACAGGCAGACCTGGGGGCTTTTATTAGGCCCCCGGCTGCCAACGGAGACACAGACACTTGGCGATCTTATCGCCGGGTGTCAGTTGGTTGAGAGGGAGCTCCCTCCCTCTCTCCAAAACCACTCAGATGCGGTGCACGCTATTGTGCACTGCATCTGAGGGGTTAAACGGGTGAGATTGATACTTATATCGATCTTACCCAGCAGAGCAGGGACGCCCCCAGCCCGCAGCTGCCTCTGGCAGGTGAGAGCAGGGAGATTTGACAGCTCCCTGCTCTGTTTACTTATTCCGATGCCGCAACATAAAAAGTCTGTGGCATCGGAATAAGGCCCGTTAGTGACCGACCAGGGGCGTAACTAGGAAAGACTGGGCCCCATAGCAAACTTTTGAATGGGGCCCCCCCTCCCCCGGGTGTCACACAACCACCCCCCCCCCTTGTAGATAGTGCCTTTTTTACAAACCCCCTTTTGATAACGCCATACAGCCCCCCTGTTGATAACGCCATACAGCCCCCTTTGTAGATATCTACAGAGGGGGCTATATGGCGCTATCTACAGAGGGGGCTGTATGGCAATATCTACGGGGGGCTGTATGGCGTTATCTACGCTGGGACTGTATGGCGTTCCCTACAGGGGGGGACTGTATGGCGTTCCCTACAGGGGGGACTGTATGGCGTTCCCTACAGGGGGGACTGTATGGCGTTCCCTACAGGGGAGACTGTATGGCGTTCCCTACAGTGGGGACTGTATGGCGTTCCCTACAGGGGGGACTGTATGGCGTTCCCTACAGGGGGGACCGTATGGCGTTCCCTACAGGGGGGACCGTATGGCGTTCCCTACAGGGGGGGACTGTATGGCGTTCCCTACAGGGGGGGACTGTATGGCGTTCCCTACAGGGGGGACTGTATGGCGTTCTCTACATGGGGGGCTGTATGGCGCTATCTACAGGGGGCTGTATGGCGCTACCTACAGAGGGGGCTGTATGGCGTTATCTAGAGAGGGGACTGTATGGCGTTATCTACGGGGGGGCTGTATGGCGTTCCCTACAGAGGGGGCTGTCTGGCGTTATCTACAGGGGGGACTGTATGGCATTACCTACAGGGAGTCTGTATGGTGTTCCCTACAAGGGGGGTCTGTAGGGAACGCCATAAAGCCCGACCCTGTAGGGAATGCCAAACAGCCCCCCCCTGTAGGGAACGCCATACAGCGTCCCCCCCTGTAGGGAACGCCATACAGCGCCCCCCCCTGTAGGGAACGCCATACAGCGTCCCCCCCTGTGGGCAACGCCATACAGCGTCCCCCCCTGTGGGGAACGCCATACAGCGTCCCCCCCTGTGGGGAACGCCACACAGCGTCCCCCCCTGTGGGGAACGCCATACAGCGTCGTCCCCCCTGTAGGGAACGCCATACAGCGTCGTCCCCCCTATAGGGAACGCCATACAGCGTCGTTCCCCCTGTAGGGAACACCATACAGCGTCGTCCCCCTGTAGGGAATGCAATACAGCGTCGTCCCCCCTGTAGGGAACGCCATACAGCGTCGTCGTCCCTGTAGGGAACGCCATACAGCGTCGTCCCCCTTGTAGGGAACGCCATACAGTCCCCCCCTGTAGGGAACGCCATACAGCGTCCCCCCTCCCAAAAAAATGCGACCTACAGTGTGTCCTAATAAAATACATGTATCCCCTATCCACAGGATATGGGATACATGTGTGATCGCTGGCAGCGATAAGGAGAATGGGGGACTGAAAGTCCCCCTGAAGTTCTCCATGACTAACCTCTGACTTCCGGAGTCTGCGCAGCTCACTAAAAATGAAAGGAGCGCTGGTCACGCATGCGCACAAGCGGGACCGGCGCTCCATTCATTTCTACGGAGCTGCCGACACAGACCCCGGAAGTCCGAGGTTTGTGATGGAGAACTTCAGGGGACTTTCAGTCCCCCGTTCTCCTTATCGCTGCCAGCGATCACACATGTATCCCCTATCCTCCCTGCTCTGCCGTACTGTTCAGTGGCGTTGCGCTGTAGCAGCCATAGCGGCTGCTAGCGGAGCCTCCGGCCATGGTGGGGGCCCGTGCCAGCGGGCGACACGGGCCCCCTCATGCCGCGGGCCCCGTAGCAGCCGCTACTGCTGCTACAGCGGTAGTTACGCCACTGTGACCGACGTAGAAACACTATGGGCCGGTCACTAACGGATTAAGATGTTACACAAAGACAATTAGTACATGAGGTGATACATCATTAAAATAAGCCGGGGCAATAAAACTGAGGTTATAGAGATGATGACTTAGGAGTTAAAGGACGGGTGTCACGAAAAAATGGTTTTTTATATAATATTGGTTTTAGTATGTCATTAAAATACATTTTATTTATTTGTGTTTTTGTGTTGTACTTTTTATTTTTTTATTTCTTTTACTCCTCTATGGGGGCTGCCATTTTTTTTTTCATCTCTGTATGTGTCGATTAACGACACATACAGAGATGGAATACGGCAGCTACAGTGCATAGGAGTCAATTAACGGGAGCCGTTCCATTGATTCTCATCTCTGTCTCTGTACTGCGCAGACATAGGTCAGAGTCACACAGCAGAGCAGCTGTTTGCAGGGAGATAGCAGACGCCATCATGAAGACCAGCTGCACTGCAGGTAAGGTGTGTGTCTCTGTCTGTCCCACTCTCTATCTCACAGACCGCCGCTCTCGTGACCCCCAACGGCCCCCCCCCTTGTATGAAGGACACATGATGCAACTGTACTGGGAAAGCCCTGAACGATAAATCTCTCTAGTTGTGCTGAGACTGTTTGGGAATGTGACTAATGAACCTCTCAGTCTCAGCACAACTAGAGAGATTTAGGCCCCATGCACACGAACGTGTTTTTGCGGCCGCAATTCCCCCGAAAATCCACCGGAGAATTACGGCCCCATTCTTTTCTATGGGGCCATGCACACGACCGTAGTTTTTACGGTCCGTGCATGGCCCGGGAACCCGCACCGCAGAAAGAACAGGCATGTCCTATTACGGACATCTTCTGCTGTCCGGGCTCATTGAAAACGATGACGGCGGCCATGTGCATGTCGTACGATTTGCGGGCGGCCCACGGCTGACAGTCCACTGACAGTCCGCAGCCGCCCCACCTGAAAATCACGGCCGTGCACACGGCTATGGTTGTGTGCATGAGGCCTTACCATTCAGGGGTCTGGGAAAGCTGGGTGACCACCATTACCCCTCTTACTGGAGTGTGTTTGGGGATGTGACTAATGAACCTCTCACACTCCAGTAGGAGGGGTAATGGTGGTCACCCAGCTTTCCCAGACCCCTGAACGATAAATCTCTCTAGTTGTGCTGAGACTGAGAGGTTCATTAGTCACATCCCCAAACAGTCTCAGCACAACTAGAGAGATTTACCGTTCAGGGGTCTGGGAAAGCTGGATAACAACCATTACCCCTCCTACTGGAGTGTGAGAGGTTCATTAGTCACATCCCCAAACACTCCAGTAGGAGGGGTAATGGTGGTCACCCAGCTTTCCCAGAAGCAGATATAACCAGGAAAGGGCTGGATGGACGGGCTGAGGGTGCACAGGGTTTTTGGTGACCCCCTCTGTCATGTGATTGGACCTAGGTTACCGGTTCTGATGCAGACGGGGTTCATGTGACTATAAATCTGTCCATAACAAGAGACAGTGCACTCAGAACAAGCCCTGCCCTCATGCCGTAGTTGTGTGGTTCTGTCTGCAGTGATGGCGGTAGGTGGCTCTGACACCCGCCTCCCCCGTCGGGTCATCTCAGGACAGAAGGGGATGTCCGGATTGGAGACACAGCGCCGCACCTGTCCTCAGGTTGTGTCTGGTATTGCGGTTCACCTCCATTGAAGTGAATAGGACAGAGCTGTAATACCACTCACGACCTGAGGGCAGGTGCGGCGCCATGTTTTCCTGGACGACCCCTGTAAGACTTTTCCGGTGTGTGTGGCAGAGCGGAGTGTGCACGGGCGCCGCTGATACTTCATAGCCGCCGCTGATACTTCATAGCCGCTTATCAGCTGTTTTGAAGAATCAGCGGCGAGCGCACCTCCCTTCCCCCACACACACACAAATCCCCCAAACACGCAAAATCAAGTGTAATCAAGCATTTTTTTTAATGTGCTTTTTGGCACGTAAAATGTGCAAAAAAAAAAGTGTCAAATACACGGCGTGTGAACCGGTCAACTGAAAAGTCATTCACTTCACTTTCATCATTCTAAGGGTATGTTCACACGCAGTGTTTTCAGCTGAAAAATCGGAAGCAGAACGCCTACTAGCATCTGCCCATTGCTTTCAATGGGAAATACGGCGTTCTGTTCCGACAGGGCGTTTTTTACGTGGTCGTTTTCCAAAACCGGCATGTAAAAAGACGCCCACCAAAATGAAGTGCACGTCACTTCTTGGGATGTTTTTGGAGCAGTTTTTAATTGACTTTATAGAAAAACATCTCCAAAAACGGCCGTAAAAAACGTGAGTTTGATTAAAAAATGGCTGAAAATCAGGAGCTTTTTTCCCTTTGTTTAATAAGCGTGTGAACATACACTTAGTCTTTTTGTGTGTCCTATAACTTCTGCCAGATGCAGAATCACACCCAAAATGGCTGCCGGACACTGCTTAGCAATTTGAAGACACCTTTTCCTGGCTTGTGAGAGGGGGGTGAGATTCCCTCCCACATTTACGGCAGCTGTGAGTCAGGTTGCTTTGCCTTATTCACCTTGCTGTAATTCTGGGAAGTTCTCCCCCTGGTGGCCAAAATAGGAAAACATGTCAAATTATTATTTAATTTTTAATACTTTCCACCATATAGAAAAAAAAAATATAGCAAAAAACTTAAAAAATATAATAGCAATAAGTAACGACACTTAAAAAAAAAAAGGTTTAATTTGCGACACATTCCCTTTAAGGCCTCTGGAGTCAGTCTGATGGGGGATGTGACGTGTGTCCATGTAGTGGCTCATAAATCCAGGTGTTAGATTGAGGCCTTGTGTCAATGTAAATTTCATCCCTACTTTGATGTAATTCTTGTGAGAAAGCCGAAAGGGTTAATAAACGTCCTAAATGCTGTTTTCAATACACCGTGTTCCAAATTATTATTCACATTGGATTTAAGTGTCATAAACATTTAATTATTAGTTTTTCAATTAAACTCATGGATGGTATTGTGTCTTAGGGCTCTTTGGATCATTGTAATCAATTTCAGACACCTGTGATAATTCGTTTGCCAGGTGTGCCCAATCAAAGGAAAACTACTTAAGAAGGACGTTCCACATTATTAAGCAGGCCACAGGTTTTAATATGGGAAAGAAAAAGGATCTCTCTGCTGCCGAAAAGCGTGAAATAGTGCAATACCTTGGACAAGGTATGAAAACATTGGATATTTCAAGAAAACTTAAGCGTGATCATCGTACTGTGAAAAGATTTGTGGCTGATTCAGAGCACAGACGGGTTCGTTCAGATAAAGGCATAATGAGGAAGATTTCTGGCAGACAAATTAATAGTATTAGGAGAGCAGCTGCTAAAATGCCATTGCAAAGCAGCAAACAGGTATTTGAAGCCGCTAGTGCCTCTGGAGTACCGCGAACCTCAAAGTGTAGGATCCTCCAGAGGTTTGCAAGTGTGCATCAAGCTATTATTCGGCCACGCCTAAACAATGCTCACAAGCAGAAACTGTTGCAGTGGGTTGGAATCATGGGGAGAGAGCTGGTAGGCCCCTTTAGGGTCCCTGACGTTGTGAAAATGACCTCTGCAAAGTACGTAGAGTTTATGACTGACCACTTTCTTCCGTGGTACAAAAAGAAGAACCGTGCCTTCCGTAGCAAAATTATCTTCATGCATGACAATGCACCATCTTATGCTGCATAGAATACCTCTGTATCATTGGCTGCTATGGGCATAAAAGGAGAGAATCTCATGGTGTGGCCCCCATGTTCCCCTGAGCTCAACCCTATTGAGAACCTTTGGAGCATCCTCAAGCAAAATATCTATGAGGGTGGGAGGCAGTTCACATCAAAACAGAAGCTCTGGGAGGCTATTCTGACATCCTGCAAAGATATTCAAGCAGAAACTGTCCAAATACTCACAAATTCAATGGATGCAAGAATTGTGAAGGTGATATCAAAGAAGGGGTCCTATGTTAACATGTAACTTGGCCTGTTAAGTTTTTTTTGATTGAAAGAGCTTTTGATTTCTGTAAATATGACCTCCTAATGCTGCAAATTCAACAAATTACCATTTTAGTTCTCTTTACAACCTTTAAAATGTTTTGATCTCTGTTGTGCATAATAATTTGAAACAGTGCATTTTTAGTTTTTTACTTCTAAAAAAAAATCTGTTATCATTAGGAGATTTGTTCAATAAAATTTGCATTATACTCCAAAGGTTGATGGCTTGAAGATTATACTGACTGTCATTTGCATCGACTATTTAGGAAAATCAGCGAAAAAGAGCATTTGCATAATAATTTGGAACGCGGTGTATAGCGTTGCATAATCTGTCTTGAATCCCATTAAAGAAAAACATCTATCACATAGAAAGCGCTTTTTTTTTTTGCTAACAGTTGTACTGAAGAGTATACTATGCTTTTTAATATAATTGAGACATAGTTATACCAGTATATACTGACCAAACATATGACTGACGGAACAGCTAAGATTTGAACAGAATTCTCGGAAAATCAGTCAAGAAAATATATCACAGTATTTTGAATTATCCTAAGCAATAATACTTTTTTACCAAATTTAGTAGAATTTCTATTTGTCCTTTAATGTCCCTTGCCTAATGATATTCGATGGCCATGTTATTAATATATGCCGAACATTGCCCCTAACCATGGTGTGAACCTAACCAAATCATGCAATGTAAGTCTAGCAGCTCCTATTCTGTAAGTAAAAGAATCTGTAGATCCCGAGGTGTATAAGAGAAGAGAAGATTCACACTGTGGAGCCTAGGCCTACTAAGGATTCATAATATAGGAGACAACCCATTTATTGACAGTAGAAATTCTCTAAATCCATTTGTATCCTTTTAACCCCTTTAGGACGCAGCCTGTTTTGGCATTGTGGCACAGCCGATTTTTTCAAATCTGACATGTGTTACATTATGTGGTAATAACTCCGGAATGCTTTTATCTATCCAAGCGATTCTGAGATTGTTTTCTCGTGACGTGACATATTGTACTTTATGATAGTGGAAAAATTTGGTCGATAAATTCAATATTTATTCGTGAAAAACACCAAAATTTAGAGAAAATTAGCAAAAATGTGAATTTTTCTAAATTTAAACGTATCTGCTTGTAAAACAGATATCACACAAAATAGTCACTAGTTACATTTTCCCATATGTGTACTTTATATTTGCATCATTATTTGAACATCCTTTTATTTTTCTAGGACGCTACAAGGCTTAGAACTTTAGCAGCAATTTCTCACATTTTCAAGAAAAATTCAAAAGGCTATTTTTACACGGACCAGTTTAGTTCTGAAGTGGTTTTGAGGGCCTTATATATTAGAATCCCCCAATAAATAACCCCATTTTAAAAACTGCACCCCTCAAAGTATTCAAAACAGCATTCAGAAAGTTTCTTAACCCTTTAGGCGTTTCACAGGAAATAAAGCAAAGTAGAGGGGAAATTGACAAATTTCTCTTTTTTTTGCCGAAATTCATTCGTAATAAAAAAGATTGTGTAACCCTGAAGGTTTTACCAGAGAAATACAACTCAATATTTATTGCCCAGGTCCTGCAGTTTTTAGGAATATCCCACATGTGGCCCTAGTGTGGTAATGGACCGAAACGCCGGCCTCAGAAGCAAAGGAGCACCTAGTGGATTTTGGGGCCTGCTTAATTTTAGATTATATTTTAGGCACCATGTTGAGTTTGAAGAGGTCTTGTGGTGCCAAAACAGTGGAAACTCCCCAAAAGTGACCCAATTTTTGAAACTATACCCCTCAAGGAATTTATCTAGGGGTATAGTTAGCACTTTGACCCCACAGCTATTTTGCTATATTTATTGGAGTTAGTCTGTGAAAATGAAAATCTACTTTTTTTCTGAAATAACATAGACATTTTTAAAATTTACAAGGAATAAAGAAGAAAATGCACCCCAACATTTGTAAAGCATCTTCTCCCGATTTACGGAAATACCCAATATGTGGTAATAAACTGCTGTTTGGACCCACGGCAGCTCTCAGAAGGGAGGGAGCGCCATTTGGATTTTGGAGCACAGATTTTGCTGGATTGGTTTTTAGTGCCATGTCGCGATTGCAACCCCCTGGAGGGAACAAAATAGTGGAAACACCCCAAAAGTGACCCCATTGTGGAAACTACACCCCTCAAGGAATTTTTCTAGGGGTCTAGTAAGCATTCATACCACACAGGTCTTTTTCAGAATTTAGTAGAATTAGGCCATGAAAATTAATATAAACATTTTTGTCCACTAAAATGTTTAATTTTTTCATTTTTGCAAGGGATAAAGGAGAAAGAGTCGCCCTAAATTTGTAACGCAATCTCTTCAGAGTACGACAATACCCCACATGTGGTAATAATTTATTTTTTTAATAGAAATTAATGAACCTTTGCAGGACTGATCCTTTTTTGCTTTTCCATTTTAGTTTTTCACTCCCCGCCATCCAAATGCCATAACTTTTTTTATTTTTCCATGAATTGAGCGGTGTGAGGGCTTATTTTTGGCAGGACGAGCTGTAGTGTTTATTGGTACCATTTTTTGGTACATGCAAATTTTTGATCACTTTTTATTACATTTTATTTAGAGCTTTGCTGGCCAAAAACAGTGATTTTGGTGTTTTAAATTCTTTATTTCTTACGGCGTTCATAATGCGCTATAAATTACAGTTTTACTTTATTCCGTGGGTCGGTACGATTACGGCGATACCATATGTATGTAGTTTTTTTTATGTTTTGCAGCGTTTGCACAATAAAATCACCATATTTTGAGAGTCGTAACTTTTTTATTTTTCAGTCAAAAAAGCGGTTGTTTTTTGCGGGACGGGTTGTAATGTTGTTTTTGTTGGTATTATTTTGGGGTACATGCGACTTTTTGATCACTTTTTATTCTATATTTTAGGAGGGGTGGTGACCAAAAAATAGTGATTCTGGCATTGTTTTTAGTTTGGTTTTTTTGCGGCGTTCACCGTGCGGTAAAAATAACATTATAGCTTTATAGATTGGGTCGTTACGAACGCGGTGATACCAAATATGTTTACTGTTTTTTAACGGTTTCATTTTTTCCCTATAATAAGAGACTTATTATAGGAAAAAAAAATCTTTTATTTTCACACTGTTGTAAAACATTTTTATTAACTTTTTTTTTATTTTTTATTTACTTTTGACACTTTCTTTTTTTACCTGCAGCTCTGATCGCTGCTAGAATACATTACGCTACCTAGGTAACGTATTCCAACTGTCAGTGTGACGTCACAGTCACTGTCACAGTCACTCTGATAGTTAGTCTACGAGGACCAGCCAGAGGCTGATCCTCATAGGCTTGCATACATGGCAGACCCGGGGGCCGTTGTCTGGCCCCTGGGTGCCATCACAAGCATCAGCAGCCCCCACAATTGCATGGGGGCTGCTGATGTGCTACAAACCCTGTACATGCGGAGATCGCAATCAAGCCCCGCATGTAATGGGTTAATTACCTAAATCAGCGGCAATGAGCCGCTGATCGGCAACAGTGGAGTGTCAGCTGTCAGGGACGGCTGACCTCCCGGTTCCCGATGCACACTGTCGCCGACACTGTCACAGACACTGTCATCGACAGTGTGCATCGCGAACGGCAGTGACGTCCTGTCACTCTGACAGGAAGACTATCAGGAGGCTGATCCTGATAGGCTTCCGTACATGGCAGACGGAGGCCATTACTTGGCCTCCGATCGCCATGCTAGCCATTTGCAAACCTCACGATTTCATCGTGAGGTCTGCCGATGAGCTAGAAACCCCTGAATGCGGTGATTGCAATCGATCACCGCAATCAAGGGGTTAATTGCCAAAATCAGTGGAAATAAACCGCTGATCGGCATACAGTGGAGTGTCAGCTGTCAGGGACAGCTGGCCTCCCGGTTCCCGGTGGACACTGTCGCCGACAGTGTGCACCGAGAACCACGCAGTAACTGTACGTCCCTGAGCGCTAAGACACTGGCCACATGGACGTACAGTTGCGTCCTGGTGCGCCTAGGGGTTTAGAGCAAATGAATGAATGAATGAATAAATAAATAAATGCATGAATGAATGAGGATCATCAATATGCCCTTCTATCAAAGACAGAAGATTAATAATAGCTAAAAAATTGCACAAAGGGTGGATTCACACGAACGTGTGTTGCGTCCGTGCGGGCCGCGTGGTTTTCACGCGCCACGCACAGACCAATACAAGTCTATGGGGTAGTACAGACAGTCCGTGCTTTTTGCGCAGCGTTTGTCCGCTGCGCAAAAAGCGCGACATGGTCAATATCTCCGCGTATTTCGCGCATCACGCACCCATTGAAGTCAATGGGTGCGTGAAAACCACGCAGGTCGCACGGAAGCATTTCCGTGCGAACTGCCTGTTTCGCGCACCAGCTGTCAAAAGGATGAATGTAAACAGAAAAGCACCACGTGCTTTTCTGTTTACAAACATCCAAATGGCGTGTCATAATGATGGTGGCTGCGCGAAAAGCACGCAGCCGCCCATCATATGATGCTGCCTCACGGAGCAGGCAAGTGGCTTTTGCGCAGGCAAAACGCAGCGTGTTTTGCGTGCGCAAAAATGCCACGCACGTCTGAATCAGCCCTAACACTAGATGAAATACTGTTACCTTCCATTGCATTTGATTTTTGTTCAAAAGTGACCGTGGGGGGGCGTGGCCTAGCGCTGATGGTGGAAAGACGTGCTGAGTGAGAGCTCTGAAACAAAGAACGGCATCTCACATCATCCGTCCACGGAAATCACCCCCGGTGTTCAGAATACGACCGGACACCTCCCTACCACCATCTAACATCACTGCTGGGCTGACAGGAGTAAGTTTTTTACTTACCTCGCCGGATTGAAAGTGCGGCCTATACCACACGCAGCTGTGATAGTGGATCCCTGCGGACGTCTGACACACGGGACTCTGCAGCCATCCCCTCCTTCTGGCACCTACAACTACTATTCAGCGGTGCCCTGGATCGTTACAAGCTACTGCTGTAGACAGAGACGAGCCGGTACACGTTGCAGGACATTCCCGGTGAGTGGGGGAAGGGGACTGTAGCCGGCGGCCATCTTACTTTCTTTGAACGAGCTGCAAGCTTACACTGCTCTGCTGATTGAAAGACACTGTAATAGTCTCCAGTACGCAAGCAATTATTTCATCACCCTCTGTGTGGACCTAAACTTGTACACTCCGCTGTGTCAATGGTAGCTTGAATACTTCCCTGTCACTGAAACTTCCAGAACATTTGCTTACTCAGATTTTCAGCAGCCATCATAGTCAAAACGTCTAAAGATAAAATCCTAGAAGCAGCACCTACCCCTAAGGCTGGGTTCACACGACCTATTTTCAGACGTATACGAGGCGTTTTTTGCCTCGTTTTACGTCTGAAAATACGTCTCAAATACGTTGTCAAACATCTGCCCATTACTTTCTATGGGTATAACGCTGTATTGTTCCCACGACGCGTAATTTTACGCGTCGTACGGCAATTACGACGCGTAAAATGACGCCTCGTAAAAAGAAGTGCAGGACACTTCTTTGGACGTTTTTGGAGCTGTTTTCTCATAGACTCCAATGAAAACAGCTCCAAAAACGGATGTAAAAAACGCTGCGAAAAATGCGAGTTGCTCAAAAAACGTCTGAAAATCAGGGGCTGTTTTCCCTTGAAAACAGCTCTGTATTTTCAGACGTTTTTGGTCACTACGTGTGCACATACCCTAAGGGTATGTTCACACGAGGGCGTCCGTAACGGCTGAAATTACGGGGATGTTTCAGCCTGAAAACATCCCCGTAAGATCAGCCGTAACGGCATGTGCAGGCGCTTGAACGCCGCGTCAATTACGGGCGTAATTGGCGCTGCTATTCATTGGAGTCAATGAATAACGGCTCCAATTACGGCCAAAGAAGTGACAGGTCACTTCTTTGACGCGGGCGTCTATTTACGCGCCGTCTTTTGACAGCGGCGCGTAAATTACGCCTCATGTGAACAGACAAACGTCTGCCCATTGCTTTCAATGGGCAGATGTTTGTCAGCGCTATTGAGGCGCTATTTTCGGACGTAATTCGGGGGGAAAAACGCCCGAATTACTTCCGTAAATAGGCCGTGTGAACATACCCTAAGGCTCATAAAGCACAAGCAGATCTTGATAAGTTTTTACGGAAAAAATTAACAGCTTCACCAGCTTGTAAATCCAAGCAAGCACAGCTCCTATCTGATGACAACCTCATAGAAGATGATTCCGATATGGATAGCGCAGGCTGTAACTCTGATACTGGGGATGATTCTAGGATGGCTCCGGCATCAAGAGGTTTTTATTAAACGGACACTATACCAAGCTCTCACACCGCTAGTGAAAGACCTTGCAGATATCAAATCTGATTTCCGTGGCCTTGGCGCAAGAGTTGAAACCATAGAAAATACACAAAATGCTCTGCTGCATTATAGTGCAAAAGTCAAATGTGTTCTTGACCATCAGCAAGATTGTATTAATGAGTCTCTATTACGTACTGAAGACCAAGAAAATCGGAGCCGCCGGAACAACCTCAGGCTCAGAGGCCTCCCAGAATCAATGCTGCATGATAACTTACCTCAACTAGCTCTGGATATATTTTCCGATCTCATAGGCCCTGACGCGGCCAAATCCATCACGATTGAGCGTATCCACAGGGCATTACGGGCCAAACCTCGCCCCAACGACCCTCCAAGAGATAGTGTGCGGTTTGCTTAGGTACACAGACACCGCTGCCATATTGAAAGCTGCGAGAAATAGGAATGTATTGACCTACGAAACTTCTACGATACAAATTTTTCAAGATATTGCTCCTTCAACCTTGGCAAAGAGGAGAGTGCTTAAACCCCTACTCGATGCTTTACGGGTGAAAAAATTGCAATTTAAGTGGCTCTTTCCGTTTATTATTGCTATATCTAAAGATGGTGACCAAATCATCATTAAAAAGCCTGCGGATCTTGTAGCTGCTTGGGAGAAGCTGGACATTTCACCTATAGATATCCCGTCGTGGCTCCCGTCTACTATGATGGACTTACCTCCTCTACCTAGTCCTTCATTTTGGAGCCAAACCTCGAAAGCCACTTCCCCAAAAATCAAGAAGGCTCACACTCGTACTAGACAGTTGGACAGCTGACTGTCTTCTCAGAAGTTACCTGATGGAGCCCTGACCGACCGCTTCTCCACTAAGTTTGTGGGAGAAGCATTGTGAGTAATATACAGATTTCCCGCAATTTCTCACACTGAGTTTACCGTTTTTTATATCTGTGAGGAGATAATGTTTTTTCTCATACTGTGATCTGAGTTTATATATGCCTTGATATGTAACCTTTCTACCATATGTTCTGGTATGTTTTTCAGTGTAAGGATTACTTGTTGGTATATGTCTAATGTGTATTCAGTCCTACAGGATTTTTCTGTACCTCAAGATTTCCTCCTGTGGATAAGGACAAGCTATCATACTACTGTGTTTTATCACTCTCACAAGCTGTTGCTGTCCTTATGGTTGCTAGCAACCTCTCTGTTTATATGTTTATACCCTCCTCCTCCCATGCCTTTCCTCCCCTTCTTTCCTACCCCTCTCCCCCTCTCACAGATACGGGGTGGTCTTTGCCATTCTAATGGTGGCTATGTGGGTCGAATTGCTCCTTCATCTAAAACGAATTTATGGCGGATCTGAAAATTACCTCATTTAATGTAAGAGGCCTGAACTCCCCACGGAAAATAAACCAAATTTTACACCAAATTCTTGCAGATAAGACAAAAATCGCTCTATTACAAGAGACACATATTAAACACAACAAAATTCCAAATTTACGGAAAAGAGTTTTTCCGAATGTTTACTATAGCCCCTATTCGTCATCACGCAGAGGTGTGAGCATACTGGTTCACAAGAGTGTGGCTTTCAAATGGATAGCTGATGTGGTTGACCCGGAAGGTCGCTATTTATTTATCAAGTGCCTCCTAGGCAATACTCTTTACACAATTGCAAATCTTTATGCTCCTAACTCACAGCAGACTACGTGGATAGTTCAGACCTTACAACTGTTTAAACAATTTGCGGAGGGTGTTTTGGTAGTGGGAGGTGACCTTAACGTTCCTATAGATCCATTATTAGATACCACTGGGACATCTTCCACTTCATATAGATATACTGCCAAATTGCGTAAGGTTTTTAACGCCTTACACCTGTCAGATGCCTGGAGACTGTTGCATCCCTCTGATAGGGACTATACCTATTTTTCTCATACGCACCATACTTACCACAGGTTAGATTATATCTTTATATCTCAATCTCATGCTCCTTTTCTACTCCATTCTGACATAGGAAGTATTCTCCTTTCGGATCATGCACCAACTCATATTACCCTGACATTAGCAGACGTTCCTAAAGGCCAATGGTGTTGGAGGATCAATGATACCCTGTTGGCTGATCCTTCTCATCAATCTTCTATACGGACTCATATACAAAACTACTTTGACACTAATATTACAACAGATGTCTCACCGGCTATCACCTGGGAGGCCCATAAATCAGTTTTACGGGGAGAGCTTATCTCGCTATGTACATATGTTAAAAAACAGAGATCGGCACTCTTGAATGCCCTCTTCTCTCAAATCTCCTCGCTAGAAAACCTCCATAAACGTACCCAAGCAGAAACTACTAAAGACGAATTAAACTCTTTGCGTCATAAGGTTAGGGATCTTCTCAACATTAAATCGGCCAGATTGCTACAAATCTCAAGGTTTAAATTTTACGCTCATGGAGACTGGGGCAACAAGACGATGTCCGCTCTCCTTAAAACTCATCAAGATAAAGCATTTATTCGCCGTATTGCACAATTCCCAGGCAATTTTGTCTCAGATACAACCTCAATTGCAAATGCCTTTCAGAAATTCTACACGAACCTCTACAACCTCTACAAGAGTGCAGAGGATTGTGATAGTATGGCCTTAATTTTTGAACCGCTTTCAAGAAACTGGTTATCAGTGGATGGTTGGAGAACCTCCCCTCTGAATTGGCATTAATGGCCGTCAAATGCACTTTTAACGTATTGGGCTTGAGGCCTTTCTGGTATCCCTCTTGTAGAAACTGTATATTCCCGTTTTTGCTCTTATAAATTTACTATTTCTGGCAACCCCTCCAGGTGTTTGCGTTTGGGATTGGCAGCAGCTTCTTTTACATTGCAAATACCTGCCAGTACTTGCAACCACAAGGTGAGCAATTTTTCACCATTTTGCTCTTCTACATTACTATCTGAACTGCACTATGTGGCGCCGTGTCCTTTTTACTTCATTTTAGTATCTTGTAGAAACTGCAATACTGTGGACACTGTATCTGGTAACCTGTCATTGCCCTGATACCATTTAGAAAAAATAAGCCATATTCGAGAATATATTTTCATTGTACTGGGTTTCCTGGAGGCTAATAAGGTATTGACTACCTCATTGGAGAAGCCCTTATTTTTCAGAGACTGTCGTTCAGTTTCCATGCCGTGACGTAACTGTAACTTGTCTAACGTGGGATGAAACCAACCCTCCTGAAGTAGGAGATCTGGACGTAATGGAAGTGTCCAGAAGTTGCCGTTCGAGAGATTCAACATGAGCGGAAACCATGCTCAGCCAATCCGCTTTCAGATTCAACACTCCTCGAATGTGGACTGCAGAAATTGATCTCAGATTGTGTTCTGCCCACCGCATGATCTGACTGCATTCCTTTTTGAGGGAATTGCTTCTGGTGCCCCCGTTTGTTTACATAAAAAACTGTGGGGAGGTTGTCTGACTGAATTTGGACATCGTGACGATGGAGTACAGTCTGAAAGTGTAATAGGGCTAGTTTGATCGCCTTAAGTTCTTTCATGTTGGATGAAAGGCAGCTGTTGTGTTTGGACCATTTCTTTTGCACCCATGATGTTCCCATATGTGCACCCCAGCCTGAGGCATCCATAGTGAGGAGCATCCGACGAATTGGTCTCGAGATGGTAGGGTACCAGCCACCACTGGAGGTCTCGTCTCACATCCGAAGACATTGACATTAGGGTGTCCAGAGACACTATTTTCCTGTCCCAACTTTTCAGTATGTTGGATTGTAACATTCGGACGTGTGCCCTTGCCCAGGGTACCGCCTCGATAGCTGATGTTAGAAGGCCTACCACTCTCATGTCCTGACGGATGGAGCAGTGACTCCATGATATTAGTCGTTTAACTCCTTGACGGATAGAATATATCCGGTCGCTGTGTGTCTACCATGAAGCCGCCTAAGTACTTCAACCTGGTGCATGGTGTTAGATGAGACTTTTGGAGGTTTATCATGAAACCGTGCATGATGACCATGTCTAGAGTGACTTTTAGGTGCTTTGTAAGGATGTCTTCTAACGGGGCTCTCACCAGCCAATCGTCCAGGTAAGGACATACGAAGATCCCTTTCATGCGTAGTACTGCAGACAGTACCACCGCTACCTTCGGAAACACTCGGGGCGCTGATGTTATGCCAAAGGGCAGGCAGGTGAACTGAAGATGTAAAACTTGATTATGAAGAAGAATTGCTACACGTAGAAATTTCCTGTGTTTTTTCAGGACCGGGATATGAAGGTATGCTTCTTGCAGATCGATAGTGGCTAGAAAATCTCCTTCTTGGATAATATTTATGACCACTTGTCTTCCTTTTTGGAACGGCAAAGATAGGTGAGTACACTCCCTGACCCCGCTGATGATACGGGACTTCTTCCAATGCTCCCTACCTTATGAAGTCTTGAATGAGACTGAGAACCACCGGATTTCTTCCTCTGTTTATACAGAATTTGTTTTTTGGAATGGTGTTTAGTTCCAACGAGTAGCCATTCTGGATGGTGGATCTGACTTAGCCATAGGTGAACAAACTTTCCTAGTCTTCCGCCTACTGGACACTCCTTTCTCTTTGGCGTCATAAGTTAGGATTTCTCTGAAAGAGGGATTTCTTCCTGAAGGGGGGGGGGGTTATCCTCTTCCTTGCTTTTGAACCTACGCTGCCTGTCTCCACCGCAAAAATATTTTTGACCCTTAGGGGACCTTTTGGAACGGGTTTGAAAGGTTTTGAATGGTGGACTCTTTGGGGGCGTGGGAAGAAAATCCCTCTTTCATCATTTATCAACGTAAGGATGTCTTCCAGCTGAGGTCCAAAGAGAGAAGAGGGATGAAATGGTAGGGAACAGAAATGATTCTTGGATTGTACGTCCCCTATCCATTGCTTGATCCAAAGGGTTCTACGCACCACATTAGAGAGAGCTAGGGATCTAGAAGAGAACTTCAAGGTTCGTCACATAAAAATTCTGCAGCCGCTTTCATGAGACGGATATTATGTAAGATCTTCTCTCTCAGCACGCCGTCTTCTAGATCTTGTGAGAGCTAACTAAGTCATGTACGAAGGGCCCTGGCAACTGGGATGGAGGCTGATGCCACTTTACACGCCGCTACCAACGATGAGTAGGCTTTTTTTAATATCGAATCCGCTCTGCGATCCATTGGATCCTTTAAAACTGAGGATTCCTCTGAAGGAAACACAGATTTCTTTGATAATCTGTGGACAGCCAGATCAACCTTGGGCGGAACATCCCAGTTAGAACTAAACTTGGGATCTGTTTTGTAGGTGTGTTTAAACCTCGCCACTTGATGGATACATCTCTCCAGCTTATCCCAATCTTTCTGGAACCAATCTGTCATAACATGATGGGAGGGAAGGGCTCTGTCTTTGTTGACCGGAAAATAATAAAGTTGTGCCTTTTTAGGTTTATGAGACACATCTTTATCGGTCTCGACGGTTAATTTGACTGCTTTCAGCAAGTGCGGGACCTTGTCTTTATCTTACAGATAAATATTATCTAGAGGTTCCCCATCAGAGTCCTCTGATACCAG
Organism: Rhinoderma darwinii; assembly: GCF_050947455.1. Classification (NCBI taxonomy): domain Eukaryota; kingdom Metazoa; phylum Chordata; class Amphibia; order Anura; family Rhinodermatidae; genus Rhinoderma; species Rhinoderma darwinii. Next base: position 267,114,133 of record NC_134689.1, on the reverse strand, counting down.
TTCATTCTCCGATATATCATATTCGGAAGGGGAATGCGGAGAGGGCATCTGCTTTCTACCTTTAGATTTTTTTCGGCATAGCAGCCGACTTAATCTCCTGAAAGGTGTCCGTAAGCTGATCCTTAAACCAGGACAGAAACCCCTTGACTTCAGTATGGAGGGATTGTTTCAGGAGGTCTGCAAGAGGAGCAGAAACTCTGGTCCCAATCCCCTGGCAATGGTTGCTGACAACCTTTACAAATATTGTGCTTGGATTTCCTCTTGCGTTTCCCTTGAGATGCAGGACTTGCCATCTGGGGAAAGAGGCATGTAATTTACAAACTAACCTGTAAGTGGCAACAAGGAAAAAACACCTCCAACATTACACAATGAAAGTTAGGTACCTTAATTCTCCAGGGTCAAGCTGCTTAAACAGCGCCGGTATCCTGTGAGACTTCCGTTCTCGCACATCCGCAGTATGCACCAAGCCGGGAGAGCGCACGGCGCATGCGCCAGAAGCCAGTGTACACCTTACTTTGATGGTGGCCATCTTGGAACACCCTTTCGGAGGTGTATAGGATCCACTTCTAGGAGCCGAGGGACAGGTAAACCTGTATCACGCTCCAGAATGGAAGCGTGGCTTCTATCCCAGGTAAGACTTAGAAGCCAGGCCGAGGGACTGAGGAAACCCCCAGTATACAGCCCCCCATGTCCTCATGGGTCGCAGCTTAGGGACAGAGGGAACCCCCTGTATAACGCTATCAGTATAGATGTCTTCACTCTCCATGTTCATAGTAGAGAAAAAATACACTTTCTGAAGAGATTTGGGCTCTATTTAAGGCTACCTGGGACCTCCTAATTGTTTAATGATTACTGCTGAGTAATATGTCTCTTCTATCCGGTCAGGCCCTATGCACACGAACGTAAAAATGCCCGTAATTACGGGCCGTAATTACAGGCCTATAGACTTCCCGTTTGCTTACGGGAAGGTGCCCGTGCCGTTGAAAAATATAGAACATGTCCTATTTTGGGCCGTAATTACGGCACGGTCAGGCCCATAGAAGTCTATGGGGCTTCCGTAATTATGGGTGGCTATGTGTGTGCACCCGTAATTACGGGAGCGTTGCTAGGCGAAGTCAGGGGCACGGTCAGGTCCATAGAAGTCTATGGGGCTTCCGTAATTACGGGTGGCTACTTGTGTGCACCCGTAATTACGGGAGTGTTGCTAGGCGACGTCAGGGGTTAGTCACTGTCCAGGGTGCTGAAAGAGTTAAACGATCAGTGCTGGATAGAGAGAAGGGTCTGCACTGATCGACAGTAACTCTTTCAGCACCCTGGACAGTGACTACCGCTGGACAGTCTCCTTCAAAAACCTGCAACAAAAAAAGTTAATACTTACCCGGAACCTCCTGCTTCTTCCTCCAGTCCGGCCTCCTGGGTTAACGTTTCATCTCATGTGACCACTGCAGCCAATCACAGGCTGCAGCGGTCACATGGACTGCCGCGTCATCCAGGGAGGTCGGACTGGATGTCAAAAGAGGGAAGAGTCACCAAGACACCGGCCGGGGGGCGTATGAACTTATTTTTCTTTCTATCGCTGCGTTCCGCTGTGGAAACTCTGCCCGAAAGGACTGCCCCTTCCCTCTATACAGCACTGATAGAGAGAAGAGGCTGCCGATCAGACCTGGATAGAAAGAAGAGGCTGGCGATCAGTGCTGGAAAGAGAGAAGGGGCTGCCGATTAGTGCAGTGCAATATAGCAGAGAAAACGTGTCCGTAAATATAGGTGGAATATGGGTGACAACGAACCCGTATTTACGGGCACGGGTCCGTAAATACTAGTGGAATACGGGTGACAAAGGACCCGTATTTACGCCAGTATTTACAGGAGGGAAAAAATATGGTCATGTGCATGGGGCCTCAGATGAAGTATCTTAACCCTTAAGTGTGCTGCCGTAGGACGATCAGGAAATATAAAATGATATTATATATCATAATTGTTGCATATTGAGGATGGATTTTAAAGGATATTTACACTGTTAAAACATTGAACAATCTGGATGTAGACAGAAAATTGTTAAGATAGACTATTTTCTGCATGTTCTGTCTCAGGAGTTTATCAAAGTCTTAATTATTTAATCTATAAGAATGTGCATTTCTTTATGTATCACTACAATTCATGGGTTTATCTGCAGTGCTATAGAAGACCACAGATAACGTACCAAATTAGAGACTTAACAAAATAAGCTCTGCTACCTCCTTCTATATATCTACCTACCTATGTTTTTTCCTTTGTGGAATAGTGGTAACCCATTTTAGCTTTCCAGCGAAAGCAGCTATTGATTTACATTTAAATGTCCTTCTCTACACGTAGTCAGGCAGAGAGGGGAGTAATCACATCAAGAAAGAATGTTATACAGTATCTCATGAATTGGCGTTACACAAAGGAACTGCTGAAGCATAATAGTCTTTCACTGTTACTCATTTCAGATTACAAAGGCCTCCTGTAGGGCTCAGTTAAGTCATAGAAGCCACAGCTCCTGTCGGAACAGCTAGGATGTGAAAAGAATTCTCGGAAAATCAGTCAAGAAAATATATCACAGTATTTTAAATTATCCAAAGCAATAATAGTTTTTTACACAATCTAGTAAAAAATGTATTCGTGCTTCTGTGAGCCCACAGTCTGCACACTTTGAACATATTGCTATAAATCATAAGTATATATTCTATAGTGATAAATTCTATATATCTATACTGTTAGTCATTTGGCTTAGAAAATTGACCATTTTCCTTCTAGAAAAAATTTAAATACTTTAAAGAATCCACACATTAAATATTTCATCTCCAATGGGTACAGACAGTTTAAGAGGAATTTGCTTTCTTCCTGCCCTTTTATGAGGGTGGTTCTTAGACATTTTTTGGATGTCCATTCTGTAGTAATATCAAGGGTATGTTCACACGTTTAGCAAAAAACATCTGAAAATACGGAGCTGTTTTCAAGCGAAAACAGCTCCTGATTTTCAGAAGTTTTTTAAGCAACTCACGTTTTTCGCTGCATTTTTTACGGCCGTTTTTGGAGCTGTTTTTCTATAGAGTCGATGAAAAACGGCTCCAAAAACGGCTCAAGAAGTGACATGCACTTCTTTTTCGCGGCCGTATAAAAAAACACCCCGTCGGAACAGACCGCTGTTTTTCCCATTGAAATCAATGGGCAGATGTTTGGAGGTATTCTGCTTCCGATTTTTCGGCTGTTTTTCATCCGTTTACGGCCAGAAAAACGTCCGAATATAAGCCGTGTGCACATACCCTAAGTGTACTGCACTGGTGAACTGCAGAGACTGTCAATAGTAAGCTGTAGCACTAGCTAATATGTTCCGTCTCCTTTTAAGCTGTTTTACCCTCTTTCTGTAATCTCATGATCATCTCAGCTGCAGCATGTTTATGCATCAGAGAATCTGTACAGCCTTGCCTCATAGATGCATTACTGCGCAAGAGATTGTGTCTACGGGAGACATTCAGCCGTGCTGTAGAATTTGTCTGTGACCTTGGCTGTTCTTTTATATTTTTTTATGTCTTGGTCCTGTATATCTTTTTTTTACTTGAATCTGTAGAATCACTTTAAGACTAGGTCCACATAGGTCACTGTTTAAACCTGGCCTAAAGATGTTTTCCCCTGACTCAGGTTGTCATAAAACTGTAATCAGTGGGGGTTCATTCACTCGGACCCTCAATGATCACAACAACAATGGTTCCTAGGTCCCCATTTTCCATGGATATTTGACAGTACAGTCCAGCCGAAGTGTTATAGCATAACAATAACATAGTAATATTATACAGAGCTATCATAACCCCTTAACCCGTTAGTGACCGGCCCATAGTGTTTTTACGTCGGTCACTAACGGGCCTTATTCCGATGCCATAGACTTTTTACGTCGCGGCATCGGAATAAGTAAACAGAGCAGGGAGCTGTCAAATCTCCCTGCTCTCAGCTACCAGAGGTAGCTGAGGGCTGGGGGCGTCCCTGCTCTGCCGGGTGAGATCGATATTAGTATCGATCTCACCCGTTTAACCCCTCAGATGCGGTGCACAATAGCGTGCACCGCATCTGAGTGGTTTTGGAGAGATAAGATAAGATCGCCGAGTGTCTGTTTCTCCGATGGCAGCCGGGGGCCTAATAAAGGCCCCCAGGTCTGCCTGTGGTGAATGCCTGCTAGCAGAGGCATAAGACACTGCAATACAGAAGTATGGCAGCGTATTATAAATGCAATCGGATTATCGCATAGTGAAGTACCCTAGTGGGACTAGTAAAAAAGTGAAAAAAAAAAAGTTTAAAGGGAATGTGTCGCTAGAAATTTATTTTTTATTTTTTTTAGTTAAACAGTTAGTGTATAAGTGATTAAACATTGTTCTAATTTTTTTAATTTTTTCACGAGTCAGGACATATTATAAATTAGATTCTAATTTAAAACATTTCCCAGTGCTGGTCACTAGAGGGAGGAATTCCCAAAATTGCAGCATTGGCATGTGGTAAAGCAACCACATTGCTTTATGCTCCAAAATTTGAGAATACACACTTTCTCTAGTGAGCTCACAGTATCCCCCCTCCTTTATCCTGGCTAGTGCCAGGAGAAAGGAGAGGATTGAATGGTCAAACCTCCTACACTGTTTGTCGCCATTTTTTGAGCTAACACACAGTGTAGTAGGTTTATATACAGTAGTAATCACACACTAAAACACGTACATACACAGACCTAACTTATCTGCTTCTGCCGCCGCCGCTCCCTCCGGTCCGTCCGCTCCGTCTGCTCCCTCCGCTCCAAGTGCACAAGTCCGGAAGCCGCGACCGGAAGTAGTAATCTTACTGTCCGGCCGCGGCTTCCGGGTCCACAAGAAAATGGCGCCGGACGTCGCTCGGCCGAAGACCTTCAATTTGGACTGTGTGGGAGCGGCGCATGCGCCGTTCCCACACAGACGGCGTACAGCATAGTGGATGGAACGGGCCCCGTTCGCATTCACTATGGGGCTGTATGTGCCGTATTCCATGTCTGTATGTGTCATTAATCGACACATACAGAGATGGAAAATAAAATGGCAGCCCCCATAGACAAGAAAAAGTTAAAAAAGAAAAAAAAGTAAAACACAAACACACAAATAAATAAAACATTTTTTAATAAAACTAAAAGCAAATTGATATTAAAAAAAATATTTTCGCGACACTCGTCCTTTTCCCCCTTACAAACTGCTTTATTATTAAAAAACAAAATAAAGTAAAAAAGTTACACATATTTGGTATCACCGCGTGCGTAACGACCCCAACTATAAACTTATTACATCATTTAACCCGCACGGTGAACGTCGTAAAAAATAAAATAAAAAAACATGCAAAAATTGCTGTTTTCTTTGAATCCAGCCTTAAAAAAAATGTGATAAAAAGTGATCAAAAAGTCGCATCTACACCAAAATGGTACCGATAAAAACTACAAGTTGCCCCGCAAAAAAAAAGCCTTCCTGCAATTGCATCGGCGAAAAAAATGAAAACGTTACGGCTCTTCAAATATGGAGACACAAAAACAAATGATTTTGAAAAAAAAGCGTTTTCACTGTGTAAAAGTAGTAAAGCATACAAAAACGATACAAATTTGGTATCGTTGCAATCGCAACAACCCGCTGAATAAAGTTATTGTGTTATTTATACCACACGGTAAATGGCGAAAATTTAGGATGCAAAAAAGTGTGGCGAAATTGCGAGGGTTTTTTCTATTCCCCCCAAAAAAAGTTAATAAAAGTTAATCAATAAATTCTATGTACCCCAAAATGGTGCTATTAAAAAGTACAACTTGTCCCGCAAAAAATAAGCCCTTATACAGCTATGTCGACGCAAAAATAAAAAGTGTATAGCTCTTTGAATGAGACGATGGAAAAACATAAAAAATGGCTTGGTCATTAACGTCTAAAATAGGCTGATCATTAAGGGGTTAAGGACGCAGCCTAGTTTGGGCCTTAAGACTCAAAGCCCATTTTTTTTAAATCGGACGTGTCACTTTATGTGGTAATAACTTTGGAATGCCTTTATTAATCCAAACGATTCTGAGATTGTTTTCCCGTAACAGATTGTACTTTGTTAGTGGTAAAATTTGGTCGATACATTCAGTGTTTATTTGTGAAACATAGCAAAATCTAGAGAAAATTTTGAAAAATTTGCATTTTTCTGAATTTAAATGTATCTGCTTATAAGGGTAAGGCCACACGGTGCGGTCACGGTGCTTTTATGGTGCTTTTTTAAACTGCAGCAAGTAATTTCTCAATAGAAGTCAATGGTGAAATGTTTGTTATGGACAGACTGCTGCTATTATATTACAATGTGTTTTTGTGCATAATGTCGACCGCATGCAGTTACTGACCGCGCTGCCAAAGTTGTTGCTGAACTGCTTGCGTTTTTGCCAACAGTTCTGCAATGCCTTGTAATGAACTATATGCAGGAAGCACCTAACAAACTTCAACACCAATGAAAACTATGTCCATCAATTATTTCCTTTAACCCCTTAACGCTCAGTGACGTACTATTACGTCATGGAAAGCGCCCTGTACGCGCTCCATGACGGAATAGTACGTCACTGGAGTAACGGCCGTTTCGGCCGTCCTCCCGACACATACAGGAGCTGTGACAGTTACTGTCTCGTACAGCAGCTGTCACAGCTCCTACAGCGGGGACCGATTGCTGTGTCCCCGCTGATTAACCCCTGAAAAGCCGCGTTCAATAGCGATCACGGCTTTTTAGGGGTTAAGCTGCCATCGCCGGCCTGCTACACAATAGCGGCCGGCGATGGTGACTATGGCAACCGGACACCAAACAATGGCGTCCGGCTATGCCATCGACGGAAGCCTAGAGGGTCCTGACGAAGTCAGGACCCACTATGCTTGCTGTCAGTGAGTAGCTGACAGCTCTAATACACTGCACTACGCATGTAGTGCAGTGTATTAGAATAGCGATCAGGGCCTCCTGCCCTCAAGTCCCCTAGTGGGACAAAGTTAAAAAGTTAAAAAAAGATGTGTAAAAATAAGAAAATAAAAGATTTAAAAGTAATAAAAGTAAAAATCCCCCTTTTTACCTTATCAGTCCTTTATTATTAATAAAAATATATAAACAAACAAATAAACTATACATAATTGGTATCGCCGCGTCCGTAACGGCCTGAACTACAAAATTATTTTATTATTTATCCCGCGCGGTGAACACCGTAAAAGAAAATAATAATAAACCGTCCCAGAATCACAATTCTTTGGTCACTTCACCTCCCAAAAAATGGAATAAAAAGAGATCAAAAAGTCGCATGTACCTAAAAATGGTATTGATGGAAACTACAGTTCGTTACGCAAAAAATAAGTCCTCGCACGGCTTTATTGATGGAAAAATAAAAACGTTATGGCTCTTAGAATAAGGTAACACAAAAAGAAAATGATTTTTTACAAAACGTATTTTAATGTGCAAACGCCATAAGACATTAAAAAAACTATAAACATCTGGTATCGCCGTAATCGTATCGCCCCGCAGAATAAAGTGAATGTCATTTATAGCGCACGGTGAACGCTGAAAAAAAAAATAGAATAAAAAAACAATAGTAGAATTGCTGTTTTTTAGTCACCGCGCCACTTAAAAATAGAATAAAAACTGATCAAAAAGTCGCATGCACCCCAAGAAAACTACAATGAATTCCTCAAGGGGTCTAGTTTCTAAAATGCTGTCACTTTTGGGGAGTTTCCACTGTTTTGAGGGGTTTCCACTGTTTTGGCACCACAAGACCTCTTCAAACCGGACATGGTGCCTAATAAAAAGGAGGGCTCAAAATCGACTAGGTGCTCCTTTGCTTCGGAGGCCGGTGTTTCAGTCCATTACCGCACTAGGGCCACATGTGGGATATTTCTCAAAACTGCAGAATCTGGGCAATAAATATTAAGTTGCGTTTCTCTGGTAAAACCTTTTGTGTTATAAAAAAAAGTGGTGTAAAAAGGATTTTCTGACAAAAAAAAAAGTAGATTTCACCTCTACTTTGCTCTAAATTCCTGTGAAACACCTAAAGGGTTCATAAACTTTCTAAATGCTGTTGTGAATACTTTGAGGGGTCTAGTTTCTAAAATGGGGTGTTTGATAGGGGTTTCTAATATATGGGCCCCTCAAAGCAACTTCAGAACTGAACTGGAAACTAAAAAAATAAATAAATTAGGCAATACTTCGCTTCTTACATTATACTGATAATGAGCCGTGCCCACACCGAGATGACCCCAGTTTTGACCGTTTGTATAAATGGAGACCCCTATTAGACCGTTTCAGTGCCCGGTTTTCCCAAGCATACACCCCCGAGAAGTGTATTTCTATTGATGAGTCCTTGGTACATTTTAAAGGGAGGGTTCAATTCCGCCAGTACCTGCCGGGTAAGAGGTCAAGGTATGGCGTAAAGATGTATAAGCTGTGCGAGAGTGCATCAGGGTATACCTACAAATTTAGGATATATGAAGGGAAGGACAGCAGTATTCAGCCCCCAGAATTCCCCCCCCCCCTTACTGGGAGTTAATGCAAAAATTGTGTGGGATTTGGTGCACCCACTGCTGGACCAGGGTTGACACCTCTACCTGGATAATTTTTATACCAGCGTCCCACTCTTCAACTGGAACAAAAGGAACAAGCAGCAGCACTGGACAGATGGATTAGGTGGGTGCACACGTCCAATGATTTATTTATTTATTTTAAAAGGATTTTTTTATGGAACAGTACGCTTTCAACTAAGACGACTATTATATGCCTATTGGTGCTTGTGGGTGATACGGCACTCACTGAACAGTCCCCGTATTAAATGCTGTATGTAGTCAGCACGTCCCTCTCGGCTGATTGTCCAAGAGGGATCATGTGGCTAGTATACCCACACTTCTAATCAGCAGTAAGAAAGCTGCTAAATTGTGTCTTACTATTGGAATCGCTCCCTTTCTGACTTATTAGTTAACCTATCAATAGACTATTATTTTTTACAACGTGCACTATGAGTCCCATGCACAGACTATTGGCCCCTGTATACATCAGCCAGTTAATTGTTGCAGGAACTTGCAGGGCAAGAAAGAGGAATGTGAATTTATAAACTCCACATCCCTTTTTATTATGACTTATACATTCTGACCACCATATTATATTTGGAAATAGCTAATTATGGAATTCCTTAATGAAAAAAAATCAAAAGAGTAGCAAAATGTCTTTCTTTACGGTTTCTTAAACTGCATAATAGTTAAAATAGGTAAAGAGCTACTTACCATTTGGTCCCTTATCCTGTGCTAGGGTATGGTGCCATCTTATGCACAGTGCAGAAGTAGAAGTTCTAGTGGTACTAGATCCACACCATTTTTTTCACTATTAAGGTGATTCATATCTATGCAGATTCAGCGTTCTAACCTTTGCCGGTAGCTGGCAGCTGCCTGACTTTATTCAGATACTGTACGATATGGTAAGCTCTGTGCTTACAGACTGTATTCAATAGGAAATCGAAAGCACTACTTAATAAATAATTTGATTTACATTACATTGTTGCAGTTATAATATTAGACAGAAAGTAAATCCATGATCAAATAGGCAGAGCAATAATGCCCCCCTTATATGGTCTCTCCCCGTACCCCTAGCCAGATTTAAGAAAGAACTTAGCATAAAAGTTTTGGGTTAATAAAGAGCGTTGACATCTTCTTTGCAGACGCTTCCTCTCCTGTGGAGAGGGCCGGCCTTAGGTGTGTGCGACCTGTGCAAGTGCACAGGGCGCTGCAGCCTCCCAGCATGTAAGGGGCACTACTGTGCAGGCCATTTAAGCTCTGTTCTCTGCTCCTCGTTACACACACGGAGGAAGCAGAGACAGGACGAAGCTCCGCCCACAGCCCGTCCTGCAAGAAACATGTGAGCAAGGAGAGATGGTAAGTGACTATTTGTGTACATATGTCTCTGTGTATATGTTCCAGTATGTGTGTGTGTGTGTGTGTGTGTGTGTGTGTGCCTGCCTGTGTGGGTATAGTTATCAGAGTGTGTTACCTGTGGTGTTACATAGGACTGCAGGAAACATCTACTACATGATCTGTACTCAGAGAGCTATCACTGTGTTATCTGTGGTGTTATATATATAATATAGTAAATGTTATATGCAGTCCTATATTTTATCTATTATATAGTGAATATAAAAAGCCTACACACCCCAGTTAAAATGCCAGGTTTTTGTCATGTTACAAAGTCAGTACAAGATGAATCATTTCAGAGCATTTTCTACCTTTAATGTGACCCATAATCTGTACAATTCCATTGAAAAACAAATTGAAATCTTTTAGGGTAGAAAAATAAAAATAAAGAACAAACATAATGTGGTTGCATAAATATGCACACCCTTAGGCCTAATTCACACGAGCATATTTCACGTCCGTGTTACGCGTGTGAAAATAACGCACGTTACACGGATCTATGCAAGTCAATGGGGCCATTCAGACATTCAGTGTTTTTCATGCAGCGTGTCCGCTGCATGAAACTTACTGCATGTCCTATACTTGTGCGTTTTTTGTGCATCGCGCACCCATTGAAGTCAATGGGTGCGTGAAAATCACAGACAACACACGGACGGACGCACATCAGTGTGCTGTGCGTGATTCACGCAACAGTTGCTAAAGGAATGATTTTGAAAAAGAAAAACACCTCCCTCAGTTTATTTTGCTGACGTGAAACGCGTGACATACTGAAGACATACACAAGTAAAAAACTCAGATACGCACCATACACTGATGTCACACGGAACAGCAACGCAGAAAAAACGCTGCGTTTTTTAAGCGTGCAAAACGGACACGTTCATGTGAATAAGGCCTTAAACTAATTCTTTGTCGAATTACCCTCTGACTTTGTGACAGCATTCAGTCTTTTTAGGGTAAGGCCACACGGTGCGTCGTTGACACGGTTTTGTTGCGTTTGAAAACCACATGCGGTCAACTGCATGCGTTTTTTTGTCTCTGTAATGCTGCAGTTCTGTTGCATTTTTAAAGGAAATAATTGGTGGACATAGTTTTCACCCGTGTTGAAGTTTGTTAGGTGCTTCCTGTATATAGTTCATTACAATGCATTGCAGAACGGTTAGGAAAAACGAAAGCAGTTCAGCAACAACTTTGGGAGCGCGGTCATTAACTGCATGCAGTCGGACATTATGAAGATGCAGTTATCTGCACAAAAAACACAATGTAATATAATAGCATCAGTCTGTCCATAACAAACATTTCACCATTGACTTCTATTGAGAAATGACTTGCTGCAGTTTAAAAACGCAACATAAACGCACCGTGTGGCCCTACCCTTAGGGGGGATTCACACGAACGTGATTTGCATCCGTGCAACCCGCGTGGTTTTCACACGGGTCGCACGGACCTATGTTAGTCTATGGGGCAGTGCAGACTGTCCGTAAGTTTTGCGCAGCGTTAGTCCGCTGCGTAAAACTCGCGACATGTTCTATATTTGGGCGCTTTTCGCACATCACGCACCCATTGAAGTCAATGGGTGCGTGAAAATCACACATGCCCCACGGAAGCACTTCCGTGGGACAAGCGTTATTCGCGCAATAGCAGTAGAAGAATGAATGTAAACAGAAAAGCACCACGTGCTTTTCTGTTTACAAACATCCAAACGGAGTGTCATAATGATGGCGGCTGCGCGAAAAACACGCAGCCGCGCATCCATATGAACAGGGCACACGGAGCTGTCACGCTGCTGCCATGCGCGCAAAACGCAGCATTTTGTGCGCGCGCTAAACGCTCACGTTCGTCTGAATCTGGCCTTAGGTAGAAGTCTATCAGCATGGCACATCTTGACTTGGCAATTGTTGCCCACTCTTCCTTGTAAAAGCGCTTCAAATCTGTCAGATTGCGAGGGCATCTCCTGTGTACAGCCCTCTTCAAGTCACCCCGTCTGAACGTGGACTTATACTACAATGTGGACACATCAGAGGTAATAACAGTTGATCACTAGTGATTCAGCAGCTGGAGACCCAATGTTCTGCTTAATAAGGGTAAGGCCACACGGAGCGGCCCTGACACGGTCGTAACGCGGCTAACAACCGCGCCGGCACCATGTTCGGTGCGGCTGTCAAACAGCCTGTTAATGGCCGCATGTTAACGCGGGTAAACCGTCCCTTTATCTGCAAAATCATGCGGCCATGAATTAATAAACCCTTTATGGCCGCACGATTTTACAAATTACAACAACTTACCCCCTATTCATTCTCTATGGCAGCGCCAGAAAAAGCTGAACACTGCACTCGGCTATCTCTGACGCTCCCGTAGAGAATGAATGGAGCAGCAGTGCGCATGCGCATGTAACTGGAATACCCCTTAACGAGGTATTTCACAGCCAGTCCTACATAGTGTCAGCGCAATTGTTGGCCGCGTTGCGACCATGTCAGAGCCGCTCTGTGTGGCCATACCCTAACACCAGGGCAGGTGCAAGATGTCTTCATCTTGATGAGACAACCCTTTAAATTATAGATGACGTATTAATGCTGAACTTAGATTAGAGTGCAAAAATAGTGTCCCACATATGCTATTGAGTATACGAGACAGTCCTCCTTCCCTTGGTGAGGCCTGTTGGCCATTCAACAGCACAGAGGGGGCTCATGTGTCATGCCTACACATCTTCCATTAAAACCTTTTTTTTTCTTCCTCCAAAACACTCAATAGGGTAGCTGCAGAAAATGAAGATAAGGGGCATTATAATAAAGAAGTTGTTTAACCCCTTCCCGATCACCCCACGTAGATTAACGGGCTGCAGCACTGGTCCTTGTGCCTGCAGATCGTTAATCTACGTGGGCTCCTAACAGAGCACACATGCACTCCCCGCAGCCCGGCATCTCCCAGTACGGGCTGCTACTAGCAGCCTTAGTACTGGGGGAAAACATTGGGTCGGATCACAGCGGTGATCCAAACCGATTAACCCCTTAAATGCGGCAGTCAATAGTGACCGCCGCATTTAAGTTGTTATAGCAACATCGGCACCCCGCTACGCGATTGCGGGGGCCGATTGCGATGGCAAAGGCTTCCGGTCTGCTATCTATGGAAAGCGATTAGGTCCTGACAGAGGCAGGACCTAATATGCCTCCTATCAGTGTGAAACTAAGGGTATGTTCACACGCACTGTTTTCAGACGTAATTCGGGCGTTTTACGCCTCGAATTATGCCTGAAAAAACGGCTCCATTACGCTTACAAACATCTGCCCATTGCTTTCAATGGGTTTTACGATGTTCTGTTCCCACGAGGTGTAATTTTACGCGTCGCTGTCAAAAGACGGCGCGTAAAAGGACTCTCGCGTCAAAGAAGTGCATGTCACTTATTGGGACGTTTTTGGAGCAGTTTTTCATTGACTACATTGAAAAACAGCTCCAAGAACGTCCGTAAAATACGGCGTGAAAAACGAGAGTAGTTACAAAAACTTCTGAAAATCAGGAGCTGTTTTCAGGCGAAAACAGCTCCGTAATTTCAGACGTATTTTGCTACTGCGTGTGAACATACCCTTACAGGTATAATACCCTGCAATACATAAGTATTGCAGGGTATTATAATAACGATCCAACAATTGGATCTTCAAGTCCCTAGTGGGACCAAAAAAAAAAAAAAAGTTACAAAAAAAAAATGTACAAAAGTAAAATGTCAAAATAATAACATTTAAAAACGCCGTAAAAATTAATAATAAAAAACTATAGAAGTTTTGACGGCCTAATTACACTCAATTCAGCAAAACACCTATGGGATCAAAATTCTCATTATACCCCTAGACAAATTATTTTTAGGGCTGTAGTTTCCCAAATGGGGTCACTTCTGTTGGGTGTCCACTGTTTTGGTCCATCAGGGGCTTTGCAAATGCGACATGACACACGAAAACCAATTGAATAAACTTGAGCTCCAAAAGCCAAATAGCGCTCCTTCCCTTCTTAGCCCCGCTGTGTGTCAAAACAGCCGTTTATTACCACATATGGGGTATTGCCATAATCAGGAGAAATTGCTTTACAAATCTGGGGGTGCATTTTCTTCTTTATTCTTTGTAAAAATTGATAATTTCTACGTTTTATTGGAAAAAATTTAGATTTTCATTTTTACGGACTAATTCCACTAAATTCAGCAAAAAACCTGTGGGGCTAAAATGCTCACTATACCCCTTGATGAATTCCTTGAGGGGTGCAGTTTGCCAAATGGTGTCTTTTGGGGGGTGTTTCCACTGTTTTGGCACCACAAGACCACTTCAAAGCTGACATGGTGTCTAATATATATTCTAATAAAATGGAGGCCCCAAAATCCTCTAGGTGCTCCCATGCTTCGGAGGCTGGTGCTTCAGTCCATTACCAAACTAGGGCCACATGTGGGATATTTCTAAAAACTGCAGAATCTGGGCAATAAATATTGAGTTGCGTTTCTCTGGTAAAAAAAACCTTTTGTGTTACAGTAAAAAATGGATTAAATTGGATTTTCCGACAAAAAAAAGAAATTAGTAAATTTCCCCTCTACTTTGCTTTAATTCCTGTGAAACACCTAAAGGGTTAAGAAACTTTCTAAATGCTATATTGAATACTTTGAGGGGTGAAGTTTTTAAAATTAGGTGACTTATGGGGGCTTCTAATATATAAGGCCGTCAAAGTCACTTCAGAACTGAACTGGTACCTATAAAAATAGGTTTTGGAAATTTTCTTGAGAAATTGCTGCTAAAGTTCCAAGCCTTGTAACGTCATAGACAAATAAAAGGATGTTCAAAAAATGCCAACATAAAGTAGACATATGGGAAATGTTAATTACTAAATATTGTGTGTGTGGTATTACTATCTGTCTTACAAGCAGACACATTTAAATTTAGAAAAATGCTAATTTTTGCAAATTTTCTCTAAAGTTTGGTGATTTTCACAAACAAATACTGAATTTATTGATCACATTTTTCCACTAACATACAGTACAATATTTCACGAGAAAACAATCTCAGAATCGCTTGGATAGGTAAAAGCATTCCCAAGTTATTACCACATAAAGTGACACGTCAGATTTGAAAAAATCATCTGTGTCCACAACGTATTCTTTACATATCTTTTAGTAGTAGTTTCTTGTATGTGTCTATGTGTGTTTACCTTCCTAGGAATCATGGATTACAGATGAAAATATTTAGTTGCATTGTGCATAAAGGGTTAATCCGTTAAGAATGTCTTAGGCCGGATTCACACGAGCGTGTTCGGTCCGTGATATACCGTCCGTATGTCGGCCACATTTCCCGGACCGACAACACTGCCAGGAGCCGGGCTCCTAGCATCATAGTTATCTATGACACTAGATGTCCCTGCTTCTCGGCGGAACTACTATCCCGTACTGAAAACATGATTACAGCCCGGCTCCCTGCAGTGTGTTCGGTCCGGGAAATACTGCCGACATACGCTCTGTATATCAGGGACCGAACACACTCATGTGAATCCGGCCTTAGAATTCGTTCACATCTACTTTGTGGTTCCGTTTGAATTACCATTCATTTTAATGGTAATGCTTCCGTTGCTAATGGTTTCCGTTAGTCTCCGTTCTGTAAGGTTTCCGGGTTTTTGTTGTGGAATCAATAGCCTAGTTGACTATGCAATTGATGCCGCCGAAAAAAAACTGAAACCTTACAGAATGGAGACAAACGGAAACCATTAGCAATGGAAGCATTACCATTGAAACTAAATGGTAATGCAAACGGAAAGCTATGGTTTCCGTTCATGGGTTCCCCTGACGGAAAGGTCTGATGAACCCATGAACGGAGCCTCAAACGCAGATGTGACGAAGACTTAGTATATAGCAATTACACCAGTAAACCAGCTGGAGATCTGTGCTGATGTTCCACTGTCAGTAAGTATTCAGCCAACAACAAGGTCAAGCAGATTGGCCACCTGATGAATAAATTGTATCAGTATTTTAATTATTTTTTCAAATCCACTGTAAAAAAAAAAGTGCTCTAAAAAAATAAAGCTCTGTGAAGCTCTATATTTTTCTAGCCATTCTGCTAAATCCCAGCTACATGGAAGCAATGAAAGGATGCATGAGATGAGAGTGAGAAAGGATCAGTGACAGACATTGGAATCTAGTAAAATCTGTGGAAGTAGAACTCTGTAAACATCAGTTAACCCCTTTAGGACACAGCCTGTTTTGGCCTTGTGAACACAGATGATTTTTTCAAATCTGACATGTCTATCCAAGCGATTCTGAGATTATTTTCTCGTGACATAATGTACTTTAGGTCAGTGAAAAAATTTGGTCGATAAATTCAATATTTATTTGTGAAAAACTTCACATTTTAGCAAAAATGTGCAAAAATGTGCATTTTTCTAAATTTAAATGTATTTGCTTGTAAAACAGATAGTAATACCACACAAAATAGTTACTAGTTAACATCCCCCATATGTCTACTTTATGTTTGCATCATTTTTTTTCACGTACTTTTATTTTTCTAGGACGTTACGAGGCTTAGAACTTTAGCAGCAATTTCTCATATTTTCAATAAAATTTCAATAGGCCATTTTTTCACGGACCAGTTCAGTTCTGAAGTGGCTTTGAGGGCCTTATATATTAGAAAGTCCCCATAAATCACCCCATTTTGAAAACTGCACCCCTCAAGGTATTCAAAACCACATTCAGAAAGTATTTTAACCCTTTAGGCGTTTCACAGGAATTAAGGCAAAGTAGAGGTGAAATTTACACATTTCATTTTTTTTGCCAAAATTCATTTGTAATAAAAAAAAAATCTGTAACACAGAAGGTTTTACCAGGGAAACGCAACTCAATATTTATTGCCCAGATTCTGCAGATTTTAGAAATATCCAACATGTGGCCCTAGTGTCCTAATGGACTGAAACACAGGCCGCAGAAGCAAAGGAACACCTAGAGGATTTTGGGGCCTCCTTTTTTTAGGAATATATTTTTGGCACCATGTCAGGTTTGAGGAGGTCTTGTGGTACCTAAACAGTCGAAACCCCCAAAAAGTGACCCCATTTTGAAAACTACACCCCTCAAGAAATTTTTCTAGGGGTATACTTAGCATTTTGACCCCACAGTTTTTTTTGCAGAATTTAGTGGAATTAGTCTGTGAAGATGAAAATCACCTATTTTTCTGTGGAAACATAGAATTTTTTCATTTTTACAAGGAATAAAGGAGAAAAAGAACTCCAAAATTTGTAAGCAATTTCTCCCGATTACGGCAATACCCATATGTGGTCGTAAACTGATGTTTGGACCCACAACAGGGCTCAGGAGGGAACGAGGGCCTTTTGGATTTTGGAGCGCAGATTTTGCTGGATTGGTTTTCAGTGCCGTGTCGGGTATGCAACGCCCCGGAGGGACCAAAACAGTGGAAACCCCCCAAAAGTGACCCTATTTTGGAATCTACACCCCTCAAGGAATTTTTCTAGGGGTATAGTGAGCATTTTGGCCCCTCAGGATCTTTTTTAGAGCTAAGGTGACCAAAAAAACAGCGATTTTGGCGCTTTAAATTGTTTATTTATTACAGCGTTCACCGTGCGCAATAAATTAAGTTTTAATTTATTCTGCCGTTCGGTACGATTACGCCGATACCATATGTGTATAGTTTTTTTTAAGTTTTGCAGAGTTTGCACAATAAAATTACGTTTCTATAAAATTATTTATTTTCTGAGACACGCTATTCTGAGCCGTAACTTTTTTATTTTTTCGTCAAAAAAGCTGTGGGAGGTCTTGTTTTTTGCGGGACAGGTTGTAGTTTTTATTGGTACCATTTTGGGGTAAATGCGACTTTTTGATCACTTTTTATTCTACATCTTGGGGGGGGTGGTGACCAAAAAATAGCGATGCTGACAGTTTTCCGTTTATTTTGTTTGCGGCGTTCACCGTGCGGAAAAATTAACATTATAGTTTCATAGTTTGGGTCGTTACGAACACGGTGATACCAAATATGTGTACTTTTCTTAACGTTTTCATTTTTTCCCTATAATAAATGACTTATTATAGGAAAACAAAACCTTTTATTTTTACACTTTTATAAAACATTTTTATTAACTTTTTTTTTACTTTTTACACTTTATATTTTTGTTTATTAACTTTTCTTTTCTTTTTACACTTTCATTTTTTGACCTGCAGCTCTGATCGCTGCTAGAATACATTACACTACCTAGGTAGTGTAATGTATTCCAACTGTCAGTGTGACGTCACAGTCACTCTGACAGTTGGTCTACGAGGATCAGCAGAGGCTGATCCTCATAGGCTGACATACATGGCATCACAAGCATCAGAAGCCCCCACGATTGCATGGGGGCTGCTGATGCGCTACAAACCCGCTACATGCGGAGATCGCAATCGAGCCCCGCATGTAACGGGTTAATTGCCGAAATCAGCGGCGATGAGCCGCTGATCGGCAACACTGGAGTGTCAGCTGTCGGGGACAGCTGATCTCCATGTTCCCGATGCACACTGTCGCCGACAGTGTGCCATCGGGAACGACACAGTGACTTCCTGTCACTTTGACAGGAAGCCTATCAGGACCAGTCGAAGGTTGGTCCTGATGGGCTTCCGTCCATGGCAGACCCGGAAGCCATTGTTTGGCTTCCGTTTGCCATAGTAACTATCGGCAAACCCTGTGATTTCGGACCGGGGTCTGCCGATATGTTAGAAACCCCCAAAATTCGGCGATTGCACCCGATCGCCGAATTTAAGGGGTTAATTCGCCGAAATCAGCGGCAAAGGACCGCCGACAGTGTGCACCTGGAAAAACTCAGTAACTATACGTCCTCGTGCGGGAAGTAACCTCCCGCAACGACGGACAGTTACGTACTGGTGCGGGTAGGGGTTAATAGAACCAGAAGTGATTCGCTTTGTAGCAAAAGGTGATGCTATATTGAGAGGAGAGAGAATTAGTTTTCCTGAGCTGTTTGAATCAAGACATGTATTCAGTGCTGCCAAACCTTTAGATATTATATAGATAAAATGATTTACTCTTGCAGCTTTGAGAGATGGTTCAACCCACCATTGAGAAAATATATGTGGCTGGATAAAGGGATATAATTGAGTGCTATTTACTAACAAATGTGCAATAACTAAATAATAACTAAATGTGCAGTGCTTGTACCCAAAGGGTAATAGTGTGCTGAGATGAATACACATGTGAACCAATCCTAAATTTAAATAAGACCAGTAAGTTCTCCCGACGAGTTTTTTTTAGTAAATACTGGTATTCCCCATTAAAGGGTACCTGTCACCAGCATTTCACCTATTAATCCAGCAATACTACCAGCGGCATATCAGTTTGCATGGCACGTGATACTAGGGTAGCGCCCACAACGTGTCCTCAAACAGGGAACGTGGAGCAACCAAAAGAAGGGAGAAAACTCATAAATAAAAGGTATGACAGTGGATTTGAGCAAAAATAGGTTTCTTTTTCAGTGTAGATTACAGCTGGGCAAAAAATAAATAAAAGCCTAAAATGGGAATAACACTTTAATCATTTTGTACTCATCCAGAGATACAGCCTGTATTAGAGCCCAGAGCTGCAATCACATTTCTGCAGGCTTCAGAGCTGAATTCCTGCAAACTGGGAAGTGCAGATGCTACATCAGCCACTGTGAGGATTTGTCTGCCCACAAGCTTGTTGACCTTTTTCAATAGCAACCAGCACAACTGTAACAATTCTGAAACATCTTTTCTCTGCTTTGTGCCTTTCCTCTGTTATTTCTATTGGAAATGTGTTAATAGATTTACAGATGGTCATTACCATTCCCCTTGTCAATGGGACACTATCCACTGACAATATCAGATTATGTAAGCAAGAAGTCCTTAGTCCTGGGTTGAAAAACATAGCAGATCTCCCAATAAAGCTTATTATTAATGATCTATTAATGGCTCCTCATCTTCAACACAGAGACTTGATAGCAGTGACATGTAACACAGCAGTTCTATTATTTATACTAAACACATGACTTTACCATGGATTTTGTGCTAGAGATTTGAAGTCATAGAAATCTCCATCAAGCACAGTACTTATGCTATACCCTCTTTGCTCTTGGAATTGTTGGGGTCTGATCTCATGACGTTCCACCATCCACTAACTGAAGAAAAACCAAGCTAGGTAACTAGATTGGCTGTTGCAACATACCAGCAATCAATAATTAATTAGCTCTGATGGGTCTGGCGAAAGCTACATCATTAATGCAAAAGGTTAATTGGTAGCGATGGTTACTGCACACTTGTATGTTCTACACTTTGGTGATAAAGAACATGAGTACACATTTTAAGAGCTTTTCTTTAAGATGTAAAAAAAAATAATAGATAAGTTTCTTGTTACATAGATCAGTGCATAACTATGATCAGGCCCTGACTTTTAATTGTATCCGTGTTCTCAGGACACAGATACAGTTGGATCCTAGGGCATTCCCCATCTTGTAGCTAATAGGCCGCTGTAGGCCTGCGGCCTACAAATTTCCAGGCCCACGCACATGATATCAGCGTCCCAGTGCAGGCGGCGCGATGATGTCACTGCATCATGCCGCCTGTGCTGGAGTCCAGGAGAGGCCTGAGCCGCTTAGTTCGTCCCCGGATCGACTGGGATGGGTGAATAAAGGGGGCACTATTAACTAGAAGGAGGCACACAGGTTGGAATGTTTTTTGGGAGGCATACACTACTGTTGAGGGGCAAATGGGGCATTATAACTTTTTAGTAGGCACACAGGGGGGAATTATTACTTTCTAGGGGCACATATGAGGAATTATTACTTTCTAGGGGCAAAAAGAGGGCATTATTATTTTCTAGGTGGCATTTTTATTGTGCTGGGCACAAAGTGCGTCATTATTAGTGTTGCAGAAAGGAGGTTTTAATACTATCCACAGGACATTATTACTGTCTAGAGGGCACAAAGGGAGTGTTATTACTTTATTGGATGCACAATGGTGCACATTATTACAACGTGGGGGCACAAAAGGGTAATTATTGTGTGCAAGCACAAAGGAGACACTAAGAGGAGCACTATTATTGTTTGAGAAAACTGAAGCGAGGAGCCATAGACATCTCAGCAGCAAATTATGCAGTGGAATATGAGAAGCGAATATGGCAGTCTGGGCCGAATGGAGAAGAAAAGGAAATAGAATGTTTTCAATCAGAGAAGACGTCACCTGTGAGTCACTGGATTTATAGAGGAGCTGTCACCTCTCCTGACACATCTGTTATAGTAAATTCTTGTATTACCCATGAGATAACAAATCTGGAGCATCTTTAGAGCTGTTTTGTATCGTTCCTCTGTTATTCCTCCGGAAAATATATGAACAAGGCCTGTGCTACATGGAGACTTTTTGTGATGCAATTAACGTATTTTAACTATAAAGCTAAAGCTGCAGTACTAAGCATTACACTTTGTTGCATGCAATCTTCTGGACTGCAGCTGTCACTCAATAGTTAAAGTGAATAAGCAGTGCTACAGAAAGTCTCTGTGTAGCCCAGGCCTAATTGACAACTGGGTGTTACTGTAATGATGGGGGTAGGGAAACGGACAAGTGAGCCCTAATCTACCCGCCACTCTGTCCCTGCCTACTTGCAATGACCCGCCCTAGGCGACGGGGTACAACTTGGCGGCGGTCCCTACGCTCAGTAAGTGCACGAGACAAACAGACAAGGGAACACAAAGCAAAGGGAAAGGGGCAGTTGCCCACGGCAACACCGTGAGTAACAAGAATGGTGAACGAGCCGAGACAAAACCAGGAGTGCACGAGGTACCAAACGCAGAGCAGGAGAGTAGTCAGAAAGCCAGGGTCAGTATGGAGCAGGATCAAATAGTCAGAAGCTGTAGCTGGGCCAGGAAACCACACGAGAAGAATCACAAGCAAAGGAGGAACAGGAAAGGCAGGTATAAATAGACAGAGGGCGGGAGCTAGCTCCGTCTGGCCAGGCTGCGATAGGCTCTCCCACTCCTAAGCCTGCCATCCTGAGTGGTGGAAGATGGAGTCAGTCTCAGAGACACAGACTCAGGTGCAGACTGATTAGCTATGGGAGTATACACAGAAGTTGTGCCTGGCAGATCCTTTACAGTTACCATTCCCCTTGCCAATAGGATGTCCATAAACAGTTTGATACTGTCAGCAATGATTGGACACTGTCAGACTATTTAGGGAAACAGCCCTTTTAAAAGGGGAATAATAACACCCAGTTCTCAATTTATTCATACATTTCCAGGAGGAAAAGAAGCCTTGTATAGTGGTGGCATACAGTCCTGGCCAAAAGATTTGAGACAGACAAATTTTGGTTTTCACAAAGTTTGCTGCTTCAATTTTTATAGTGGCAATTTGCATTAACTCTAGATTGTTATGAAGAGTGATTAGATGAATTGCAATTAATTGCAAAGTTATTCCTTACCATGAAAATTATCTTCATCACAAAAACCCCATTTCCACTGCATTTCAGCCTTGCCACAAAATGACCTGCTAACATTATTTTCAAAGTGCTAATGAGGACAAGGCATCTGATATGATTCTGTCATGCTGTTTGAATTATAAGAGCATACTTGTTGCTTTAAAAGTTGGATGTGCTTGAAATCCTTGTCTTCTTCTTATAACCATGGGTACCACCAAGGAAACACATGTAGTCATCATTGCTGTGCAGCAAAAGGGCTTTTCAGACAAAGACATTGCTGCTTGTAAGATTTCCCTTAAATCAACCATTTAACAGATCATCAAGAACTTCAAGGCGAGAGGTTCAGTTGCTGTGAACAAGGCTTAATGGTGCCCAGAAAAAGTTCAGCAAGTGCCAGGACTGTCTCCTAAAGAGGATTCACCTACGGGACCGGTTCAACTCCAGCGCAGAGCTTGCTCAGGAATGGCAGCAATCTAGTGTCAGCGCCATACCTCCCAACTTTGAAGCATCGAAAAGAGGGACAATTTTTTTCCTTTAAAGCCACGCCTCTTATCCCACCCAATCGGCCGCCTATACACACCTGGTTCAGCCCACACAGTACCATGCACCCATAGTGCCTCCCACACAGTATAAAGCCCTCTAGCTGAAACCATAGGGTATAATGCCCCATAGCTGCCACCATACAGTTTAATGCCCCCATAGAGTATAATGCACACACAGATGCCCGCCATGCAGTATAATGCCTAAACAAATTCCCCCATACAGCATAATACCCCATAGCTGCCCCATACAGTATAATGCCTCCATAGCTGCCCCCCTACAGTATAATGCCCCCTACATTATAATGCCCCCATACAGTATAATGCCCCGTAGCTGCCCCCATGCAGTATAATGTCCCCTTAGCTGTCACAATACAGTACAATGCCCCCTTAGCTGCCAGCATACAGTATAATACCCCCACAGCTGCCCCATACAGTATAATGCCCCAAATAGCTTCCCCCATACAGTATAATGCCCCCTTAGCTGTCACCATACATTATAATGCCCCCTTAGCTGCCCCATACAGTATAATGCCCCATAGCTGCCCCATACTGTATAATGCCGCCTTAGCTGCCCCATACAGTCGGCAATGCTCTGGCAAGGGATTCCGTTCCAGGAGCAGACACTGATGTCACTGTCCATATATAGACAGTGACGTCAAGGGATCCCTCTAGGTGCGGACTCCCCGGCCAGAGCATTGGCAGGGGATTACGCTGGCAGGGGATTCCGCTCCAGGAGTAGCCCCTGACACCACTCTCCATATACGGATAGTGACGTCAGGGGTTCCCTCTAGGAGCGGAATCCCCGGCCAGAGCGTCGGTTCACTGCTTCAGCATTGAATTCAACTATATCTGTGTCCTGAGGACGTAGATACTGTTGACACCGGGACATACCACGGGCCGCCCAGGACAGTGGGAACACCACCTGGAATCCGGGATAGTCCTGCTGAATCCGGGACGGTTGGGAGGTATGTCAGTGCATCTGCACACACAGTGAGGCAAACGCCTTTGGAGGCCAGCCTGGTGTCAAGAAGGGCAGCAAAGAAGCCACTTCTCTCCAAGAAAAAACATCAAGTATAGACTGACATACTGCAGGAAATACAGGGATTGGACTGCAGAAGACTGGAATGAAGTTATTTTCTCTGATGATGCCCCCTTCAGACTGTTTGCGACATCTGAAAGAATGATTGTCCGGAGAAGAAAAGGTGAGCGCTACCATGATTCCTGTGTCATGCAAACAGTAATGCAACCTGAGACCATTCATGTGTGAGGTTGCTTTTCATCCAAGGGAGTTGGCTCACTCACAATTTTGCCTAAGAACACTTCCATGACTAAAGAATGTTATCTAAACATCCTCCAGGAGCAACTTCCCCCAACGATACAGGAGCAATTTGGTGATGAGCAATGCTTTTTCCAGCATGATGTAGCACCGTGTCACAAGGCAAAAGTGATAACTAAGTGGTTCAGTGAACAAAACATTAAAATTTTGGGTCCATGGCCAGGAAATTCCCCAGATCTCAATCCCAAGGAGAACCTGTGGTCAATCCTTAACCCCTATACGCACGAGTAAGTAACTATACGTCGTCACGGGAGGTTACTCCCTGCACGAGGACGTATAGTTACTGAGCGACAGTGTGCACCGCGAACCGGGAGGTCAGCTGTCGCCGACAGCTGACACTCCACTCTTGCCGGCCAGCGGTCCTTTGCCGCTGATTTCGGCGAATTAACCCCTTAAACTCGGTGATCGGTTGCGATCGGCACATTTTAGGGGTTTCTAGCATATCGGTAGACCCCGGTCCGAAATCGCGGGGTTTACCGAAAGTTAGCATGGCAAACGGAAGCCAAACACGTGTCTGACATGGACGGAAGCCCATCAGGACCAACATCAGGAAGTCACTGTGTCGTTCCCGATGCACACTGTCGGCGACAAGGTGTGCATCGGGAACTGGGAGGTCAGCTGTCCCCGACAGCTGACACTCCAGTATTGCCTATCAGTGGCTCATCGCCGCTGATTTCGGCAACTAACCCGTTAAATGCAGCGCTCGATTGCAATTGCCGCATTTAGGGGGTTTATAGCACCTAAGCAGCCCCCATGCAAGTGTGGGGGTTGCTGATGCTTGTGATGGCATCCGGAGGCCAGGCAACGGCCTCCGGGTCTGCCATGTATGGAAGCCTATGAGGACCAGCTCTGGATGATCCTCGTAGACTTACTCTCGGAGTGACTGTGACGTCACACTGACAGTTGGAATACATTACACTACTAGGTAGTGTAATGTATACTCTCAGCGATCAGAGCTGCAGGTAAAAAAAATAAAGTGTAAAAAGTAAAAAAAAGGTTGATAAAAATGTTTTATAAAAGTGTAAAAATAAAAGTCATTTATTACAGGAAAAAAATGAAAACGTTAAAAAAAGTACACATATTTGGTATCACCGCATTCGTAACGACCCAAACTATGAAACTATAATGTTATTTTTTCCGCACGGTGAACGCCGCAAACAAAATAAACGAGAAACTATGTCAACATCGCTATTTTTTGGTCCCCACCCCTCCCAAGATATAGAATAAAAAGTGATCAAAAAGTCGCATTTACCCCAAAATAGTACCAATAAAAACTACAACCCGTCCCGCAAAAAACAAGACCTCCCACAGCTTTTTTGACTAAAAAATAAAAAAGTTAGGGCTCAGAATATGGTGTCTCAGAAAATAAATTATTTAGTAGTTTTATTGTGCAAATGCTGCAAAACGTAAAAAAAACGATATACATATGGTATCGCCGTAATCATAGCGACCCGCATTATAAAGTAATTTATTGAGCATGGTGAACGCTGTAAGAAATAAAGAATTTAAAACGCCCCAATCGCTGTTTTTTGGTCACCTTAGCTCTAAAAAAGTTGTAACAAAAAGTGATTAGGAAAATGTAGGTACCATAAAATGGTACCAATAAAAGCTACAGCTCGTCCCGCCAAAAACAAGCCCTCACACCGCTCAATCGACCAAAAAATAAAAAAGTTCTGCCTGTCAGAATGTGATGATACAAAACAATAATTTTTTTTTAACAAATAGTCTTTTCTTTGTAAAAGTAGTAAAATATAAAAAAAAACTATATAAATTTGGTATCACCGTAATCGTATTGAGATGCAGAATAAAACTAAAGTTGTAGTTTTTACCGCATGGTGAAAGACTTAAAAACAAAACCCCAAAAACAATGGAGGAATCACACTTTTTTTCCAATTTCAACCCACAAATAATTTTTTTTCCGTTTCCCAGTACATTTTATGGTACTTTAAATGGTGTTAATAGAAACTACAACTCTTCCCGAAAAAATAAGCCCTCACACCGCTCTATTGAATAAAAAAATGATGGTTCTTGGAAGGCGGGGAGTGAAAAACGAAAATGAAAAAGCAAAAAAAGGATCAGTCCTGAAAGGGTTAATAAATTTTTACTAAAACATTTATGACCACATGTGGGGTATTGCCGTACTCAGGAGAAATTGCTTTACAAATGCTGGTGTGCTTTTCCTCTTTTATCCCTTGTGAACATTTAAAAATTCAACATTTTAGTGGACAAAAATTTTGATATTCATTTTCACTGCCTAATTCCACTAAATTCCTTCAGGGGTGTAGTTTCCAAAATAGGGTCACTTTTGGGGGGTTTTCAATGTTTTGGTCCCTCAAGGGCGTTGCAAACCCGACATGGCACTGAAAACCAATCCAGCAAAATCTGCGCTCCAAAATCCAAAAGGCGCTCCATCCCGGGAACAATTGCTTTACAAATGTTGGGGTGCCTTTTCTCCTTTATTCCTTGTAAAAATGAAAAAATTCTCTTCACAGACTAATTCCACTAAATTCTGCAAAAAAAACTGTGGGGTCAAAATGCTAACTATACCCCTAGAAAAATGCCTTGAGGGGTGTAGTTTCCAAAATGGGGTAACTTTTGGGGGGTTTCGACTGTTTAGGCACCACAAGACCTCTTCAAACCTGACATGGTGCCTAAAATATATTCCTAAAAAAAGGAGGCCCCAAAATCCACTAGGTGCGCCTTTGCTTCTTAGGCTGGTGCTTCAGTCCATTAGGACACTAGGGCCACATGTTGGCTATTTCTTTGAGGCGTGCAGTTTTCAAAATGGGGTGATTTATGGGGACTTTCTAATATATAAGTCCCTCAAAGCCACTTCAGAACTGAACAGGTCTCTGAAAAAATAGCCTTTTGAAACTTTATTGAAAATATGAGAAATTGCTGCTAAAGTTCTAAGCCTTGTAACGTCCTAGAAAAATAAAAGGACGTGAAAAAAACTGATGGAAACATAAAGTAGACATATGGGGGATGTTAACTAGTAACTATTTTGTGTGGTATTACTATCTGTTTTGCAAGCAAATACATTTCAATTTAGAAAAATGCAAATTTTTGGAAAATTTGAAGTTTTTCACAAATAAATATTGAATTTATCGACCAAATTTTTTCACTAACATAAAGTACAATATGTCACGAGAAAACAATCTCAGAATCGCTTGGATAGGTAATAGCATTCCGAAGTTATTACCACATAAAGTGATACATGTCAGATTTGAAAAAATCATCTGTGTCCACGAGGCCAAAACAGGCTGTGTCCTGAAGGGGTTAAAAAGCAGGTGAACAAACAAAAACACAGAAATTGCAATAAACTCCAAGCACTGATTAGGCAAGAATGGGTTGCCATCAGTCAGGATTTGGCTCAGAAGCTGATATCCAGCATGCCAAGGCGAATTGCAGAAGCTTACAAGAAGAAGAGTCAACACTGTAAATATTGAGTCTGTAGAGTCCATGGTCGCGGACCGTCGGGTTTACTCACCCCCCGACGGCCATGGATCTGTGTGCGCTGGCTCGTATCTCCTTCCCGGGAGACACCAGCGCTCACTTCCGCTCCAATCCGCTGTCTCCAGTAGGGTGGAAATCATCATCAACTGCCCATGATTTCCTGGACTATAAGAAGGACCCTGCTGAACCCACCTCCATCCGTGCTTAAGCCTCGGCCACTGTCTGGACTATCTCAGGTACCCTTGTGTTACGAACTGCTAGAGACTCTTGTATAGACTGTGACTAGGCCAGCTGCCTCTCCGCTACGGCGGAGCGGCCTAGTTGGTCCACATACCTTGTGACCGTGACAGAGTCTTTGCATAAACTTGATTTATTTTTCAATAAAAGTTTAAAAACTTATGAAATGCTTCTAATTGTACTTCAGTATACCTTAGAAACATCTGACTAAAACTGACATCTGACTAAAACTTTGAAAACCCAAATTTATGTCAGTCTCAAATCTTTTGGTCAGGACTTTACACTTGTTCCTGACTAAAAAAACAAGTGTATACCTGTCCCTGACTGTGTGATTAGGGGTTTCTAAGTTCCACTTTTATTTTCCTTCTTGTGTTGATGGTGTGGTGTACATATTTAAAGAAGTGGTGGAGGGGCCCAAATAAAGAAAATGTTTCTACAGCGCGCATCGCACGCCACTATTTTTCTATGATACTATGTGGGGCGTGTATGTGTGCTGAGTTTGTGTGTCAGGGCTGCTTTTTAGTCCCAGTCCAGCACTGGCTATGAAAGGTATCCATCAGATTAATAATTTATCCACAATACCCAGCACAGATTTTTATTAATCAAAAAAACAAGCTACATCAAATCTCAGATTTGTTTGGATTCAATTTGAAAATTCTTAACACGAACACGAGTCTTAGAAAAGTCGTAGTTGCAGTAAGTGCATTTTAGTCAATTTTATTTTATTAATTTATTTCTTCTGTTTATAAAGCACTAACATTTTTCGCAGTGCTGCACATAAGTTGTCATCATTTACAGTCTCCAATGGGGCTAGCAATCTAAATTCCCTACCTGAATGTTTTTGGAGAGCGGGAAAAAACTTGAGTATCCAGAGGAAACCCACACAAACACTGGGAGAACAAATTCCATGCAGATTTTGCCATTGGTCGAATTCGAAGCTAGGACTCCAGCTACAAGGCAACAGTGCTAACCACTGAACCCCCATTCTTCCAATATCACGCATTGCTACTTTTCTTTTGTTGGGGCACAACCAAGCATATCACCCAAAAAACTATAGTGATGCTAAGCTATGTCCCACTTTAATGCTGTCAGGGTAACTGAAAGGGCTAAAGGGACAGAGTCATGGAACTGTCTTTTAGACTTCGTTCACATCTGCCTCAGGACTCCGTTCATGGGTTCCGTCGGAGCTTTCCATCAGGGTAACCCATGTACGAAATGCTGACTGAAACAAATGGAAAACATAGGTTTCCGTTTGCATCACCATTGATTTCAATGGTGACGGTTCCATTGCAAATGGTTTCCGTTTGTCACCGTTGTGTAAGGGTTCCGTAGTTTTGACAGAATGAAGAGCGCAGTCGACTATAGTATTGAATACGGCTGTGACTGACAGCCAGATTCCTGCTGCAACGGCTAGGATTGGAGAAACCTACCTAATCTGATAGGCGCTGTAATGTAGATAACAGTAGTTTTTATTTTGAAAAACAATCATTTTTGAGCAAGTTATGAACAATTTTAAATGTATGCTAATTAGTTTCTAATGCCCAACTGGGAATTTTTTAACTTTTGACCAAGTGGGCGTTGTAAAGAGAAGTGTATGGCGATGACCAATCAGTATCATACACGTCTCTCCATTCATGTCCATCTGTACTCACAGCACAGCGTGATCTCGTGAGATCATGCTGTGCTGTCACATACACCCACAGTAACTTTACCGAAGTGTCTTGAGAGTGAATAGACATTGCCTCCAGCCAGGATGTGATGTCTATTCATACTCCCGACACTTCGGTAAAGTCTCTGTGGGACTTACTCACACAGCACGGCGTGATCTCACGAGATCACGCTGTGCTGAGTACAGATGGACATGAATGACAGCACAGCGTGATCTCGCGAGATCACGCTGTGCTGTCACATACTCCCACAGAAACTTTACCGAAGTGTCGGGAGTGTCTGGAGGCGATGTCTATTCACTCTTAAGATACTTTGGTAAAGTTACTGTGGGTGTATATGACAGCACAGTGTGAGCTCGCGAGATCACGCTGTGCTGTAAGTACAGATGGACATGAATGGAGAGAAATGTATGATGCTGATTTGTCAGCGTCATACACTTCTCTTTACAATGCCCACTTGGTCAAAAGATAAAAAATGCCCAGTTGGGCATTAAGAAACTAATTAGCATAAATCTAAAGTTGTTCATAACTTGCTCAAAGTTGATCGTTTTTCAAAATAAAAACCACTGTTGTTATCTATATTACAGTGCCTATCAGATTAGGTAGCAGATAGGGCACTTATAAACTGGTGACAGAGCCTCTTTAAGTTATTTGATAGAGGGAGGGAGCTCCCTCTGTCACCGATCAGGCGGACCGCTAATGCAATCGTCAACTGCTGACGGGTTGCCATGGCAGCCGGGGGCCTAACAAAGGCGCCCTGCCCTGGCTGTATGCCTATTAGGCAGTGCTAGAGGCATGGCCTAATAGATTGCCTGTCAGTTTTACACTGACAGGCAATAATGCTTTGGTATACTAAGTATACCAAAGCATTATATAAGCGATCAGACAATCGCATGGTAGGGACTAATAAAAAAAAATATTTTAAAAGTTAAATAAATAAATAAAGTTTATTACAAATTTTTTATAAAATGACAGTAAAAATTTAAATGAAACCCATTTTTTTCCATAAAAAGAGGTTTTATTTACTATAAGTGCAAAAAAACACAAAACACACATATATATATATATATATATATATGTATATATATATATATATATATATATATATATATATATATATGATATCACCGCGATCATAACGACACGAGTAATAAAGTTAAGTCATTAATTAAACTGCCGGGGGAACGCAGTACAAAAAAAACAAACAAATATAACGGCGAAAAAATTCAATAAAACATAATCAATAAATACCATGTACTCCAAAATGATACCATTGAAAACTACATCTCTTCCCGCAAAAAATAAATTCTCATATGGTGACATCGACATAAAAAAGAAAAAGTTACAGCTCTTGAAAAGCAGCGATGCAAAATCAAATAATTTTTGTTTAAGAGTGTTTTAACTGTGCAAAAGTAGTAATAGATAAAAAACTATACATATTTGGTATCTCTGTAATTGTACTAACCCATAGAATAAAGTTCATGTTATTTACACCGCATAGTAACCGGCGTAAATTTAAAACGCGCAAAACAATGCTGGAATAGCTGTTTTTTTTCCAATTACTTTCCTAAAAAAATGAATAAAAGATAAGCAATATAATATATACACCCAAAAATTGTGCAATGATAAAATACAACTCGTTCTGCAAAAAACAAGCCCTCATATAGCTATATCAACATAAGAGTAAAAAAAGTTAGAACTCCTGGAAGGCGGCGAGGAAAAAGCGGAAAAGACTGATTGGTCCTTAAAGGGAACCTGTCACCAGCATTTCACCTATTGAACTTTACTTATCCCTCACTGGCCACTGGAAATAACGGTCTGCAAACATTTCGTGCCTTTTATCGTAATAATCCGGTGTCTCTTTGTGCGCACACACCAGAAGAGGACATCAATGCACAAGCGCAGGATTTTGTGTGCTCGGGGAAGGCAAGGAGTTGTCAATCAAAAGTAAGGAGGCGGGGTAAACTCAGAAAGACTTGAGGAATGAAGATATGACTCTTTTCAAATGAAGATATGACTCTTTTATGCTCATTAGCATACGGTGTGGGAACACTAAAATGCTGAATACTAAATCTATAGAGCTGTCTAAGAAGACAATTATGTTATATAGAAATTATTTTTCACCCACTACCACCAGGTATTGCTTGTTTAATAGGTGAAATGCTGGTGACAGGTTCTTTTTAAGGCCAAAGTAGAGGTTAAATCCTGATGTGGGATATAAAGAAGGATTGCGGAATATAGTGTTGTTTGTTGGCTTATTCCATGTAAGCAGGATCATGAATGATCATAAGTATACAAATGTATTAATTAACATTAAACTTATATAATGTCTCCGTCCATTTGTCACCTGTTTGGATGTTCCGTTTCAGTCTACTGTTATTTAGGTTGCGTGATGATTGTAATCAAGCCAAATGGCTTCATTCCGCCAGTTATCAGCACATGAACACTGCAGGTGTGCCCATCAAACAGAATGAGGTCTGAAGAAACACGCATTCTGTAAAGCTGATTAAAGTCTCATTTATTAACATAGTTATATTGTAATCTCTGTTTAAAGATTACATCCAGTGTATTGCTTTTTATACCCGATTGCTAGCAGCTCTTTACAATGTATTATGTATGCTAACAAGAATTGACTCTTGTCTTAATGTAATAATGTAGATCAGGCATGTAAGATAGGAACTGCTCAAAATGGGTTTCAATCTTCTCTTTAGCATGTATACTCAGCATTTTAAGCTTGAGACAAGACTATAAATGATGAATCTAAATACAATACACAGCATAATTGAGTACACCCCCTCCGACCATAAAGATATATTTCTATTTGTAAATTATTGCTGTTACAATTCAATAGTAATTTATTAAACATATACTTAATTAAAAAAATACAATATTATGTCTTTAACCCCTTAACGCACCATGACGCAACTGTACGTCATGGTTTGCACTGCCTTAAGGCACCATGAAGTACAGTTACGTCATAGCTTTCTTCTGTCACCATATTAAAAGAAAAGTCATGGTGACAGAACAGTGATATCGGCTGTCACAGACAGCTGATAGTCACTGTGATGCTGCAGGGAACCAATCGCGGTGCGGCGCCGCCCGCAATCACTGTAATTGGTCAGTCAGTAGTAACTGACCAATCACAGCATAGCAGCATATTTACCTGGCAGAAATAGCCAGGAGCCAATTTACTAGCCGATCCTTCAGGGCTGAGTCACCCCAGGTAGATTCCATTGACCACTTTCTAAACTCAGAGCAGTACTCCTCTACCGGCCTCTTACCCTGACAAAGTCCCGCTAACTGAGTTTCAGCGAACACTGTCCTGTCGGGTTCGTCAGAGATGTCCCAGGGCGGAAAAGAAAGCGTCGACAGAGGAGCGTTGGGGACTAGTGGGAGATAAGGAAAATGCCCAATCCTGGGGGTCCCCCAGCAGACGGGATATGATGATCCCCACACGTTGTGACTCAGAGCCAGAAGAATGGGGCCGTAACTGAAAATAAAGCATGCAGCTCTGACGAAAAGATGCAAAAAAATGTTGATCGACAGAGAAACGATCGGGTAACTGGATTTGGGGTTCCAGCACAGGTGCGGGAGGGTAGGCAGCCACGGGTAACACAGGGGCGGCCACCTGCAGGGCATGCTCCTGCTGGTAGATTCTCTGGGCACCAATTGGGTGAGACCCTGCATTTGCTCTGTTGACACTACCAAGGGGTCCATGGCAAACAAAGCCAAACAACAGGGTAGCAGGTAAAGGGCCTGTAATTATGTCACGGACAAATACAAGGTAAGGAGTGAGGTCCCTGTTCTTCCCAAACCTCTGTCCCTACCTACTTGTACGACCCGACCGAAAAAACGCACAACTGGGCAGCGTTCCCTATACTAGTACAAGTGAAACAGAGAAACGATAAGACAGAGACCGTATGAAATAACAAAGGGTCACCTGGGAAGTACACGGAGGGAAAGGCAGAACAATTGCGCCACGGACAAGTCCGGGCGCAAAAGGTGGAGTCAGGCAGGCAGGGTCAAACCAGGAGAGTGCGGAAAAACAAAAGTCAAAAGGCAAAGAAAAGTCAGGAGTCCAGCCGGGGTCAGGGGTCACAAAGGAGTCAAAATGTAAGTCGCTCAGGGAAGTCTGAAACAAGGGAAAGCACCAGGCTAGGTAACTCTAATTACAGGCAAAGGCCTACAACCCCAGGCTGAACTAAATAAGGAGAGGGCGGGAGCTCTGGAACATCAGCCAGGCTTTGATTGGCCTGATGCTCCTGAGTTCCTATTGGCTGCAGACTGCCTCAGTCTGCCAGGCCGGGCGACGCCGGAGCGAGTAACTCTCGACGTCCTGGAGACCGAGGGAGCCGCAGGAAGGGAGTACGTGACAGTTAGCCTTTCGCTTACAGCAGGTCATCCCTGCATTGATCTCTCCGGTTCAAGTAGGATTTGTAGCGGGCAGGCAGTCCAAGGACGGTACAAGACGTATACTAGACCTCTTAGAAGTGGTTGAGATGTCTAAGGCCCCGAGTGCATTCCTGTCTTTAGATGTAGAGAAAGCATTTGACAGGGTGCACTGGGGCTATCTTGATGCTGTCCTTTCAAAATTTGGGTTTGTGGGAGATATCAAGAAGGCTATTATGGCTTTATATGTATCTCCTAATGGAAAAGTTTTGGAATCAGGATTTCTGTCGGACAGTTTTGATATTAGTAATAGTACCAGGCAGGGTTGCCCACTGTCTCTGGTCATATTTGCTTAGTTGTGGAACCGTTAGCAGAGCTTATTCGTTCACATGATGGTATATCGGGCATTCTTGTGGGAAAGGAGTTCCATTATTTGGGTTTATATGCAGATGATGTTGTCATCACATGTAGTGTACATGGCCACGGGCCGTCGGGTTTACTCACCTCCCGACGCCCGCAGCCATGGATCCGTGAGTACTGGTCCCCATCTCCTTCCTAGGAGACGCCAGCGCTTACTTCCGCTCTGGTCTGCTGTGTCCCGTAGGGTGCGCACGCACGCTCGTGCCCGGCCTTAAAGGGCCAGCGGGCACCCAAAGGAAATCGTCATCATCATCAACTGCCATGATTTCCTGGTCTATAAGAAGGCACCAGGCCTTCTGATCCTTGCCTGAGCGTTGTTAGTTTTCTAGTCTGTCTTGCAAATGGTCCCTGTAAAGGATCTGCCGGACACAGCTTCTGTGTCGACGCACGTGGTTGGTCAGTCTGCACCTGCTCCTAAGGGTGGATTCACACGAACGTGTATTGGGTCCGTGGTTTTCACGCGCCACGCACAGACCAATACAAGTCTATGGGGCAGTACAGACAGTCCGTGCTTTTTGCGCAGCGTTTGTCCGCTGCGCAAAAAGCGCGACATGGTCAATATCTCCGCGTATTTCGCGCATCACGCACCCATTGAAGTCAATGGGTGCGTGAAAACCACGCAGGTCGCACTTCCGTGCGAACTGCCTGTTTCGCGCACCAGCTGTCAAAGGGATGAATGTAAACAGAAAAGCACCACGTGCTTTTCTGTTTACAAACATCCAAACGGAGTGTCTTTGAGATGAGCGAACCCGGACAACCGAACCGAACTTCACCGGGTTCGGCCAAACTCGTTTTGGCCGAACCCGGCAAAAAAATTTCCGGTATGCGACGTCAGGAGATAGTCACTGTCCAGGGTGCTGAAAGAGTTAAACTGTT
This sequence comes from Rhinoderma darwinii, assembly GCF_050947455.1. Classification (NCBI taxonomy): domain Eukaryota; kingdom Metazoa; phylum Chordata; class Amphibia; order Anura; family Rhinodermatidae; genus Rhinoderma; species Rhinoderma darwinii. The sequence continues at coordinate 267,078,823 of NC_134689.1, read as the reverse complement.
TCAGCACCCTGGACAGTGACTTCCGATCCCAATATACATGAACGTGTAAAAAAAAAAAGAAGTTCTGACTTACCGATAACTCCCGGCTTCTTCCTCCAGTCTGACCTCCCGGGATGACAATTCAGTCCAAGTGACAGCTCCAGCCAATCACAGGCCAAGCACAGGCTGCAGCGGTCACATGGACTGCGGCGTCATCCAGGGAGGTTGGGCCAGATGTCAAGAGAGGCGCGTCACCAAGGACGCGTCACCAGGGCAACGGCCGGGAGGGAAGTTCTCGGTAAGTACAAACTTTTTATTTTTTTTTAACAGGTTTCTCGATATTGTGTTCGGCATTCACTGTCAAGGGTGCTGAAAGAGTTAACTGCCGATCAGTTAACTCTTTCAGCACCCTGGACAGTGACTGATGTCGACTAGACTCATCTCTATGATGGCGGCTGCGCGAAAATCACGCAGCCGCGCATCATACACGGATGACACACGGAGCTTTCAAGTGGTTTTTGCGCGCGCAAAACGCCGCGTTTTTTGCGCGCGCAAAAACGCAACGTTCGTCTGAATAAGCCCTAAGTCTGATAGAGTGACTCGATCATCTGCCACTCGGGCTAGGGGGCTGAGAAGTGGGAGAGCCTATCACAGCCTGGCCAGACGGAGCTAGCTCCCGCCCTCTGTCTATTTATACCTTCATTTCCTGCTCCTCCTTTGCCTGTGATTCTGCCTGTTTCCTGGCTCTGCTGCTGCTGCTGCTTGTACTATTGACCTCTGCTTCATATTGACCCTGGCTTTACTGACTACTCTCCTGCTCTGCGTTTGGTACCTCGTACACTCCTGGTTTGACTCGGCTTGTTCACTACTCTTGTTGCTCACGGTGTTGCCGTGGGCAACTACCCCATTTCCCTTAGCTTCTGTGTACCCTTGTCTGTTTGTCTGTCGTGCACATATTGAGCGTAGGGACCGTCGCCCAGTTGTACGCCATCGCCTAGGACGGGCCATGCAAGTAGGCAGGGACTGAGTGGTGGGTAGATTAGGGCTCACCTGTCTGTCTCCCTACCCCGTCATTACAGTCCCTTAGTGTTTCCCATTCCATTTGTTACCCGTGCCTTGTTACCTGTATCCAGTGCTGTTTTTGTTTCTATGCCTATTAGTGTTGGAGTCATGTCACGTCCTGTGTCATCTGCCACGTCCGGAGGAATCCGCCACGTCCTGTGTCATCTGCAACGTCAGGAGGAATTTGCCACGTCCTGTGTCGTCTGCCACGTCCGGAGGAACTCGCCATGTCTGGCGCAACCTGCGGCACCTGTGTCATCCGCCACGTTTGACGTTACCTGCTGCGCCCTTCTCCATCTGTACGAGAGCTGCAGCCACTGTTTGGACTATCCAGGCACCCTTGTTTGGGACATTGTATTGCAGGAGTTACCTGTTGTTTGGCCAGCTGCCTCCCTGCTATGGCGGTACAGCCTAGTGGGTCCACAAACCCGCTTCGTGACAGTACGCTCAGGCCATGGACCCGCTGGTCAACCTGAGACCTTGGCGACACAAGTCATGCTGGCCGAGATGGAGGATCTCCAGTCATGACCAGAACAACTCCTCCTGTCGGTGAACGCCATAGCCCATCGGCTGCTTGTTCCTACCACAATCGTCACCGCACCCATTCCTGCTGTTCCCCCTGCTTCACTTCCTGTCTGTACCGGTACCGATCCCCTGTGATTCCTGCCGCTACCTCCACGCTATGACTGAGACCCGAGGTCCTGCAGGGGATTTTTGAATCAATGCCTGATCCACTTCAGACTACATGCCAGGTCCTTCTCTTCGGTTGACGTCAGAATCGCCTTCATCATCTCTCTCCTTACTGGCAAAGCCCTGGCATGGGTTAATCCTCTGTGGGAACATCATGGACCAGAGACCCGTGACTTGCAGTGCTTTTTACAGACCTTCCGCTCGATCTTTGAGGAACCTGGGAGAGTTTCTTCTGCTGCTGCATCCTTGCTGACCCTACACCAGGGAGACCTCTCTGTGGGAGAGTATTGCCATTCAGTTTCCGTATCCTGGCTGCTGAATTGACCTGGAACAACGAGGTTTTGGTGGCCACATTCTGGCAGGGACTGTCTTCAGGGATTAAGGACAAGCTGGCTGCTCGCGATCTGCCATCTACCCTGGATTATCTTATCCTACTCGCCACCCGGGTTGACATGAGGACCCGGGAGCGTTCCCAAGAGGTTCTCCGGGAGAAAGAACTTCCTAGGCTGGATTCTACTTTCCAGCAATCCTCCTTAGTCGTCCCACCAGAGGATCCTATGCAGAGTAACTATGTCAAATTGTCTACCCAGGAGAAACAATGCAGATGCACTTCTGGACTTTGTTTTGCGGCCCTCGAGGCCATATTGTGCGTCTGAAGGTGAAGAGAAAAAATGCAGTGTAATTACGGGTATCGGCGCCAGGCTGAAGAGGATCAGGAACGGAGTCAAGTGCATAGGATCTAGGAGATCTTTTATTGAGAATACGATGCGTTTCCGGACCGGACTGGTCCCTTCGTCAGGTCAGTATACAATAGTTGCACGTGTAGTGTGCACATATATATGCAGTAAAAAGACCGGGAACACACCGGTGCACAACACTTCAATTTACATACAAATTATCAAGAGCCGTTACAGGATAACAGATCCTTAGTGGATTCAAAGTTTAAAACATCATGCTTTATACAGATAATATATGTTATTCACACATATTCACATGGGTTCTTATAAATATATTCATGATTGTGTACATTCTGTTCTAGCATCATGTTTTTCACATAGATTCATAATAGTCTCGGAGGAGCGCCGCCATCCCCTCACTTTTTTGCTGTACTAACTCATATTGTGCGTCTGTGTCCCCAGAGGCCAGAGAGACCCCATTGCCTAGGATTGGTTGGAGAGACAACCCTAGGTGGAACGGTACCTAATAAAGCGTTTTGTTCCAAGTTGACTATTCCTGTGACCCTAGTATCCGGCGATAAGACGCATCAAGTTTCTGCCTATCTTGACTCTGGTTCTGCTGCAAACTTCATCCAGAAAGAGCTAGTGGATCATCTTCAGTTGCCCACAGTTCCCCTAGAGACGTCTTTGGCTGTTGCCTCAGTTAATGGACTGCCTCTGCCTGATACCATCGTTTCTAAAACCAAGCCGTTGAGGCTCCAGGTTTGAGTCCTTCATTTTGAAATGATTTCATTCCTTGTTTTGCCCAAGGCCATCAATCCTGTTCTGCTGGGCTTGCCTTAGCTTCGACTACATGCCCCAGTCCTTGACTGGAATTCTGGAGAGGTTCTCCAATGGGGCTCCAAGTGCCTTGGTCGTTGTCTGTTGCAGATCCATCCTGTCAAGCCTCCTCTGCCTCAGTCATTGGCGGGACTGCCTCCTCAGTTTGCTCAGTATGCAGATGTTTTCAGCAAAAGGGAGGCTGAGATGCTGCCTCCACATCGGACTTATATCTGCCCCATTGAACTGGTTCCTAATGCCTCTCTCCCCCGTGGTCGAGTATATCCTCTCTCCTTGCCAGAGTCTCTATCTATGTCGGCCTATATCAAGGAGAATCTGGAAAGCGGTTTCATACGAAAGTCTTCCTCCCCAGCCGGAGCTGGATTCTTCTTCGTTAAAAAGGACGGATCCCTTCGACCCTGCATTGACTACCGTGGTCTCAACCAGATAACGGTCAAGAACAAATACCCGTTGCCACTTATATCTGAGCTGTTTGATCGCATATGGGGAGCCAACATTTTTTCTAAGCTAGACCTACGGGGTGCTTATAATCTAGTCCGGATTCGCCGGGGTGATGAATGGAAGACGGCATTTAACACCCGGGACGGGCACTATGAATACCTAGTAATGCCCTTCGGACTGTGTAACACTCCCGCAGTGTTTCAGGAGTTTGTTAATGATATCTTCCGAGATCTCCTCTATTTTGCTGGCAGTCGATCACATTAAGCGAAAAGCAGATACAAGGCGAAGAGAGCTGCCTCAGTATCTTTCGGGTACCAAAGTCTGGCTATCCTCTCGGAACATTCATTCGAAGGTGCCTTCATACAAGTTTTCTCCCAGGTTCCTTGGTCCTTTCGAAATTCTGCAACAAATAAACTCTATCTCCTATAAGCTGCTGCTGCCTCCTGCCCTCAGAATCCCCAACTCCTTTCATGTGCCCCTCGTGAAGCCTGTGGTCCTGAACCAGCAAGACTTCTAGTTCCACAGTTGCTCCCGGCGGTTCTTCTGATGTGTTCGAGGTGAGGGAGATTCTGGACTGCAAGAGGGTAGGAGGAAGGACTTTCTATTTGGTGGACTGGAGAGGGTTTGGTCCTGAGGAGAGATCCTGGGAGCCAGAAGAGAACCTCAGTGCCCCTGCTCTTATAAAAAATTCCTCTCTCGCTCTGGCCCCAAAAAGAGGGGGCTTAATAGGGGGGATACTGTAGCGTCCATGGCCACGGGCTATCGGGTTTACTCACCTCCCGACGCCCGCAGCCATGGATCTGTGAGTGCTGGTCCCCATCTCCTTCCTAGGAGACAACAGCGCTCACTTCCGCTCCGGAAGGGTGCGCGCGCACGCTCGTGCCCGGCCTTAAAGGGCACAAAGCAAATAGTCATCATCATCAACTGCCAAGATTTCCTGGTCTATAAGAAGGCCCCTGGCCTTCTGATCCTTGCCTGAGCATTGTTAGTTTTCCAGTCTGTCTTGCAAATGGTCCCTTAGTGTTTCCCATTCCAGTTGTTACCCGTGCCATGTTACCTGTACCCCGTGCTGTTCTTGTTCCTGTGCCTATTAGTGTCGGAAGCATTGTCAGACAATATTCAGACAACTGTACCTCAGTAGAGAAGAGCTTTTTACTGGCTGATGTGTTCGTCTCGCTGTGTGAATCACTTGGAGCAGGTAAAAAAAATACATTTAGGAAGGTACCTTTACCCATCCCGGCTAGTTCATATTATTTCGGGTTATTCGAATCTTTGTTGGAGACAATATGGACAAATAGGTACCTAGGAACATATGTGGTGGTCCTGCCCAATATTTGAAGTGTTTTGGAAGGATACTTTCAAAGTTATCTCTTTAGTGGCTGGTTTTGGTATCTCCCCTGCCCCCGATATGGCCTTATTGAATATTAACGTAGCGGAAATTTCTCCAGAACTTCATTGGCCTTTGGCGCACATTTTAACCTCAGCATGTAAATATGTGGCTTCACAGTGGAAGTCTTCTATCCCTCCAACACTTTCTGACTTATGTGCTAAGGTTAATTCGTATATGCATCACGAATTTGCTTTAGCTTCTCATTCATCTCAATTGATTGCGCTTAAGCTTCATTGGCATGCTTGGTTAAAAAGCTCACTGGCTCTTCTCCCCAGAGAATATAATAGTATTTGACAATGTCAATGGGATTCCTACTGGACTATGGAATATTGATGCTTCCTTTCTGGTTTCTATGGTTTCTCTACCTAATTCTCACCACAATTTGTAGCTCTATTGTGATCATACATAAGTATGCAATGGCTGACATGTTTCCTTAGTTTTATTTTATTGTAAATCAATTGTTTATGTATGTTTCTTGAAAATTAATAAAAAATGTATTGGTGAAAAAACAACAACTATACCTCTAGATAGATTGTTTAGGTGTAGTTTCCCAAATGGGGTCACTTTTGGGGGGTTCCTACTGTTTTGGCCCCGCAGGCACGTGACATGGCACCTGAAAACCATTCCAGCTAAATTTGAGCTCCAAATGGTGCTCCTTCTCCTTTGAGAACCTGCCGTGTGTCCAAACAGCAATTTATGACCACTTATGGGGTATTGCCATATTTGGGAGAAATTGGTTTCCAAATGTTGGGGTGCTTTTTCTCCTTTATTCCTTGTAAAAATTGGAAATGTCCACGTTTTATCAGAAAAAAAATTTGCTTTTCAATTCATGGTCTAATTCTGCTAAATTCAACAAAAAACGTGTGGGGTCAAAATGCTCACTATACCCCTCGATAAATTCCTTCAGGGGTGTAGTTTCCCAAACGGGGTCACTTTTGGGGGGTTTCCACTGATTTGGTCCCGCAGGAGATTTGCAAATGTGAGATGGCGCAGAAAACCGTTTCAGCAAAATTTGAGCTCTAAAAGCCAAATAGTGCTCTTTCACTTCTAATCCCTGCCGTGGATCCAAACAGCAGTTTATTACCACGTATGGGCTATTGCTGTGCTCAGAAGAGGTTGCTTTAAAAATGGTGAGGTGCTTTTTCTTCTTTATTTATTGTGAAAATGGAAAAATCTGAGCTAAAACGACATTTTATTAGAAAAATTTAGATTTTCATTTTCACGGACTAATTCCACTAAAGTCAGCAAAAAAACCTGTGGGGTAAAAATGCTCACTATACCCCTCGATAAATTCCATGAGGGGTGTAGTTTCCCAAATGGAGTCGCTTTTGGGTGGTTTCCACTGATTTGGTCCCTCAGGGGCTTTGCAAATGCGACATGGCACACGAAAACCATTGCATCAAAACTTGAGCTCAAAAAGTCAAATGGTTCTCTTTCCCTTCTAAGACCTGCCGTGTGTCCAAACAGCAGTTTATTACCACATGTGGGATATTGCAGTAATCAGGAGAAATCGCTTTTCAAATTTAGGGGTGTTTTTTCTCCTTTTTGCCTTGTAAAAATTTAAAAATTTTACGTTTTATTTGAAAAAAAATTGATTTTCATTTTCACGTCTTCATTCCATTAAATTCGGCAAAAAGAATGTGGGGTCAAAATGCTCACTATACCCCTTGATAAATTCCTTGAGGGGTGTAGTTTGCCAAATGGTTTTTATTTGGGGGTGCACTGTTTTGGCATCACAAGACCTCTTCAAACCGGTCATGGTGCCTAAAATATATTTGAATAAAAAGAAGGCCCCAAAATCCTCTAGGTGCTCTTTTGCTTCGGAGGTCTGTGTTTCACTGAATTAGCACACTAGGGCCATATGTGGGATATTTCTAAAAACTGCAGAATCTGGGCAATAAATATTGAGTTGCGTTTCTCTGGTAAAACCCTCTGTGTTAGGCTGGGTTCACACGAGCATATTACATCCGTAATGGACGGAACGTATTTCGGCCGCAAGTCCCGGACCGAACACACTGCAGGGAGCTGGGCTCCTAGCATCATAGTTATGTACGATGCTAGGAGTCCCTGCCTCTCCGTGGAACTACTGGCCCGTACTGAAAACATGATTACAATACGGGACAGTTGTCCTGCAGCGAGGCAGGGACTCCTAGCATCATACATAACTATGATGCTAGGAGCCCAGCTCCCTGCAGTGTGTTCGGTCCGGGACATGCGTCCGAAATACGTTCCTTCCATTACGGACGTAACATGCTCGTGTAAACCCAGTCTAACAGAGAAAAAGGATAAAAAATGAATTTCTGCAAAAAAAATGAAATTTGTAATTGTCATCCCTACTTTGCTGTAATTCTTGGGAAAAGCCTAAAGGGTGAATAAACATTCTAAATGCTGTTTTGAATACTTTGAGGGGTTCAGTTTTAAAAATGGGGCAATTTATGGGGGTTTGCATTGTATGGGCCCCTCAAACCCACTTCACAACTGAACTCCTCCCTGTAAAAAAAAGCCTTTTGAAATTTTCTTGAAAATGTGAGAAATTTCTGCTAAAGTTCGAAGTCTTGTAACGTCCTAGAAAAAAGAAAGGATGTTCAAAAAATGATGACAATCTAAAGTAGACATATGGGAAATGTTAATTGCCATTTATTTTGTGTGGTATAACTATCTGTCTTACAAGCAGATACATTTAAATTTAGAAAAATGCAAATTTCTGCAATATTTCACTAAATTTTGGTGTTTTTCACAATAAAATACTGAATTTAACGACCAAATTTTACCACTAACTTAAAGTATATTGTGTCACGAGAAAACAATCTCAAAATCGCTTGGATAGGTATAAGCATTCCAAAGTTATTACCACATAAATTGACACGTCAGATTTGAAAAATGGGGCTGCGTCCTGAACGTGCCAACTAGTCTATGTCCTTAAGGGGATTCCCACGCTGTCCGATGGCAATGCAGACCTGCCCTCTTCTGAGCAGGTCTGCTGGGGTTGAACGACACAAGCAGCGCTATGACGTCATGACGCCGTTTACGGCGTTGAAAGGTGCTGATTGACAGGGCAAGTCATTCTGCCCTGCCAATCAGCGCCTTTCATAGGCAGCTTTTTTAACTGAAAAATAAAAAAGTTATGGCTCTCAGAATATGGTGACACAATTGTTTTTTTTTAAAAAGTGATTTATTGTGCAAATGCTGCAAAACATAAAAAATTATATTACATATATTACCGCCGTAATTGTGTCGACCCGCAGAATAAAGTAAAAATGTCATTTATAGCCTACGGTGAACAGTGTAAAAAAAAAAAAGAATACAAAACATTGTCAGAATTGATTGTTTTTGGTCACCTTGCTTGCCAAAATATTGAATTAAACGTGATCAAAAAATGGAACCAATGAAAACTATAGATTGTCCCGCAAAAAAATAAGCCCTCAAACAGCTCAGTTTGCGAAAAAATATAATAGTTCTGGCTCTCAGAATATGACGACACAAAATATGCAGAGCGTGCCAAAAGAGGATAAGATTGGGCACCATTTATCAGTGCAACACTGGCCACACATCTGTGGATTATTATTTATTTACAGCATTATTACCACCTTATTATGCCTTGGTGTACTCTGCCCAGCCTACATATGCCCCCACATTATAAACTGAAATACTAGCAAAAACCTCAAACAGAACTGTTACCAAGCAAAGTCGGCGCTCCAAAAGCCAAATGGCGCTACCTCCATTCTGGGCCCTACAGTGTGCCCAAACAGCAGTTTACGTCTGTATATATGGCATCGCCATACCCAGGAAAACCCGCTTAACAGTTTGAGATAACTGTCTTCAGTGGCACAAACTGGGCACAACATATTGTGCACTAAAATGGCATATCAGTGAAAATTTTCACTTTGCAACATCAGATGCGCATTAATTTCTAATGAAAAAAAACACCTGTGGGGTCAAAATGCTCACTACATCCCTTAAAATGCCTAAAGGGATGTATTTTCCAAAATAGGGGTCACTACTTGGCGGTTTGTTTTACTATTTGACCTCAGAGTCCTGCAATTGTGGGCCAATGCTGTGAAAATCACCAAAATAGGCCTGAAATGCGCATTGTGCTCTTTCACTCTTAAGCCTTGTCATATGTCCAGGCAAATGATATATACCTTGAGGGGTGTAGTTTCCAAAATGGGGTCACTTCTTGGGGACTTCCACTGTACTCAGGTACCTCAGGGGTTTTGCAAATGCGACATGGCGCCCAAAAACCAATCCAGCAAAATCTGCTTGTCAAATTGCGCTCCTTCCTTTCTGAGCGCTGCCATGTGTCTAAACAGCAGTTTATGACCACATGTGGGGTATTGCCTTACTCGGGACATATTGCTTTACAAATGTTGGGGGCTTTTTCTCCTTTACCCCTTGTGAAAATGAAAAAATTCAACATTTTAGTGCAAATGAAACGTAATATTAATTTTCATGGCATAATTCCAATAAACTCTCCAAAAGACCTGTGGGGTCTAAATGCTCACTATACCCCTAAATAGATTTCTTATTACCACTTGAAAGGACATGTCAGATTGAAAAAATTTGGTCTGGTCCATAAGGCCAAAACAGGCTCAAGGTGTTAAAGGGGTTTTCTGAGGGAATACAATAAAACGATAGAAGAGGAATTACTCACTCAGACAAAACCCCTGGCGTTCCAGCGCAGCCACTTCCTGCTACTGTTTGTTGACATGGCTGCAGTAATAACGTGCCTGTATACCCACGTGACCGCTGCAGCCAATCACTGGCCACAATGTTATACCACACGGGACTGCTTAGGCCAGTGATTGGCTGCAGCGACATGTCCTTTGTCACTTTAAATACTGCACTGACCCTTCTTGGCATGGAGTGTACAAGTCCACAAATATATTGTCACATCTATCATGTTCCATGCCTGAACAATGACCCCCTTGAGTGCTTTGATGGTTGATGGTAGGTACTGCTGAATATGTCTCTTCAAAATTCCCCACAGGTGCTCAATAAAGATGAGGTGAGGTGAAATACTTGGCCACTGCAGCACATTTACCTTGATCTTTATTAAGCCCTTCCCGAGATCCGCCATATATATACGGCGCTGTCGGGAAGGGGCTCCCGTAAACTTCAGTACTATTACGTTGCGGTGATAGGGCGGGCTCAGAAGCCCGCACCATCACCGCCGGGTGTCAGCAGTATATTACAGCTGACACACTTTGGTAACGGCCAGGACCAGAGCTATTCTCCGATCCGGCCGATTAACCCCTCAGATGCTGTGCTCAATAGAAAGCGCAGCATCTGAGAATTTTTTACCGGCCACGACCCATTTCTGCAGTTTTCCGCTCAGATGCCTTCACTTCTCACTTTTAAAACATTTGTGCACCGATAAACGAAGTTAAAATTCTCATCCTCTAAATATAATAAAGCGCCATACACTGCACCACTAACTATAATATCGCCATACAATTTGTCAGATTAAAAAAGAGTACCATACACTGTCCACACACACCATGCCCCCTGCAGATAGTGCCCCCATAGCCCCCTGTAGATAGTGACCCCCATAGAACCTCTGTAGATAGTGCCCTGCATAGAAGCCCCTGTAGACCGTGCCCCACATACAAATTTTATAATTGAACTACAGCTGCAGTCTACAGGACAGTTGGAACTAAATCTACTCATGTAGACTGCAGCCGTTGCTCAATAGTTAACATTTAAAAGTCGCGCTACAAAAAGTCTCAACGTAGCCCCAGCCTAAGGACAGGTTCCCACGTAGCGTATACGCTGCAGAATTTCCGCAACAGTTATGTGCATAAATTCTGCAGCATTTACAGTAGCAGCAAAGTGGATGAGATTTTGAAAATCTCCTGCCCACGCTGCAGAAAAAAAACCTGCACTGAAAACGTTAATAAATTGACCTGCGGTGCAGTTTTAAATCAGCAGATTGCCAATTTATATTGCGTTTTCATTGCTTTTTCTCATTGAACTCAATGGGGATGCAAAGACTGCAACAAACAGCCAAATGTTGTGACTTTTGCGGAGGAATCGTAGCAATACCGCCGCACAAATGGCAACTCCAGTCTGGCCTCCTGGGATGACATTTCATCCCTTGTGGCCGCTGCAGCCAATCACAGGCTGAAGCAGTCACATGGACTGCAGCGTCATCCAGGGGGTCCGGACCGGACGGCAAAGGAGGGGCGCGTCACCATGACAAGGGCCGGGGAAGTATGAATGTTTTTTGTTTTATTTTTCAATGTGATGCAGTTTTTTGGACAGAATGTTCTGCGGGTTCCATGTCGGATACGCGCAGCGTATCCGACCCGTGGGAACCCGGCTTAAAGAGTCTCTTTGAGTCGGAATGAGTCTTAGGACAGACGCTGCAGTGAGGGCTCTGATCAATCAGATTCAGCTTAGTGTGTCAAGTGACACGATCAGCTGCTAAATATTGTATTCTAAGGACAAAACTCCTCATGAATATTCATCAGCAGACATACTGTTAAAATACAGAGATAAAATTCTAGACAGATTAATCTATATTCATTGGTCCAAAGAGATAGAAAAACTGCAGCAGTAGCCTTAAAAGAATGTTTGAGGTCATTGTCATGTAGAAAAAGTGCGGTTGTGTAGTGAGGTTAACATAGTCTGTAAATCTAGGAATTCATAATGCCATCGATAAAGTACAATTCCTCCACACCTTTGGCACTTATAAAGCCCAACATAAGAACTTATATGTTCTCCTGCGTCATAACGTGCTATCCGCTAAAGCAGGGGTGGGGAAACTTTTTTCTGGCAAGGGCCATTTGGATATTTATAACATGATTCGCGGTCCATACTAAATTATTATTAACTTAAAATTTAGCCTGCTATATTTGTTCAAACATTTAATCAACTCACCCCTAATGTGATGGCTGGAACTGCTTCTCTTTGGTGAGGCGAGACTGAGTAGGCCGTGGCTTGCAGCAAATGCATTTAGGTCCTAACTGTACATGAGGCCTAAGCTAAATTTCCACATTTTGGGAGCAGGAGGAGGGCAGACCGAGCCAAGTAGTGTCATTCACTACTAGTGAATGAGGTGACGGTCTAAGTGAGGTCAGTGCGTGCTGACCAAGGAGTGGACCAGTCACGTCAGGTCAGGTAACCCAAGTCAGGTGACTGGACTGGTCCACTCCGTGGCCATCATGCACCGACCTCAATCCGACCGCCGCCGCGTCATTCACTGGTAGTGAATTATTCTACTTGGCTCCGACCTTCTGCTCCTAAGTGTGAGTAACGTCACTCACATTTAGGAGCAGGAGGAGAGCGGACGGAGCCAAGTAGTGAATGACGCGGCGGTCTGAGTGAGGTCGGTGCGTGCCAGAGGGCCAGACCAAATTATTTTGCTGGCCGGACGTTCCCCACCCCTGTACTAAAGCCAGGACTCAAGAGCAAAGTGCAGGGGTTGGGGAGTGATTACAGCAGAGAAGCCGGACACTTCACACTCATTAGCAAATGTGAGGATTAAGGTTGGGTTCCCATGTAGCGTAAAGTCTGCGTAATTTCCACAACGGAATTCTGTGCAGAAATTCCGCAGCATTTACAGTAGGAGCAAAGTGAATGAGGTTTAGAAAATCTCATGCCCACACTGCGGATTAAAACGCAGAAAAGTCATGCGTAAAGTGTCTTCTGGTGCGACTCTCAATTCCGCAGCATGTCTATATATGCTGCAGGTTCTGTGCGGAGATGCTGCGTGTTTGGCTTAAAGACTTAAAAATTCTGCAATAGATATGTTCTGCGATTTACGCAGCGGAAATGCAGTAAAAAACGCTGGAAATCCTCAAGTGCACTTATACTTTGCTATAATCAATGTTTAACATTAAATCCACAAGTAGAACCGCAATGTTTACATTTTGCGGCAGAAATAGGTGCGGTTTTATGCCGCGAACTTTGGTGCGTTTTTTTTTTAACTAGTTAGATACAATTCGCAAGTGGAAATGCAAGATAGATTGACAAGCTACAGATTTTAAAATATGTACCGCAGGTCAATTTACGTGCAGAAAAAATCCACAAAGTGTAGATGAAGTTTCTTAACCCCTTAGCGCACCAGGACGTACCGGTACGTCCTGCATTGAAGTGCTTTAAGGCACAGGGACGTACCGGTGCGTCCTGGCTAAAAACTGTCACCCTGTCAATGGACAAGGTGACAGACAGCTGACCGGCACAGTAAGACGGCAGGGGACCATTCACAGCGGTCCCCTGCCGTCGATCGCTGTGATTGGTCAGTCAAAGCAGACTGACCAATCACAGCTCTATGACGTGTGTATGTGATGACGCTGGCTCAGAAGCTGAGCCAGCGTTATCACCGCCGGGAAATCACTGTCCGACGCCCCTCTGCAACGGCCAGGACCGGAGCTAGGCTCCGATCCGGCCGATTAACCCCTTCGATGCATCGATCAACGTGATCGATGCATCGAAGTGGCTTGTAGCCTGTCGGCAACCACGATGGTTGCCACGGGCGCGGGTGTCAGCTGTTTGTCACAGCTGACATCGTGCCCTAACGGCCAGGACCGGAGCAAGGCTCCGATCCGGCCGATTAACCCCTTAGATGCAGCTATCGCTGCATCTAAGTGATTAGATCGTACCCTATGGTTGCTAATAAAAACCATCGGCACCCGCGAGTGATCCGATGGTTGCTATGGCAACCATAGCCTAACAATCGCTTCCTAGTACGGAAGCCTATTAGGCCCCGCCGGGAGGCGAAGCCTAATAGGCTTGTTGTCAGTGAATAGCTGACAGCTCTAATACACTGCACTATGTAGGTAGTGCAGTGTATTAGAATAGCGATCAGGGCTTCATGCCTTCAAGTTCCCTAGTGGGACAAAAAAAAAAGTTAAAACAAGTTAATAAAAATGTTGTAAAAAAGTTAAAAAAAAATAAGTTTCATGTTAAAAAACACTATAACAGCCTTTTTTCCTATAATAAGTCTTTTATTATAGGAAAAACCAAAAAACATAAAAAAATTACACATATGTCGTATCCCCGTGTCCGTAACGACCCAAACTATAAAAATATCACGCTATTTTACCTGTATGGTGAACACCGTAAAAAAATTTAATAAAAAACTGTTCCAGAATCGCTGTTTGTTAGTCACTACCCCTCGCAAAACAGAATAAAAAAAGGGATCTAAAACTTGCATGTACCCCAAAATTATACCATTAAAAAACGCAGCCCGTCCCGCAAAAAAACAAGCTCTCCCACCGCTTTTTTGACGGAAAAATAAAAAAGTTACGGCTCTCAGAATCTGGTGACACCAAAAATAAATTATTTGAAACAAAAGTGATTTTATCGTGCAGACGCTTCAAAGCATAAGAAAAACTATATACATCTGGTATCACCGTAATCGTACCGACCCGCAGAATAAAGTAAAATTGTCATTCATAGCGCATGGCGAACGCAGTAAAAAACATCAGAATTGCAGGTTTTTGGTCACATTGCTTGCCAAAAAAATGAAATACAAAGTGATCAAAAAATTGCATGTACCCCAAATTGGTACCAATGAAATCTACAGATTGTCCTGCAACAAATAAGCCCTCACACGGCTCCGGTGGAGAAAAATAAAGACGTTTTGGCTCTTAGAATATGGCGACGCAAAATGTGCAAAGTGTCCAAAAGCGGATAAGATCGGGCGTCATTTATCAGTGTGACACCGGCCACACATCTGTGGATAATTATTTATTTACCCCATTATTATACTCTCTTATTATACCCCTGATGTTCTCTACACAGATTACATATGCCCCCACATTATAACTGAAATACCAGCAAAACCCCAAACAAAACAACTAGCGAGCAAAATCCACGCTCCAAAAGCCAAATGGTGCGCCCTGTAGCGTGCCCAAGCAGCAGTGTACGTCCACATATATGGCATCGCCATACCCGGGAGAACCCGCTTAACAGTTTGAGGTATTTGTCTTCAGTGGCACGAACTGGGCACAAAATATTGTGCACTAAAATGGCACATACCTGTGGAAATTTGCAATTTTCACTTTGCACCATCCACTGAGCATTCATTTCTAATAGAAAAAAAAACCTGTTTGGTCAAAATGCCTTGAGGGGTGCAGTTTCCAAAATGGGGGTCACTACTTGGGGGTTTGTTTTACTATTTGACCTCCGAGCCCTGCCGTTGTGGGCTAATGCTGCGAAAATCACCAAAATAGGTCTCACATGCGCCTGTCACTCCTAAGCTCTGTCATATGTCCAGGCAAATTATAAATGCCTTGAGGGGTGTAGTTTACAAAATGGGGTCACTTCTCATGGTTTTACACTCTACTCTGGTACCTAAGAATGCTCTGCAAATGCGACATGGCGCCCCTACACCAGTCCAGCAAAATCTGTGCTCTAAAAGCCACATGGCACTCCTTCCATTTTGAGCTCTGCCATGTGCCCAAACAGCAGTTTAGGGCCACACATGGGGTATTGCCGTACTCGGGAAAAATTGGGTAACAAATTATGTGTTGTTTTTTCTCCTATTATCCCTTGTGGGAAAAAAAATTGGGTACAAAACTACATATTTTTGGGGAAAAAAATAATTTTTCATTTTTACTGCCTCATTCTAATACAATCTATGAAACACCTGTGGGATCAAAATGCTCAGTACACCCCTAGATGATTACCCTGAGGGGTAAAGTTTCCAAAATGGAGTCACTTCTCAGGGGTTTCTACTGTACGGGTACCTCAGGGGCTCTGCAAATGCGACATGGCGCCCAAAAAACAATCAACCAAAATCTACATGCCAAGTAGCACTCCTACCATTCTGAGCCCTGCGGTGTATCCAAGCAGCAGTTTATAACCATATATGGGGTATTGCCGTACTCGGGAGAAATTGCTTTACAATTGTTGGGGCGCTTTTTCTCCTTTATTCCTTGTGAAAATGAAAACAATTCAACATTTTAGTGGAAAGAATGTAGATTTTTCATTTTCACTGCATAATCCCAATAATTCAGCAAAAAAACTGTGGGGTCAAAATGCTCACTATACCGCTAGATAAATTCCACGAGGGGTATAGTTTCCCAAATGGGGTCACTTTTGCCGGGTTTGCACTATTTTGGCCCCTCAGTGGCTTTGCAAATGTGACATGGTGCTGCAAACCATTCCAGCAAAACTTGAGCTCCAAAAGTCAAATGGCGCTCCGTCCTTTCTAACTTCCGCCATGTGTCCAAACAGCAGTTTATTACCACATATGGGGTATTGCTGTGCTCAGAAGAGTTTGCTTTACAAATATTGGGGTGTTTTTTCTCCTTTATCTGTTTAAAAATTTAAAAATCTGAGCTAAAACTACATTTTATTAGAAAAAAATTAGATTTTCAATTTTACGCCATAATTCCCATAAATTCAGCAAAAACTGTGTAGGGTCAAAATGCACACTATACCCATAGAAAAATTCCTTGAGGGGTGTAGTTTCCAAAATGGGGTCACTTTTGGGGAGTTTCCACTGTTATGGTCCCTCCAGGGCTTTGCAAACACGACATGGCACCGAAAACCAATGCAGCAAAATCTGCGCTCCAAAATCCAAATGGCCCTCGTTCCCTTCTGAGCCCTGCCGTGGGTCCAAACAGCAGTTTATTACCACATATGGGGTATTGCCGTAATCGGGAGACATTGCTTTACAAATGTTGGGGTGCTTTTTCTCCTTTATTCCTTGTAAAATCTAAAACATCGTATGTTTTTTCAGAAAAAAAGTAGATTTTCATTTTCACAGACCAGTTCCAATAAATTTAGCAAAAAACCTGTGGGCTAATAATGCTAACTATACCTCTTGAAAAATTCCTTGAGGGGTGTAGTTTCCAAAATAGGGTCACTTTTGGGGAGTTTCCACTGTTATGGTCCCTCCAGGGCTTTGCAAACACGACATGGCACCGAAAACCATTCCAGCAAAATCTGCGCTCCAAAATCCAAATGGCCCTCGTTCCCTTCTGAGCCCTGCCGTGAGTCCAAACAGCAGTTTATTACCACATATGGGGTATTGCCGTAATCGGGAGACATTGCTTTACAAATGTTGGGGAGCTTTTTCTCCTTTATTCCTGGTAAAAACTAAAACATCGTATGTTTTTTCAGAAAAAAAGTAGATTTCCATTTTCACAGACCAGTTCCAATAAATTTAGCAAAAAACCTGTGGGCTAAAAATGCTAACTATTCCTCTTGAAAAATTCCTTGAGGGGTGTAGTTTCCAAAATGGGGTCACTTTTGGGGGATTTCCACTGTTTTGGCACCACAAGACCTCTTCAAACCTGACATGGTGCCTAAAATATATTCTAATAAAATAGAGGCCCCAAAATCCACCAGGTGCTCCTTTGCTTCTGAGGCCGGTGTTTCAGTCCATTTTCACACTAGGGCCACATGTGGGATATTTCTAAAAATTGCAGAATCTGGGCAATAAATATTGAGTTGCATTTCTCTGGTAAAACCTTCTGTGTTACAAAAAAAATGTATTACAAATGAATTTAGTAAAAAAAAATTGAAATTTGTAAATTTCACTTCTACTTTGCCTTAATTCCTGTGAAACGCCTAAAGGGTTAAAATAATTTCTGAATGTGGTTTTGAATACTTTGAGGGGTGCAGTTTTTAACATGGGGTGTTTTATAGGGGTTTCTAATATATAAGGCCCTCAAAGCCACTTCACAACTGAACTGGTCCCTGAAAAAATAGCCTTTTGAAATTTTCTTGAAAATGCGAGAAATTGCTGCTAAAGTTCTAAGCCTCGTAACGTCCTAGAAAAATAAAAGCACGTTCAAAAAACGATGCAAACATAAAGTAGACATATGGGAAATGTTAACTAGTAAATATTTTGTGTGGTATTACTATCTGTTTTACAAGCAGATACATTACAATTTAGAAAAATGCAGATTTTTGCAAATTTTCTCTAAATTTTGGTGTTTTTTACAAATAAATATTGAATTTAACGACTAAATTTTTTCAGTATCATAAAGTACAATATGTCACGAGAAAAAAATCTCAGAATCGCTTGGATAGGCAAAAGCATTCTGGAGTTATTACCACATAAAGTGACACATGTCAGATTTGCAAAAATAGGCTGTGTCCTTAAGGCCAAAACAGGCTGTGTCCTTAAGGGGTTAAAATCTCATTTACTGGTACTGTATTACGCTGCATTTTGCCACACGAAAATACTTGCAGCAAATCGGCACGTGATACGTACGTAATTCTGTTCAGAAAATTCTGCGGCATTTACAGTAGCAGCAAAGTGGATGAGATTATCAAAATCTCATGCCCACGCTGCAGAAAACAATGCAGCGAAAACGTTAATAAATTCACCTGCGGTGTGGAATTTAAATCTGCAGCATGTCAATTTATGCTGCGCTTTTGTTGTTTTCTGTAGCGGGTTTTCCCCATTAAATTCAATAAGGATGCAAAACCCGCAACAAATGGCCAAGTGTTGCGTCTTTTTTCCCTGCAAAAATCACAACTCAGAAAAACAAAATTTCTACTTACCCAGAACTTACTGCTTCTTTCTCCAGTCTGGCCTCCTGGGATAACGTTTTATCCCATGTGACCGCTGCAGTGAATCACAGGCTGCAGCGGTCACATGGGCTGCAGGGTTATCCAGGGAGGCCGGACTGGACGTCAAAGAAGAGACGTGTTACCATGACAACGGCCGCGGTAAGTATGAAAGTTTTTGCCTGGAAGGCAGCACCACAATAGTGCGGTTTTTCGGATGGAATGTGCTGCGGGTTCGATATCGGATACGCTGCGTCGGTTTTCGCAGCGTATCCGACCTGTGGAAACTGGCTTAAGGGTAAGTTTACACAGGGCAGATATGCTGCATAAAGGGACACAGTGTATCCGAATAACGACACCAAATTCTGGTGCAGTTTTTCGGCCGGAATGTCCTCTGTGGAAAGCAGAAGCGAAAACAAACCCACCAATACTCACCCTCTGACGCCATGCAGACCGGCCTCCCGGGATGACATTTCATCATCCCATGTGACCGCAAAGTCGCAACACTTGACTGTTTGTTACAGGTTTTATATCCCCATTGAATTCAATGGTGAAAACCCGCAACAAAATACTGGCGATTCCGCAACCACAATTGACATGCTCCCACATATCACGTACGCAGCATGTGGATGAGATTTCTTGAAATTTCATCCACTCCTCTGCTACTGTATTTTGTTGCGGATTTTCTGCAATGAAATACGTTGCGGAAAATCCTCAGTATTTACGCCACATGTGGACTAGCCCTTACACTCTTGTTTTGCTCCAAATGTGAATACACCTGTAGGAGGAGAATGACACAGCTGATAGTTCTCTGTGCATCCCACTGGCTTGTTTGAGGGTGCAGTCACACCAGCAGATTTTGTTGCAGAAATTTTCCATTCATGTGAATGTGGTTGTTTCTGCAGCAGGTGAATGGATTTCGGTAATTTTTCGTTGCTGTTTTATTGTGGGCTTTCCCCATTGAGTTCAATGGGGATGTAGAACCCGCAACAAATAGCCAAGTGTTGCGAATTTTGCGGTTAAAAAAACGCATGCAAAATCTGCAGCAAATCCGCACTGTGGGAACCCAACCTTAGGCCGGGTACCCACATATCGTAAACACTGCAGAATTTCCGCAACGGAATTCTGTGTCAGAAATGCCACAGCATTTACAGTAGCAGCAAAGTGGATGAGATTTAGCAAATGCTGCAGAAAAAAAACACAGTGTAAACTTTAATAACTTGACCTGCGGTGCAGAATTTAATTCCGCAGCGTGTCAATTTACTGTATGCTGCGTTTTTGTTGATTTTCTGTTGCAGGTTTTCCCCATTGAATTTAATGGGGATGCAAAGCCGCAGCAGAAAGCGAAGTGTTGCGACTTTTGTGGCGTAATCACAGCGATTACGCCGCAAAAATCGCAACCCCGAAAAAAAAATCATATATACTCAGAACGCCCTCCTTCTTCCTGCAGTCCGGCCTCCTGGGATGACATTTCATCCCATGTGACTGCTGCAGCCAATCACAGGCTGCAGCGTCACATGGCCTTCAACGTTATCGTAGGAGGCCGGAGCAGATGTCAAAGGAGGGAGGGGGTAAGTATGAGCGCTTTTTTAACCCCTTCAGGACCCAGACTGTTTTGGCCTTCAGGACCCAGCCGATTTTTCAAATCTGACATGTGTTACTTTTTGTGGTAATAACGTTGGAATGCTTTTACCTATCCAAGCGATTCTGAGATTGTTTTCAGGTGACATGTTGTACTTTATGTTAGTGAAAAAATGTTGTCCATAATTTTGGTATTTATTTCTGAAAAACACAATTTAGAAAAAAATTAGCAAAAATCTGCATTTTTCTAAATTTAAACGTATCTGCTTGTAAAACAGATAGTAATACCACACAAAATAGTTACTAGTTAACATTTCCCATATGTCTACTTTATGTTTGCATCGTTGTTTGAATGTCCTTTTATTTTTCTAGGACGTTACAAGGCTTAGAACTTTAGCAGCAATTTCTCATATTTTAAAGAAAATTTTAAAAGGCTATTTTTTCAGGGACCAGTTCAGTCTGAGGTGGCTTTGAGGGCCTTATATATTAGACAATGCCCAGAAGTCACCCCATTTTGAAAACTGCACCCCTCAAGGTATTCGAATCAGCATTCACAAAGTGTTTTAACCCTTTAGGCGTTTCACAGGAATTAAAGCAAAGTAGAGGTGAAATTTACAAATTTTATTTTTTTTGCAGAAATTTATTTCTAATACATTTTTTTTTTGTAACACAGAAGGTTTTACCAGAGAAATGCAACTCAATATTTATTGCCCAGATTCTGCAGTTTTTAGAAATATCCCACATGTGGCCCTAGTGTGATAATGGACTGAAGCACCAGCCTCAGAAGCAAACAGCACCCAGTGGATTTTGGGCCTCCTTTTTTTTAGAATATATTTTAGGCACCTTGTCAGGTTTGAAGAGGTCTTGTGGTGCCAAAACAGTGGAAACACCCCAAAAGTTACCCCATTTTGGAAACTACACCCCTCAAGGAATTTATCTAGGTGTATAGTTATCATTTTGACCGCACAGGTTTTTCGCTAAATTTATTAGAATTAGTCTGTAAAAATGAAAATCTACTTTTTTCTGAAAAAACATAGAAATTTTTAATATTTACAAGAAATAATAAAGAAAATGCACCCCAACATATGTAAAGCAATGTCTCCCGATTACGGTAATATCCCATATGTGGCAATAAACTGCTGATTGGACCCACAGCAAGGCTCAGAAGGGAAGGAGCGCCATTTGGATTTTGGAGCACGGATTTTGGTGGATTGGTTTTCGGTTCCATGTCGCGTTTGCAACCCCCTGGAGGGACCAAAACAGGGGAAACCCTCCAAAAGTTACCCCATTTTGGAAACTACACCTATCAAGGAATTTTTCTAGGGGTATAGTTAGCACTTTGACCACACAGGTTTTTCACTAAATATATTGGAATTAGTCTGTAAAAATTAAAATCTACTTTTTTTCTGAAAAAACATAGACATTTTTCATATTTACGAGGAATAATGAAGAAAATCACCCCAACATTTGTAAAGCCAAAAGTCCTTTTGGCCAAAATGATTACTAATACCCCAGGTATTTTTCATTACTACATATATTCGCTTCTCTTGGACACAGCCGGGTCTTTGATGCTGGGAGAGCATGGTGTGTTGTTGTTTGGCATAGCAAGCAGGGTAGCCCGCTCTATGAACTATCAAGGAGTCACAAATAGGCTTCTACCTGGCTATACACGTTGTGCCTCATGACGTACACACTATCCCTCCATGTTTCACACACTTGCACCCCATTATCCATTTATTTCTATTGAGGCACTTCACTCATTACTGCCCCCTATATTTCACTTATAGTATTACACTTGCACACACACTATTCATTTATTATTTCTTACTACACATCCCATACACCACACACACCACTCCCCTCAAGACCAGTAGGAGTGGCTATTATTATTTAAAGCACCTGCTCACTCCATCAGCGTTTCTGACCTGGCTGTGTCCATTTGTAAGTATGGCCTTTTTCGGAGGTTTTGTATATGTCCACTTGTTTTTATCGGTTCTGTCTGTGCATCAGGAACATTCTGTTCCATTTAAGGAGTTAGGGACTCGCAAGTCTGGGGATCCTTGTCGTGGATTGCGAGCTTGCGTCCTTTTGGCCAAAATGATTACTAATACCCCAGGTATTTTTCATTACTACATATATTCGCTTCTCTTGGACACAGCCGGGTCTTTGATGCTGGGAGAGCATGGTGTGTTGTTGTTTGGCATAGCAAGCAGGGTAGCCCGCTCTATGAACTATCAAGGCGTCACAAATAGGCTTCTACCTGGCTATACACGTTGTGCCTCATGACGTACACACTATCCCTCCATGTTTCACACACTTGCACCCCATTATCCATTTATTTCTATTGAGGCTCTTCACTCATTACTGCCCCCTATATTTCACTTATAGTATTACACTTGCACACACACTATTCATTTATTATTTCTTACTACACATCCCATGCACCACACACACCACTCCCCTCAAGACCAGTGGGAGTGGCTATTATTATTTAAAGCACCTGCTCACTCCTTCATCAGCGTTTCTGACCTGGCTGTGTCCATTTGTAAGTATGGCCTTTTTCGGTGTATTTGTAAAGCAATGTCTCCTGATTACAGCAATATCCCATATGTGGTAATAAACTGCTGATTGGACCCACAGCAGGGCTCAGAAGGGAAGGAGTGCCATTTGGATTTTGGAGCATGGATTTTGCTGGATTGTTTTGCGGTGCCATGCCGCCTTTGCAACGCCCTGGAGAGACCAAAACAGTGGAAGCCCCCCAAGTTACCCCATTTTGGAAACACCCCTCAAGGAATTTTTCTAGGGGTATAGTGAGAATATAGACTCCACG
Source organism: Rhinoderma darwinii (assembly GCF_050947455.1). Classification (NCBI taxonomy): domain Eukaryota; kingdom Metazoa; phylum Chordata; class Amphibia; order Anura; family Rhinodermatidae; genus Rhinoderma; species Rhinoderma darwinii. The sequence continues at coordinate 267,055,860 of NC_134689.1, read as the reverse complement.
GGTCTTTTGCAGAATTTATTAGAATTAGGCGGAGAAAATTAATATCACAATTTTTTTCCACTAAAATGTTGCATTTTCTCATTTTCACAAGGGATAAAGGAGAAATAAACAACCAATTTTTATAAAGCAATTTCTCCCGGGTACGGAAATATCCCACATGGGGTCATGCATTTTTTTCATTAGAAATGAATTAACCCTTTCAGGACTGATCCATTTTTTGCTTTCTTATTTTTGTTTTTCACTACCCGCCTTCCAAGAGCCATAACTTTTTTTTCTTTTTCCGTCAGTAGAGTGTTGTGAGGGCTTATTTCTTGCGGGAGGAATTATAGTTTCTATTGATACCATTTAAAGTGAAATAAAAGGTACTGGGAAACTGTAAAAAAAACTGGAAAATATAGTGATATAGGAAAAAATCTGATTCCATTTTTTGGGGTTTTCGTTTTTACAGCTTTCGCCGTGCGGTAAAAACGAAAACTACAGAGATGTTGGCGGTTTAAATTATTTAAGTTTTTTACGGTGTTCACCGTGCGAGTTAAATAATGGTATATTGTAATAGTTCGGCCTTTTACGGACGTACCGATATCAATTCTGTTTATTTTTTTACATTACTTTTGAAGAAAAATGGGAAAAGGTTTTTTTTTTTTTACTTTTTTTTCTTTCTCACTACTAATAACTTGAATTCTTCTACACATTTTATTAGTCCCCTTAGGGGACTTGTACCAGCGATCATTGGATCGCGGGTACAATATGCTGCGATACTAATGTATTGCAGTATATTGTTATTTTTACAGGCTTCTGTAACAGAGCGATCGCTGTTCCTGTCCGTTAGTCCCGGGTGTCAGCTGTAATACACAGCCGACGCCCGCAGCGTATGGAGCGGGCTCAGCACGTGAGCCCGCTCCATACATCATCCCCGCACCATGACGTGCTATTAAGTCATAGTGCTCAAAGGGGTTAATGCGCAGCGGATGGTGTGAATATTACAATTTTGCACTGATGTGCCATTTTAGTGCATAATATGCTGTGCCCAGTTTGTGCCACTGAAGACAAACGTTAAACGGGTTCTCCCGGGTATGGCGATGCCATATATGTGGGCGCAAACTGCTGTTTGGGGACGCTGCAAGGCTCAGAAGGGAGGGAGCGCCATTTTGCCTTTGGAGCGCAGATTTTGCTTGGTAGTTTTTCTGTTTTGGGTTTTGCTGGTATTTCAGTTTATAATTTGGGGGTATATGTAATCTGTGCAGAGAACATCAGGGCATAATAAGAGGGTATAAAAATGCGGTAAATAAATAATAATTCATAGATGTGTGGCCGGTGTCGCACTGATAAATGGTGTCGGATGTTACCCGCTTTTAGAACGCTCTGCACATTTTGCATCGCCATATTCCTGGGAGCCAGAACTTCTTTATTTTTTCACCACCAGAGCTGCGTGAGTACTTATTTGTTGCGGGACAATCTGTACTTTTCATTGGTACCATTTTGGGGTACATGCGATTTTTTTGATCACTTTGTATTACATTTTTTTGCAAGCCGGGTGACCAAAAACAAGCAATTCTTACAATGAGTTAGTTTATTTTTTGCAGCGTTCACCGTGCGCTATAAATGACCATTATATTTTATTCTGCGGGTTGGTACGATTACGGCGATACCATATGTATATAGTTTTTTTTTATGTTTTGCAGCGTTTGCGCAATAAAATCACTTTTTTATAAAATAATTTATTTTCTGTGTCACCGTATTCTGAGAGCCGTAACTTTTTATTTTTCAGTCAAAAAAGTGGTGTAAGGGCTTGCTTTCTGCGGGACGGCTTGTAGTTTTTATCGGTATTATTTTCGGGTACATGCGACTTTTTGATCACTTTTTATTCTCTATTTTGGGAGGGGTGGTGACCAAAAAATAGCGATTCTGGTGTCGTTTTTTATTGATTTTTTTTTGGGGTGTTCATCGTGCGGGAAAAATAACATTATAGTTTTATAGTTGGGGTCGTTACGAACGCGGTGATACCAGATATGTGTACTTTTTTTAACTTGTTCATTTTTTTCCTATAATGAAAGACTTATTATAGGAAAAAAATGAAGTGTTTGTTTATATAACTTATAACTTTTATTTTTACACTTTTTTAAAACATTTTTCTTATCTTTTTTTTACTTTTTTCACTTGTCCCACTAGGGGACACTTAGACTTGCAGCTTTGATCGCTGCTGGAATGCATTACACTACCTACGTAGTGTAATGCATTCCAACTGTCATTGTGACGTGACAGTCACATTGACAGGAAGTCTCGGAGGAGCGGCAGGAGGCTGCTCCTCCGAGGCTTCCGTACATGGCAACCCGGAGGTCATTGTCTGACCTCCGATTGCCACGACAAGCATCGGTAGCCCCCACGATCACTTCGTGGGGGCTGCCGATGTGCTTCAAACCACTTAAATGCGGCGACGGCAATCCGTCGCCGCATTTATGGGGTTAATTGCCGAAATCAGCGGCGATGGTCCGCTGACCGGCAAGGCTGGAGTGTCAGCTGACAGGGACAGCTGACCTCCCGGTTCCCGGACACTGTCTGTTAGGACAGTGTGCGCCGGGAACTACTCCGCAATAGTACATCTGGATGCGGGAACTAACCCCTCTACAGGACGTACTATTGCAAAGCAGCGCGGGAAGAGGTTAAGCAGCGGAAATTCCGTCCGAAAAAACCTTACCAAAATGTGGTGCGATTTTTCGGATGGAAGGTGCTGTGGGTTCCAGGTCGGATGCACTGCGTAATTTTTACACAGCGTATCTGACCCGTGGGAACCCGGCCTTAGGGTGTTTTATTTCCTCTATTATAGAAAAAAATTCTAATAGGCGGTTGGTGGCTGTCTGCCCTGCATCTGAGCCAAACACTGGAGAACACACAAAGGAAATGAGATGAATCAGACTTTTGTTTATACCTTAACGATTCACTCCTGGCTTTGGTTTAAAAAACTGAGCCAAAAACTGCACCAAAACTGTGTTTGTGATCCTGGTCTAAGAGGGATAGTGAGGGTATGTTCACATGCAGTGACCAAAAACGTCTGAAAATACGAAGCTGTTTTCAGGCGAAAACAGCTCCTGATTATCAGACGTTTTTGTAGCAACTCGCGTTTTTCGCTGCATTTTTTACGGCCATTTTTGGAGCAGTTTTTCTATGGAGTCAATGAAAAACGCCTCCAAAAACGTCCCAAGAAGTGTCCTGCACTTCTTTTGACGAGCCGCCATTTTACGTGCCGTATTTTGATAGCGAACGCGTAAAATAAAGGCTTGTGGGAACAGAACATCGTAAATCCCATTGCAAGCAATGGGCAGATGTTTGTAGGAGTAATGGAGCTGTTTGTTCAGGCATAATTCGAGGCGTAAAACGCCCGAATTACGGCCGAAAACACTGCGTGTGAACATACCCTTAAAAATACAATTTGTCTGTTGGAACATCAGCCAGTGGATATCAGCACTGCAACTGTGTTTATTTGCCTAAACCCCTTCACGACTGCCATACGGCTATATAGGTTCCAACTGCCGATGCTTTGTGAAGTTGTCACGTATATAAACATTGGCAGCCTGTAACGGGGTTTAATGAGTGCAATGCTGCTTCATTGTAAGCAGCGCTGCACGCTCATGTCTGCCGGGGCTTTGGGAGCCCCAAAATAAACACAAAAACCCTTATAGATAGCACCACCGAAGCTCCCTCTAGGAGCGGAATCCCCTGCCAACGCTCTGGTCGGGGATTCCCCTCCTAGAGGGAGCCCCCGACATCTCTCCATCCCCCCTGTAGATAGTGCCACCCCCCTGCAGATAGCGCCACCCCCTGTAGATAGAACCCCCCCACTGTAGATAGCATCCCCCCTGTAGAAATCGCCACCTAAGCTCCCTCTAGGAGCGGAATTCCTGGTTAGATCGCTCTGGCCGGGGATTCCGCTCCTAGGGAGAGCCCCTGACGTCACTATCCATATAGGGACAGTGACGTCAGGGGCTACTCCTGGAGCAGAATTGCCGGCCAGAGCCCTGCCGATGCTCTGGCATGGGATTCCGCTTTTAGAGTTAGCCTCTGACGTTAATGTTCATATATGGACATCAGGGTCTCCCTCTAGGGAACCGGGAGGCTAGCTGTCCCTGACAGCTGACATTCCACTGTATGCTGATCAGCGGCTTATTTCCGCTGATTTCGGCAATTAACCCCTTAATAGCGGTGATCGAATGCAATCACCGCATTCAGGGGTTTCTAGCACATCGGCAGACCTCACAATGAAATCGTGAGGTTTGCAGATGGCTAGCATGGCGATCGGAGGCCAAGTAATGGCCTCCGTGTCTGCCATGTACAGAAGCCTATCAGGACCAGCCTCCTGATAGACTTCCTGTCAGAGTGACAGGACGTCACTGCAGCTCACGATGCACACTGTCGGCGACAGTGTCTGTGACAGTGTGCATCAGGAACCGGGAGGTCAGCTATCCCTGACAGCTGACACTCCACTGCAATTAACCTGTTACATGCGGGGCTCGATTGTGATCTCCGCCTGTAGGGGGTTTGTAGCACATCAGCAGCCCCCATGAAATTGCGGGGGCTGCTGATGCTTGTGATGGCACCCGGGAGCCAGACAACGGCCTCCGGGTCTGCCATGTATGGAAGCCTATGAGGATCAGCCTCTGGCTGGTCCTCGTAGACTAACTGTCAGAGTGACTGTGACGTCACACAGACAGTTGGAATACGTTACACTACCAAGGTAGTGTAATGTATTCTAGCAGTGATCAGAGCTGCAGGTAAAAAAAAAGTGTAAAAAGTAAAGAAAAAAGTAAAAAAAAGTTAATAAATATATTTTACAAAAGTGTAAAAATACACTTATAATAAAATAAGTTTCTTATTATAGGGAAAAAATGAAACCGTTAAAAACAGAACACATATTGGGTATCACCGCGTTCGTAACGACCGAATCTATAAAACTATAATGTTATTTTTATCGCACGGTGAACGCCACAAAAAAAAAAACAACTAAAAACAATGATAGAATCACTATTTTTTGGTCACCACCCCTCCCAAAATATAGAATAAAAAGTGATGAAAAAGTCGCATGTACCCGAAAATAGTAACAATAAAAACTAAAACCCGTCCCGCAAAAAACAAGCACTTACACAGCTTTTTTTACTGAAAAATAAAAAAGTTACGGCTCTCAGAATATGGTGATACAGAAAATAAATTATTTTATAAAGAAGTGATTTTATTGTGCAAACGCTACAAAACATAAAAAAAATCTATATACATATGGTATCGCCGTAATCGTACCGACCCACAGAATAAAGTAAAATTGTCATATATAGCGCCGTAACAAATAAAGAATTTAAACGCCAAAATCTCTGATTTTGGTCACCAAAGCTCTAAATAAAATGTAATAAGTGATCAAAAATTTACATGTACCAAAAAATGGTACCAATAAAAACTACAGCTCGTCCTGCCGAAAATAAGCCCTCACACCGCTCAATTCATGGAAAAATAAAAAAGTTATGGTGTTTGGTAGGCGGGGAGTGAAAAACTAAAATGGAAAAGCAAAAAAGGATCAGTCCTGCAAAGGTTCAAAATGGGGTCACTTTTGGGGTGTTTCCACTGTTTTGTTCCCTCCAGGGCGTTGCAATCGCGACATGGCTCTAAAAACCAATCCAGCAAAATCTGCGCTCCAAAATCCAAATGGCGCTCCTTCCCATCTGAGCACTGCCATGGGTCCAAACAGCAGTTTATTACCACATATGGGGTATTTCCGTAATCGGGAGAAGATACTTTACAAATGTTGCTGTGCATTTTCTTCTTTATTCCTTGTAAATATTAAACATTTCTATGTTTTTTTCAGAAAAAAGTAGATTTTCATTTTCACAGACTAACTCCAATAAATATAGCAAAATACCCGTGGGGGTCAAAGTGCTAACTATACCTAGATATATTCCTTGAGGGGTCTAGTTTCCAAAATGGGGTCACTTTTGGGGAGTTTCCACTGTTTTGGCACCACAAGACCTCTTCAAACCTGACATGATGCCTAAAATATAATCTAAAATTAAGCAGGCCCCAAAATCCACTAGGTGCTTCTTTGCTTCTGAGGCCGGTGTTTCGGTCCATTAGGGCACTATGGCCACATGTGGGATATTCCTAAAAACGGCAGGACCTGGGCAATAAATATTAAGTTGTATTTCTCTGGTAAAAGTTTCTGTGTTACACAATTTTTTTTATTACAAATGAATTTTGGCAAAAAAAAGAGAAATTTGTAAATTTCCCCTCTACTTTGCTTTATTTCCTGTGAAACGCCTAAAGGCTTAAGAAACTTTTTGAATGCTGTTTTGAATACTTTGAGGGGTGCAGTTTTTAAAAATGGGGTGATTTATTGGGGGATTGTAATATATAAGGCCCTCAAAACCACTTCAGAACTGAACTGGTCCCTATAAAAATAGCCTTTTGAAATTTTCTTGAAAATGTGAGAAATTGCTGCTAAAGTTCTAGCATTGTAGCGTCCTAGTAAAATAAAAGGATGTTCAAAAAACGATGCAAATATAAAGTACACATATGGGCAATGGTAACTAGTGACTATTTTGTGTGGTATTACTATCTGTTTTACAAGCAGATACATTAAACTTTAAGAAAAATGCACATTTTTGCACATTTTCTCTACATTTTGGTGTTTTTCACTAATAAATATTGAATTTATCAACCAAATTTTTCCACTATCACAAAGTACAATATGTCACGAGAAAACAATCTCAGAATTGCTTGGATAGGTAAAAGCATTCCGGAGTTATTACCACATAAAGTGATACATGTCAGATTTGAAAATATCGGCTGTGCCACAAGGCCAAAACAGGCTGCGTCCTAAAGGGGTTAAAATACAATAAAGTGATCAAGTGCAAGTAATTACATCAGCTCATAAAAAATACAAAAAAATTATTTCAAACAAGCAAAATCGACATGATTATTGTGAAATTAGAAATGCAACCATGTGTGTGTGGGTGGAGAACATCCGACCACTCATTAATCAGAGGATGGTATATGTAAATTCATAATAGAGGGTGCAGATCCGTTCTACACATGGAATCCATAGCAGATCGGCGTCCTCAGGTTGTTGCTGCGCATGCTCGCATGTAGAGGACAGAAGTCTGTAGTTGCATGGCAACAACTGACACACAAGCCAGCGTGCAAATGGAACGCAGCAAACAAGACAGGAAGTAGAAATAACGCGTACCAACTAACATCAGTATCTGCCAGACTAATGTATACAATAAAGAAATGCCAAATAAATTTTAATAACCTGTTGTTCATTAAGAACGGAGCACTGTTAAACATGACAGTGCAGATGCTATAGTTGTATTAATACTGCTGACATAGTCAGCGTAAACCGTATGGCCTATCTAAACTATATTATGTGCATTAAACTCCAAGAAGGAAAAACATTTTTTTTGAAGACAAATCATCTTATACAACACTAAAGAAGCTGGATTAGTCAAGCAGATATAAACATATGTTGTTGTACCACAATAAAGACTATGATGGTGAGTGGTCACGATGTTCAACTGATTATCTGAAAAACAATAATTTATGTAAGTGAAAATACCCAAAAGATTATCACAAAGTAAAACACAAAAAAAATTGTTATATAACATAGATCAAAGGCCCTATAATTATTAATTTAATCTCGCCACATTAAATTCAATGTTAAGACCCCTTGGTTTTAAAGAATCCAATAAATGTATCCATTTAAGTTCACATTTGTGTAACAGTCTATGTCTGACTCCCCCCCTGTAGGGAATGGGGATGTGTTCAAGAATCATAAACCTCAAATCTTTCTCAGAATGCCAAAAATCACAGAAGTGTTTTGCAACTGGCAAATCATATCTCTTTTTATGAATGGAGTGCCTATGGTTCTTAAAACTGGTCTTGAAATCACAAGTGGTTTCACAAACATATAAGAGTAGACAAGGGCACCAGAGCACATAAATAACCAATCCAGTATCACAGGTGAGAAATTGTTTTATTTTGTATTGTTTAGGGGTAACATGATGTGAAAAAACATTCCCCTTGCACATAAACCGGCAGTTGACGCTATGGAAACAAGGAAAATGTTTAATTTTTCTGGGTCTAAGGCCTCATGCACACGACCGTAGCCATGTGCACGGCCGTGATTTTCGGGTCGGCCAGTTGTGGACTGTCAGCCGCGAGCCGCCCGCAAATCACGGGACATGCACATGGCCGCGGCCATTATTTTCAATGAGCCTGGACCGCAGAAGATAGCCGTAATAAGACAGGTCCGTTCTTTCTGCGGTGCAGGCTCCCGGGCCATGCATGGACCGTAAAAACGTCAGTCGTGTGCATGGCCCCATAGAAATGAATGGGGCAGCAATTCTACCGTGGATTTTTGGGGGAATTGCGGCCAAAAAAGCACGTTCGTGTGCATGGGGCCTTAATAGTGTTTGTTGGTCTGTCACTTGTGTTTTGCCGACTAAATTCTTGACCAGTTTGTCCCATAAATTCTGTGGGCGTCTGTATGACATGAGATGTTTGTTATTAAATAACGCAATGTGTTTGTAGCTATTTTGTATAATACTCCAATGTTTGTTAATAATTCTCGACACCTCTCCACTCAAATCATTATATGTTGTAACAAATGGGATACGATCATGTTGTTTTAGTGCTTTTGCATTGTCACAAACCCTGACCTTAGGAGTGGATGAAATTTTCTCTCTACATGTACATAATAATTTCCTCGGATAACCCCTCTGGGAAAAATTAACAACCATCTTATTCAGTCTGATCTAATTTGATACTGTCATCAACTATACATCTTGCTCTAAGCATTTGACTAGGTGGAAGAGACCTTATCATTTTCTTGGGATGACAACTGTCAAATCGAAGTAAAGTATTGCGATGGGTCTGTTTCATAAAGAGACTAGTTTGAAACACATTGTCTCTAATATCCATCAAAACATCCAGAAATTGGATGGTAGTGGTGGAGTATGTGATAGTGAATTGAATGTCTGAATCTATGTGATTCAAAAAGGCGTGACACTCATGTAGAGATTCTTCCGAATCCGTTAAGATGAGAAAGATGTCGTCTATGTATCGCCACCCTCTCAAAACATGAGAGAAGTGGTGGGATACATAGATTGACATCTCCTCCATCATGTCCACAAAAATGTTGGCGTAAGTAGGCGCCATGTTAGAGCCCATGGCCGTGCCTTTCTCTTGTAAATAGAATTTATCAAATGAAAAATAATTTGAAGTAAGAATCAAATCCAATAGAGAGATAATCCATTCACAACATGATGCACTATATGTAGATGTAACTAGTCTGTGTCTGACTGCTTCGATGCCTCTATGGTGTTGAATAGAGGTATAAAGTGACACCACATCAAAGGAAACCAAGTATGCTCCCTGAGGTGGTGCCACTTGTTTCAATTTAGTAATGAAATCAGAGGTGTCCCTTATGTACGATCTGGTTTTGATGGCAAAATCTCGAAGTGTCCTATCTACAAAGATAGCTATGTTATTCAATAGAGAGTACCTACCCGATACAATGGGACGACCTGGGGGCTTAACCAAGCTTTTATGTATCTTGGGCAATAAGTATAGATAAGGCGTTTTCGGATGTTCCATGATGAGGAACTTTTTAACAGCAAGATCTACAAGATCATTATCATAAGCCTGATCCACTAAAGAAGAAATCCTCCTACTGAAGTCAATTTTAGGGTCAGAAGACAGTACCCTGTAAACACTTCTATCCTGTAATTGTCTAAATGCTTCCTCCATATAAGTGGCAGTGTCCATAACCACGACTGCACCACCCTTGTCAGCCAATACTTTTGCGTTCACCGAGGAGAACATTGCAATGGAGCTGAAGGTGATGTGTCATTTTTAAGTGTACCTTCATTATTGGATGTTAAACGCAATTTAGAAATGGAATCTAAGCGTCTTGTGAATGTAGAATTGCATCTCTTAACCCTGGGACAATACTATAAAAATCATATGATCCCACGAGGCATGAGATCTCAGTCCACACCATCGATGTATATACATCATGACGAGTTTCGGTCTAAATTTGAGCAGTTATCTAGTAAATAGGCACTACAGGTTATGTTACTGAATCTACTTTATACCTCTATTCAACACCATAGTGGCATCGAAGCGGTCAGACGCAGACTAGTTACATCTACATATAGTGCATCATGTTGTGAATTGATTATCGCTCTATTGGATTTGATTCTTACTTCAAATTATTTTTCATTTGATAACCAATTCTATTTACAAGAGAAAGGCACGACCATGGGCTCTAACATGGCGCCTACTTACGCCAACATTTTTTGTGGACATGATGGAGATGTCGATCTATGTATCCCACAACTTCTCTCATGTTTTGAGGTGGTGGCGATACATAAACGACATCTTTCTCATCTGGACGGATTCGGAAGAATCTCTACATGAGTGTCACACCTTTTTGAATCACATAGATTCAGACATTCAATTCACTATCACATACTCCACCACTACCATCCAATTTCTGGATGTTTTGGTGGATATTAGAGACAATGTGTTTCAAACTAGTCTCTTTACGAAACAGACCCATCGCAATACTTTACTTCGATTTGACAGTTGTCATCCCAAGAAAATGGTACGGTCTCTTCCACATAGTCAAATGCTTAGCGCAAGATGTATAGTTGATGACAGTGTCAAATTAGATCAGACTGAATCAGATGGTTGTTCATTTTTCCCAGAGGTTATCCGAGGAAATTATTACGTACATGTAGAGACAAGATTTCACCCACTCCTAAGGTCAGGGTTTGTGACGATGCAAAAGCACTAAAACAACATGATCGTATCCCATTTGTTACAACATATAAAGATTTGAGTGGAGAGGTGTCGAGAATTATTAACAAACATTGGGGTATTATACAAAATAGCTACAAACATATTGAGTTATTTAATAACAAACATCTCATGTCATACAGACGCCCACAGAATTTACGGGACAAACTGGTCAAGAATTTAGTCGGCAAAACACAAGTGACAGACCAACAAATACTACGAAGACCCAGAAAAATGGGAAATTTTCCTTGTTTACATTGCGTCAACTGCCGGTTTATGTGCAAGGGGAATGTTTTTTTCACATCATGTTACCCATAAACAATACAAAATAAAACAATTTCTCACCTGTGATACTGGATGGGTTATTTATGTGCTCTGGTGCCCTTGTCTACTCTTATATGTGTGTGAAACCACTTGTGATTTCAAGACCCGTTTTAACAACCATAGGCACTCCATTCGTAAAAAGAGATGTGATTTGCCAGTTGCAAAACACTTCTGTGATTTTGGGCATTCTGAGAAAGATTTGAGGTTCATGATTCTTGAACACATCCCCATTCCCTACAGGGGGGGAGACAGACATAGACTGTTACACAAATGTGAACTTAAATGGATACATTTATTGGATTCTTTAAAACCAAGGGATCTTAACATTGAATTTAATGTGGCGAGATTAAATTAATAATTATAGGGCCTTTCATCTATTTGGTGTCTTTTGCGGTGTCCTCTTCGAGGAACGTATATACACACATGCATTGATTTGCATGGGGCGTGTGATATATGTTATATAATAATTTTTTTTGTGTTTCACTTTGTGATAATCTTTTGGGTATTTTCACTTACATAGATCATTAATGTTTTTCAGATAATCAGTTGAACATCGTGACCACTAACCATCATTGTCTTTATTGTGGTACAACGACATGTGTTTATATCTGCTTGACTAATCCAGCTTCTTTAGTGTTGTATAAGATGATTTGTCTTCAAAAAAAATATTTTTCCTTCTTGGAGTTTAATGCACATAATATAGTTTAGATAGGCCATATGCTTTACGCTATGTCAGCAGTATTAATACAACTATAGCATCTGCACTGTCATGTTTAACAGTGCTCCGTTCTTAACCCCTTCCCGCTCCTGGACGTACTATTAGGTCATGGCAGCTGTATCGTTCGCGCTCCATGACCTAATAGTACGTCTCGGGAGTAACGGCCGTTTCAGCCGTCCTCCCGACACATACAGGAGCTGTGACAGCTGCTGTCTCGTACAGCAGCTGTCACAGCTCCTACAGCGGGGACCGATCGCTGTGTCCCCGCTGATTAACCCCTTAAAAGCTAGAGAGCGCGGCTTTTTAGGGGTTAAGCTGCCATCGCCGGCCTGCTACATGATAGCGGCCGGCGATGGTGACTATGGCAACCGGACACCAAACAATGGCATCCGGCTATGCCATAGACGGAAGCCTAGTGGGTCCTGACAAAGTCAGGACCCACTATGCTTGCTGTCAGTGAGTAGCTGACAGTTCTAATACACTGCACTACGCATGTAGTGCAGTGTATTAGAATTGCGATCAGGGCCTCCTGCCCTCAAATCCCCCAGTATTTAAAACTGTCACTCTGTGTAAACACAGAGTGACAGGCGCGCGCTGACAGCTGTCCTAGACAGCTGAGACATCAGTCTCGCCGGACAGCGGACCATCGCCGCTGCTTTGGGCAATTAACCCCTTAAGTGCGGCGACGGATTGCCGTCGCCGCATTTAAGTGGTTTGAAGCACATCGGCAGCCCCCACGAAGTGATCGTGGGGGCTACCGATGATTGTCGTGGCAATCGGAGGTCAGACAATGACCTCCGGGTTGCCATGTACGGAAGCCTCGGAGGAGCAGCCTCCTGCCGGTCCTCCTCGGCTTCCTGTCAGAGTGACAGTCACGTCACAATGACAGTTAGGAGTACATTACACTACGTGTGTAGTGTAATGTACTCTAGCAGCGATCAAAGCTGCAAGACTAAGTGTCCCCTAGTGGGACAAGTAAAAAAGTAAAAAAAAGATAATAAGAATGTTTTAAAAAAAGTGTAAATATAAAAGTTATAAGTGATATAAACATGAACTGCTTTTATTTCCTATAATAAGACTTTTATTATAGAAAAAAAATGAACACGTTAAAAAAGTACACATTTGGTATCACCGCGTTCGTAACGACCCCAACTATAAAACTGTAATGTTATTTTTCCCGCACGATGAACACCCCAAAAAAAATCTATAAAAAACTACGACAGAATCACAAATTTTTTGGTCACCACCGCTCCCTAAATAAAGAATAAAAAGTGATCAAAAAGTCACATGTACCCAAAAATAGTAACAATAAAAACTTCTATCCGTCCCGTAAAAAACAAGCCCTTACACAGCTTTTTTGACAAAAAAATAAAAAAATTATGTCTTAGAATATGGTGACAGAAATTTATTTTTATAAATAAGTCATTTTATTGTGCAAACGCTAAAAAAAAGGACCAAACCTATATACATATGGTATCGCCGTAATCGTACAAACACGCAGAATAAAGTAAAAATTTCACTTATAGCGTACGGTGAGCGCCGCAAAAAGAAAACCAAAAGAACAGTGTCAGAATTCCTGTTTTTTGCTCAGGATTGCAAAAAAAAAAAATCGCACGTACCTCAAAATGGTACCAATGAAAACGACAGATTGTCCCGCAACAAATAAGCCCTCACAGGGCTCCGGTGGTGAAAAAATAAAAAAGTTCTGGCTTTCAGAATAGAACGATGCAAAATGTGCAGAGTGTCCAAAAGTGGATAAGATCGGGCACCATTTATCAGTGCGACATCGGCCACATATCTATGAAATATTATTTATTTACCCCATTATTATACCCTCTTATTATGCCCTGATGTACTCCGCACAGATTACACATACCCCCAAATTATAAACTGAAATACCAGCAAAACCCTAAACAAAACTACTACCAAACAAAATCTGCGCTCCAAAAGCAAAATGGCGTCCCTCCCTTCTGAGCCCTGCAGCGTGCCCAAGCAGCAGTTTGCGCCCACACATATATGGCGTCGCCATACCCGAGAGAACCCGCTTAACGTTTTATGAGGTATTTGTCTTCTGTGGCACAAACTGGGCACAACATATTATGCACTAAAATGGCATATCAGTGGAAAATTGCAATTTTCCCTTTGAACCATCCGCTGTGCATTAACCCCTTTGCGCACTATGACTTAATTGCCCGTTATAGTGCGGGGGTTGATGTATGGAGCTGTCTCACGTGCTGAGCCCGCTCCATACGCTGCGGGTGTCGGCTGTGTATTACAGCAGGCCCCCTCGGTACTAACGGACAGGTACAGCGATCGCTCTGTTACAGAAGCCTGTAAGAATAACAATATACTGCAATACATTAGTATTGCAGTGTATTGTACCAGTGATCCAATGATCGCTGGATCAAGTCCCCTAAGGGGATTGATTAATAAAATGTGTAGAAGAATTATAGTTATTAGTAGTGAGAATTTTATTTTTTTAAAGTTAAAAAAAAAAACACCTTTTCGCATTTTTCTTCTAAAGTAATGTAAAAAAATTAACAAAATTGGTATGGCTACGTCCGTAAAAGTCCAAACTATTACAATATACCATTATTTAATTTGCACAGTGCACACCTTAAAAAAATGTAATCATTGAAACCGCCAAAATCGCTGTTTTTTTTTTTTGTCACCTTTGCTCTAAAAAAAAAATGTAATACAACTTTTTAATCACTTTTTATGTACCAAAAAATGGTACCAATAAAAACTGCAGCTCCTCCCGCAAGAAATAAGCCCTCACACCGCTCTATTGATGGAAAAATAAAAAAGTTATGGCTCTTGGAAAGCGGGGAGTGAAAATCTAAAATATGAAAGCAAAAAATGGATCAGTCCTGAAAGGGTTAATTCATTTCTAATGAAAAAACGTATGACCACATGTGGGGTATTTCTGTACTCGGGAGAAATTGCTTTATAAAAAATGGTTGTTTTTTTCCTCCTTTATCCCTTGTGAAAATGAGAAAATGCAACATTTTAGTGGAAAAATTTTGATATTAATTTTCGCGCCCTAATTCTAATAAACTCTGCAAAAGACCCGTGGGGTGTAAATGCTCACTATACCCCTAGAAAAATTCCTTGAAGGTTTTTCCAAAATGGGGTCACTTTTGGTGGGTTTCCACTGTTTTGGTAACTCCAGTGCATTGCAAATGCGACATGGCACCGAAAACCATTCCAGCAAAATCATAAATCCAAATGGCGCTCCTTCCCTTCTGAGCCCTGCTGTGGTTCCAAACAGCAGTTTATTACCACATATGGGGTATTGTCGTAATGGGGAGACATTGCTTTACAAATGTTGGGGTGCATTTTATTCGTTATTCCTTGTAAATAATAAAACTTTCTATGTTGTTTCAGAAAAAAAGTAAATTTTAATTTTTACAGACTAATTCCAATATATTTAGCGAAAAACCTGTGTGGTCAAAATGCTAACTATACCCCTAGATAAATACCTTAAGGGGTCTAGTTTTCGAAATGGGGTCGTTTATGGGGAGTTTCTATCGTTCTGGCAGCTCAAAGCTTCTCCAAATGTACAGTGGGGCCTAAAACATTTTCAAGCAAAATATGAGTCCTGAAAGCCTCCGGGTGCTCCCTTCCTTTAGGGCCCTGCCGTGTGTCCAAACAACGCATTAGGGCCACAATGTGGGTATTTTTGAAAACAGGAGAAAGAGCGTGATAGATTTTGGGGTGTGTTTCTTAATTTTCATGTTCGCTTTACAAAGAAATCGGTCTTCAAACTAATACTTTTATGAAAAAAGTGAAATAATTTTTTTTTTCACCTGATATGCATTAAATTTAGCAAAGAACTGTGGGGTCAAAATACTTACTATACACCTAAATAATTACATTATGGGGTCTAGTTTTCTAAATGGGGTCGTTTATGGGGAGTTTCTATCGTTCTGGCAGCTCAAAGCCCCTCCAAATGTACAGTGGGGCCTAAAACATTTTCAAGCAAAATATGAGTCCTGAAAGCCTCCGGGTGCTCCCTTCCTTTTGGGCCCTGCCGTGTGTCCAGGCAGCGCATTAGGGCCACAATGTGGGTAATTTTGAAAACAGGAGAAACAGGGTGATAGATTTTGTGGTGTGTTTCTTCATTCTCATGTTCGCTTTACAAAGAAATCGGTCTTCAAACTGATACTTTTATGAAAAAAAGTTACATTTTTTTTTTCACCTGCTATGTATTAAATTTAACAAAAAACTGTGGGGTCAAAATACTTACTATACCCCTAGGTAAATACCTTAAGGGGTCTAGTTTTCTAAATGAGGTCATTTGTGGGGGTTTCCATCACTCTGAGACCTATGAGCCTCTGAAAACCTGGCTTGGTGCAGGAAAACAAAATGTACTTCAAAATTTATAAAATTATTATTCAATTTGTAAGTCCTTTAAATTGCTGAAAATTTATTTTATTTTTTCAAAAGTGCTGACAAAATAGAGTAAAGAGATGGAAATATATATTTAATTTAAAAAATTGTACAGTATGTATGTACATATGTGACATATTGCAGTTAAAAATAGGGAAAAATTGTAATTTTTACAAAATTTCTTCCATTTTTCTATTTTTTAATTAATTTCCGCAAATTGTATCAGTCTACTTTTACCACTAAAATAAAGTACAACATGTGACGAAAAAACAATGTCAGAATTACTTGGATATTCAAAACTTTCACAGAGTTATTCTCTGATAAAGTCAGACATACCAGATTTGACAAATCTGGCTTGGTCATTAAGGTACAAACATGCCCGTCATTAAGGGGTTAAAAGTATTAAAAGTAAAATCCCCCTTTTTACCTTATCAGTCATTTATTATTAATAAAAATATATAAACAAACAAATAAACTATACTTAATTGGTATCGCCGTGTCCGTAACGGCCTGAACTACAAAATTATTTTGTTATTTATCCCGCACGGTGAACGCCGTAAAAGAAAATAATAATAAACCGTACCACAATCACAATTGTTTGGTCACTTCACCTCCCAAAAAAATGGAATAAAAAGAGATCAAAAAGTCGCATGTACCTAAAAATGGTACTGTTCGAAACTACAGTTCTTTACGCAAAAAATAAGGTAACACAAAAAGTGAAAGATTTTTTACAAAACGTATTTTATTGTGCAAACGCCATAAGACATAAAAAAAAGTATAAACATATGGTATCGCCGTAATCGTATTGCCCCGCAGAATAAAGTGAATATGTAATTTATAGCGCACGGTGAACGCTGTAAAAAAAATAGAATAAAAAAACAATAGTAGAATTGCTGTTTTTTAGTCACCACGCCACCTAAAAATAGAACAAAAACTGATCAAAAAGCCGCATGCACCCCAAGAAAACTACAATGGATTCCTCAAGGGGTCTAGTTTTCAAATTGGGGTCACTTTTGGGGGGTTTCCAATGTTTTGGCACCACAAGACCTCTTCAAACCAGACATGGTGCCTAATAAAAAAAGAGGCCTCAAAATCCACTAGGTGCTCCTTTGCTTTGAAGGCCGGTACTTCAGTCCATTACCGCACTAGGGCCACATGTGGGATATTTCTCAAAACTGCAGAATCTGGGCAATACGTATTAAGTTGCGTCCTTTTGTGTTATAAAAAAAATGGTATAAAGAGGATTTTCTGACAAAAAAAATAAATGTAAATTTCACCTCTACTTTGCTCTAAATTTCTGTGAAACACATAAACGGTTCATAAACTTTCTAAATGCTGTTGTGAATACTTTGAGGGGTCTAGTTTCTAAAATGGAGTGTTTGATAGGGGTTTCTAATATATGGGCCCCTCAAAGCAACTTCAGAACTGAACTGTAACCTAAAAAAATAAATAAATTATGCAATACTTCGCTTCTTACATTATACTGATAATGAGCCGTGCCCACCCCGAGATGACCCCAGTTTTGACAGTTTGTATAAACGGAGACCCCTATTAGACCGTTTCAGTGCCCGGTTTTCCCAAGCAAACACCCCCGAGAAGTGTATTTCTATTGATGAGTCCCTGGTACATTTTAAAGGGAGGGTTCAATTTCGCGAGTACCTGCCGGGTAAGAGGGCAAGGTATGGCGTGAAGATGTATAAGCTTTGTGAGAGTGCATCAGGGTATACCTACAGATTTAGGATATATGAAGGAAAGGCCACCCCCAAACCAGACTTCATCCTGGACTACAATAGGTACATGGGAGGGATGGACTTGTCAGATCAAGTCCTGAAGCCCTACAGCGCCATGCAGTGTGGTATAAGAAGCTGGCCGTGCACATCATACAGATGGCATTGTACAATGCGTACGAGCTACATCGATGTGCAGGCCAGAGGGGAACTTTCCTGGAATTTCAAGAGGTGATTATCAAGAACCTAATCTTTAGGGACCAAGAAGGGGGGGCACCCAGTACTTCTGGAAGCGGGGCCACATGCATCGTACCAGGGCGGCAACACTTTCCAGGAGAAGTTCCCCAAACTGGCAAGAAGGGAAAAAGTCAAAAGAGGTGCAAAGTCTGCTATAAGAGGTCGATAAGAGATGACACAATATATCAATGTGACACGTGTCCCGAATAACCAGAGCTCTGTATGAAAGTGTTTTAAAATTTATCATACATCCCTTGGTTTATAATTTACCCCAATTTTACTTACCCTGATGCACTCCGCACAGCTTATCCCCCCTCGTCTTTCCCCTATGGGCCCTGCTGTGTGCCCAGGCAGCTGTTAACAGCCACATTGAGGGTATTGCCATACCCGGGAGAACCCACATTACAGTTTATGGGGTGTAGGTCTCCCGTCAAAATTCTCACTACACCTCTCGATGAATGCCTTATGGGTGTAGTTTTTAAAACGGGGTCACTTCTTGCGGGTTTCAACTGTACTGGTACCTCAGGGGCTTCTGCATACATGACTTCGCACTAGAAAATCCCCAGTAGGCCAAATGGTGGTCCTTTCCTTCTGAGCCCTCCCATGGGCCAAAACGGCAGTTTATCACCACATATGGGGTATTGCGGCACTCAGAACAAATTGCGCAACAGAATGGGGTATTTTGTTTCTTGTGAAAATAAGACATTTTCAGCCAAAACTACATATTATTTGAAAAAATTTATTTTGTTTTAATTCCCAGCCCAATTCAAATAAGTTCTGTGAAAAAACTATGGGGTCAAAATGGTCACAACACCCATAAATGAATTCCTTGAGGGGTGTAGTTTCCAAAATGGGGTCATTTGTGGTTGGTTTCTATTGCTTTAATACCTCTGGGGCTCTGCAAATGCGACATGGCACCCGAAAACCAATCCAGCAAAATCTGGACTCCAAAGAACAAATAGCGCTCCTTTCCTTCTGAGGCCTCCCATGGGCCCAAACGGCAGTTTATCGCCACAAGTGGGGTATTGCTGCACTCAGGAGAAATTGGGCAACAAAATGGGGTATTTTGTTCCCTGTGAAAATAAGAAATTTTGATAAAAAAATGACATCTTATTGGAAAAAATGAAATTTTTTTCATTTCACAGCCCAATTCAAATAGGTGCTGTGAAAAAACTGTGGGGTCAAAATTGTAACCACAACCATATTTGAATTCCTTGAGGGGTGTAGTTTCCAAAATGGGGTCACTTCTGGTGGGTTTCCATTGCTTTGATACCTCTGAGGCTCTGCAAATGCGACATGGCACCCAAAAACCAATCCAGCAAAATCTGGACTCCAACAAACACATAGCGCTCCTTTCCTTCTGAGCCATCCCATGGGCCCAAACGGCAGTTTATCACCACAAATGGGGTATTGCCGCACTAAGGACAAATTGGGCAACAAAATGGGGTATTTTGTTCCCTGTGAAAATAAGAAATTTTGATCACAAATGAAATTTTATTGGAAAAAATGAAATTTTTTTCATTTCACAGCCCAATTCAAATACGTGCTGTGAAAAAACTGTGCGGTCAAAATGGTAAAAACAACCATAAATGAATTCCTTGAGGGGTGTAGTTTCCAAAATGGGGTCACTATTGGGGGATTCCTACTGTTTTGGCACCTCAACACCTTTTCAAACCTGGCATGCTGCCTAAAATATATTCTAATAAAAAAGAGGCCTCAAAATGCAGTAGGTGCTTCTTTGCTTCTAGGGCTTGTGTTTTATTCCACGAGCACAGTAGAGCCACATGTGGGACATTTCTAAAAACTGCAGAATCTGGACAATACATATTTAGTAGTGTTTCTCTGGTAAAAGCTTCTGTGTTACAGAAAAAAATTGAATAAAATAGAAATTCAGCAAGAAAAATGAAATTTGCAAATTTCACCTCCACTTTGCTCTAATTCCTGTGAAATGCCTGAAGGGTTAAAAAACTTTCTAAATGCTGTTTTGAATACTTTGAGGTTTTAAAATGGGGTGTTTTATCAGGGTTTCTAATACATAGGCCCCTCAAAGCCACTTCAGAACTCAAGAGGTACCTTAAAAAAAAGGCTTTTGAAATTTTCTTAAAAATATGAGAAATTGCTGTTTATGTTCTAAGCCTTGTAACGTCCAAGAAAAATAAAAGAATGTTCAAAAAACGATGCCAATCTAAAGTAGACATATGGGAAATGTGAACTAGTAACTATTTTGGGTGGTATAACCGTCTGTTTTACAAGCAGATGCATTTAAATTCTGAAAAATTCTATTTTTTTCTAAATTTTCTCTAAATTTTGCAATTTTTCACCAATAAACACTGAATATATCGACCAAATTTTACCACGAACATGAAGCCCAATGTGTCACAAGAAAACAATCTCAGAATCGCTTGGATAGGTTTAAGCATTGCGACGTTATTACCACATAAAGTGAAATATGTCAGATTTGAAAAATGGGCTCTGAGCCTTAAGGCCAAAACTAGGCTGCGTCCTTAAGGGGTTAATGAACAACAGGTTATTAACCCCTTAGTGACCAGCCCATTTTAGGCCTTAATGACCAAGCTATTTTATTCGTTTTTCTATAGTCGCATTCAAAGAGCTATAACGTTTTTATTTTTTCGTCTACATAGCTGTATGAGGACTTGTTTTTTGCGGGATTAGTTGTGCTTTTTAATGGCACCATTTTTGGGTACATATAATTTTTATATTAACTTTTATTAACCTTTTTGGGGGGGATTATAAAAAAAAACTGAAATTCCGCCATTGTTCTATGCGTTTTTAAATTGACGCCGTTCACTGTGCGACGTAATTAACATGTTACCTTTATTCTATGGGTCGGTACGATTACGGCGATACCACATATGTGGAGGTTTTTTTATGTTTTACGACTTTTGCACAATAAAAACACTTTTGAACTAAAATTATTTGTTTTTGCATCGTCGCTTTCCAAGAGCCGTAATTTTTTTATTTTTCCATCAATGTAGTGATTTTTTGGGCTTGTTTTCTGCGGGACAAGACGTAGTTTTGAATGGTACTGTTTTGGGGTACATGGGACTTATTGATTCATTTTTATTATGACTTTTTTGGGGGGCAATGGAAAAAAATTGCAATTTCGCCATAGTTTTTGGCGTTTTTTTTTTACGGTGTTCACTTTGCGGTTTAAATGACATATTAACTTTATTAATGGAGTCATTACGGTCGCGGCGATACCACATATGTGTACTTTTTTTTTTTTTTTACACTTTTACTAAATAAAACCACTTTTTATGGAAAAAAATGGTTTTATTTATTTTTTTACTGTACTTTTTATTAATAATCTTTATTTCACTTTGATGACTGATTTTATTAGTCCCACTAGGGGACTTTACTGTGCGATGTTCCGATCGCTGCTATAATGCTTTGGTATACTTCGTATACCAGAGCATTATTGCCTGTCAGTGTAAATCTGACAGGCAATCTGTTAGGACGTGCCTCCGGCGCGTCCTAACAGGCATATGTCCAGGGCAGACCTGGGGGCTTTTATCAGTCCCCCGGCTGCCATGACACCCCATCGGAGACCCGCGATTTCATTCGCGGGCCGCCGATGGGTGAGAGAGGGAGCGCACTCCCTCTGTAAACAAAGTTAAATGCCGCGGTCGCTATTGACGGCGGCATTTAACGGGTTAAACGGCCGCGATCGAAGTAAACTTCGATCGCGGGCGTTGGAGCAGGAGCTCAGCTGTCATCAGACAGCAGAGCCCCGGCTCCTGCCTGCACGGGAGACCCGTGCAGGACTTAGACTAGGCTGACGTGAAAAGGCGTCAGCCTAGCCTAAAGCCCAGTAGTAAATGACGTTAAAAGGCGTATTAGTGGTCACTAAGGGGTTAAAATTGATTTGGCATTTCTTTATTGTATACATTAGTCTGGCACATACTGATGTTAGTTGTTACGCGTTATTTCTACTTCCTGTCTTGTTTGCTGCGTTCCATTTGCACGCTGGCTTGTGTGTCAGTTGTTGCCATGCAACTACAGACTTCTGTCCTCTACATGCGAGCATGCGCAGCAACAACCTGAGGACGCCGATCTGCTATGGATTCCATGTGTAGAACGGATCTGCACCCTCTATTATGAATTTACATATACCATCCTGGATTGGTGAGTGGTCGGATGTTCTCCACCCACACACATATGGTTGCATTTCTAATTTCACAATAATCATGTCGATTTTGCTTGTTTTAAAGACTTTTTTTGTATTTTTTATGAGTAAATGTAATTACTTGCACTTGATCACTTTATTGTATTTTAAACACTTGTTACTTCAATATATCAGTATGGTTTTTTAATGTATACTGTCTTAATGTTTATTCATTATGCTAATGAGACACAAACTATATATGGCACACATGTTTTATGTATCACTATGCTTGATAAAGGTCCTATAGCAGGACAGAAACGTTGCAGCTTGTGCTGGCTTAATAAACCATCATCTTTTTCACTATTACGGACTGCTGTGGGACTTTCTTCTATATTTACCTATATCCCCTGGATTGGGATTACCTGCCTGCACCCGACACCGTCTTGGAATTTAAATTTGAGTGTTGCTGCTTTTCTATTTGTGTATGTATGTATGTATGTATGTGTATATATATATATATATATATATATATATATATATATATATATATATATATATATATATATATATATATATATATATATATATATATATATATATATCCAAGAAAAGAGACTGGAAGCAGCACTCAGCAAAAGGATGTGAATTTATTCACCCAACACAGCAACGTTTCACTTTTTCCATGGAAGCATTTTCAAAAGTGAAACGTTGCTGTGTTGGGTGAATAAATTCACATTCTTTTGCTCAGTGCTGCTTCCAGTCTCTTTTCTTGGATGTATGTATGAGGAGCACGTCACTCCTTGATATTTGAAGCTAGCACCAACCGTTTCTGGCTATTGACACAGTGCTGCTCCTATCTCTAGATCTTTATATATATATATATATATATATATATATATATATATAGATAGATGATAGATAGATGATAGATAGATGATAGATAGATGCAGGGGCGTAACTAGGAAAGACTGGGCCCCATAGCAAACTTTTGACTGGGGCCCCCCTCCCCTGGGTGTCACACAACCCCCCCCCCCCTTGTAGATAGTGCCTTTTTTACAGCCCCCCCCCTGTAGATAACGCCATACAGCCCCCCCTCTGTAGATAGCGCCATACATCCCCCTGTAGGGAACGCCATACAGCGTCCCCCCTCCCAAAAAAATGCGACCTACAGTGTGTCCTACAAAATACATGTATCCCCTATCCACAGGATAGGGGATACATGAGTGATCGCTGGCAGCGATAGGGAGAACGGGGGACTGAAAGTCCCCTGAACTTCTCCATGACAAACCTCTGACTTCCGGCAAACCTCTGACTATCCCCTATACATGTCCTGTGGAGATCCTGTGGAGAGGGGATACATGTCCTGTGGAGAGGGGATACATGTCCTGTGGAGAGGGGATACATGTCCTGTGGAGAGGGGATACATGTCTTTTGCTCTATTTTGCGCCTTCAGGACCAGACACCGTTTAGCCATTTTTAGCACGTGTTAGTTAAATGGCTATAACTTTTTTATTTGTTGGGCTAACGACGTGATTTTTGCGACGTTTTTTCCGTAGACAATGCAGGTTTCATTTTTTATCGTTTTTATACACACCTTTTTTGCTATTTTAGAATTTTTATTCATAAAGTTTGAAAATAATAGTAAAAAAGTAAGCTTTTTTACATTTCAGCTATTTTTTTTGTTAATAACATAGTTTTACACTAAAATAGACCTTTTATTTGTGATCGCCATTGTCTACCGTAAATTTTTATATATTACATGTCTATATTCGGGTAATTGGGTCAGCGCTAGCGTTACAACAATGATTGGCGGGGGGGAACGTTTTTTTTTTGGGGTGGGTAATTTATGTGTATTTATTATTTACATTTTTTTTGCACTTTACTTTATTCTTTTTTTATTACTATGGTCTGTCCCCCAAAGGTCAAAGAAGACCTTTGGGGAACTTTATATATTTTTTTTCTTTATTTTACACCATCTTTTCCACTGTAACTGGAGCTGCACAGCAGCCCCAGTTACAGGGGAAATCAGCCCTCTCATAGTGACGATTGTCACTAATAGGGCTGTGCTGGGTCTAGTAAGACCCAGCAGCAGTCTGTCAGTAACGGCACCCGGCGATCATGTGACTAGTCACATGATCACCGGGAGGAATAGAGACAGCGCCGCTGCTGCTGTCTCTATTCCTGTACACAGCGCGCATTCAGCGCTGTGTACAAGTGATCAGAGAAGACAGAAGCAGCGAAAGCTGCTCCTATCCTCTCCTCAGGGTCCCCGGCAGTCACTGACAGCCGGAGACCCGACATTCAGCTGCCCGATCGCGCGGGCAGCAAGTTAAAACCCGAGCCGTAGAAAGTCTATGGCTCGGGTTTTAAGGACCCGTCCCTGACCGCTGGCCGTAAAAATACAGCCAGCGGTCGGGAACCAGTTAATGGCAGAGCGGGGAGATACCTCCCTGCTCTGCCGTAGTGTTCAGTGGCGTCCCGCTGTAGCAGCCATAGCGGCTGCTAGCGGAGCCTCCGGACATGGTGGGGGCCCGTGCCGGCGGGCGACACGGGCCCCCTCATGCCGCGGGCCCCCTCATGCCGCGGGCCCCGTAGCAGCCGCTACTGCTGCTACGGCGGTAGTTACGCCACTGGATAGATGATAGATAGATGATAGATAGATGATAGATAGATGATAGATAGATGATAGATAGATGATAGATAGATGATTGATAGATAGATGATTGATAGATAGATGATTGATAGATAGATGATAGATAGATGATAGATAGATGATAGATAGATAGATAGATAGATAGATAGATAGATAGATAGATAGATAGATAGATAGATAGATAGATAGATAGATAGATAGATAGATAGATAGATAGATAGATAGATAGATAGATAGATAGATAGATAGATAATATATAGATAAATATATTTAACAAATTACAAAAAAAGTGTGGTTTTTTTCACATTTTTAGTGATTTGTCTGCTCATAATAAAAATTAAAAACATGGAATTAATGAAACTGATCTAGAAAATTAAAGAGGTTGAATCTCATCTGAATGTAGCCTTGAAATAACAGCAAGCTGATAAGAATTCACAAATCTCATCTACACACTGCAGAAAAAACCCGCACAAAAGCCGTGTGGAAAATGACTTGTGGTATGGATTTTCAATCCGCAGCATGTCAATTTCCGTGCAGAAAATCTTGACGTAAATTCTGCAATGTTTACACTACGTGTGAACTTACCCTAAGAGTGTATTCACATGCAGCAATTTTTGCAAATTCTAGTAGCCATATCGTGCTCACTGATACAGGCAAGCATGTAACTGGCCAAGGACAAAAGAGTGCTGGATCACTGTATACCCCCCCACAGTTCAAGTTTTCCTCCTTCTCCTACCACTGTCAGCCATCATATCTGCTAGTGACGCCAGAC
Organism: Rhinoderma darwinii; assembly: GCF_050947455.1. NCBI lineage: Eukaryota > Metazoa > Chordata > Amphibia > Anura > Rhinodermatidae > Rhinoderma > Rhinoderma darwinii. The sequence continues at coordinate 267,030,075 of NC_134689.1, read as the reverse complement.
ATAGGGTCAAAGTCTGTCATCTCATCCTCCCTCTCCTTATCCTTAATGAGCGGCCAATGTTTGCACTCAAGAGACACATTTTCCTCTAAGCTGCCATGCTGCATGTGTTAGTAGAACCTGAAGATGAGGAGTGTGGAGTGGGAACATGACACAACAGATGATGGTGAGGAAGTACTTTCTGTCGCTATAGATATATGAGGGCATTTTTGGTAGTACAGGACCTACAAAAATGGGAACTTACTCTCCTTCACACTGGCAGCACATTTTTCATACTTGAATACATCCTTAAAACTGTTGCACCACAGATTGGGCGCATGAGCAAATTAGAAGGGCAAAGCAAAAGTGGGAAAATTAATGCAGATCACCAAAAGACTAAGGAAAGAAGGATAAGACAAAGGGAGGTGGGATCAAAATAGTCATGATTTGGTGGAGCAGAGCTCCAGTCCAGGTTTTGATATAGAGCCCCATTGCTATTTGTCACACTCTTGGTTGTCACTCAACAGGTTATCCAGTTAAATAAATTGGGAAGATTATTCACTTTGATGCAGGGATCACGAAGCAGTCGGATCTTATGAAGGAAAAATTGAAAATAAGAAAAAGCATTTTCCAATTAAAAACATAGAACACAACGGAAATGGTCATGATAAGGACCTTTTAAGAGGCCAACAAAATAGATACATTAAATAAAACTTACTGGATCTACCAGGAGGCTTTGTCTGTAGAGGATTTTTCCTGAGAGTTTCAGATGGATTAGAAATTATATTATAGATTATTTTTTTATATATGTTCTTATTGATTTTATAGGATGTTGTCTATACAAATTATTATTGTTATTATTATTAAAACAATTCATAAAAGTGAAGTTTAGGATTCATGTAGTTCTAGAACAATTCTGTAATGAGAATACAAAGCACTTAACTCTATAAATTATAAAGAGCACGAGGCACCAATTCTAACCAATGATCTCGAAAAAAAACAATGTACAGTGACGACACGTTTGTAAAGATGTGAACCATATTTATAGGCCTTATGTGAAGATGTCATAATATGTTATGCCATCATATATCATGGCATCACTGGAAGTTTATGTAAATGGACACACCCAGATTTAGAATTACTACATCACAAAATGTATGTACAAAATGTGACATTAAAAGTTTCTAGCCAAAATAACACTGACCAATTTATATAAGCCGTATGTAGATAATTTTCCAATAACATTTCTGTACCAATTCCTCACAGTTTACAACTAGAGGATAAATATCTGTTCTTGTCATGTGATGGACACACAGGTGCAGAACAGGGTATAGTTATTAGAGTTCTGTCTTGTAACATACAAAGCAGTTGTGTGTCCATCACCTAACCAGGAGAGATTTTTTTCCACTGGATGTAAATAATAAAGGTTCCCATTGAATGTCACAAAGCCAACAGATGGGCAGTAAGCCCACTAGGATAGTAACAGGTTTTGGCATAGGCTAGACCAGCGAGTCCTTGGGGATCCTTTCTTTACCTTTAACCCCTTCCCGACATCCGCCGTATATATACGGCGCACACCGGGTGGGAAAATATGGAGCGGGCTCACGGGCTGAGCCTGCTCCATAGAGCGAGTGTGTCGGCTGTGTGTTACAGCCGACACTTCCGGGTAACGAGCGGGATCCCGTTAGAGCGTGATCGATCTAGCGCGATGTTGTGTTCAATAGCGATTGCGGCATTCAAATGACTAAAAACAGGGGGGCGACCCCCTGTAACGTCCCAACGGCCCCCCCGCGGTGAGATCAGGGGGTGCCATTGGTTGGCATGACAGCCTGGGGGCCTGACGAAGTCCCCCAGGTCCGCCATCTTTGCCGAAGGCAGGGCTTCATAGGAAACTGTCAGAATCGCGATATAATGCAATACAGTAGTATTGCAGTATATCGTGCATGCGATCTAACGATCGCTGGTTAAAGTTCCCTAGGGGAAAAAGTAAAAAAGTAAAAAAACAGTAAAATAACGTTTTAACAAATAAAAAAAAATTAAAAATTAAAAGATCAAAAAAACACCCTTTTCTCATTTTCCCTCAAGCACAATGTAAAAAAATAAAAAGCTAACATAACTGGTTTCGTCGCGTCCGTAAAAGTCTGATCTATTACAATATATCATTATTTAGTCTGCACGGTGAACACCGTAAAAACTAAAAATATCAGAATTGCTGTTTTTTGGTCCCTTCATCTCCCACAAAAAATGAAATAAGTGATCAAAAAGTCTCACATACCCCAAAATGGTACGAATATAAACGACAGCTCGCCCCGCAAAAAAATGCCCTCACACCACTAAATAGACGGAAAAATAAAAAAGTTATGGCTCTCAGAATATGGCGACAAAACTCAAATTTTATTAATAACAATCAGTTTTTTCCTTGTAAAAGTAGTAAAACCATAAAGAAAACTAGATAAATTTGGTATCGCTGTAATCGTATTAACCCGCAGAATAAAGGTAACATGCTGTTTTTACCGTACGGAGAACGCCGTAAAAACAAAACCACGCAAAAGGTTGAGGAATCGTTGTTTTTTTCCTATTCCACCCCACATATATATTTTTTTCTCGTTTCCCACTACATTATATGGTACAAAAAATGGTGCTGTGAAAATCTACAACTCGTCCCGCAAAAAACAAGCCCTCATACGGCAATATTGATGGAAAAATAAAAAAATGATGGCTTTTGTAAGGTGGGGAGGAAAAAACAAAAGTGAAAATTTAAAAATGGCTGCGGAGGGAAGGGGTTAACCAGCTGATGGAAGTATGGACTTTCCCAGAGGGATCACCAGGTCGCTATCACAGTAAAGTAACCATTAGCAACAGCTGACGTTTAGTCCGGCTGAAGAAAAGTATTGCAATACCAAGGTGAGAGACAGAAGCGTAGTCGTGCGTAAGCCGAGGTCAGGGCAGGCATAATTCCTTATGGATGAGCAACCAGGTACAAGGTCCAGGCAGGCAGCAAAACCAAGTCGAACCAGAGAGACTAAGGGTATGTGCACACGAGAAGTGGCTTTTACGTCTGAAAAGACAGACTGTTTTCAGGAGAAAACAGCTGCGTCGTTTTAGACGTAAAAGCTCCTCCTCGCATTTTGCGAGGCGTCTTTGACGCCTGTAATCTTGAGCTGCTCTTCAATGAAGAACGGCTCAAATTACGTTGCAAAGAAGTGTCCTACAGCTGTCAAACGATGACGCGTAAATGACAGGTCGTCTGCACAGTACGTCGGCAAATCCATTCAAATGAATGGGCAGATGTTTGCCGACGTATTGTAGCCCTATTTTCAGACGTAAAACGAGGCATAATACGCCTCGTTTATGTCTGAAAATAGGTTGTGTGAACCCAGCCTTAGGCCTCATGCAAACTACCGAAATTTTATTCCATAATTACGGATCCATAATTACAGATAATCTGCAGACCCATTTATTTCTATAGGCCACAGAACACCTTTCTGTATATTTACGGATGAGTGTCTGGGCCGTAGAAATGATCCACAAAATGTAGAACATGTCCTGTTCATGTCCCCAATTCTATGGGTGCGTGCAAAATTGTGGATGGCTACCGACGTGCATCATTAGTAGTCCATAATTGTGGAAGCGTTGCTATGCGCCGGCAGGGGATTCCCCGAGAAAATGGCGCCTGAGTGATCAGGTGACCTTTTCAAGGGGTTGGGACATGTTGGTGACAGCATTTGTACCCTCTCTTTTTTGTGGATCCGTAAATTCGGATGCACTACAGACCGTATTTGCGGATAGCGTGCCAGATATGCGGATGACTTTCGTATAACTATGGATCTGTATTTGCGGACAGTAAAAATCACTACGTTCCTGTGCATGAAGTCTTAGCAAAAAAAACAACAATTATTTTGCAGTGTACTGGCACCAAATGACCAAATGACCTATTGCTCAGGCGTAAAAAAGCCATAAGAAGACACAAATAGACAAACACACACACAACTCAGAAATTTAGCAGGTGGAAGAGAAGGAAACATCACCCATGGATTGCCACCCATAAATCTTTTGCTCTTAGTTTATGCAACGCATCCCCACCCTGTCTAGCAACATTAACCCCCATCCTGCTACACCCAAACTGTGCATTCTGTTACCACCAATATTGTGCCTGGTGTTGTTGCTAATAGGGCTTGTTCACACCGGGCGGATACGCTGCGTAAAAGCACACAGCTTATCCTCCCTTGTCGTTGCAGGGAATTCAGGCCTAAAAAATGCACCAAATTGTGGAATGAATGTCCGCTGCGGAAAACTGAACATAAAAAAAGTTTTGTACTTACCCACTGACGTCCTGCAATCCAGTCTCCTGGGATGACAATTCATCCCATGTGACCGCTGCAGCCTGTGATTGGCTGAAGTGGTAACATGGGCTGAAACGGCCTGGACGTATAAGCACAGAATTCTGGGTAAGTATAAGAATTCTTTTTTTTCAGTGTTGTGATTTTTGCGGCAGAAAGGCAGCTTTTCCCTTGCAAAAATCGCAACATCTTCTATTTGTTGCAGGTTTTACCTCCCTTTTGTATTCAATGGGGAAAACCCGCAACAAAAAAGCAGCGATTACGCAAACACAATTGACATGCTGCGGATTACAAAAATGCACCGCAGGTCAATTTCTGAAAGTTTTTTCCGCTTATCATTTATGCATGTGGATGACATTTGTTCAAATCTCATCCACTCTGTTGCTACTGTATTATGCTGCGGATTTTCCGCAACTAAATGAGTTTCGGAAAATCTGCAGTATTTAAGCAACGTGTGAAATCGGCCGGACAGCGGCAGCTGCTCCTAATACAGGAGCTGCTGCCTCCCAGTGGCGTATCTACCGCTATAGCAGCCATAGCAGCTGCTACGGGGCTCGCAGCATGAGCGGGCCCCTCCCCCATGGCCGGAAGCTCCGCTAGCAGCTGCTATGGCTGCTACAGTGCAACGCCACAGAAGGGGTTGTTCCTACAAAAGACATGCATCCCCTATCCACAGGATAGGGGATACATGTGTGATCGCTGAGACGCCCAGCGATAAGGAGACCGGGGGAACGAAAGTCCCCCGAAGTTCTCCATGACAAACCTCAGACTTCCGGGGTCTATCTGCAGCTCCATAGAAATGACTTGCGCACCGGTCACGCTTGTGCACATGCGTGACCAGCGCTCCTTTCATTTTTACTGAACTGAGCAGACGCCGGAAGCCTGAGGGTATGTGCACACACACTAATTACGTCCGTAATTGACGGACGTATTTCGGCCGCAAGTCCCGGACCGAACACAGTGCAGGGAGCCGGGCTCCTAGCATCATACTTATGTACGACGCTAGGAGTCCCTGCCTCGCTGCAGGACAACTGTCCCGTACTGAAAACATGATTACAGTACGGGACAGTTGTCCTGCAGCGAGGCAGGGACTCCTAGCATTGTACATAAGTATGATGCTAGGAGCCCGGCTCCCTGCACTGTGTTCGGTCCGGGACTTGCGGCCGAAATACGTCCGTCGATTACGGACGTAATTAGTGTGTGTGCACATACCCTGAGGTTTGTCATGGGGAACTTCGGGGGACTTTCGGTCACCCGTTCTCCTTATCGCTATCAGCGATCACACATGTATCCCCTATCCTGTGGATATGGGATACATCTCTTTTGTAGGACAAACTATATGCCTTTTTTTGGGGGGGGGGTATATGGTGTTATCTACAGGGGGGTCTGTATGGCGTTATCTACAGGGGGGATCTGTATGGTGTTATCTACAGGGGAGGGCTGTATGGCGTTATCTACAGGGGGGATCTGTATTGGGTTATCTACAGGCGGATCTGTATGGCGTTATCTACAGGGGGGTCTGTATGGCGTTATCTACAGGGGGGCTGTATGGCTTTATCTACAGGGGGGCTGTATGGCGTTATCTACAGGGGGACTTGGGGCTGTAAGACGTTATCTACAGAGGGGCTGTAAGGCGTTATCTACAGGGGGCTTTGTATGACGCTACCTACAGGGGGCTGTGTATGGCACTATGTACAGGGGGCTGTGTATGGCGCTATCTACAGGGGGCTGTGTATGGCGCTATCTACAGGGGGCTGTGTATGGTGCTATCTATAGGGGGCGCTGTGTGCTGGAATCTATAGGGAGGCACTATCTACAAGGGGGGGTTGTGTAATACCCAGCGGAGGGGGGGGGGGCCCAGTTAAAAGTTTGCTACGGGGCCCAGTCTTTCCTAGTTACGCTCCTGCTGCCTCCACTTCTGTGCCAACTGTGCTTACCCCAAAAGCCACAATCACTTTTTTGTACACGTCACTTCCTCCTCATGTAAGCGTGCAACTGAGCCATCTGTGGTATGCAACTGGATATGCATCGTATGGATGTGGATAAAACTGAATATGCTGATCGCCAGTGTTAAGAGACCAGGGGTCCAGGCAAAAGACCAGTGGCGGATTAAGTAGACTATGGGCCCTGGGCTGTTACCCAAACTTGGGACCCCTTTCTCCCCCGCCGAGCCGTAACACTACCTTTTTGTGCAAGCATTAACAAATGGGTGTTACGATTCCCCTTGTCAAAGGGCTGTGTCCCTACATACTGACAGTCTCCAACCATCGCTGACAGTATCACACTGTGCAGGGACACATCCTCCTAACAAGGGGAATGGTAACACGCATTTGTCCTGCACTGCACAAAGACTTTTAGTGAAACACAAGGATTTCCTATAGTAAACATGTCAGGAGAGGTGACAGATTCTCTATAAATCTAGTGACTCACATGTGACGACTCCTCAGATTCTGGTAACTTTTTTCCTCTTTTCTTCTCCATCCGGTCCAGACTTCATGACTCAAATAAGTCGAGTCGCTTCTCCCCTTATGTAAATCTACCCTCCCAAAGCAGACACTGAAACAGAGTTGGATTTTAATGGCCACAGCAGCCGTTTATTATTTAAATAACAATAACTTTAAATACCATAATTTTTGAATCCCCAAAAAAGGGGATACATCATAACAACAAATAACCCACTGCGACCCTATCAGGGTCATAACATTATAAACCAACCAGAATGACAGGGGCAAGTCCTTGAAGCCACCGATACTTAATTTTGGCCATCTGCCCACAAATACCTTACCCCCAGCCGTAACCCGGCCCAGGAGCACCAAATTACCTTTTTGCAGATGACCACCATATATATATAAATATATATAACCCAGCTTTCAAAAGGGGTAACACCCTAAGAAGCCGACAAATTGGGGGTGCATCCCGTGATGCATTCCCCCCCACCACTTTTTACGACCTACTTCAAGGACTCCCCCCCGCAGCTGCAATGACAAAATTTAACCTCCCCCAAAGACAAATGTCAATAAGCAAATAAACTTTGACGAGAAGAACCACCATCCGCAGCAACCTTTTGCCGCGGTCAACCGATCCACATCAGGGCGGGCGGGCGGGAACATATTCCTGCTTCTGTGTCCTGGCGAAGAGAGGGAGAGCACAAACAGGAAACAGGTACATCCCCTTCAATCCCCACCCCTTCTCACTCAAGCCCTCCTGCTGTCCCCCCCCCCCTTTCCTCTCATAGGCCAGCCAACTCTGTGTCCCTCCCATCTATTTTAGTCATGGAGGCCTTCCCTTATTCCTTTTTTTCTTCTTTCAGTACGGCCTCTTCTTGACGACTTCTCCCGGCCATGACCCATTTCTGCAGAATTTGCCACTTAGATGTCTTCTGTTGCTCACTTTTCCAACATTTCTACACCTATAAACAAAAACAAAATGATCATGGTGCCACAGACTGTGCCTCTAACTATAATAGCACCAAACACTGCGCCCCTGAATATAATTGTGTCAAACACTGTATAGTAAAGCACCACGTGCACAAAGGCCCCTGTATATAGCGTCACACACATCCCCCTGTATATAGCGTCACACACATCCCCCTGTATATAGCGTCACACACATCCCCCTGTATATAGCGTCACACACATCCCCCTGTATATAGCGTCACACACAGCCCCCCTTGTATATAGCGTCACACACAGCCCCCCCTGTATATAGCGTCACACACAGCCCCCCCTGTATATAGCGTCACACACAGCCCCCCCTGTATATAGCGTCACACACAGCCCCCCCTGTATATAGCGTCACACACAGCCCCCCCTGTATATAGCGTCACACACACATCCCCCTGTATATAGTGTTACACACACACACATCCCCCTGTATATAGCATCACACACACATCCCCCTGTATATAGTGTTACACACACACACATCCCCCTGTATATAGCATCACACACATATCCCCCTGTATATAGCGTTACACACACATCCCCCTGTATATAGCATTACACACATATCCCCCTGTATATAGCATCACACACACACAGCCCCTGTAGATAGCATCACACACACACAGCCCCTGTAGATAGCATCACACACAGCAGTGATGAAGGGAGGGAGGGAGTTATGGAAGAATGAAGGGAGGGATGAACAGATGGAGGGAGTGAGTGATGAAGGGATTGGGGTTTGGAAAAGCACTCACCAGCCTGGAGCGCTGTGTAAAAACTTGACTGGTGGGCGGGCCTTCTTCCCTGCAGATATTCTGCTCCTTCACTGTGATAGACGGACCTGATTGGTGGGCGGGGGTCACATGGGCACGACGTCATCAAAGGTCCTTTAGCCTTCAATTCGGAGCACATTTATGTAGAGGTAATGTTCACTATCCCGGCTAAGCCCGCCCCGAATTGTTCTGCCTGCACCTTCTCTCTGCAGTGACAGTTAGCGCTACATAGTTTTTACGATTATGTGCAGTTCAGGCAACAATGGGCCCCCTGAGTGCCTCGGGCCCCGGGCGACCGCCCGAAACGCCCATATGATGATCCGCCATTGCAAAAGACCCAATGCTAGTAATGAAAATATGTAAAAGGATATAATCAGCAAGACTGGAGATAGTCCTTAAAACATTGATTGTTACAAGAAGGTAGAACAGTCTTCAAGGATTATTTTAAATTGGCCCATTATAAAAAGAACACATATTTTCAATTATATTCCCTTATTAATTCTGTACTTGTACCCCATACAGGATTGATGTCTTCAGATTTTTACAACTCATCATTTTATTTTTTTCGTTTGAATAGCTGTGCGTTGCCTTGTATTGGAGCATTTTGAAGTACATATAAATTTGTTTACATAAAATGTATATATAAAAATGGTAAATATTTATGTCAAAAACTCACCAAACAATAAAATTAGGTTGGTAAATGTATATTCCTCGGGTTGTGAATCCCTTCCCGCAAAATGACATGTCTGGTACATCGGTATTGCAAGTAACTTAGTGCAATCCGACATACCAAGCACGTCCTGAAGATGAAGTGGGCACTGGAGCTGTGCTCGCTTCACCTTCAGCGGGTGTCAACTGTAATAATACACAGCTGACATCCCGCTGAAACGACGGCTATCACATTTTAACCCCTCAAATGCGCCAGTCAATAGCGACTGCCGCATTTAAGTGGTTGACAGAGGGAGGGGGCACCCTCTATACTCCATCAACCCCCCCCCCCCCGCGAGCGATCGCAGGTGCTGTTGGTTTCTAAGGCAACGTAAAAGAACCAATATAAATTTGGCATCACTGTAATCGTATCAACCCACAGAATAAAGTTAACATTTTTATACTGCACGGTGAGCACTGTAAGGGTATGTTCACACGATGAGAGGCATTTACGTGTGAAAAGACAGACTGTTTTCAAGAGAAAACAGCTGCCTCGTTTCACACGTAAATGCTCCTCCTCGTAATTTACGAGGCATCTGTGACGCTCGTAAATCTTGAGCTGCTCTTCATTGAGTTCAATGAAGAACGGCTCAAATTACGTTGCAAAGAAGTGCCCTGCACTTCTTTGCCGAGGCAGTCAATTTACGCGTCGTCGTTTGACAGCTGTCAAACGACGACGCGTAAATTACAGGTCGTCTGCACAATACGTCGGCAAACCCATTCAAATGAATGGGCAGATGTTTGCCGACGTATTGTAGCCCTATTTTCAGGCGTAAAACGAGGCATAATACGCCTCGTTTACGCCTGAAAATAGGTTGTGTGATCCCAGCCTAAAAAAAGAAGAAACAAAATAGTGCTAGAATGGCTGTTTTTTGGTTTTGTCTCCCAAAAAAATGGAATAAATAGTCATAAACAAAATCGCATGTACCCCAAAATGGAACCAATAAAAATGACAGCTCGTTCCACAAGAAACAAGCCCTCACACAGCTCCGTCAACGGAAAAATAACACGTTATGACTCTCAAAACCCAATGATGTAAAATTATGCTAGATGATGGCACAGACAACTTTTTTAGGTACAGTAGTTTTTCACTAAAAACCCCACATCATCATAGACTAGCTTACAAATACCCTGATGTACTCCGCCCAGCTTACATATACCCTGATGTACTCCGCACAGCTTACATATACCCTGATGTACTCCGCCCATCTTACATATACCCTGATGTACTCCGCACAGCTTACATATACCCTGATGTACTCCATCCAGTTTACATATACCCTGATGTACTCCGCACAGCTTACATATACCCTGATGTACTCCGCACATCTTACATATACCCTGATGTACTCCGCACAGCTTACATATACCCTGATGTACTCCATCCAGTTTACATATATCCTGATGTACTCCGCACAGCTTACATATACCCTGATGTACTCCGCACAGCTTACATATACCCAGATGTACTACGCCCAGCTTACATATACCCTGATGTACTCCACCCAGCTTACATATACCCTGATGTACTCCGCACAGCTTACATATACCCTGATGTACTCTGCACAGCTTACATATACCCTGATGTACTCCACACAGTTTACATATACCCTGATGTACTCCGCCCAGTTTACATATACCCTGATGTACTCCGCCCAGCTTACATATACCCTGATGTACTACGCCCAGTTTACATATACCCTGATGTACTCCGCCCAGCTTACATATACCCTGATGTACTCCGCCAATTTTACATATACCCTCATGTACTCCGCCCAGCTTACATATACCCTGATGTACTCCACACAGCTTACATATACCCTGATGTACTCCGCCCATCTTACATATACCCTGATGTACTCCACACAGCTTACATATACCCTGATGTACTCCACACAGCTTACATATACCCTGATGTACTCCGCACAGCTAACATATACCCTGATGTACTCTGCACAGCTAACATATACCCTGATGTACTCCGCCCAGCTTACATATACCCTGATGTACTCCGCACAGCTTACATATACCCTGAAGTACTCCGCACAGTTTACATATACCCTGATGTACTCCGCACTGATTACATATACCCTGATGTACTCCGCACAGCTAACATATACCGTGATGTACTCCGCCCAGTTTACATATACCGTGATGTACTCCACAGTTTACATATACCGTGATGTACTCCACAGTTTACATATACCCTGATGTACTCCACAGTTTACATATACCCTGATGTACTCCACCCAGCTTACATATACCCTGATGTACTCTGCTCAGCTTACATGTACCCTGATGTACTCCACACAGTTTACATATGCCCCCACACTGTAAGCTGAAATACTAGTAAAACCCAAAACAGAACTACTACCAAGCAAAATCTGCGCTCAAAAAGCAAAATGGCGGACCTTCTGAGACTGGCAGTGTGCCCAAACAGCAGTTTATGACCACATATGGGGTATTACTGTGCTCTGGAGAACCCGCTTAACAATTTATGGGGTGTGTCTCCAGTGGTACAAGCTGGGCACAACATATTGGGCACTAAAATATCATATCTGTGGAAAAATGGCAATTTTCAATCTGCAACATCTACTGTGTACTAATTTTTGCAAAACACTTGTGGGGTCAAAATGCTCACAATACCTGCACTGTACTAGTACCTTAGCTCAATGCAACATGGTGTCAGAAAACGAATCTTGTAAAATCTCCACTCCAACAACCAAATGGTGCTCCTTCCCTTTACAGCCTTGCTGTGTTTCCGAATAGCAGTTTATGACCACATGTGGGGTATTGCCGTGACAAATTTTGGGGTGTCTTTTCTCCTGTATTCCTTGTAAAAATTAAAAATATTGAGCTAAAACGACATATTATTGGAAAAAATGTACATTTAAATTGTCAAGGCCCAATTCTAATAAAATCTATATAAAAACCTGTGGGGTCAAAATATTCACTACAACCCTAATTTAATTCCTTGAGGGGTAAAGTCTCAAAAATTAGGTCACATCTGGGAATTTCTACTGAACTGGTACCTTAGGAAGCTTTGCACATGCGACATGGCGCACAGAAACCAATTCAGCAAAATATGCGCTCAAAATCCTAATGACACTCCTTCCCTTCTGAGTCCTGCTGTGTGTCCAAACAGCAGTTTGTGATCACACATGGGTTGCTGCACTCGGGAGAAAATGCTTTACAAACATTGAGTTGCTTTTCTCCTATAGTCCTTGTGAAAATGCTAATTTTGAGCTAAAACGACATCTTATTGGTTACAATAGTATCATTTTTTTTATTGTCACGTCCCAATTCTAATAAATTCAGCAAAAACCTGTGGAGTCAAAAAGTTTACTACACCCCTAGATTCCTCAAGGGGTGTAGTTTACCAAATGGAGTCCCCTTTCAGGGGTTTTTACTGTACTGGTTCCTCAGGGGCTCTGTAAATGCAACATGGCGCCCAGGAGTCAATCCAGCAAAATCTGCGCTACAAATTGTGCTCTTTCCATTCTGAGCCCTGCCATGTGCTCAGGCAGCAGTTTATGACCACATATGAGGTATTTCCCTACTCTGAAGAAGATACTTTAAAAATCTTGGTGTGCTTTTTCTCTTTTATTTGTTAAGAAAATAAAAAATTTTAACTACAGCTATGTCTTATTGGAAAACAATGTAATTTTTCATTTCCACTGCCCATTTCTAATAAAATCTATACACCTGTGGGGTCAAAATGCTCACTACACCCCTACATGAATTCCTCAATGGGTGTAGTTTTCTAAATGGAGTCACTTTTGGGGTGTTTCTACTGCACTGGTACCTTAGGTGCTTTGCAAAAGCGACATGGTGCAGAGAAACCAAACCAGGAAAATCTGTACTCCAAAAGCCAAATGACGCACCTTCCCTTCTGAGCCCTGCCGTGTGCCCAAACAGCAGTTTATGACCATATATGGGGTATTTGCCTACTCTGGAGAAGCTACTTTACAAATGTTGGTGCGATTTTTCTCCTATATTTGATGAGAAAATGAAAAATTTTGAGCTAAAGCTATGGGCTAGTGGGAAAAAAACATATTAAATTTTTCATTTTCACTGCCCAATTCTAATAAAATCTATGGAACACCTGTGGGGTCAAAATGCTCACTACAACCCTAGATGAATTCATTGTGGGGGTGTAGCTTCCAAAATGGGGTCTTTTTCAGTTGTTTCCTTTGTTTTGACACCACTGGACCTCTTCTAACCTGACATACCAAAAATACAATCTAATAAAAAGAAGGCCCCAAAATCTAAGAGGTGCTCCTTTGATTCTGAGGCCTGTGTTTCAGACCAGTAGCACACTGGAGACACATCTGGGATATTTCTAAAAACTGCAGAATCTGGGCAATAAATAATGAGTTGCGTTTCTCTGGTAAAACCTTGTGTGTTATAGAAAAAATGTTTTAAAACGTAATTTCTGCAACAAAAAAAAAATGCAATTTGTAAATTTCACCTCAATTCCTGTGAAATGCCTAAAGGGTTAAGAAACTTTTAAATGCTGTTATGAATACATTGAGGGGTGCAGTTTTTAAAATGGGGTGATTTATTGGGGTTTCTCAAAATATAGGCCCCTCAAATCCATTTCAGAACTGAACTAGTCCCTATAAAAATAGGCCTTTGAAATGTTCTTGAACTTGTGAGAATTTGCTGCTAAAGCTCTAAGGCTGGGTTCACACGACCATGTTACGTTCGTAATGTACGGAACGTAATTCGGCCGGAAGACCCGGACCAAACACAGTGCACGGAGCCGGGCTCCTAGCATCATAGTGATGTACGATGCTAGGAGTCCCTGCCTCTGCGTGGAACTACTGTCCCGTACTGTAATCATGATTACAGTACGGGACAGTTGTCCTGCAGCGAGGCAGGGACTCCTAGCATCGTACATCACTATGATGCTAGGAGCCCGGCTCCCTGCACTGTGTTCGGTCCGGGTCTTCCGGCCGAATTACGTTCCGTACATTACGGACGTAACATGGTCGTTTGAACCCAGCCTTAGCCTTGTAACGTCCTAGAAAAATAAAAGGATGTTCAAAAAACTATGCCAACATAAAGTAGACATGTGGGAAATGTTAACTAGCAACTATTTTGTGTGGCATTACTATATTTCTTACAAGCAGATACAATCTAATTTTCTCAAAATTTTGGTGTTTTTCACAAATAAACAATGAATTTATCGACCAAATTTTACCCCTGACATAAAGTACAATTTGTCACGAGAAAACAATCTCAGAATCGCTTAGATAGGTGAAAGCATTCCAAAATTATTACCACATAAAGTAGCATATGTCGTATTTTAAAAATGGGATCCTGTCACTTAGTCCAAAAGTGGCTGCAGCGGGAACGGGAAAGGGTATGTGCACACACAAACTCAAAAACGTCTGAAAATACGGAACTGTTTTCAGAGAAAACTGCCTCTGATTTTCAGGCGTTTTTGAAGTTGAAAATGAAGCTTCTTTTATGTTCACACAGAGTATTTTGCAGGAGGAATATCTGCCTCAAAATTCCATTTGGAAGTTTGAGGCAGATTTTCCTCTCCCGGCACGCCGATTTTTGCTGAGTTTTTCGCTGCGTTTTTCGCCCGCGGCCATTGAGCGCCGCGGGCATAAAACACCGCGAAATACGCTTTCTCTGCCTCCCATTGAAGTAAATGGGAGGTCAGAGGCGGAAGCGACCGAAGATAGGGCATGACGCTTCTTTTTCCCGCGAGGCAGTTTTACTGCTCGCGGGAAAAAGACGCCGACGCCTCCCATTGAAATCAATGGGAGGCATTTTCGGGCCGTTTTTGCCGAGTTTTGCGACGCGGTTTCCGAGTAAAAAAACTCGGTAAAATACTCCGTGTGAACATAGCCTTAATTTGGAGCTTCTTTTGAGGCGTTTTTTGAAGCGTTTTTCATAGGGTATGTTCACACGGCCTATTTACGGACGTAATTCGGGCGTTTTTGGCCCGAATTACGTCTGAAAATAGCGCCTCAATAGCGCTGACAAACCTCTGCCCATTGAAAGCAATGGGCAGACGTTTGTCTGTTCACACGAGGTGTATATTTACGCGCCGCTGTCAAATGACGGCGCGTAAATAGACGCCCGCGTCAAAGAAGTGACCTGTCACTTCTTTGGCCGTAATTGGAGCCGTTATTCATTGACTCCAATGAATAGCAGCGCTAATTACGGCCGTAATTGACGCGGCGTTCAAGCGCCTGCACATGCCGGTACGGCTGAAATTACGGGGATGTTTTCAGGCTGAAACATCCCCGTAATTTCAGCCGTAACGGACGCCCTCGTGTGAACATACCCATGGAGTTCAATGGAAAATCAGCTCCAAAAATGCCTCAAGAAGTGACATGCTACTTCTTTTTACGGAGCGTCTTTTTATGATCCGTTTTTTAAAACAGAGGCGTAAAAAGACGCCCCGTATGTACTAAATGCTGTTTTTCCAATTGATTTCAATTGGCAGATGTTTGTAGGGGTTCAGCTTCCACTTTTTCAGGCGTTCTTCGAGGCGTAAACGCCCCGAAATACGCCTGAAACCACTTCGTGTGAACATACCCTTAAAGTTAAAATTATACCAAATTGCATATTCCTTTTTTCATCAAACTAATTGTTTTAATTTTACCCCTCACCTTTCCGATGCTCATTACTTAATTGTCTTTTTCCTCTACATAGCTGTATGATACTTTGTTTTGTACAAGAAATGTAAGAAATGTTATTTTTTTTTCTTAAAGTACTGATAAATTTGTATATTGTTTATATTTTGGCAAAAACGTAAGAAATTTGCGAAAAAATAGTTCTGCCAATGGAATTTCCTTATATGTCTTTCAACATACACCACAAATAAAACTATTCTATGCATAGTTGCAATTTAAATTGTTGTGCTGCTTTTTTATGATAGCTGTACGAATATATATGTATTAAGTCCAGAAAAAAATGGAAGCCAAAAAGCGCTACTTCATCACAAATTAAGACGTCCTCAGTAGGTAATGCGTAAATCCGTTTATTAAATTTGATGGGGTGACGCGTATTGACACCGAACAGGCGTCTTCATCAGACCATATTTACGCGTTACCTACTGATGACATCTTAACTTGTGATGAAGTAGCGCTTTTTGGCTTCCATTTTTCTCTGGACTTAATGCAAAACTACGCGATGGAGCCCTGTTGTCCCATCGGTTAGGAAACAGCTGCAAATACATCCATTAATGCTTCTAAACAGTGTTGTGCCTGGACACGTGAGGTGCACGCCTACACCTGTATTGTGTCTCTTCCAAACTGTATTGGGATTTCTGCACCATGAGGCGCTTTTCTTTTTAATTTTTTGCAGCTTATAAAGAATATATGTATATGTATGTATATATATATATATATATATATATATATATATATATACATACATATATATATATATATATATACATACATACATACATATCGGGAGAGAGAGAGAGAGAGAGTCAACTACAGAGTTATTGGTATATTTCGTGGAAATTAGCTTTATATATTATTAAACTACACTTGTAATGAAAAATATTTTGAGGGTAAACAACATAATTTTTTATTTTCACACTGGGGGAGATTTAAGAAATAAAATGCGCACAAATTGCACCAAAAGAGTGGCATGCAACAAATGTGTTTAGAAACCTCCTAGACAATTTTAAAAATTGTCTAGAAGGGTTGTAGTCAGAGGAGTACTAAAATGAACTAGATTTACAATGTACACTTTTTTTGGCTCATAATATTGATGTAAAATACAGCCGCCATGAGGTGGCGTAAGGAAAATAGGAATTAGTTCCTACCAGTAATTTGTGTTTCCTTGAGTTAAAGGGGGTTGTTCTACGATTCAATACTACATTACTCTGTTAAAAGACGCAAAACATAATTTATGAATTTAGTTTTTTTTATTTTTTACATTGCCCCTGTGTGTAGATATTGCTGTTACATACTTGTTATGACACCCCATGGTGTCCGTTTTATTCCCTCTCAGAACGTCCACCTAATGTGTTCAATGCTGGGGGTCACACATGCTCAGAAGCTCATACCTCTAGACCCTCTTGTACATGGGATAGCCAATAAGAATCAATGCACTAGAAGCGACTGATCACCAGCACTGAACACATTACATGAACATTCTAAGCAGGGATCAAAACAACACCAGGGGGCGCCATAACAAGTATGTAACAGTAATGTCTAGACACGGGGGATCTTTTTTTTAAAATGATTTGAATTGAGAAATTATTATGTTCTGTATGATCTAAGGCTATGGTTACACCTAAACTTTTTTCTCTCACCAGAAAAAATCACTATGAAATCGCTTTTGATGGAAATACATTGAGTAGCTAGAAAATCTCTTTGACTCCAGTAAAGCGATTTGATAGCAATTTCTTTTTGTTTTATCAACATGTTTTTATTGTAAATATTTTCTAACTTTTTACAACCAGCCATGGAATTCCATGGCAAACAGGAACAGAACAGGGGGGAAAGGGAGAGGAAAAAAAGGGTTTGGGAGGATTAAAGAGTTCAGAAAGAGAAAAGTATCTAGGACATTTTGGGGTCATTCCGATGAGAGGGCTCCAGGGAGAAGGTCATCCAGGGTGAGTCCAAATGAGGAGCATGTAGAGATACAGGAGAGGGTGGTCTCCTGGTGGGTTTATAAAGGCAGGCCCGCCCTAGGATCAGCAGCCAGATGTCCGCTTAGGCTGGATTCACACGGGCATGTTACGTCCGTAAAGGACGGAACGTATTTCGGCCGCAAGTCCCGGACCGAACACAGTGCAGGGAGCCGGGCTCCTAGCATCATAGTTATGTACGATGCTAGGAGTCCCTGCCTCTCCGTGGAACTACTGTCCTGTACTGAAAAGATGATTACAGTACGGGACAGTTGTCCTGCAGCAAGGCAGGGACTCCTAGCGTCGTATATAACTATGATGCTAGGAGCCCGGCTCCCTGTAGTGTGTTCGGTTCGGGACTTGCGGCCGAAGTACGTTCCGTCCTTTACGGACCGAACATGATCATGTGAACCCAGCCTTTCTCTCAATGTACAGAATTCCAAACTACTGGACTGCAACTACAGTTGTGTATTAACAACTGGTGGTTAGCGGTAGAGTGGAGAAGAGAAGGAGAAGAAAAAAAAAAGGAGGGGAAATAGGGATATGAGGACCCGCAGACCATAAACATCCCAACGGTTCAAAGGAACAAGACCAATGAGAAGAAGGAATTGCAAAGGAGACCAATCACTGAGTGTGTATGATTATACCGGGCCACTATAGAGGATCGTCACCAACTAACGTTCGTTCAAGGAACCAGAGGATGGAACAAAAACAATCTCGTATTCTGGTCCTAATGTGTGTGGGGAGGATGTGGATTACGGGTTGCCAGGTCTCAAATAAACCACGTGCTCTCGACCAACTTTTCAAAAAATAAATGAAGGGATGGAACGTCTGGTCCTGCCAGGTCTAAAGGATAGTTTTTTTGGGCAGCAGCGGAAATGCAAAAAATTAGCCTTTTGTAGTCTGGGGGACAGGAGGAGTGATGTCAGGCAGATGACCAAAAAGAGGTGAAAAGTAGTATCCTATTCCAGAATGACTGGGACACTGGACAGGTGATAAGCAGTGGTACATGTTAGCCAAGTCTGCCCCACACCTGGAGCAAGCCGGGGTTGGCACATTTCCCATATGTACGTTTCGTACGGGAGAGATATAGCCTTTATGTGCGATTTTCAAGAACATTTCCCAGTAGGAAATAGCCAGTATGTACTTAAGTGCCCAGGCAAATGTACAAAGGATTAAATCAGTTGTGAGCTCCGACATGAGAAGTCCACTGCTCCAATCCTGAATTGAGTGTCCAATAACCACGACATGTTCACCTTATTCGGAGGGTCAATACGATCGCTATTGACCGCAGCATCTAAGGGGTTAAAAAAGAGGGATCCCGCTCGCTGCAGTTGAGTGTCTGCTGTGACCTACAGCCGACACGCTCAGCTTATGGAGCAGGCTCAGCCCGTAGGCCCGCTCCATACTTTCCCTCACGGCCTCCGCTGTATAAATCTATAAATTTACGCCAGATGTCAGGAAAGGGTTAAATAAACACACGAAAATATCAAAAGACGTTTATTCATACTTTTTGGGTATATTGAAAAATAAAATGCCGCAAAAACAGCAACATGGCCACACAGGCACTATTCACATACAGCAGATTTGTTTCAGAAATGTTTGACTGTCCGTTTCAACTGAATGGGGTTTGCAGAAATGGAATGTTTATTTGTGTGGCAGAAGAAATTTCTGCAATGAATCTGCTGCGTGTGAACATAATCTTCAAAACACCACATCTGGAGCATGCGGCATTTTAGAAAAAGTAAAAACTGGGGCAAAAAAACATCTGAGAATGTCACAAAGACATACACAAACTCCATCAATGACCTACACTAGTTTCCTGGTGTAACTTCATAGACAAATATGGCGTTCATCCCTACCACCACATTGAGGGTATGTGCACACGACCTATTTTCAGGCGTAATGGAGGCGTTTTACGCCTCGAATTACGCCTGAAAAGACGGCTCCAATACGTCGGCAAATATCTGCCCATTGCTTGCAATGGGTCTTACGATGTTCTGTGCAGACGAGCTGTCATTTTACGCGTCGCTGTCAAAAGACGGCGCATAAAATTACGCCCGCGTCAAAGAAGTGCAGGTCACTTCTTGGGACATAATTGCAGCCGTTTTTCATTGACTCCATTGAAAAACAGATCCAATTACGTCCGTAAAAGACGCCGCGAAAAACGCGTGCACTTGTAAAAACGTCTGAAATTCAGGAGCTGTTTTCGCCTGAAAACATCTCCGTAATTTCAGACGTATTTTGCGTTGCCGTGTGAACATACCCTTAGACCGCGACACTTTCTGACACATGATGGTGTTGTAAAAAGTATATGGTGTTTCAGTCTTGCAGAGCGTTTTCCAAAACTTTTCTACTATGAATTATGACGTTGTGTGTGAATACAGCCAAAATAATGCCATGCGTGAACCTGGCCTAAAACAATGTGACCGAGCCCTATCAAAGAAGTTCCAAAGCACCAAATGTACCAAAACTCTTAGTTCCATAATTAAAGGGTTAAAGTCCGAGAACCCTCCCTTAGGCATAAGCAGCAGCATGCACCGCTGTGAGGTATGTTGATAAGGAGTCTGGGGACATGCTGGCACACAGCAGCGACACTACTTCTGTAATAACCTGTGCGGCGCTGAGGATGCGGCGCTCACATAGAAGTACCAGTTGAGTGTAGTTAGTTACAGCCAATCACAGCTCGTCTTATATCCGAGCCTACATGTCGCCACACGTTCCCTGTCTCCCACATAACCCCGCCTACTATTCGCTCGCCTGCTCTTTTGTGCCACCTACTGGGCGCTCGTCTTCACGTCTACCGAGCTGTGATAGACAGGTGGCTAAACCAATGACCCGAACCTTGCTGGTGTCATTCACCGGTTCTTCTCTTTCATAGCGTTATAGTGCCTGGCCGGGAGGGAGGAGTCCAGCCGGATGATGTCACACGTCTTGAAGACAAGGGGGCTGTCCCTCGGTTCTGCAGGGTGAAGTAAGAAGGAATCGGATGCTGTGTACGGAGACTGGGATTGGAGCCTGGGTGCACCAGCTAGATGCGATGCTATGCTATGCATGGAGGATGGGAAGGATGCATGAGGCGGGTAAGCCTTGTACGCAACGTGTAGGAGCGTTATATGGATGCTGTGCATTGTTGTGATGCGTCTGCAGTGCAGAGATGGGACAGGATCAGCGCTACTATCCTCTGTCCCTGGTGCACGGTCACTCCGCATTGTGTGATCACCTTGAATTGATGTACTAGTAGGCTGAGAGTTGGTACTGCAGTGCCAGAACTCCCCTTTAAATGCTGTGCTGCTGTGACCTCCAGTGCTCGGTCCCATTCATTTAGCAGTCATGCATCATTGTGTTACATACGTGATGCTATAGGGATGACCGTGTGTGCTGGGGTCTCATCATGTATGTCTGCTACATGCAGTTGGTATGTTCAGGTCACCACTGTGCATGTTACATGTAATCATCACTTTGTATGATACATGAAGCGGTGACATACAGGGGCACAGGAGAACCAGGCATCCTCATGTGAGTGCTGACCTTCCACATGTCACACTGTTGTCATAGTATGGGCTTATGTGTAACCATCACATGCATTTGTCATGTCAGCCTCATATATATATATATATTTTTTTTTTTTTACATGGGATTTACTGTAACATCCAGGTATGAAGGGTATATGTAATATCATGTAGTGTCACATGATAATTAAAGGGTCACTTTGTCAGCGTCACGTGTTATTATCATGCCACAGGGGTAATGTGGGCACTGATATGGGGTTAGTGTTATCAGTGTCAATTTTACATGCAGTTGTGTCACAAACATCCGCACTGTAGTCTACAGTGTATGATAACATGTTCTTATAGTACTGCCATTCCAAATGCTACAACTCTGCCCTATTTATAACAGTGCCATTTAGCTCTATTTTTACTAGCTAGGCCAGAAAAATGCCAGCCAGGTGGCAAACCTACCTGCTTGTGTGCCAGCTTGACCCAATTTATGAAAGAGAGGTTTGTCTGCTTTGGAATTGCCCATTTACATTTTGACTCTAATAACCTGGATGCATTGGAGGAATGCCGGACATCAGCAGGCCTGGGGTTACCTCTATTATGGCACATGTCCCCCACATTAAGCAGAAGTTCATGTACTGGTTGTTGTATATTGCATTTGCTATGTTAGCTGGCATCAGTTTTATTGTATGTGTGTGAACTGTGCACTGTCCTTGGCACATCATGCCTGGAGGTGGCACAGCGTATCTTATGTATAACTGGTCATAAATACTGGTATTCTGCTAAATCATTTGTGTGCACTATATGATATTTTCAAAGTTGTAAACGGATGCATTTTTGGAGCGTTATTTTGGGTTCATCTTTTCCATGGTAAACATTTACCATACTTACTGCAATTGTCACTGATATATATCAGGTGTTTATGTATGATTAGACTTTTTTGTTGGGTATACTTCTATTACGAATGCGTATGCTATCATTAGAGGGAGTATAGCTAGGCAGGAGTCTACGCTGAGTAATAACTCCTGTAAGACTACGTTCAGACTGTGCTGTATTCAAAGCCAGCAATTTTTGCTGCTGTGGTTTTCTTTCATTGAAAAATATTCACAAACAAAATAACATAATGCTGCGGCTTGTAAAAACTGAAAACACTCAAACTGCACTCTTCAAAATGTAAAGGGACGGAGATGTCATAGAACCTCATTCAGACCACAGGTAACATCTGGTCCCTTTGCACAAATAAATCACCAAAACATAAAGGGGCATTTTTATCAATGCATTTGTACCAGTTTTCTGGCATAACACATTGAAAAATATGGCGTTTGGACTGGACACTATATTTATGAAGCCCCTGCCTCACTTTCTCTGACACATCGGAATGTGGCAGATAAAGTACGACTCTAACTAGAAAAGTGTTAGGAAAACGCCATGTCCGGCCCGTTGATGAGCAACAACTACACGGAGTAAGCCCTGTTGATGAATCTGGCCCATGCTGTCCTAAATAAATCTCTCTCCTAAGTCTGAACTTAGCCTAATAGCGCCCAAACTGGTTATTACCAGGGCTGTGGAGTCGGAAAGCTAAACTTCCCACTTTGACACCTCCATTTTTCCACTGTCTGACTCCAGCTCTGATGCAACTGCTCCAGACGCCCTGGTTTGGGCGCGATAACCCAAAGACAGGAGGTAGAGCGGCAGTGTTGTGTGTCTTCTCCTGTGTATGTGTCCTGTTAGGCCTTGCATCCTTCACCTTTAGGGTATGTTCACACGGCGGGGGTCCGTAACGGCTGAAATTACGGGGATGTTTCAGCCTGAAAACATCCCCGTAATTTCAGCCGTACCGGCATGTGCAGGCGCTTGAACGCCGCGTCAATTACGGCCGTAATTAGCACTGCTATTCATTGGAGTCAATGAATAACGGCTCCAATTACGGCCAAAGAAGTGACAGGTCACTTCTTTGACGCGGGCGTCTATTTACGCGCCGTCATTTGACAGCGGCGCGTAAATATACGCCTCGTGTGAACAGACAAACGTCTGCCCATTGCTTTCAATGGGCAGATGTTTGTCAGCGCTATTGAGGCGCTATTTTCGGACGTAATTCGTGGCAAAAACGCCCGAATTACGTCCGTAAATAGGCCGTGTGAACATACCCTTAGGCCGCATTCACACGAGCGTTGCGAACCCCGGACGTGAAAAACTGCAGTTTTTCACGTTCGCGGTGCATCCGTGCTTTTCCCTGCGAGACGCGTTATCACGCATGCTCCATAGACTAGAGTTTATGGATGGATGCGTGAAGCGCAAAAAAATAGGATGTCCTATTTTTTAATGGACCCTTCGCATGGTCAGTTGAAACAAAGCCCGTGTGAACTGCCCCATTGAACTACATGCGTCCGTGTGACGGCCGTTGTTTTAACGGCCGTCACACGGACGTAATCAACATTCGTGTGAATTAGGCCTTAGGGTATGTACGGTGAAGGATTAGCTGCAGGTTTTCCACAACAAATTTTATTGTGGAAAATCCACAGCATATTACAATATCAGCAAAGTGGGCAAATCTCATTCACACGCTGCCCAAAAAATCCACTGAGAAAATTTGCATAAATTGACCTGCGGTGCAGATTATTAATCCACACCATGTCAATTTATGCTGCGGAATCTTTGTACTTTTGTTGCGGTTTTCCCCCAGATTACTGGGAGGTAAAAGCTGCAGCAAATAGCAAATCTTGCAATTTTTGTGGCATAAAAACTGTGATTACGTTGCAAAAATCACAATTCTGAAATTGTAATAAAAAAGTCCATACTTATTTCTCTGGCTTTGCCGTAGCGTATGCCCCTTGGTCCCCCGGCTGTTTTCTGTGCTGTTTGCCTCCTGGGATGACGTTTTATCCCATTGGACTGCTGCAGCCAATCACAGGAGGCCAGGCTTCACGGAAACCAGAGGTGGGCAGCAGGGTGCATCGCTATGGCAATGCCACGGAAGGTAAGTATTGACTTTTTTCTGCTCTGCTTTCCGCAGTGGTGATTCTGGCCAAAATTCTGCACCAGAATTTAGTGTGGTCTTTTGGCTGAAATGTGCAGCGTACTTCTCCGCAGTGTATCTGACCTGTGTGAACACACTCTTATTGGTTGTCTGTCTTCCTTCTCTCCTTCTGTGCCGGTCTGCCTGTTCTTCCTCCGGTAGTTCTGTTCAGTGGCCTCCTCCACTGAACACTCTGTAGCGTTCCTGGTTATCAGCGAGACCGAGTTTCCCAGGAGATTAGGAGGGAAGTAGAGCGCCTTGTCAGCTAGTTCTAAACCAAGCACTGACGCGGCGTAGTGGCGCCATGCCAGCTGAGCGGATTGGCTGGGCGCCGAAGAAGTAGGAGAAAGGGGTTATAGGAGGAAGGTTGATTGAGAGACGGGGAGTGATGAGTACAGGACAACCCTGGTACTCACGGCCCTCACTGCTGCTCGATCACTGGCAACAAAGACCGTATTAACCCTCAGCTCTCCAGTCTGTTCAGGTGGGGGGCACTCATGAAACTTTTACATTGGGCCCACCAAAGTGTGTTAAGGGCCCAATGTAGTGAACTTCCTCCCGTGGTCTACACTACTGATCATGTGCAGCCCAGATTCTGACATTCTAACTAAGGGCCATGGAGCAGCAGCATGAAGATACTTAGTCTTAGGCCTTATTTACATGAACGTGTGCGTTTTGTGCGTTGCAGTTCCGTGTGTCATAAGTGTTTGGTGCGTGGCTGCGTGATTTTCACGCATATACCATCCTTATGACATGCGGTTTTGAGGTTTAGAAAAAGATATGAAGGAGGTGGTTTTATTTTTCCCTTCATTTCTTGATCTACTGTTGCGCGAATCACGCGCAGCACATGGAAGTGCGTCCGTGTGCTGCGCGTGATTTGTCACGCACCCATTGACTTCAATGGGTGCGTGATGCGCAAACAACGCACAAGTATAGGACATGTGAGTTTCACGCAGCGGACACACGCTGCGTGAAAAACACGGAATGTCTGAATGGCCCCATTGCCTTACATAGGTCCGTGCGGACGTGAACTACACTCGTGTAAATATAGTGGAGAGAACAACGTGGAGCTGATAACCAATATTTTATTGCCACTAGAACATCCCAGATATGACCGTTTTTTTTTGTTTTTTTTTTATAAATAGGGGCCTTAGATTGATAGAATATAACATATATTTATATGATTACAATTTCTAAACTTTCCTAAATTCCTATGAAAGTAAATATGCAACAAGCTGTGGACTATGGACTATTATATACATACAATGTGTATAACATATAATATTTAATATTGTTGTAGTTGGCACATTCTTTCGACTCCATCCAAAACTGACCCTGACTCTACGACTCCCGACTGTACAGCCCTGGTTATTACCCAGCTTCTCCAGAAACAAATATAATGAAGCTGAAACAGGAGATTTGTTTCACAATTTGACAGACTGTGGGAAGGTACTGATTCTCCTTGCGGAGCTCCTACTCGACAGAAGAAGCCATCTCCATGAGCTATCAATACTGAGACATTTGTCCTTTATGTTAGGTAGATATACTCTAGCCAAATACATAACTTCTTTTTCTTATACTTCCTCTATGTGTGATTCACACACTTATTTATATTCTATGCTTGTGTAGTATTGTAAAAATCCCCTGAATGGTAATAAAGTATAAGGGTAGGTCAGAAGAAGCGCGATCTCCAGCGCGAAACAGGCTGTAACCTACAACTAGCTGTCCTCACTGTAATGCTTTTACCCTCGCCAAGGTGACACAATAAAGTTAAGAAGATTTGCAAACGGGTGAGTGCCGCATTTTCATTTCTTCCATCTATAAAGTATAAGGGTATGTTCACACGGCAGCGTCCGTAACGGGCGAAATTACGGGGCTGTTTCCAGGAGAAAACAGCCCCGTCATTTCAGCCGTAACGGCATGTGCAGGCGCTTGAACAACGCGTCCATTACGGACGTAACTGGAGCTGGTTTTCCTTGGAGTCCATGGAAAACGGCTCCATTTACGTCTGAAGAAGTGACATGACACTTCTTTGGCGCGGGCGTCTCCTTTTTATGCGCCGTCTTTTGACAGCGACGCGTAAATATACGCCTCGTGTGAACAGACAAACGTCAGCCCATTGCTTTCAATGGGCAGATGTTTGTCAACGCATTCAAGCCGTAATTTCGGACGTAATTCGGGGGTTAAAACACCCAAATTACGTCCGTAAATAGGCCGTGTGAACATACCGTAAATCTATTTATCTAGATGTTAAAGGAGTTATCTAGATAACTCACCTCTCTGTTCCCCCGGCGACTCAGCACTTACACTTCAGCGCTCTCCTCCTGGTTTACAACATGTGACCGGTGCAGCCAATCAGAGGGCTCAGCGGTTAGGTGCCATCTTCCTGGCTTTATAGTTCCCACCACTAAGCATGCTTCCAGGAGGAAACACGTGACTGCTGAACCCTCTGATTGGCTGCAGCGGTCACAATTAACTGCTTGTAAACAAAGACCAGGAGGACCGCCATAGTGTCAACTCTGGATGGGGAAAGAAGAGGTGAATACCGACGATTCCTTTTTATTTTCTGACATTAGCAGGTGATTTTTTTTTTTTTTGTTTTTTTTTAATTCACAAGTTGGATAACCCCTTTGAATGTTTTGGAACCAAAAAGAAGGTTAACGTATTGAGGGACATAACTGAGCAAATAATAAAAGGAAACATTTGTAGATATTCTTCCACAACATTTAGCACGATTGTGATTAGCACCAACCTCTGTTGGCTAGAGCGGCGTGCCACTACACCTCCCCTGGCAATAACCGTTGAATGTGGGGGTATCGCTGCAGTCAGTGCATCATCAGGGGATCGGTTATTTGAATAGGGATTTTCCAAAGTAAAGAACTAAGCACCTACTGGGATCCTCCCTGTATGGCCGTATTCTAATCTGTGTGTTTTCCAACTGATCGGTCAAAAAGGATTACACGGCTGTCTGTGGGTTTTATTTTTGTAAGGAAATACAGCATGTTCTCTCTTATGAAAGCCCATATGGGAGGCAAAGGCACCCAGTGGCTTAGTTTGATTTGCCCTAATGGCTTCTCCATTTTTACAGAGTGTCATGGAGGCAGTAAATGCAGTGACTGCACAGGTAGATCTCACCGGAACTGTGGAGATCTTTGCACATAAACTACTTACAACATGACACTTACAAGTGCAAAGGGCAGAGAAACCCTGGAATGGTGGTTGTGTTATTGACTGCTTATAGGGGTTGTCCCAAGATTAATATTCTGAGATCTCGAGAGGGAGTCCTGAACCGCTGTTCCACCTCACTGCGTGATCGCAGTGAGGAGGAGCTCGAATGGAATGGAGGACGAGCATGCGCCGCCTATTTAATGTCTATGGGGCTGACTGAAACAGCCGCTGTACTGTATTGTGGATAGGAGATTACTGTTAAAGGGGTTTTTCTCGTTCAGCAAAAATCTAGCCAAGGGGGGTGTGGGAACCATAAAACAATAAAAGGGCCATTACTCTCCTGAAAGATCCCCCTGCGTTCCAGCGCAGCCTCTCTGGAGATCCCCACCGCTCTTTAACATAGCTGTAATGACTGGGTAGGGAGACAGACAGGTGAGCCCTAATCTACCCGCCACTCAGTCCCTGCCTACTTGCACGGCCCGTCCTAGGAGACGGCGTACAACTGGGCGACGGTCCCTACGCTCAATATGTGCAAGACAGACAAACAGACGAGGGTACACAGAAGCTAAGGGAAATGGGGCAGTTGCCCACGGCAAGAATAATGAACGAGTCGAGTCAAACCAGGAGTGTACGAGGTACCAAACGCAGAGCAGAAGCGTAGTCAGTAAAGCCAGGGTCAAAATGAAGCAAGGTCACTAATGATAGCAGGAGCAGCAGAGCCAGGAAACAGGAAAGAATCACAGGCAGAGACCAGCAGGAAATGAAGGTATACATAGACCGAGGGCGGGAGCTAGACCTGTCTGGCCAGGCTGTGATAGGTTCTCCCACTCCTGAGCCTACCAGCCTGAGTGGTAGCAGATCGAGTCACTCTATCAGACTTAGGAGCAGGTGCAGACTGATTAACCACGGGTGTCGACACAGAAGCTGTGTCTGGCAGATCCTTTACAATAGCTGCAGCAATGACATGTCCGTATAACCACAAGATCGCTGCAGCCAATCACTGGTCTCAGAGGTCTCCCACTGAGGTCTGTCATTGGCTGCAGCTATCACATGGGTGTATGGGCACATGATCGTTAAAACATTGTCAACAAAGAGCGACAGGGAGCTCCAGAGCGGCTGTGCTGGAATTCCGGGTCACTTTCAGCAGAGTAAGGGGGGATTCACACGAGCGTGTATTCGGTCCGTGCGGGCCGCGTGGTTTTCACGCGGCACGCATGGACCAATACAAGTCTATGGGGCAGTACAGACAGTCCGTGCTTTTTGCGCAGCGTTTGTCTGCTGCGCAAAATGCGCGACAGGTTCAATAACTCTGCGTATTTCGCGCATCACGCACCCATTGAAGTCAATGGGTGCGTGAAAATCACGCGCACCACACGGAAGCACTTCCGTGGGACGAGCGTGATTCGCGCAACAGCAGTGAAAAGGATGAATGAAAACCGAAAAGCACCACGTGCTTTTCTGTTTCCGAACATCCAAACGGAGTGTCTTTGCGTACCGAACTTCACCGGGTTCGGCCAAACTCGTTTTGGCCGATCCCGGCAAAAAAATTATCGGTACGCGACGTCAGGAGATAGTCACTGTCCATGGTGCTGAAAGAGTTAAACTGTTTCAGCACCATGGACAGTGACTTGCGATCCCAAAATACATTAACCTGTAAAAAAAAACCGAAGTTCTAACTTACCGATTACTCCTGTCTCCTTCCTGCAGTCCGACCTCCCGGGATGACACTTCAGTTCAAGTGACAGCTCCAGCCAATCACAGGCCAAGCACAGGCTGCAGCCAATCACAGGCTGCAGCGGTCACTTGGACTGCTGCGTCATCCAGGGAGGTGGGGCCCGATGTCAAGAGAGGCGCGTCACCAAGGACGCGTCACCAAGGACGCGTCACCAAGGCAACGGCCGGGAAGTTCTCGGTAAGTAGGAACTTTATCTTTTTTTTGTACAGGTTTTTCGCTGTTGTGTTCGGCATTCACTGTCGAGGGTGCTGAAAGATTTAGCTCTTTCAGCACCTTGGACAGTGACGGGCGTTGACAAGCCTCATCTCTATGATGCCGGCTGCGCGAAAATCACGCAGCCGCGCATCAGACACGCATGACACACGCAGCTGTCAAATGGTTTTTGCGCTCGCAAAACGCTGCGTTGTTTGCGCGCGCAAAAACGCAACGTTCGTGTGAATCTCCCCTAATGGCTATTTTAATATTTTAGGGTTCCCACCGCCCTTGGCCAGATATTTGCTGAATGCGGAAAACATATTTTAATCTTTGGAAACCCCTTTTAAGTGCTGTTTTTTCTTCCCTAATTTATCTCTATCATATCCCATATCCTTAGTGACAGATTTCCATTAGGCCAGGTTCACATTTTTTTTTTTTTGTGTGTGCGTCTAAGGCCTAATTTACACAAGCGTAATATACGCGCGTGCTTTTCACACGTGTCGTACGCACCTATATTACGCTATGGGGCAGTGCAGACGATGCGTGAATTTTGCGCTGCGCGAGTGCGTGGCGTAAAACTCACGACATGTTCTATAATTGTACGTTTTTCGCGCATCACGCACCCATTGAAGTTAATGGGTGCGTGAAAACCACGCATGCCGCACGGAAGCACTTCCGGGCAAACTGCGTGATTCGCGCAAGAGCTGTCAAACTGAATGTAAACAGAAAAGCACCACGTGCTTTTCTGTTTACAAACATCCGAACGGAGTGTCTTAGACATGAGCGAACCGAACTTCACCGGGTTCGGCCGAACTCGTTTTGACCGAACCCGGCAGGAGACAGTCACTGTGCAGGGTGCTGAAAGAGTTAAACTGGTTCAGCACCCTGGACAGTGACTTCCGATTCCAATATACGTGAACGTGTCAAAAAAGTTCTGACTTACCGATAACTCCCGGCTTCTTCCTCCAGTCTGACCTCCCAGGATGACAATTCAGTCCAAGTGACAGCTGCAGCCAATCACAAGCCAAGCACAGGCTGCAGCGGTCACATGGACTGCCGCGTCATCCAGGGAGGTGGGGCCAGATGTCAAGAGAGGCGCGTCACCAAGGACGCGTCACCAAGGCAACGGCCGGGAAGTTCTCGGTAAGTACGAACCTCTTTTTTTTAAAACAGGTTACGCGATATGGTGATCGGAATGCACTGTCGAGGGTGCTGAAAGAGTTACTGCCGATCAGTTAACTCTTTCAGCACCATGGACAGTGACTGACGTCGACTAGCCTCATCTCTATGATGGCGGCTGCGCGAAAATCACGCAGCCGCGCATCATACACGGATGACACACGGAGCTGTCAAGTGCCTTTTGCGCACGCAAAACGCTGCGTTTTTTGCGCGCGCAAAACTAACACGCTCGTGTAAATGAGGCCTAACTGCATGAAACAACACCAGCAAAAATTACTGTGGTTTTCTAAGGCTCAGTTCATACAGAGTTTTTTTTTACTCTGATTTTGACGCGGAAACCGCATCAGAATCAGCGGCAAAAAAACGCCCGAATTCGCCTTGATTTGATTTCAATGGGAGGCGGAGGCGTTTTTTTTTCACGCCGGTTTTTAGCCGCTCGCGGGAAAAAAAAAGCGGCCTGCTCTTGTTGCGGTTCTGCCTCTGACCTCCAATTGAAATCACTGGGAGGCAGAGATAGTGTTTTTCACAGCGTTTTTTGCCCATGGCGCTCAATGGCCGCGGGCGAATAACGCTGTGAAAGTTGCAACAAGAGCTAGCAGGCAGGTCAAAACCTGCCTCAAAATTCCTGAAGGGATTTTGAGGCAGATTTTTCTGCCTGCAAAAGAGCTCTGTGTGCTATATAAACTGCTAAAAAAAGGGCAAAAACAAAAACGTTATGAGACAGATTTACCAATACAATCCTAAATTTAGACAACACTTGTGCATTTACATGAGTCATTTGTAGTGTTTTTTGTAATTTTCGGCAAAACTGTGTAAATCCCTTTCAATGAAAGATATTCATATATTTCTATACACTAACAAAAAACATATGGCGCAAGCGTGATCTGTGTGTAATTTCTTAGGGTATGTTCACAACAGCTCCTGATTTTCAGACGTTTTTGTAACTACTCGCGTTTTTTGCGTCGTATTTTACGGACGTTATTGGAGCTGTTTTTCAATGGAGTCAATGAAAAACTGCTCCAAAAACGTCATGCACTTGACATGCACTTCTTTTTCACGGGGGTCTTTTGACAGCGACGCGTAAAATAACACCTCGTGGGAACAGAACATCGTAAAACCCATTGAAAGCAATGGGAAGATGTTTATAGGCGTAATGGAGCCGGTTTTTTCAGGCGTAAAACGCCCGAATTACGTCTGAAAACAGTGCGTGTGAACATACCCTTATTGTTAGGCTGTAAAAAAAAAAAAAAAAGTCAAATGAGCTCCAGGAGAGATATGACTAGCTTCCACGGGGACTTCCATTTTTGGCCATCCCTGATAATAGGTAGCTCATCTGTGTAGATGTCAAAAATGTTACAAAGCATTTAACTACAGAAATTGATCTGTGAGTTAGCTCATGAAACATTAGACATTTGTATAAATATGGACTCCCTGCGCCCTCACCGATCAGCTGGCTCTCTATAGTTTAGCAGGCCTAGGGCCTTCCGAACCGGCTGTGCCTGGGATTGCAGTTCTATGCAGCCCGGTCCTATTGAAGGGAATGGTACTGGCAACACATACACATACACATACACATACACATACACATACACACACACACACACACACACACACACACACACACATTAAAACTGCGTGTGTGAGCCTGGCCTAAGTCTCGTGTTATTCAATAGTTTGCACACCTGAGTCCCTACATGTCTGATAAGGTTGCTTCTATTGTATTTGTTTCCAAATAGTAATTTTAAGTTATGAAAATGATGCTATCTCAAAGCAGCTAGTACTTTGGGCATTGTAATAACTCCTTTTTTTTCCCATAGTGACATTTTGTATAATAGAAGTCTACTTTCCTGCATAGCCTATAGTGAACCTGACACACACTAAGTAGACAATAGTTGTTTTTTTACCCACATCAAACATAAAAGCACTTCTGTGTCAACAGTATTTAGGCATGGTTGAAGTCACCAGCGGTGAAAAGCACCTAATTCAAACAGCTCGTAACTTGCTTTTCTCTATACGTATACGTTCAGGTATATCAGGTGGGCGAATCAGGTCCCGCTACTTGCTAGATGGTTACAACCTACCCATATGTAGTGTCCGTTCTTCTAAACCAGCAGGATATTGGCTATGTAACCTCCTTCATGCCGGACTAAAGGCTTTCTAAGATGTCAGACGTTCATACTGGACACTTCCGGTAAGAAAGTGCACAAATTATTATTATGTTACTTGTAAGGTTGTATTTTTTGTGAATTAGTAAGGCTCTGTATACCTCTGAAAGAAAGCTGCAACATATTCTTAGCACATAGGACCCAAAAGTAGAAAAACGTATACTGCAATGTATACATTTTTCTATTGTATGGAATAGCGTAGTCAATAGCACTATCCCATATATCAAAAAACAATGTATGCCGACGCATACCAGGACAGTGTATGCCAAAAGGACACATGCTGTGTGAATGGGGGCCTATGGATACGTTCAGCATATTAATATGTCGAACGTAGGGCTGTAACGTGATGTGAACAGGGCCGTAAAATGTAAGCACGGCAATCTTGTTAATGTGTTTGAATTGAACCCCTTGCTGCTGCAGATGATTTTTGTTTTTGTCATTTTTTTCCCGTTATGTAAATAGCCGTATGAGGGCTTTTTCCTTCCAGGATGAGTTGGATTTTTAACGGCACCATTTATTATACCATATAATGTACTGAAAAAGAAAAATTTGTGAAAATGAAAAAAAAAAGCGATTCCTCTTGTTTTTTGGGTTTGTTTTTTACGGCAATCACCGTAAAAACGACATGTTAACTTTATTCTGTGGGTCAATATGATTACGGCGATACAAAATTTATATAGTGTTTTTTCTATATAAGAACTGACTATGATGTACAGTTATGTCGGTAAGGGGTTGCCACGTGCATTATAGTCCAGCGCTGTTTTTAGAATTCTTCTAGTTGCTATTGGAACAAGTCAACAGGCATATCCCAACTTGCTTAACTGAGCCCCTATAATGCAATGATCTACATTCTTGGACAGTTATTTTTACTACATGAGGTTATAGTACAGTGCCTGTTACACTTCTCAGAAACCAAACTCCCCGAGCAAGCTTTGAACAGGCACTGAACAAGCAGGGAATGCTGACAAACTTGAGCTCAGGAGCCTGCAGATCTGTGAAGGCAGCTCTTTATGAATGGGTTTTAATAAATAGTGTAACTCTGTATTAATGCAAGATAAATAATGTATTATGGGGAAATCTACATAGAAAGTTGACTAAATCGATGTAAATATACTCCTAGGGCTCATGCGCACATGAGAGCCCTGTGCATGGAGCCTGTGTGGCAGGCAGTTCATTGGCGCTATATGTGTCTGACTGTGTGTTTGGTGATGTCCTACGCTATAAGCAATGCTTCTAGGGGAGAGTACCTCTGTTCATACGAAGTCCAATACAGCTTGCCATAAATTTAGTTTTTTCTCACGGATTCATACGGAATCAGAAAAAAAATCTCTGTATAAAATCGTACAGTACAGGCCCCATGCACCTCTATGGCAGCCCTATTAGGCCTTATTCACACGAGCGTGTGCGTATTGCGTGTGCAAAAATGCTGCATTTTGCGCGCGTAGCAGTTCCGTATGTCATCAGTATTTGCTGCGTGCCTGCGTGATTTTCGCGCATATGGCATCGTTATGACACTCCGTTTTTATGTTTAGAGACATAAAAGAAGGAGGTGCTTTTATTGTTACTTTCATTCATGTAAAGACTGTAGCGCAAATCACGAGCGGCATACGGAAGTGCTTCCGTGTGCCCTGCGTGATTTTCACGCACCCATTGACTTCATGTCTGCTGCGTGAAAATCACAGACTGTCTGAACGGCCCCATTGAGTTACATAGGTCCGTGCGAAAATCACGCGTGTAGCACGGACGTAAAATAAGTTCGTGTGAATAAGGCCTTACAGAGCCATAATACAGCCGTGTGCATGAGCCCTTAAGATCAGTTATGTGTTGAATTTGTTAATAGTGGTTTTTTTATGTTTTAAGCTGTTTTTAGTCCGGTATATTATTATGTTATCAATTAATACACATACGAGCCAGACCGTCTGATCAACCGCCACAGGAAGAGGAAGGATTAACTGACAAATCAAGGCAGAAGAAGTCAACAACAGAAGAATGAAACACGGATTAGGATACTAAATCGATTCATGCACTAATGTTTACAATGCCAAAACAGGGACTTTGCAACATATTATTTGACACATACCTAATAAATTCATAAACAATATCAGATTTTCATGAGTCACCTAGTGCATCTAGTTTTAGTCATAGTACACTTAGGCCATGTTCACATCGCATTATGTGTATACAATCGGTGTTGGCCTCCATCGGGGAGGAATGCACTAGTATACCTTTCTTTTACTGTATAGGAAAGCGCATTAAATAACACTTTCCTATTCAGTGAGCCACCGCAAGAAAAATTATACCACGCAGTGTATGTATGTATGTATGTATGTATATATATATATATATATATATATATATATATATATATATATATATAAAATGAAAAAATAATAAAGCAGCACAGCTACAGCGGTGGGTGCAAACCTCCTGGGTTGAGGCTAAGAACCCTTGTAGATACGTGACAAAGATCCTATTGAGATGGATCGAAACGTTGCCTGCTTGGAGTGCTGTTTCTTTTATATATATATATATATATATATATATATATATATATTCGCATTAGAGCCAGTTAACTATGTATGCCATTATAAAGCTACACAGTGGAAATACCCCAGCGTGATGTGAATAGAGCCTTATTTCCTTCTCCGGAGTTGTCCTGATTTATCGGGCCATATTTGGACAATTAAATGCCCTCCGTATCCTTCTAATGTGGCACTGGAACTAATCTTGTTAGATGCTAAGTAAGCAATGTTTTCTGGCCATCAGTTTCAGGATTAATGGCGTTTTTGCTTTTTCTGTGAATATTTTGCAGTATATTGTGATCCCTCAGGAAATACAAGAATTGTTGAATCCAGAGATGCAGAATGTACGTTTTAAATATCAAATTTCAGTATCAACTAATCAGAGGAAAGTAAAGCATAGACATCACATTGCAAAAATAGTAGTTACGCTGATCTGGTAATTGGCTGGTGCAGCAGTGATGATCAGAATGTCTCCTACTGCAAGTTTGTGACCAGAAACTGTTCACCTCAGCAGTCTCATGACTACATAACCTCAGTGTTTGAGTGGACACTGAAATCTAGTGTTTCAGTGCCTGCATAGTTTGGCATGGTGCCCGGCTGGTCACCCAAGTCTTCCCTATAGTTCATAAATCACCGGTGGACTCGCAGCAAGGGTCTGTTATTTAAAGCAAATTGTATGAACACTATGTGAAGTGCCTAGGCCAGTGGGGTGGTTGCAATCAATTGCCAGTTAAAAGACATGGGCATACCCATATGCTAGGGAAATTTTCAGCTACCTCATATTTATATATTTATTTTTATTATAGGGAACCTGTCGCGTTAAAAATGGTGTCTGATCTGCAGGCAGCAGGTTAAATAGCAGGGGGAGCTGAGTAGATTGATATATATATTTTTGTGAGGGAAGATTCAGTATAACTTATTTATCTTAACCGCTGCTCATTCTGCTCTTAGGAGTTAAGTGGGTGGTCCTAATCAGTGATTGACCGTTCCCTGTATGCATACAAATATAGCTGTCAATCATTCATTAGGACCACCCACCAAACTTCTAAGACCAGAATGAGCAGCAGTTAAGATAAATAAGTTATACTGAATCTTGGCTATCTCCAGCAGTCCCACAGAAAGTGAATGGACCAGTGGCCGAGTGTGCACAGTACCGCACCATTCACATATGGGACCCTCATTGATCATGAGCATCCCCTAAGGCCCTATTCACATGGAGTTTTTTGCCGTGGAAACCGCTGCAAAAAACATCCGAAATTGACTTCCATTGATATCACGGGAAAAAGAAGCGACATGCCCTATCTTTTCCACCTCAAAAACCCCATTGAAATCAATGGGAGACGCGTTTTATGCCACAATTTTTGATGCGGTTATTCCATCTTTCTGTTGAAGGGAGAGCTAAAAAAAAAAAGCCTCAAAAAACGCGTGTGGTGCAAAACCGGAGCAGATTTTTCTGCCTGCAATAAACTCTGTGTGAACAGGGCCTAAGTCGGACCCCACCTATCAGGCAGTTAGCACCTATCATGTGAATAGGTGATAAATGTTCTTAGACAGGATGCACGATGCATCGAAACTACGATACTGTTTCGATACTGTGCATCCCCAAATGGTTCGATACCGCTATTTCATGTATTTCGATACTAAGCTGCGCAGCCGCACAGCTCAGTAATTGTATTGTAACACATGAATGTATGAGATCGGGGCTGCGGCTGTGTAATACAGCCATTGCCCCGCTCCTGAGTCCTGATAACAGGATGATGCGACGCGGCCAGCGCTGCACTAATGAGCGGCAGCACTGAAGACAGAACATGGCGGGCGCACTACAAACCACCCCCATGTTCTGTCGTCAGTGCCTGAACCGCCGCTCATTACTGCAGCGCCGGCCGCATGACCTCATGCTGACCGCACGCACACTTAATGTCAGGAGCGGGGCAATGACTGTATTACACAGCTGCAGCCCTATAACGGCAGAGATCAGAGAAACCTCTAATCTCCCCCGCTATTCCCCTGAATACTGCAATCAAAGCTAACCGCAGCATTCAGGGGAAAATTAGAAGAGGGGGTGCCCCTTGGATCGCGCAATTGAGGGACATACCATATATGGGCAGACAGCCCATATTTCCTGTTAGGGAATACTTAGGTATGTCCTAACAACTGCCTGTGTACTATTACTACACAGGCTAATGTACTGGCATATAGATACATACCAGTACATTACTATCAGCATATAGATATATGCCAGGACATTACAGTTTAAAAATAAAGTAAAAACATAAAGTAATGTTAAATTTAAAAATATACACACACCTTTTTTTTTTTACAATAAACATAAAAATAAGTCTCAATACATAACATATACACATATTCGGTATTGGCACGGGCATAATAACCTGCACAACAATTTTTTTGCATCATCTATGATGTGTACGCTGTAAAAAAAATAAATAAAAACTGCTTTCTATCACTTATTAATATGAGGCGCGAGGTGTGATGAATTTAATCTCCATGTGCCTCACATTAATAGTAATTAACCCCATCACGTACCTTACACATTAACCCATTATGACTGAGAAACATGACGGGGTTAATTACTATTAATGTGAGGCACATTCAAAATTCATCACACCACGCGCCCCACATCAGAAAACGGAAGAACTTTTTTTTTTATTACTGTTGGCAAAGTATCGAATTGGTATCGAAATTGCAATACTAAACGAAGTATCGGTATCGAAGTCCAAATTCTGGTATCGTGACATCCCTAGTTCTTAGTGGGAAAACCCCTGTCACGGCGCTGGGTGTGGACCCACTGGGCCCTACCGTATAGCGGGATAGCAGCTGGCCAAACAGGTACAGTGCAATGTCTATATTTAAGAAAGGGTACCTGAGGCAATGTAGACAGTAGTGGTAGATTCAGGCTAAGATGAGGCTCCGACAGTAGACAGACACCCGGCGGGGTGCGACACAAATGCAGCGGAGGGCACAACACGACTCCAACTCTTGACAGCACAGAGGCACGGTAGCATGGGATACAGGGTACAGGCAGCAGGAAAGGGTAACTTGGGTACTGGAAAACACTAGGAGACCCTTTGCAATGACAAACTTTAGGTAACATAACAACACTCAGGCAAGGATCGAGAGGGCAGAGCCCCTTTTATAGTCCCGAAGCATTCTGGGCTAATTGCAGTATTCTGCAACTGTGCGCGTACTGGCCCTTAAAGGTCGTGCGCCCACGCCCTGCGGGAGACAGTGTCCGGACCAGGAAGTGAGTGCCTGCGTCTCTCAGGAGGGAGATGCCGCTGGGAACTCACTCGTCCATGGCCGCGGCCGTCAGAGGGTAAGTCAGGACGACGGTCCGCGGCCATAGACGTTACAACCCCTTTAAAGAGTAACTGTAATTTCAGAATTTTGTGGTCAGTGGCATTTTTTCTAAACGCAGGATACTCCTAGATATGATGTTTTTTCAGACTTTTTTCCCATGGGCTTCCCTGTAGGGCATAAAAAAGCCAGAAAAAAAGCATGTGCAAAATTACACAAATTGAAAAACTCCATAAAAAACCGCATGTTACATTTTAATAACGCTAGCGTTTTTAGAATCTCGTGTGTGTGTGTGAGTGAAGGAGGCCTGAGGGTATGTTCACACACAGTGGTTTCGGACGTAATTCGGGCGTTTTATGCCTCAAATTACGCCTGAAAAAACGCCCCTAATACGCCTACAAACATCTGCCCATTGCTTTCAATGGGAATTACGATGTTCTGTTCCCACGAGCCTTTATTTTACGCGTCGCTGTCAAAATACGGCGCGTAAAATGACGGCTCGTCAAAAGAAGTGCAGGACACTTCTTGGGACTTTTTGGAGGCGTTTTTCATTGACTCCATTAAAAAACAGCTCCAAAAACGGCTGTAAAAAACGCAGCGAAAAACGTCTGAAAATAAGGAGCTGTTTTCAGGCGAAAACAGCTCCTGATTTTCAGACGTTTTT
This sequence comes from Rhinoderma darwinii, assembly GCF_050947455.1. Taxonomy (NCBI): domain Eukaryota; kingdom Metazoa; phylum Chordata; class Amphibia; order Anura; family Rhinodermatidae; genus Rhinoderma; species Rhinoderma darwinii. The sequence continues at coordinate 266,990,765 of NC_134689.1, read as the reverse complement.
GCTCACTGCGTGTCAACATACCCTTAAGGTGCAGAGGTCTCACTGTGATTGGTTGCAAGGAAAGTGAGACTGTTGTATACTCTGAGCTCCGCTGGCACATTGGTAGCTAATATGGCTGACACCAGGCTTGTTTGTGTGCCAGAAACTGAAGCAGCAGAAGTCTGGAACACAATCAGCATAAGTTTACATATCCCTCAGCCACATTCATTAAAACTCAGTTTTTCACAATTCCTGACATTTAATTCTGATACACATTCCCTCTCTTAGTTCAGTTAGGGTCACTACTATATTTCAAGAATGTGAAATGTCCGAATATTACTAGAGACAATAATTTAGTTCAGCTTTTATTTTTTTCACATTCCCAGTGGCTCAGATGTTTACATACATGTGGTTAGTATTTGGTAGCATTAGGGCTCGTTCAGATGAGCATGATTCTCGTTCGTGTGCTGTGCTTTGAAACAACGCATAGCACACGGACCCATTGATTTCAATGAAGCTATTCACACATGCATGAGTTTTCACGCACCGAGTGTCCGTTGGGTGAAACTCACTGCATGTCCTATATTGGTGCGTTTTCATGCGCCCAGTCGCCCATTGAAGTCAATAGGAGCGTGTAATCCGCGAACAACAAACTGACGAACATCCGTGTGTTGTCCATGTTTCACTCATCAATTACATTGAAAAAAAAGTGCGGGAGAAACACATGCCACATGCAGAGCACACTGATGCAAAAACGCTACGCACACGGACAGATTTGCGCACTTTTTTACGCGCGTAAATCTGTCTCGCTAGTGTGAATTTAGCCTTCGGCCTAGTTCACACAGAGTTCTTTGCAGACAGAAAAAAAAATTAGGCAGATTTTGAACTGCCAGCGTTGTTTTAAACGTTTTTTTGCCTGTGGACGTTAAATCTAATGCAAGGACAGCCGGCAAAGAACACTGCAAAAATTCTCAAACGTTCGCTGCAGGTTTTTTCTGCCTCCTATTGATTTCAATGGGAGATCAGAAGTGGACACCGTTTAAAAAAAGCATGCCACTTTTTTTTTTATCCCCTCGAGCAGCCAAAAGCCGCCTGGGAAAAAAATGCCTCTGCCTACCATTAAAATCATTGTAGGACGATTTTGGCTGGTTTTGGTGCTGATTCAGATGCTTTTTTGTGTCAAAATCGCCAAAAAAACACCTAGTTGTGAACTTAACTTTACATTGTCTAACGTGGGTCAAACGTTTTGGATAGCCTTCCACAAGCTTTTCACAATAAGTTGCTAGAATTTCGGCCCATTCCTTCTGACCGAACTGGTGTAACTGAGTCAGGTTTGTATGCCTCTTTACTCACACACGCTTTTTCAGTTCTGCAGTTCTGCCCATAAATTTTCTATAGGATTGAGGTCAGGGTTTTGTGATGGCCACTCTATTACTGATCAATTTTGAGCACGTTATGACCTATTTTAGATTTATGCTAATGACTTTCTTAATAGACAACTGGGTGTAGTTTTACCTTTTGACCATGTGGGCATTGTAAAGAGAAGTGTATGACGCTGACCAATCAGCGTCATACACTTCTCTCCATTCATGTACTCCCACACAGCGTGATCTTGCGAGATCATAATGTGCTGTCACTTACACACACATTAACGTTACTGAAGTGCGACACTGCGGTAACGTTTGTGTGGGACTTAATGACAGCAAGCTGATCTCGCGAGATCACGCTGTGAATGACAGCACAGCGTGATCTCGATGTGCTGTGTGAGTAGGTCACACACAAACGTTACAGAAGTGTCGGGAGTGTGAATAGACATCGTGTCCTGGCTGGAAGGAATATCTATTCACTCTCAAGACACTTCAGTAAAGTTAATGTGTGAGTAAGTGACAGCACATCGTGATCTCGTGAGATCACTATGTGCGGAGTACATGAATGGAGAGAAGTGTATGACGCTGATTGGTCAGCGTCATACACTTCTCTTTACAACGCCCACTTGGTCAAAAAGTAAAAACACGCCCAGTTGTCTATCAAGAAAGTCATTAGCATTAAATCTAAAATAGGTCATAACTTAGTTAAAATAGATCGTTTTTCTAAATAAAAACCACTTCTGTAATCAAAGATTAAAGATACACATACATAAATAATCATATAACAAGGATGAGTTACACCGTTGTAGACCAGACCCAGAACAGCAAAACAAATTGCCATAGAAGTATATATACTGGAAAATGTAGGGACCTCTGTACTTAAAGAGGCTCTGTCACCACATTATAAGTGCCCTATCTTCTACATAATGTGATCGGCGCTGCAATGTAGATAACAGCAGTGGTTTTTATTTAGAAAAACTATAAATTTTGACCAAGTTATGACCTATTTTAGTTTTATGCTAATTACTTTCTTAATAGACAACTGGACGTGTTTTTACTTTTTGACCAAGTGGGCGTTGTAAAGAGAAGTGTATGACGCTGACCAATCAGTGACCAATCAGCGTCATACACTTCTCTCCATTCATGTACTCAGCACATAGTGATCTTACGAGATCATGATGTGCTGTCACTTACTTACACATTAACAAAAAAGTCATTAGCATAAATCTAAAATAGGTCATAACTCTGTCAAAATTGATCGTTTTTCGAAATAAAAACCACTGCTGTTATCTACATTACAAGGGCCGATCACATTATGTAGGAGATAGAGCACTTATAATGTGGTGACAGAGCCTCTTTAACAGGAAGCAAATATTATAACTAATGTAAAAAATGTACTAGTAATATGTAAATTACCCTCTTAGAAGTAAGGAGCTGACATTGTGTACAAATACTTGCTTACCCTTAAATATTCTTATGTTGGCTGACTGGTGCCCTCCCGACGTGTGTTTCAGCGTCTCAAACCTTCATCTGGTGATGGGAATTAGTTAAAGTAGCAGTGTTTAAATACTCCTATTGGGGAATAAAGCACAGGTGTGCTATATCGGATGAGCCAGAAGACCCAATCAGTGAACTGCTGTGTTGGATCTACGGGGACAGAAAGTGTAAAGCCCCCAGGTTTGTTTGTATCAGCGCCATCTTTGGAATCATAGAGCTCTAGGTAGAGTAGGGGGAAAGAATGATAGCAACAAGTAATACATGAATACTCTCTAGGATCGCAAAAAGGTAGCAACATTATAAATAGAGTCCCAGTGTGAAACAATGAATGCATGATTGATATACAATTGACAATACACTGTGTTCCAAACTATTATGCACATTGGATTTAAGTGTCCTAAACATTTAATTACTAGTTTTTCAATTAAACTCATGGATGGTATTGTGTCTTAGGGCTCTTTGGATCATTGTAATCAATCTCAGACACCTGTGATAATGAGTTTGCTAGGTGTGCCCAATCAAAGGAAAACTACTTAAGAAGGACGTTCCACATTATTAAGCAGGCCACAGGTTTCAGGCAATATGGGAAAGAAAAAGGATCTCTCTGCTGCCTAAAAGCGTGAAATAGTGCAATACCTTGGACAAGGTATGAAAACATTGGATATTTCAAGAAAACGTAAGCGTGATCATCGTACTGTGAAAGGATTTGTGGCTGATTCAGAGCACAGACGGGTTCATTCAGATAAAGGCATAATGAGGAAGGTTTCTGCCAGACAAATTAATAGGATTAGGAGAGCAGCTGCTAAAATGCCATTGCAAAGCAGCAAACAGGTATTTGAAGCCGCTGGTGCCTCTGGAGTCCTGCGAACCTCAAGGTGTAGGATCCTCCAGAGGTTTGCAAGTGTGCATAAAGCTATTATTCTGCCACCCCTAAACAATGCTCACAAGGAGAAACGGTTGCAGTGGGCTCAGAAATACATGAAGACTAATTTTCAAACCGTGTTGTTTACTGATGAGTGCCGTGCAACCCTGGATGGTCCAGATGGATGGTTGGTGAATGGCAAGAAGGGGTCCTATGTTAACATGTAACTTGGCCTGCTAAGTTTTTTTTGATTGAAAGAGCTTTTGATTTCTGTAAATATGACCTCCTGATGCTGCAAATTCAACAAATTACCATTTCAGTTCTCTTTACAACCTTTAAAATGTTTTGATCTCTGTTGTGCATAATAATTTGAAACCGTGCATTTTGAGTTTTTTTCTTCTAAAAAAAACTGTTATCATTAGGAGATTTGTTAAATAAAATTTGCATTATACTCCAACGGTTGATGGCTTGAAGATTATACGGACTGTCATTTGCATCGACTATTTTGGAAAATCTGCGAAAAATAACACTTGCATAATAATTTGGAATGCGGTGTAGATCAATGACAGTACATAGTTAGAAGATTAAAAAAATAATTCATGCAAAGTACATTTAGTATAAAAGTTCAAAAACAGTGTACAATACTCAATATAGCCCTCATATAGGGATCTAGTCCCTACATGAAAACCATTTAATAAGGGTAATATAAAAAATATATACATATGTATATACACACAAGAAATATATGTATATTTAATTTTTAAAAAAAAGTAGTTTGCTGTTGTACATGGATTGATTTGTATGTTTCGCAGCAAAGTATGATCATCTCTAGGAGAGAGAACACGTCTTCTCCCTGAACAGTATGATGGCTGCGTGGTCCCAGGGTGTTTAAGGCCTTATTCACACGACTGTGAATAATGGGCGTCAAAAAATAGGACATGTCCTGTTTTTGGCCGTGTTAACGGCCCCCATCGAAGTCAATGGATCCGTTTTTAATGGCTGTCAATACATGTAACAACCGTTAAAAACGGATCTGTGACATGGGGATTGGCAAAGGAACTACAAGTTCCCTTGCTGACTATCGGTGGCTCAATGACATACTCACCGATGCAGCGCCGACCTCTTCAGGTGTGGTCTCTCGTCTTCACAGGTTCTGGGAAGGCGACGCAATGATGTCATCGTGTCGCCTTCGCAGATTCCATGAAGACGAGACCACACGTGAAGACAAGCTGCGTCGGTGAGTGTCATCGCGTCGCCTTCGCAGATTCCGTGAAGACGAGAGACCTTACCTGAAGAAGACACCGCTGCATTAGTGAGTATGTAGGGCATTCATGTCGGGCTGTGTGGCATCATATACAGGGGGGGCAGTGCGGCATCATTTGCATCGGGGGCAGTGCGGCATCATCTGCATCGGGGCTGTGTGGCATCCTATACAGGGGAGCTGTGTGGCATCCTATACAGGGGAGCTGTGTGGCATCATATACGGGGAGGTGTGTGGCATCATATACGGGGAGTTATTTGGCATCATATACAGGGGGGTTGTGTGGCATCATATACAGGGAGGTGTGTGGCATCATATACAGGGAGGCTGTGTGGCATCATATACAGCGAGGCGTGTGTCATCATATACAGGGAGGCGTGTGGCATCATATACAGGGAGGCTGTAAATTTCGTCTAGGTGAACATGTGACCTTCCTTTGGTTGTTTTCAGGGGGCTGGGAAAAAAAAACCTGACCAATGAAATTCATCAGTTTTTTTAACGGCCATGAAAAACTGATGCAAAATGGATGTCAAATGGCCATTAAAAAAAGACAGACGGACTGGAAATGGATGAAAATTTAGAGACGCAGTGATGCAAAACGGCCATGAAACTTGAATATTATCAATGGAACAGATAAATGTGGTACCTTCAGCTGAGTGTTTGGAAATTGCTCCCAAGGATGTACCAGACTTGTGGAGGTTCACAAGTATTTTTCTGATGTCATGGCTGATTTATTTTTATTTTCCCATGATGTCAAGCAAAGAGGCAAGTAGGCCATGTAGGTAGGCCTTAAAATACTGCCACAGGTACACCTCGAAATATCTGAAATTATGTGAATAAGCCTATCAGAAGCTTCTAAAACAATGACATTGTTTTCTGGAATTTTCCAAGCTATTTAAAGGCACAGTCAACTTTCCGTATGTAAACTTCTAGGCCACTGGGAATGTGATGAAAGAAATAAAAACTGAAATCATTGTGTCTAGTATTATTCAGACAGTTCACATTCTTGAAATATATACTAATGATCCTAACTAACCTAAGAGAGGGAATGTGTACTAGGATTAAATGTCAGATATTATGAAAAACTTTGATTCAATGAATGTGGATGTGGTGTATGTAAACGTATGATTTCATCTGTAGATTTTTAGCAGGAAGTATGCTTTAATCATAGTATAATGAAAAGATATTCAACTTTCTCATATACTTTTATATTCTGTGACATGGTCACTGCTGAATGAAGGAGAACATGTAATGCTTTGCCATTTACAGCAGACAGAATGTGTGTTTGACCAGGGAACAGGCCATTTCCCCAGACTTGGTCTTCTGGAAGACCTGGAACAAGGGTCTGCTTGCTGGAGTGAGCAGAGAAGGGTAGGCTCCCACTCCACCAGTACAAGCCTGGACTATTACTATCAGATGGCTACCATTAAGCACTACTTCTTCAATGTAATGTAGGCCGAAGGGGCTCTCAGCCTGGGCAAGGAGAGAAGCCAAAGCTCCCAACCTCGGAAAAACAGGCATTGCCAGCCTGTGGGAGTCAAGAAGTTTTGGCAAAGAACAAAATTGTGTTTAGAGGTTCTCTGTAGGCCTAGAATCTGATAGCAAGGGACACTATATGTTTAGTTAGTGGCCAGGCGGTTTACGATCTATTTAGCTGTACTATTGATGTGTTTTGTCTTTTCTGCACGAGGAAATATTAAAACTGGCTGAGGCTAGTTGTACGAGACCCTCTTTTAGAGTATAATTGCTTTGTGTGACAACCATCTAACCCACGAAAGTGTGCTCTTTCCCCTGAAAAGCTATGGTTTGTTCCAGTTTCTCACCATTTTTAAAATTTCTCCTTACTGTCCGTGAATCCAAACATCATTGGTTACATTCACAAGCAGGAGAAAGCTGAAACATATTCTATGCATATTATCAATATTAACACATAAAGAGGGCTACAGATATAAATAAAGTAAAAAGAAAAAGACATTTCCTTTCAGAAGTGCGATTGTGTGTGTGTGTGTGTGTGTGGGGGGGGGGGGGGGTTTAGATAACAACATAGTATTACAGAATTTATATTTAATATTTTTGTATGTTCACCAAAGGTTGGATTACAGTAAATTTGAACAAACATGTTTCACTCGATATGCAGCTTAATCTGAGATGAAAAAAAACACTTATCATGGGAAAATAAGTAAGTAGAACATTCGGTTGTTTTTAGTGCAAAGTCCTATGGTGCTTTCTCTGACTTAATTATACATAAATAACCTACGCTTCAATGCATAAAACGAAAAAAAAAAGTCTGGAATGGAGAATATGAATTATAGTAAAACACCAGGAACCTCCTTACTGAAGCTTTTTTGCCTTAGTACATTTGTAAAAATTACCCGATGATCTTTTCTCCATGTTTTAGTAGCTTGTAGTTTATATCACTATCATTGCTGATATGAAATTTTCTTCCCCGAGCACCAACTTCCTGCTGAATTTGTGTTTTATACACAGGAGACAATCAGAACAAGCAGTGTAAAGCATGTTATGTGGACGCAGCAGCATGAGAAATGAGGCAAGTACCTCAGACGTCCATTACACAATGCAGTTAAAGGCTATGTAAACCTTTTGAATGGCATTTATTTTAAATAAAAAGGTTAGTCCGTGTGATTAGTTCAACTTTATAAATAGTTTTTATAAGAAATTTGTTTTACTTTTTGAGATACAGCTGCTCTGTATTCTCTATACAGAGCAGCTGTATCGTGCGCTGAGACCTGAATCCGTCAGTTCCGCGGACCTGACGGGTTCAGTGTCGGTGGGTCCTGCGTGTCTGACACACAGGATCCACCTGTAATCTATCACATCTAAGTTATGAACTTAGATGTAATAGATTACAGGTGGATCATGTGTATCAGAGACATGAAGGACCCGCTTCCACTGATCCCATCTGTCCTGCGGACCTGACTGGAGCAGGATTTAGAGAAAGATACAGCTGCTCTGTATAGAGAATACAGAGCAGCTGTATCTCAAAAAGTAAAAAGAATTTTCAATAAAAATTATTTACAGTCGGACTGACTGACCTTTTAATTTAAAAAAAAAATGCCATTCAAAGGTTTACATAAGTTTTCCTGTTAGAACAGCCTTTTTCTATATGCTCTATTAAGGCATATGGATATCCTAGAGCAAGTCTCCTGCTTGAGACCCTATTGTATCAGTTAGAGCAGTGAGCTGCTTGAAAGAGGACTCCGTGCTCTATGGACAAACATATTGGGCCCCACCTCTTAATCATTGAATACAGGTGTTTCATTCATGCCATTGCCACAGGGGTATAAAATCCAGCACCTAGCCATGCAGTTTGTCTTTACAAACATTTGTGAAAGAATGGGTCATTCTAAACAGCTCACTGAATTTGAGCGTAGTACTGTAATAGGATGCCACCGTTGCAACAAGTCAGTTTGTTAAATTTCATTCCCTCCTAGATATTCCACGGTGAACTGTGAGCGATATTATTCAAAAGTGGATGCGTTTAGGAACCACAGCCACAAAGTGGCAGACCAAGTAAAGTTACAGAGCAGGATCGCCGAGTGCAGAGTCGCATAGTGCCTAAAAGTCACCAATGCTCTGCTGACTCAATAACTGCAGTGCTCCAAATCTCCTCTGGCATTAACATCCTAACAAAAACTGTACACTGGGAGCTTCATGGCATGGGTTTCCAGGGCCCAGCAGCTGCATGCAAGCCATACATCACAAAGCACAATGCCAAGCATCGAATGGAGTGGTGTAAAACACCCAGCCACTGCACTTTTAGAGTAGTTAAAATGTGTTCTGTGGAGTGACGAGTCACACTTCTCTATCTGGTAGTCTGATGGATGAGTCTGGGTTTGTCAAATGCCAGGAGAACGTTACTTGCCTGACTGCATTGTGCCAACTGTAAAGTTTAGCGGAGGAGGGATAATGCTATGGAGTTGTTTTTCAGTGGTTGGCCTAGGCCCCTTAGTCCCAGTGAAGAGAAATCTTAATACTTCAGCATACCAAGACATTTTGGACAATTGTATGCTTCTAACTTTGGGAACAGTTGGGGGGAGGCCCTTTCTCTGTTTCAGTATGACTATGCACAAAGCAAGATCCATAAAGGCATGGTTGGTTTAGAAGACCTTAACTGACCCACACAGAGCCCCACCTCAACCTCATTCAACACCTTTGAAATTAACTTCAACAGAGATTGTGAGCCAGGCCCTGTCGTCCAACATCAGTGTCTGACCTCACGAATAACCCCATCCTGTTGGCAGCGCTACACAACCCCCCCCCCCCGTGTAGGTAGCTCCATTGGGGCTCCCTCGACCGGAATCCCCGGCCAGAGCAATGCCGGAGATTCTGGCCAGAGATTCCGCTCCTAGAGGTAGCCCCTGATGTCACTGTAAATATATGGACAGTGATGCAAGGGTTCCTCCAGCAGAGGAATTCCAGTCGAGAAGGGAGCCTGAATGGAGCTACCTACATGGAGGGGGTGTGTAGCGCTGTCAACAGGGTGGTGTGTGTGGGGCGCTATCTACAGCAGTGGAATACCAGGCCAGTGCTTCGGCAATGCTCTGGCTGGGGATTGCACTCCTATAGGGGGGATGTGATACTATCTATAGGATGTGTGTGTGTGACATTATCTACAAGGGGGTTGTGGCAATATCTGCAGAGGGCTTGTGTGGCAGTATCTACAGAGGGCACTGTGGCAGTATCTACAGGGGGCACTGTGGCAGTATCTACAGGGGGCACTGGCAGTATCTACAGGGGGCACTGTGGCAGTATCTACAGGGGGCACTGTGGCAGTATCTACAGGGGGCACTAGCAGTATCTACAGGGGGCACTGTGGCAGTATCTACAGGGGGCACTGGCAGTATCTACAGAGGGCACTGTGGCAGTATCTACAGAGGGCACTGTGAGAGTATGTAAAAAGGGGTTGCCCAATATTGACATCCTTGTGGCTGCCAACTGAGCAGCACTTAAACTGGAAAACTGGATTGTTAAAATTATCACAAGGTGTAAACTCGCAATTTTTCGGTAAGTTTAAACCTAGCGGTATTATTATAGTAATGTAGTATTGTTATAGTAATGTAGTATTCTAGTACTGTAGTATTATAGTAATATAGTATTGTTCTAGTAATGTAGTATTATAGTAATGTAGTATTGTTCTAGTAATGTAGTGCTATAGTAATGTAGTATTATTGTAGTAATGTAGCAGTGTTAAAGGAATGCGGTATTATAGTAATATAGTATTATATTCAATGTAGTATTGCTATAGTAATATAGTATTGTCAGAAGTAATGTAGTATTAGGCTGGGTTCACACGACCTATTTTCAGACGTAAACGAGGCGTATTATGCCTCGTTTTACGTCTGAAAATAGGGCTACAATACGTCGGCAAACATCTGCCCATTCATTTGAATGGGTTTGCCGACGTACTGTGCAGACAACCTGTCATTTACGCGTCGTCGTTTGACAGCTGTCAAACGACGACGCGTAAAAATACAGCCTCGTCAAAAGAAGTGCAGGACACTTCTTTCAGACGTAATTTGAGCCGTTCTTCATTGCCGCTCAAAATTTACGGCTGTCAGAGAAGCCTCGCAAAATGCGAGGAGGAGCATTTACGTCTGAAACAAGGCAGCGGTTTTCTCCTGAAAACAGTCTGTCTTTTCAGATGTAAATGCCTGCTATCGTGTGCACATACCCTTATAGTAATATAGTATTGATATAGTAATGTAGTATTGATATAGTAATGTAGTATTGTTATAGTAGTTCAAATAACTAATTGATTAACAATAATTTTGTATTGTATCAAGTTTGAAAGAATTGCGGGCTGTCAACGCCTCTGCTGTAACTACCATAGAAACAGTAACGAAGGGCAGAGATTGTGAATAGACATCCCGTGGAATGTCTATTCACTGTCTAAACACTTCAGTATCGTTAATGTGTTAGTATAAGACAGCACATAGCGATCTAAAAGGATCCCTATTCGCTGACTAAATGAATGGAGAGAAGTGTATGACCCTGATTGGTCACTGATTGGTCAGCATCATACACTCCACTGTACAACGCCCACTTGGTCTAAAGTAAAAACACGCATTAAGCAACTCATTAGCATAAATCTAAAATCGCTAATAAAGTGGTGAAAACAGATTGTTTTTTTAAATAAAAAGCATTACTGTCACCTACATTATAGCGCCGATCTCCTTATGTAGGAGATAGGGCACTTATAATGTGGTGACAGAGCCTCTTTAAGCTATGTAAGCTGTCTTTTTCATTTTATGCTGTTCATTGTTTGGAGACCCTATTATACCGGGCACAGAAAACAGTGTCGTTATTGCAGGCCAGACATAATATATTCTCATCTATAGATTCAAGGTTATACAAGGGGTTACGTGAGCCAGCAAAGCAGCTACTTAAGTGAAATATCTGCCGTTCTCTTGGATTGCCAATTTCATGCTGTAAAACTCTGTAAGTGGCAATTTTGCTATTAACCCTCAAAAGACAATTGTGTGCTGGAGTAATGGCTTATCTTCCTAATAATTGGAATCCCAGTCCTTTAAAAAGGGGCTTTATAAATAATGCATTATTTTTTAAATAAATAATATTTGTATATTAGGAAGATCCCATCTCTAAAGGCTGCAGAGATCAGCTGAATTATTTTAGCTGGAGCTCCACCACTATTTTCAGAAAATTAAGTATCAGCATGGTATTTATAAGATTCGTATTGACACATATAGTGGGGACTATGTTAAGACTGGTGGTTTATACTTCGGTATGAATTAGGTGCATCTCTAGCAAATTAGGCAGATCTTTTAGCCTTCTATGCACCAGAATGTCAAATCTAGAGTTGCTCTTTCATTTAAACCAATTTTTGAAGTAAAATAAAGTAAATTTGTCGGGACATGGAAAGCCCCATGCCCTTCTTCTAAATCCTGCGAATTTTGCCGCATTTGCGCCTATTCATACGCCAGTTTTGTTAAATGATTATTGCATATTCTTCTTCTAAACTAAAGCTGGCCATACACATGAAACTACTGTCGGGCGAAAGCTTGTTTGGCCGACAGTTATTTCTCCCGTCTCCCCCATAAACATGCATGCTTGCTGAGCGTGCATGTTTATCTCGATGGGGAGAAGGGACTAGTCTACTGCCAGACTCCCCTGGCAGTGGCTTATCTTTTTTGGGAACATTGGATTGGGCATGTTCAAATCCACAATATCCCAATCCTTCTTTTCCCTGTCATCGGCCATTGGGGAAGAGTCCAGACCTATTAGATAATCGGCTGATCCTGTGAAATTGGCGGGTTCAGATGAGTTTTGTCTAATATGTATGGGCAATTTTAAAGTATTTCCAGCCAAAATAAAACGAATCATTCAGTAAATATTAAGTCCCCAAGGAATTCTTGAGTATCAAGGGACACAACCAGTACCAAGGACAGACATGCTAGAAGCACAGGGGCCCAATAGGAAAAGGGGCCCAGCACCATCTTATGAAAAATAATTGCACTTCTTATTCTCTACTTCATGGCATGTAAAAGTGTCACGTGCCTGTAGAAGTAGTGACTGTCTTGGGGCCTGCAGAATGGTGTGGACCCACTGTGTTACAATTGGATTTGGAATGGGGCTAAACTGGGGAGCGGAGTCTAAAGGATAGCTAGGTGTTCACCCTTTAACCTCCGTACGGAGATGTGGACTTGGCTGCTAGTATCCCCAGGTCGCTACTCCCAGAGTACTCTCCCTTGGCAACGGCCGATGAGGACAGATGAGGTAAAATAACAGCAGGCAAGATGAAGATTCCGGTATTAGCGTAGGTCAGGGCAGGCGGCAGACAGTTAACCGGCAAATAGTCAGGGCAAGCAGGCAAGGTCCTGTTTAGGCCCTGTTCGGTAACAGATTATCCAAATACAAGTCTCAGGAGACTACAACTAGCAAGCTAAAGTAAAGAAACAAATTTCTCGAGCAAAGGGGAGGTACCATAAGTATCCGGGAAATCTGGGTGAATTGGCGTACACTGGCCTTTTAAAAAAGGGCCAGTCATCACGCGAGCACTATAGTGGCCAACAGAGAAATAGCAGGAAAGTGGCAGCAAGGGAGGCCGCATAGACCAGGGCAGAGGTGCGGCATTGGCCAGGAACCAGAAGACGCTGGGTAGTGGTGAGTATATTGCGATTGGAGACGGCACTGTTAATGATTGCCATGGCTCATAATTACTAGTGGTTTACAGTCCACCATAGAAATTAGAACATTATTGAAGTACTGGCTAGAAAGGAGCTCTATGACGAGCACCTCACACTTGAAAAACTAGCTGTTACAAAGCAAGGGGCCACATAACTTTCTTGCACAGGGGCCCTATGCTGTCTATGTCTGCCTCCAATACTGTATATATGTCTCCAGTAAATTTTGTTAACTTGATGTTGACTTTCACATTTGTACATAAGCATACGATCTCTCATGATTAGTTGGGTCCATCAGGTTTCCATTTTTTTCCTGGGTTTTTCCTATTCTGACTGTCAAAGAGCAAAAAAAACGTTGTCAATAAAGTGTATACATAGCCTAAGGCTGGGTTCACACGACCTATTTTCAGGCGTAAACGAGGCGTTTTACGCCTCGAATTACGCCTGAAAACACGGCTCAAATACGTCGACGACCTGTAATTTTACGCGTCGCTGTCAAAAGACAGCGTCGTCAAAGAAGTGCAGTACACTTCTTGGGACGTAATTTGAGCCGTTTTTCATTGACTTCAATGAAGAACAGCTCCAAATTACGGCCGTAATTGACGCCTCGCAAAACGCGAGTACGAGCAATTACGTCTGAAATGCAGGGGCTGTTTTCTCCTGAAAACAGCTCTGTAATTTCAGCCGTAAGTGTCGATATCGTGTGCACATACCCTAACAGTTATTACTACCCTGATGATCCCTGGGGGTTACCTGAGGTCATTCACGATTCAAATGGGTCAACTGGTTGTCTCTGTACCCTTCTGGATTTCACTGTGAATTGTTGGAGAGTATTTGGACATTTCAAACATTTTGAGATTGGAAAAAATTGGTGAACTCCATGATCTTAGTGCAGTTACACACCACCGAGTGGCACTCAAGCCATTTTTCACGGCATCCGAGTTGCACCCGATAGTTTTACGGAGCCATTCACTTCAAGCGGGTGAATCGGGTCCATGAAAACGGACCGGACTTTCCGATCCATGGAAAGATAGAACATGTCCTACCTTTCCACGTTTCATGGACGGGGCCCGGCCGGCAGCCCCTGTTGTGTGCATGAGGCAATAGGGCACCACTTATTTCCAGATCGAAAAGGCCCTAAAGAACTACCAAAATGAATTTCACATTGCTCGTGACAACACATTCTAAGAAAAGGTCCATTTAAATCAATGACCGTTTGCTTAGGATGTTGTCACATGTTGATTTCCAGTAACAGAAATCTATGAGCAGCACTAAAGGTATAGAAGCCTTTCATTCTGGAAGTCCGTATTGGTCCGACATCCCAGACTTCATAGATACATATAAGAGGATTTCATTAGTGAATATGAAAAGATAATTTTAATTCTGTTTTCCCTTTAAAGGGGACCTGTCACCAAATTTTCATAATACAAGCTGCATTCTTTATTAAATAGATCTCTTAGACCTGATGAGATGGATGTACTTGCATTGAAAATCCATGTTAGAATGGCTGCATAATCCTTCCTGTCTGATATTAAAATTAGCATTTTATGAGTCCAAGTATATGCATGATGTCATCTCAATCTACTCTAATAAGAGTCCCTCCTCCCCCGCACCATGCTGATATCTCGCACATTCTCAGTACAAGCTGGAGTCTCTGGTTCTGCAGTGAGTGACGGCGTCTTCTAGCGGCAGTAGTGTGGAATTACAGCTTCTAACACCATCTGCTGCTTTCTTTTACTGTAAATACAGGAAAACGGCAGCTTGTACTCCGTATTTGCGAGATTTCATCATGGTGTGGGGGAGGAGGGACACTGGCAGGTGTTTGTCAACTCTAGGTGGGAGGAGATTGATGTTATATCATTCATATACTTGGACTCATGCATATACTTATAACAAAAACAGAAAAACCCTCCAAAGTGTCATAAATCCAAGGTGATACCGTATCATAATAATGCAAGGCTTACCAGAAGAGGTTGTGCAACCTCCAGGCACATCTCTGTACAGCACTTGTAAGGTGAATAGTCCTCCAGTGAAGGTGTCGCATCCAGGTCTCCAGCCTGCAGATCTCTGAACACGAGATCACAAAACAATGTAGAAAAGGGAGGAGGAAAAAGCAGGATTTCAAATGGCCGCTGACACAGCAGTAGTAAAAAGTATAAAAAGATCTATTCTATATACAACGCGTTTCAAGACCGCTTCGGCCTCTTCATCAGGTACATCTGGAATATTGTGCATGCCTGTAGCTGTCCTGTGGCGTTTTATATGACACTTAATCGCAGGATAGCGAAGGATCTAATGAGCATGTGCAAAGGCTCTGCAGCTACACAGGACAGGGTGAGAGGAGGAGAGGGAGCTCTACAATGTGCATGCAAGTTCACCGCAAATTTTACATCGCTGGTGGACGGAACTATTGTTAACTGGGAGTACCAAAAGGTCTGGCATTGCAGGTGACTATGTAGTCAGAGGGGTGTTTACCAAAATAGGTTACAATTGACGAAATGTTCAACAGCCTATAGGAGGTGTATTTAGCGATAATTTGCGTGATGAGACTATTCCTTCGAGAATCACTATGAGTTTGGGTTAAGAATAACCCCGAGAATGATGATATATCCATCTTTCTAAACTCGTTCTTCATCTTTTAATTATATAATTGGGCCAAACATGGGCTAATTTGTTTTAATTTTTTTTGGAACTTATGGGATCAGTCGGGAAGGGTGAAATCATACTGGTCCTAACCTGTCCACCTTGCTCTCCCTGCTTCTTCAATACAGTATCAGATGACGCCTAGATGTCGCGTAATGGCATGATGTCACATGACATTGCATTGCAAAAGGTCGTAAATTCTGCGATTAATTATTATTATTTTTTTTAATAAAATATTCTGTACTTTTGCACTGTAAACACAAACCACAATAGAAAGTCTGAGTCTGTAGACTGCTCACTCCACATTCCGAGGAAAGCTGAGCAGAGCCGATCAGAAACTAAGCGGCTCGGCTTATGTTGCTTATGCAGCGATCGGAGAGGGTCTCGGTGCTCGGAACCGCATTGATCAAAACTTCTGACATGTCTCCATGAGATGTCAAAAGTTTTATGAAAGTATAGGTACACTTTAATGTCTTTGGATGTTGCTACAGGACGCTTTGAGATGGAAACTAAACTTGTGGTTTTCTTGTCTGTCTTATTTCTACTCTTTTACGTGTGAAGTCAAATTTATAAAAATTAGCACCGATCAACAACATAGCGAGTGGTTAATGATCAAAAGACATGAATTTATATGTAATAGTAATCGTACGTTGTCTTTCCGGCCAATATTACCACACCGGTGTCGTCCGGTAACGACTAGCAGATGCCTGTTCACACAAGGGGATGTACTGCCGAAACATGATAATTTTTAGGTCATCTAAAAAAGATTCAATCAATCACAAAAGAGGAATTTCTAGCTGGTTGTGCAATCGCTGTTCATGTTTACACTGGACAATGATTGCAAACTTTTACTCAATAGTACGATTTCTTTTTTTACACGATAATTGCCATGTGTAAAAGAATCTTCAGCACTTAGGTTAGTTTCTCCAAATCTAATCAATCTCAATATAGAAGTAATATGCATCTAGGTTTTCTGTTTTGACTTTGTGGTGGGTGATGTTTGCTCATGTGAGTTTTTAGTGAGGTTGAAATCTATATATAGTAAAAGGAAGAGCTAACCAAGGTATAGGAAACTTAGTTCATAATCTTAAATGAAAAGTGTGAACTTTATCTGTAAATAGTGTTATGACTCTAAATGCTACATATGTGTGAATTTCCCAAAATGTAGTTGTGATTGAGAATTGGACATAGTTGCTTGTAAAGATTCTTGATTGAACCTTAAAAACAACTTTAGAAATTGGCTGATCATGCATCGGTGTCAGAACATATGCGCTATAAAATAAGATTGTCAACTGCACTAGAGGAGTTATTATGGATGTCATGGGGGTCTCTCAGAAGGCCTCCATCTATAAGCCAGAGCCGCTTAGTATGAGCGGCTCCCGCTCTGGTGGACACAGTTTAGGTCCTGTCCTATTTGCTGGATAAAATAGCGCAGCATGCAGCGCTATTTTGTCCAGCACAACGACGACAAAAAAACAGAAATGAATCATTAAAGTCAGAGGGTTCCGCCTGGCGCCGTTAGTATTGTCCAATGACGGAACAAAATAGCAAAAATACTGGCGCTGATTTGAACACAGCCTTACATGTAACTTTTTGACTCTTCTCATTTTTATTGTATGAGTGCCGCACCTCTTCATTGTTTACATGATTTTCCTTACTGTTCGTACTTGCATGCGCCGTTACAGTTGTAGAACCTGTGCAAGGTATTGCACCATTGTCCTATTCAACTGAATGGGACAGTGGTGCAATACCTTGCACCCTTTCCGATTTTATTATTGATGGCCTATCCTAGGGATGGGCCATCAATTTTAAAAACCCGGATAACCCCGTTTAATTAGTCTTTCTGCTCTTACCCTTGTCTGCTGCATTTTATATGTTGTTGGTTAAAAGTCTTGAAAAATCTTATGATGTTATAAAATGTGACAGCCGTTGACTTTTGACAGCAGATCTTTCCATCGGCTTTGTGTCCAAAAGTGAGGCAACCTGGGGCTTGCAAACCGTGACTTCAAAAGCAGTTCTCACTGGCTGGAGGCGCAGTTGCTGTGTTCGGTTTTAATGCGTGATGAGCTACAAACAGCTGGGACATTTAATTTTCTGAAGAACGGGCTCATGTTCTGCTAAGCATGACTCGATTGTATCATGATCGCTCTGACGCTGCAGCTTTTTTTTCTTACATCTGTCACTTTTAGGGTTATTTTCCATCTTTTGACATAGATACATTTGAACATATCGAGAAATTGACATCCCAGGGAGTCAAAAAGAAGTAAATTATTATATTTTGGGCCCTAGTCAGAAATATGATTCCTTATGTTAAGTATTCTGCACAAGGTGATTTTTTTTTTATAGATCATTGACTTGTTGACTGTATACTGTGAAACCTAGTTCTCGATGTATTGTATGTGTACTGCAGGGGGTATACACCATGTCTTTAGGGTGTGCTTGCACTGTCATCATGCTGAGCAGCACAGTGTATAATTATATCCTTGGGGCTACTTCAATGTTTATTTTAGTAGGGAGTATTTGGCTTAAAAACATTGAAATACTCAAGAAAATTTACTAATCAAAATGCGCCAGAATGCTGGCTCAAATTCATTTATAAAGTGTTTTGGACCAAAGTAAGCCAACAAAGAGGAGGTATAAAGTTAGACAGAAGTGTCTAAAAATGCGCCAAATTTATCAACCAGCATGAGACACTGATAAATTTGGCACATCTAGTCTAAATTTAAGACAGTGGGGAAGATATATCAAAACTGGTGCAAAATAAAAAGTAGAGTCGCTGTGCATGTCAACCAGTCAGGTTGCTCCTTTCATTTTCCAAAGGGTCTCTGAAAAATGAGAGTTGGAATCTGATTGGTTGCCATGGGCAATGACTCCACTTTTCCTTTGCACCTGTTTTGATATATCTCTTCCAGTATTCGTAAATCGGCCCCACTGCTGTAGAGCATGCAGATAGGACATGTCAGGTAAAAATTGTTCTTTTGCATTAAGTTAAAAAATTAATATTTGTACAGTGTTAGGCTATGTTCACATCCCGCTTGGAGCATTCATCGCAGATTCCGTCATATTTGCGCGAAAAATATCCATTGCATGCAGCGCTATTTTTTCCGTCAAAACGACAGACACATGACCGTACCTAATGATACACATTATAAGTCAATGGAGTCTGTCAGGCGCCGTTTGTGTCCTTCCGGCACAATTTTATTGTTCTGCTCTTGTGAAGGAGCAGAACAACGGAATTCAAGAACGCAGATGTGAAAGAGGTCTTAGCCAGTAGATAAAAAAAAATTTTTGATCAACTACTGAGAAGTATCCATTTTTATTGTTTAAAATGCACAAATATAGTGGTGGTAAATATTTAATTGCCTGAAACAATCTAACTAGATTGCACTGATATAAGTATAGGAAACACTGTAGTCACAAAAAACTCTGAAAAATACTTGTAAGCCTGGAGCTTCCCCTTGTTCCTCGCTACCACTGTCCTTGTCCATGCATCGCTGTATTGATCATTGAATATTTAGATCATTGAATATACAGGCACAGGTTCTGCGCCTGTATATTATGTGGAAACTTAATAGTGTAACTGTAGTTTATGAGTAAGAACACTATATATATATATATATATATATATATATATATATATATATGCAATTCCCCCAATATACTCTTATTAACAAAATCATCCTGCTGGAGGATGGAATGGTTCAAAGCTACCGATAGGAGCCATATAGAAATAAAATTCCCTGTGGCTACCTTAGAGTACTAATAACTGAGGGAAAAGCAGATACAGGGGAAACTAAAGAAAAGCAGCTGGCAGGCAGTCGGTCAGATATATTATATATATATATATATATATATATATATATATTTTATTTTTTTTTAACCCCTTAAGGACGCAGCCTAGTTTTGGCCTTAAGGCTCAGAGCCCATTTTTCAAATCTGACATATATTTCACTTTATGTGGTAATAACGTCGGAATTTTTAAACCTACCCAAGCGATTCTGAGATTGTTTTCTCGTGACACATTGGGCTTCATGTTCGTGGTAAAATTTGGTCGATATATTCAGTGTTTATTGGTGAAAAATTGCAAAATTTAGAGAAAATTTTGAAAAAATGGCATTTTTCAGAATTGAAATGCATCTGCTTGTAAAACAGATGGTTATACCACCCAAAATAGTTACAAGTTCACATTTCCCATATGTCTACTTTAGATTGGCATCGTTTTTTGAACATTATTTTATTTTTCTTGGACGTTACAAGGCTTAGAACATAAACAGCAATTTCTCATATTTTTAAGAAAATTTCAAAAGCCTTTTTTTTAAGGTACCTCTTGAGTTCTGAAGTGGCTTTGTGGGGCCTATGTATTAGAAACCCTGATAAAACACCCCATTTTAAAATCTAGACCCCTCAAAGTATTCAAAACAGCATTTAGAAAGTTTTTTAACCCTTCAGGCATTTCACAGGAATTAAAGCAAAGTGGAGGTGAAATTTGCAAATTTAATTTTTCTTGCTGAATTTCAATTTTATTCATTTTTTTTCTGTAACACAGAAGGTTTTACCAGAGAAACACTACTAAATATGTATTGTCCAGATTCTGCAGTTTTTAGAAATGTCCCACATGTGGCCCTACTGCGCTCGTGGACTAAAACACAAGCCCTAGAAGCAAAGAAGCACCTAGTGCATTTTGAGTCCTCTTTTTTATTAGAATATATTTTAGGCAGCATGCCAGGTTTGAAGAGGTGTTGAGGTGCCAAAACAGTAGGAATCCCCCAATAGTGACCCCATTTTGGAAACTACACCCCTCAAGGAATTCATTTATGGTTGTTGTTACCATTTTGACCGCACAGTTTTTTCACAGCACGTATTTGAATTGGGCTGTGAAATGAAAAAAATTTCATTTTTTCCAATAAAATGTCATTTGTGATCAAAAATTTTTATTTTCACAGGGAACAAAATACCCCATTTTGTTGCCCAATTTGTCCTTAGTGTGGCAATACCCCATTTGTGGTGATAAACTGCCGTTTGGGCCCATGGGAGGCCTCAGAAGGAAAGGAGCGCTATATGTTTGTTGGAGTCCAGATTTTGCTGGATTGGTTTTCGGGTGCCATGTCACATTTGCAGAGCCTCAGAGGTATCAAAGCAATGGAAACCCACCAAAAGTGACCCCATTTTGGAAACTACACCCCTCAAGGAATTCATTTATGGTTGTTAGCATTTTGACCACACAGTTTTTTCACAGCACCTATTTCAATTGGTCTGTGACATTAAAAAAATGAAATTTTTTCCAATAAGATGTAATTTTTTTTATCAAAATTTCTTATTTTCACAGGGAACAAAATACTCAATTTTGTTGCCCAATTTCTCCTGAGTGCAGCAATACCCCATTTGTGGCAATAAACTGCCGTTTGGGCCCATGGGAGGCCTCAGAAGGGAAGGAGCGCTGTGTGTTCTTTGGAGTACAGATTTTGCTGGTTTGGTTTTCGGGTGCCATGTCGCATTTGCAGAGCCCCAGAGGTATCAAAGCAACGGAAACCCATCAGAAGTGACCCCATTTTGGAAACTACACCCCTCAAGGAATTCATTTATTGGTAATGTGACCTTTTAGACCCCATAGTTTCTTCACAGAACTTATTTGAATTGGGCTGGGAATTAAAAAAAAATATATACTTTTTCCTATAATATGTCATTTTAGCTCAGAAATTCTTATTTTCACAAGAAATAAAATACTCCATTTTGTTGCCCAATTTGTCCTGAGTGCGGCAATACCCCATTTGTGGTGATAAACTGCCGTTTGGGCCCATGGGAGGGCTCAGAAGGAAAGGAGCGCTGTGTGTTCTTTGGAGTCCAGATTTTGCTGGATTGGTTTTCGGGTGCCATGTCGCATTTGCAGAGCCCCAGAGGTATCAAAGCAATTGAAACCAACCACAAATGACCCCATTTTGGAAACTACACCCCTCAAGGAATTCATTTATGGGTGTTGTGACCATTTTGACCCCATAGTTTTTTCACAGAACTTATTTGAATTGGGCTGGGAATGAAAACAAAATTATTTTTTTCAAATAATATGTCGTTTTGGCTGAAAATTTCTTATTTTCACAAGAAACAAAATACCCCATTCTGTTGCGCAATTTGTTCTGAGTGCCGCAATACCCCATTTGTTGTGATAAACTGCCGTTTGGGCCCATGGGAGGGCTCAGAAGGAAAGGACCACCATTTGGCCTACTGGGGATTTTCTAGTGCGAAGTCATGTATGCAGAAGCACCTGAGGTACCAGTACAGTTGAAACCCGCAAGAAGTGACCCCGTTTTAATAACTACACCCTTAAGGCATTCATCTAGAGGTGTAGTGAGCATTTTGACCAGAGACCTACACCCCATAAACTGTAATGTGGGTTCTCCCGGGTATGGCAATACCCTACATGTGGCTGTTATCAGCTGCCTGGACACACAGCAGGGCTCAGAGGGGAAAGACGAGGGGGCATAAGCTGTGCGGAGTGCATCAGGGTAAGTAAAATTGGGGTAAATTATAAACCAAGGGATGTATGATAAATTTTAAAACTGACTTTCATACAGAGCTCTGGTTATTCGGGACACGTGTCACATTGATATATTGTGTCATCCCTTATAGCAGACTTTGCACCTCTTTTGACTTTTTCCCTTCTTGCCAGTTTGGGGAACTTCTCCTTGAAAGTGTTGCCGCCTTGGTACGATGCGTGTGGCCTCGCTTCCAGAAGTACTGGGTGCCCCCCCTTCTTGGTCCCTAAAGATTAGGTTCTTGATAATCACCTCTTGAAATTCCAGGAAAGTTCCCGTCTGGCCTGCACATCGACGTAGCACGTACGCATTGTACAATGCCATCTGTATGATGTGCCCGGCCAGCTTCTTATACTACACCGCATGGCGCTGTAGGGCTTCAGGATTTGATCTGACAAGTCCACACCTCCCATGTACCTATTGTAGTCCAGGATGCAGTCTGGTTTGGGGGTGGCCTTTCCTTCATATAGCCTAAACCTGTAGGTATACCCGGATGCACTCTCGCAGCTTATACATCTTCACGCCATACCTTGCCCTCTTACCCGGCAGGTACTCCCGGAATTGAACCCTCCCTTTAAAATGTACCAGGGACTCCTCAATAGAAATACACTTCTCGGGGGTGTATGCTTGGGAAAACCGGGCACTGGAACGGTCTAATAGGGGTCTCCGTTTATACAAACGGTCAAAACTGGGGTCATCTCGGGGTGGGCACGGCTCATTATCAGTATAATGTAAGAAGCGAAGTATTGCCTCATTTATTTATTATTTTAGGTTCCAGTTCAGTTCTGAAGTTGCTTTGAGGGGCCCATATATTAGAAACCCCTATCAAATACCCCATTTTAGAAACTAGACCCCTCGAAGTATTCACAGCAGCATTTAGAAAGTTTATGAACCCTTTAGGTGTTTCACAGAAATTTAGAGCAAAGTAGAGGTGAAATGTACATTTTTTTTTTTGTCAGAAAATCCTCTTTATACCATTTTTTTTATAACACAAAAGGATTTATCACAGAAACGCAACTTAATACGTATTGCCCAGATTCTGCAGTTTTGAGAAATATCCCACATGTGGCCCTAGTGCGGTAATGGACTGAAGCATCGGCCTCAGAAGCAAAGGAGCACCTAGTGGATTTTGAGGCCTCTTTTTTATTAGGCACCATGTCCGGTTTGAAGAGGTCTTGTGGTGCCAAAACATTGGGAACCCCCCAAAAGTGACCCCAATTTGGAAACTAGACCCCTTGAGGAATCCATTGTAGTTTTCTTGGGGTGCATGCGGCTTTTTGATCAGTTTTTATTCTATTTTTAGGTGGCGTGGTGACTAAAAAACAGCAATTCTACTATTGTTTTTTTATTCTTTTTTTTTTTTTACTGCGTGCACCGTGCGCTATAAATGACACATTCACTTTATTCTGCGGGGCGATACGATTACGTCGATACCAGATGTTTATAGTTTTTTTTTATGTCTTATGGCGTTTGCACATTAAAATACATTTTGTAAACAATCATTTACTTTTTGTGTTGCCTTATTCTAAGAGCCATAACGTTTTTATTTTTCAATCAATAAAGCCGTGCGAGGACTTATTTTTTGCGTAACGAACTGTAGTTTCGATCAGTACCATTTTTCGGTACATGCGACTTTTTGATCTCGTTTTATTCCATTTTTTGGGAGGTGAAGTGACCAAACAATTTTGATTGTGGTACGGTTTATTATTATTTTCTTTTACGGCGTTCACCGTGCGGGATAAATAACGAAATAATTTTGTAGTTCAGGCCGTTACGGACGCGGCGATACCAATTATGTATAGTTTATTTGTTTGTTTATATATTTTTATTAATAATAAATGACTGATAAGGGAAAAAGGGGGATTTTTGCTTTTAATACTTTTAAAACTTTTATTTTCTTATTTTTACACAACTTCTTTTAACTTTTTTTTTACTGTATTACTTTGTCCCACTAGGGGACTTGAGGGCAGGAGGCCCTGATCGCAATTCTAATACACTGCACTACATGCGTAGTGCAGTGTATTAGAACTGTCAGCTATTCACTGACAGCAAGCATAGTGGGTCCTGACGTTGTCAGGACCCACTAGGCTTCCGTCTATGGCATAGCCGGACGCCATTGTTTGGTGTCCGGTTGCCATAGTCACCATCGCCGGCCGCTATCGCGTAGCAGGCTGGCGATGGCAGCTTAACCCCTAAAAAGCCGCGATCTCTATAGAACGCGGCTTTTAAGGGGTTAATCAGCGGGGTCACAGCGATCGGTCCCCGCTGTAGGAGCTGTGACAGCTGCTGAACAAGACAGCAGCTGTCACAGCTCATGTATGTGTCGGGAGGACGGCCGAAACGGCTGTTACTCCCGAGACGTACTATTAGGTCATGGAGCGCGAACGATACAGCTGCCATGACGTAATAGTACGTCCAGGAGCGGGAAGGGGTTAATCCAGGTACATTAAAAATAGAGAATTTATTTAGCGATTCTGCACATAGATACATAAACAAAATAATTGAATATGACATCAGCCCATTTTAATTCATAGCCATTAGACAAAGGAAGAAATTTATAATAATATTTCTCTAATCTATGTATAAACACAATGAATTCATAAATGGCCCTATAGTACTAGGGTGCACAAATCCTAAAACCGCAAAAGAACTTATTGCAGCTAATAGTTCAAATAGGTAGTGGTGAGCAGAGGAGAGACTTGATGTTCATTATATGGCACAATGCAAGGTGCTTAAAGGGGTTTTCCGAGTTAAAATCTGTATGTGTTAATGCTTGTAACTTAAGAATGTAAATACATTTGTAATGTTATAGAAATAAACTATCCAATTAAATAACCTAGAAAAAATGCAAAAACATATATTATGCGAGGTGCGGTCCAAATTTAAGTATGACAAAAAACAAAAACAAAAAACATCTTTGGACACAAACCAGCACACTCTAGGTAGAAAATGTGATATTAAAGAAAGTACAAATTTATTTATTAATTAATTTTAAAAAATTTAGTCAAGTCCATTTACTATATAATAAAGCATTCATAGTCTAGGAGACAAAAATCTATGGCATACAATATAATTGCTAGAAAAGAGATCATTTAACATGATAAACTGTAAAGATAAATATATCACGATAAGTACTGTTGATTAAGGATCCAAAAGCTACCAAATTCACATATACAAGACATAATATGAGAAATTACGTGATACAAGACAGTTATAGACAAAGTACAAAAATTGACATAATAAGTGCACGCAGATCCAATTGTACTTATCTATATCTTGACGTGATCAAGGGGCCCCATTGATAAAGTTATCATGTAGATTGTAGATACGGCCGAATCAATGTCCATCAATGATGATATAGGTAGCCTGTATCTGTGCCGAAATATAGGAGCACAAATTCCTTAAGAGACACCTCCAGTTGTTAGAACAAAATTAGATGTGGGGGAGATCTGAATTTAATTCCCCAGATCGGACCAGCATGATCCAATTCCAACCACCTGTGTAAAGTTTAAGGTCCACTCACAGCATAGAGTGAACTACACAAAAAACTCAAGTTACGTTCCTCAGAACGGGGTCAGTAAGGGAGATAGATTCCTGATACTCCTCACCCGACAAGGCAATCCGGCACAGACCTCCTAGTTTGGTGTATTTGTACCCACACATCACGGTTCAGTTTGTGCCACAGGACGTGTCAAGGTAAGCTTTCATTGGCTAACGCGTTTCATCCACTCCGGGACTTCCTCAGAGCCATCATCGACATCCAAGTATTCACACCTTATATAGTGTCCATTCTAATTAGGTAAGGTTATTCTATACCTAGTGCTGATAGCATTTTTTAACATTTAAATACATGAATCCATCCCACAGATAGATAGATATATATATATATATATATATATAATATATATATATAATCTCCCACACAGTTATATTCAGTAATCCTCATGGGTTTCGGTAGAGTTAGGTTACATGTGCATATTTATTCATCTTAAGCAAAATATCTTTTGTGGGTTAAAGAACCTCAATAGGGGAAACAACGTCTTAGTAATTATAAGGTATTTGTGAAATCAAGGAATTAATCATATTCCTGAATATTACCAATTTCCATATTTAAAATATTGCAAAATACAATCTTATATAGATAATTTGTATTTAATATAGGACAAAAATGTCACACATCTAATAAAGATTCAATTTCCGCGAGTGAGTAGATACTCCATAAAGAAAATAAATAGAATAAAGACAAAAATAATAAATATAAAAGAAATTAAATAAAGTAAAAAGGGGAAATAAAATAAAACAAATAAATATAAATAATAAAATTAATATAAAAAAAAATAATATATATATATAAAAAAATACTAAAAATAAATATGAAATAAAATATAATACATTTAACAAAAACTAAAACAAAATAAATAATAAAAAATAAATTAATAATTAATAATAAAAAGAAAATAAAATAAATGAAAAAATGGCATATTGCCTGTGGATAAAGTTAATATACAGCTTCCTAACAACTCAAATTAAGGGATCCGTCCTCAAACTACTAATAGGTGACGCCAGGCCGACACAGATGGGATGAGAGGGGGCAATGAGCAACCAAAACATCCCCCGAGGTGACAGGGAGCCAGTCAAGAACAAGCAATATTGCCGTCCTAGACCGAGTCCCCATCAACCCCAAGGGAGAAAAGGGTGCAAACAAAATCCCACACTCAGACCAAAGGACCGACCATCAAGTCACCCAGAGTAAAAAAAACAGTTACCAATCTAAATAGAGAGGTAAATGTGATTATTACAAGATTAATATTGCGACAGGTGAGGTTAAGAAAATCATATTTTGTCCAGATTATAGGGAGACCAAGAGGACAGGATAATGTACCTTTTATGATTTTCTTAAAGGTTTTTTTTTTAAATAATTTTAATAAGAATTTTTTAACCAAATTGAATGGACCTAGTTAGCTGTTTAGTCTAGCCTTTTATCTGGAGATGAGTATCTATACTAATATCAATAATAAAGATAACCTGAGGACTTAATGTATGATAAAAGACCCACCACTGGTAACAGTTATGTAGTGAGGGAGACAAGAAACAAAGCAAATTAAGGAGAAAAAACACAGGGAATGGTTTAGACACCGGTACACAGTCATCAACCCTAAAATAACCCTGAAAACTGAAATAATAAATTTAATGTCAAAGAAACATATTAAATTTAGTTTAATTATTAAGACCATCAGGGGTCAATGTGCCCAATGTATATATCCACATAGTCTCCTTTTGTACAAGTACTTTATTCTTGTCTCGCCCCCTCCCCCCCTCCTATCACCAAACAGTGAGTAGATGCCCATGTATTTCAAACCAGAAGGGGATTGATGATGATAGATTTTGAAGTGGACTGCCAAGGGATTCTTCATGTCACCTTTTTTTATATCTGATACGTGTTCTTCATTTCACCTTTTTTTATATCTGATACGTGTTCACTAATACGTATTTGGAGTTCACGTATGGTTTTCCCGATATACATTTTATTGCAATGACAGATGATATACACCATACAAGAGCGACAATTTTCAAAATTGGCCCTGTTTCCAGATGCTGCCGTGGGGTACTTGACGGGTGACATCCCTCTCTGGCAGCTATGTAGATCTTCAATTTTCTTCCGGGTAGTGGCGTGTCGTATGCCCGGAAGAAAATTGAAGATGAACACAGCTCACACCGTCAAGTACCCCACGGCAGAATCTGGAAATGGGGCCAATTTGGAAAATGTAAGTACATTACAAATGTATTTACATTCATAAGTTACAAGCATTAACACATACAAATTTTAACTTGGAAAACCCCTTTAAGGATAAGTTCATAAGTAATAAAGTGCACGATTGCAATGTGAAAGCTGGTTTTACCTTTAATGCATGTACTTCACCAGTCCAATATCTAAGGCACTGGTACCAGCTAAAACGGCATTCGTATGTTTTTCAAGCCCATGGGGATCATAGATATTAGCATATAGATCAACTTACTTTCTTTTTGTTATAGTAGGCGTCTGCGATCTTTATTGCCACCTCCTATTGTCTATTTAACTGATAAATGGCCATGAAGATAGACAGATTGTTTATTAAACTGCTTGAAATACATCGCAAGTTGGCTTAGATAGACTTCCTGACATACAGTTTATTACATGGACAGTAAATCAAATATACCACAATTGAGGAGCAACAATTCAAAAAGGGACATACCATAAATTTGCTTGTGACAGAGGAATTGGCATAAGTATTAATTATATATAGATTTTTACATATTTGCATTGTGAGCAACTACCACGTTTGTACATCCCCATAAGGCGATTAGGAAGCCATGTCAAAGTATCACTCTCAGACCTGACCAGTAGGTCATTTAAATTCGTTGCTGGTTTCAGGGTCATGCTGGGGGCATTGCCCACCTTTTCTCTGATTTCATCAAAGTCAAATATTATAATACCCCGAAGTGCATCCCAATGACAACCATATAGAGAAATGAATCTTAACTTATTTTAAGTACCATCGAATTGAGGTTTGACTTGAATTTTTGAAAACAATGCATTTCTATCATAGTGTAGTGCCTAAATCAGTTGCTTCGCGTTTAAATTAAAACCGTTGAGAACAGTTCCTACGTGACCGAAGATCTTGGATGGTGAAACAGTGGGTTACTTGCTGTAGGGTTTCTATAGGTTTGCATGTACCTTTAGAATACATTCACATGTAAAGGTTTTGATCTGTCTAATGGGTTTTGTGTTACGGACTACGGACTAAATTAAAAATCTGTGGTCTGTTGATAGCTGAACTGTCGGAAAACAACACTACTTTGTATGGTGCACCTTTATTAAGTCACTGCCATCTTATCCTAATTATCTAATATCCCGGTTAGTGTATGTACATCCAAACTATCCAAACTAAACTGTACATGATAGAAATTGTCCATGGTTATGAACTGGGGTTTCGAAATGGTTAGAAAAATAATTAACCTTGAAAGGACTTAAGGGGGGGGGGGGATGTGAGAGGGTTGGAAAGAACAGTAGGGTACTTTGTGGGAGTATTGTTTGAAC
This sequence comes from Rhinoderma darwinii, assembly GCF_050947455.1. NCBI lineage: Eukaryota > Metazoa > Chordata > Amphibia > Anura > Rhinodermatidae > Rhinoderma > Rhinoderma darwinii. The sequence continues at coordinate 266,961,386 of NC_134689.1, read as the reverse complement.
CACCCATGTGTCAAGTTTCTCAGCTGTAGTGCCTGTTTTTTCTTTGACGTAGTAGGTAATTGGGGTTAGACTGAGCCACCAGAGGATTTTCATGTGGGCCCAGGTTCTGACACAATAATGGGCTCCAGCCCAAACAGAGCCCATGAGTTTTAAACCGGGGTTAAACAAACTGAAGCTGGCAGTGGAGAGAATCACTTGTGTTTATCATATAGTCTATTCATTCCTATTGATGGTATGGACTTTATGTGACATGATAAAAACACCATAGCATGAGCTTGTTCTGTATAGGTCGGTAGTGCTGGATTTATATTATGGGTAGACCCTCCCAAATAAATTCCTCTGGTGTTCCCATAACACCCCAATTTAACACCGTAGTTAATATTACCACCATAATGGAAGGCACTTGCTGTCAGCATTCGTGTGAAAACTAGATGGAAGTTCTTATGCGTTCTATTGTACTTGGAAGCTATACTTTTTGTGATGGGTACTATTTATGGATATTTGCATTTTATAGGTGAATTAACGTTTCGTTAATAGATAAAAGACTAATTTTAAGTTTATGTAATCGATATTTGTAATGTTTAAAAGCAAAATGTTCAAAAGTATATCATCTATTATACTAGCGACATGGAGTTTTCATTTTTGGCCGGAGTGAAGTTGAACTTACATTAGAATTCATTGACCTTAGTGTAGTAGCAGGGTGTCTATAAAAAAAAAAAAGCAAGCTTCTTTTATAATCTCAGAAACCCCTTTAATGGTAGTGCAGCGGTGATTCGTGAAGGGAGGTTGGTAGTGGCTGTGACAAGAATGCAAGTTGAATCATTTGGTATGCTAATTTCCTAACACGAAGTTCCTTTACCATATAATCTGTGAAAATGTTTTATTCAAACTCTATCTATGTAGCGAAAATCTTTTAAAGTATTAACCTTTGTCATATTCAATTTTATAAGAAGTCAAAGAGAGAAAATGCCTGTAGAGTTGTACATATGAAGGGACCCCTAGGAGGGCATGTGAACCAGTGAAATTTCTATACCTAGATCTTTTATTTAGTTGAATTTTTTTTTTTCACTTGATTTTCAGTTATTGTATATTAGTTATATTCAGTTATATATATATATTTATCTCTTTAAATAATAAATGACGACTTTAAGATTAAAAGGAGGACCAGGTTAGAATTAGTCATACATTCATGCTATTCAAAACAGTTCTATTTAAGATTGTGTTAGAAGACAAATACCATGTCAATTGATTCCATTAAGGGCCAGTCTAACTATTTACCTTTTATCATTGATGGAAATAATAATGAGTCACTAAGAAGTGCTTTTCTCCTTTCATACTCTCGGCTTTTAGTAAATGTAGTTTCTATTAGGGAAGTTACTGCACTGTCTCTGTGGGCTCAACTGAGGTTCCCCCTTGACTTTCACGTGAAGGATTTCAATTTAAGAGGACACCTCCCACAGCATTGTTATTTGCTCTACTTTAAAAGGATTCTCTAGAATATTTAAAGGTGTTTTCCAGTCTTCAATTTGAAAGGCTATGTACACCTTTTTAAATCGTGTTGTGTTTTAAAAAAACAAAAAAACTTAGATGTGATCGGCAACCGCTCGATCCTGCGTGTCAGAGACACACAGGACCTGCTGACGCTATACCTGTCAGTGACGCTGACCTGATGGATACAGGATTCAGCGCTAGATACAGCTGCTCTGTATGCAGGATACAAGGAAGTTGTATCTCCAAAAACTAAAAATATGTTTGAATAAAAAACATTTAGAAAGTTTCACAAAACACACTGATAGACCATTTAAAAAAAACCAAAAAAAACAACTAGGTGTACATAGCCTTTAAACTGTGTGTAATAAAAAGTTCTTCAGCTTTTCAATGTACTATGTGTTTTAATTCCTCGCTAATTTCAAGGTCTAGATAATAATGAATAAAAGAATCACTCTTAGTAGAAGGCACTCCTGCGCTGGTGTGAATGATTGGACCAAATTCCCAGTAAAGGCAGAGTTTCACAATAAATTGAAATGTATTTCTTTAAAAAAGACATGTGTGATGAAACAACATGTTTCGCACAGGTGGTCCCAGAAACTACGCGTTTCGACATCATACTGAGGCCTTCATCAGGCTTATAAAATGGTGGAGAAAATGCACTCCTTAAATACCCACTTTGACAAGGAACCACTTCTGGGTCAAAGGTGCAGGTGACCGTTCATAGTGGGAGTGGTATTTTCCCGTCCCTTCATCGATATCAAATACAAAGTTAAACAACAATAAAAAGTTGATAAAATAAGAATTCAGCATATATACATTATAAAACAATTTCATGGTCTCTGTTTTCTATTATTTGATATAATATTGAAACATTGATTTAATTGCTTGATATGGACAAGTTCTCAGCTCTTTTTTAATTTTTTTCACTTTTGCTTTTGTTCTTACGCTAGAGTGGTTTCTTTTTTTAACACCACGGCAAAACAACCTTGTTTTTTTTGTGTCAATGCAGTTGTGGTGCCGCACCGTTACCACGCTATTTGAATGTATTCAGGAACCTGCCTGCAGACTGCAAACTCGAGTTTGGGTACCAGTGACTTACATTATAGGGATTTACACTATAGTTTAAGTGCCATCACCGCAATAATTATTTGTGGAAGTAGATGCTTGTTACCTAGCAGTATTGAGCAGGCGGCTGACTAATTGTCCTTTTTTGTTATTGGATCTGTATTCTGAAGCTGTACAGTAGAACAGCTGGCAGTGTTTAGGAACCTTCTGTGTTAGCACTTATTCCTGTCTAGTAGGCAGTGAAACATATTTTCCCACTGTGGTATACTGAATGCCTTTTGGGTAGTCATTGGCTCATAGCTTGAATTAAAGCTAATAAACCAATTCTGAAAGGTTTAGTTTCTGTATATTGTAGATTCATTGTAAATAAACATTGTACGATGATGTACTGTACAATGATTATTTACAATCATTAGGATAGAATTAATATTTCAAGAAATTTTAGATCCTTAGAATATGTATGTACCATGTCTACCACATATTTATTTAACAACTTCATATAAGTATAAGGCTGACCTATCTAATGTGTGGGGGCTTGCATTTACTATAAGAAATTCGCAGCAATTGAAGGCGCCCAATGAAGGTGCAATATGTTACACCAAACAATGTCAAAATCAATTAACAGAAAATGGTGCTGTAAATAATAAATATAACTTTTACTAATCTACTTTTAAAATATACCTTCAAAAACCACATTGAACAAACAAATAACGACTCCCAACATCATGGGACAGTATCATGGAAATTCGGTGTGCCATGCAGTCATAACCAGCTGTAGAGCCAGAACATCAATAGTGCAATAGGACTGAAAGAATGAATAATCCGAACAGTCTTAGCCTTTCCACCTTCTCATACAGTGATTAGCATTTGTAGAGTGGATTATTGGACTTGTAAGTAGGGTAGGAAAAGCTATCCCTGTACACCTACAAAATGTGTAAACCCTAATGGATGGAGGGATCTTAGGGCACATGCCATGAAATGGGCGACCTACATACTGATGCCTAGCCCTAAAGGAAGCCCTAGTTGCACCACAAATTATCTTCCCTAAGCGTTACATCCTATATTGGACTCATCAGGGAAATGTCCATGGGCTGTAGAAAACAAATGGCGGCTAGCCTATCTATGGTTGTATAGGCTAGCGGTATCTAAGCAACACAAAGCGTAGGTGGCGGTGAGGGAAATCAACGCATATGGCATACCATACCTGTTCTGGTGGCTCAGTATAAATAATCAAAAAGGCCGCTTCATCCACATTGAGAAAAACCCACCAGAAGTTGTCAAATTACGTAAATCTGGGGAGTAGATCTGGCATAAGTGTCGTCTGAGTGTTGCTTGGTAGCGCCTGTCAGAGACTCTGTCCCGCAACCATTACATATATAAATAAAGGGACTCCTATAGCCACATCAGGTCATAAAAAACAATAAAAAAGACCACAAATAGGGTGCCATGGTACACCGATCCCTCCACATGCTACTTCAATCCCATGCATGGGTTATGAATAACCATCAGTTAAGAGCACGTAGTGTACCAGGGATGGACCAGTAAAGACAAGTAATGTCCAATATACGTATAGGCACGTTCATAAGGGAATTGCATATAATACACATGAGCACTGTAATTCTCAAACCAAGAAGTTTATTATACTACTGGATTAACTAATAGGTACAGTTATCACCACTACAAGAAATGGACAGAAATAATGCCGTCCGGCAGAAGTAAATAATAGTAGATAAAGCAATTGAAATTCAATTTCGACCGTTCAAAAAATCCACTGGGTTGCCTTCTGGAGTACCTGTTTGTCCCTGTTTCCCAGCCTCCCAGACGGTCTAACAAGCTCAATTACCATCAATTCGATGCATGTCGAGTCACCTTGGTGTTCATTTTGTATATGACGTGATATGTTTTGTATCCCTCTTGTGCGTGATATTACACAAATGTTTCCCTATCCTTCGGCGGAGGCCACATTTATAGGTGGCCTTGTAGCTTACCCCCTCTTGATTTGCAGCTAATAATAAAATCACTAATGATATATTGTTGTGATGTAACATTACTGGTAATTTTTTTCCCTGTTTGTAACAATTTACATTCTACACAACTACTGCATCTGTAGCATCCCTGGACCTTTCTAGATAGCCATGTCCCACTCAAAGTGACTCCGCACAAGTCTATCCTTTAGACACTGTCCCGTCCCTTGGGGTATTTACCATTCCATTTGTAGTAACCGCCCAGCGTTTCTCAATAAACGTTCTAACTTGATTAGATGCTCCATCAAAAGTTGATATGAGCTTGAATCCCTTCTCTTTCTCTAACCTAGGACATGGGATAAGCAACTCGCCCAGATCTCTCCAAAGTGCTTTTTCATAAGCCGATTTAGGGGTGACATCCGGATATCCTCTATCTTGGATTGCATAATGTAGGTCCCTTGCTTGTTTTTTATATTCTGCGTTGGAGGAATAATTACGTCTAATTTAAAAATACTGGCCCTTCAGTATTCCTTTTTGAGGGGTACATTGTGGTTACTATCCTATTGCAATAGACAATTAGTAGACGTGGTCTTACCCTATTATATTCTTATTGATCAGCCTACAAATTCCACAAACTCTTCTATGCGACCTGTCCAGATGACGAAGACGTCATCTATGTACCGTGCCCACATACTGACACATGCTGTCAGGGGCAAATGCTTGTCCCTGAAGACCAGGGATTCTTCCCACCAGCCCAGAAACAGATTAGCATAAATTGGCACACATGAACTACTGCCATCAGGAGTCCATGTGTGCCAATTTATGCTAGATATACATCAGTAGGGTCTAGTTGTAAAACTTTGTAATATTCAGGATCTCACGAGATCCAGACACATCTCAAAGGAATATTTAAAAACTCAATGTTGCCCTGTGAAGTATTTAGAATTGTCTCTTGAAGCTCACTAAAGTGTCCATCTTTTCCAAGGGGAAGTTACGCCAGATGATAGCAGAATTTTGCTACTTTTCTTGCTCATGTCGCTGAAAGGGGCCTGTATCATAAGCTCTCTTACCATCCTCAATAACATCAGTCAAAAGGTTCACACCTGGCAGCAAGTCACGGTGGATCCCCATTTCCAAGTTCTGTCTCTTTGCCAGTTGTTGATGGAACTTGTACCAGCGTAGTTTTCTGGCACATAAATGAATGTCCTTAACCCAATTGAAAAGATTGAAGTTCGTTGTGGGAACGAATTAGAAGGCCTTACACAGGACACACATTATGCAGTCTGTTAGTGTCCTGGAAGAACAATTGAATGTTTGAAGTTCGCTCCGTCTTGTGTCTGAATGCTGCGATTACGCAATGGACTCTTGCCCTGTCCGATCTAAGGAATAAGGGAAATTTTGTGATATAAAAGCAGTGCCAGATACTCTTTCCCTAGTTCGACTAGGTTCTCTGTTACCTCTACCCCCAGCATTTACTACCCGACCGTGTGTGGCCCCCTTCAGGTTATGTAACCTTACAGTGCTATGTATCAGTGGAAAAAAAGCGGCTTGGGCTTGAATGGGTAGAACATATTAACATCAGATGGTTTATGTGACTCCACCAATGCTTATTTCTTGACATGGTTAATGATATTTAAGAAAAATACTGAAGAACTTTCCTTTCAGATAAAAAATAAAAATAAAAAAAGTTAGACGCAGTGTGGTAAATTGGCCCTAAAACTATTGAAAGTAATGGGAATGAATTACATTACAAGAAACTAAAGCCCAAAGGCCAACTTTCTAGTTAAGACAGTAAAGACAGGCAGACTTCTTTTGTTCACTAGGATGAATTATTAATAAGAGTACCTAGCAATCCATACATATTTTCTTTGACTTCTAGTTCATGTGAAAGCAGTAGGGCAAGGATTCTGGAAAGGAAAGTATTAATCAGTAGGATAAAACGAATCTGTCTCATGACAGGAAAGCATTAATGACCTTTGAATCCATACATGATTGTCCAAAAACAAAAGCCATCGTACAGTTTCAAGAAAAATAAAGTGAACCCTTTGGAACTACCTGGATTTCTGCATTGATTACTAATAAAATGTGGTCTGATTTTTGTCTAAGTCCTAATTATAGACAAACACAATCTAGCTAAGCCAATAGCACACAAAAAATGAGGTTTTGGTGTCTGTATGCAGTGTTTTGTTTCTTTTCCTCCAAACATAGCATTGTGCATTTTTGTTTCACTTTTTGTCTCATCTGTCTATAGACCATTATCCCATAAGCATTGTTGAAAATCCATGTGGTCTCTGTCAAACTTGAGATGGACGGAATTGGACAGCAGTGGTTTTCTTTGTTCTGTCCTACCATGAACACCATTCTTGTTCAGTGTTTTTCTAATAGTGGACACATGAACAGAGGTTTTTGAAGTTTGTAGAGTCTTAAAGGGAACCTGTCATCAGCATTTCACCTATTAAACCAGCAATACCTGGTGGTAGTGGGTGAAAATTCATTTCTATATAACCTAGAATTGTCTTCTTAATCGGCTCTGTAGCTTTAGTATTCAGTTTTTTAGTGTTCCCACACTGTATGCTAATAAGCATAAAAGAGTCAAATCTTCGTTTGAAAAGAGTCAAATCTCTGTTTGAAAAGAGTCACATCTTCATTCCTCAAGTCTTTCCGAGTTTACCCCGCCTCCTCTTACTTTTGATTGACAGCTCCTCGCCTTCCCCAGCACACAAAATCCCGCGTTTGTGCATTGATGTCCTCTTCTGGTGTATGCGCACCAAGGGACACCGGATTATTACGATAAAAGGCGCAAAATGTTTGCAGACCGTTATTTACAGTCGGAGGAGGAGTTTAGGAGAGGGGATAACGGTAATGAACTTTTGACAGCAGTGGCCAGTGAGGGATAAGTAAAGTTCAATAGGTGAAATGCTGGTGACAGGTTCCCTTTAAGTAGGTCTATTGGTGAAACCTTTAGGATCTTTTTCAGCTCTTTCAGGATTGCCGTTGTGCTCTTGGAGTAATTTTAACGGGATGCGCACTCCTAGGGAGAGTAGCAACAGTCCTTAATTTTCTCCATTTGTAGACACTTTGTGATGTACACCTAGGTCTTAAGCAATTCTGTTGTAGCTTTTTCTATCTTCAAGTGTCTCTATAACCCATTGTTTGATGTCTTCTGAAAGTTGTTTGCCTTCAAGGCATGATTCACACTAACCAATCTTTCTTGGAAAGAACAGATATGTCAGAAACCAGGTTTTGTGTGCCTTTATTTACTGGACAAAGCACCTGTGAATCTCACACTACCAATCTCATCTCCTTAATTGAAACATCTTTTGCCAGTTAGCTCTTGGAGAAGTAATTTACACACTTTTTCTCCCTGCACTGTGTATTTTTACTTACTGGGCTCAATAAAAACCATTAACAGTGAAACTGTTTTTGTATTATTCGCTTAGTTAGTTTGTGTTTGTCTATAATTGTTACTTAGATAATAATCAGATCACATTTTATTAGTATTCATTGCAGAATTCCTGGTAATTCCAAAGCGTTTACTTACTTTTTCTTGCAACTGTATACACACAAGGGCAAATTTACTATTGTTTTTGCACCAGAATTATGGCCTAAGTCGGAAAGCTTTTTTTGGGTGCAAACCAATTTAGTTAACATTTATTATTGATTTGAGATGTTTTTGCCTTACTAGACCCTTTTTCAAAAGTGTGTAGAAAGTGGTGTGGTTTGCCAGAAAGGAACGTAGTTTAAAATGCACCTACGTGCGCCAACATTTTAGTACAAAAAACTAGCTTAAAGTAATCCACCGAAAAGGTGGTATAAGGAAGAGAAGACTTTCTAACATGTCCTGATTTATCATACTGTACAGCGTGTACCACTTTGAGAAATTTGGGGCATCTTCTGCTTGCCTAGTCTTTTAAGTTTACGCAGTCTAAATGTTAGACAGCATTAGTAAATCTGCCCCAGTGTATTACCCATTTCACTAGTAAAGATATGTATTCTCTGTTAAACAGAGGAAGAGGAGCACCAGCCAGAAGAGGAGCACCAGCCACATAATGGCTCGATAGAACTACAGTAATCGTGATATGATATGAAATCGAGATACCAACAAAGCAACTCCCTGTCCCTAATGGGGGAAATATTCAGCTAAATAAACTACCTGTAAAAACCCCTGACCGGAATAATAGTAACATCTGTGCTCGGCAATTCAATATAGAACCTACAAGAATTATGAGCACACAAGGCTACAATATACAAAATGACAACTTTATTGTATACAATAAAGGGGTGTCATTTTGTATATTGTAGCCTTGTATGCTCATAATTCTTGTACGCTATATACATGATATAAAAAAACCGGAAGAGCAAAACAGGAGTCGGAAAATATAGGGGAAAAAAAACTTCTGAAGACCAAATAAATTTAGAGTAATAATAATAATAATCTTTATTTATATAGCGCCAACATATTACGCAGCACTTTACAATTTAGAGGGAACATAAACAGACATTACATAGTGACAAAGCTAATTTACAATTCAGACAGGAGGATTGAGGACCCTGCTCGCAAGAGCTTACAATCTATGAGTAATAGACATTTAAGTAAACTGTAGCCCTAACATATACCTGACAGACAGAAGAGGGCTATGTGAAAGAACAGTATATGGGCCCCTTGCTCTGTAATAGCTCATTATAGAGCGCCCCATTATGTTTCTCTAAAAATCCACCAGTAATTGTGACCTATAGTTGGCAGCGGGCTACCTTACCTACTGGCCCACTGTGCAGCTGCACTGGTAGCACCGGTGGTATGTCTGTCCCTGTGTACATACTAACATTTGAACTTTACATGAACGTTACATGTCCCTTTGTGTTCAATAATATGAAACACTTGTTTTAGACGGTTGTCTTGGTGAGTTATGAAAGTTAACTTTTATAGCTATATTTACTAATTGGTAAGGTAGCAAAATTGTTTTTGTTACTTGGCAAGCGTTGATATTTTTATTTTTTTTGTTCCAGTTCTTTGTTCTGATTTGTTCTGCCTTTCTATTATTACTAACAAAACACATTGCAATTCCCTAATGTGTTTTGTCAGGTGTTGCCTAGGAAATGTTTTGTGCTGAATCGATGAGGACGCTTGTAACATTAGTGGAAAGAATATCTACCAACTCTCTTTAACCCCTTAATGCAGGGGTATAATTCAAATTTGTAACAGGTTCCCTGTTTTGCGGACAAAGGCATACTCGCCGGGGGGTGGGGATGCGGGTTGCTTTTGCAGTGTATCGCGCCATGGAAAATGGTTCTAATAATAAAATAAAACCAATACGATATTCCAAATATGCCCTATATTAAAGTCGGCTCTAAATAAAGAAATTCCCTGTCTAGAATGTTTAACCGGATTTCCACACTATGGAAAGATGAATGTCACGTCTCCGGCAGTCAGTTACTGCCGGGGACCCTGAGGAGAACATAGAAGTAGCTTTCGCTGCTTCTATCTTCTCTGATCTCTTCTACATTGCGCTCAATGAGCGCTGTGTATATGAATAGAGGCAGCAGCAGCGCCGCTGTCTCTATTGGTAACGGTGATCATGTGACTGGTCACATGATCGCTGGGATGCCGTTAGTGGCAGACTGCTGCTGGGTCTTACTAGACCCAGCACAGACCTATTAGTGACAATAGTCACTATAAGACTGGTGTTCTCCACTATAACTGGGTCTGCTGTGCAGCCCCAGTTACAGTGGAAAAACATGGTGTAAAAGAAGTAAAAAAAATTTAGTCTTTTCTGACCTTTGAGGCACAGACTATAATAATAAAAGTGCAAAAAAATACATTTTAAATACACAAAAACCGTTCACCCCCACCAATCATTGTTGTAATGCTAGCATTGAGCCAATTACCCTAAAATAGACATGTAATATATTAAAATTTACGGTAGACAATGACTGGTGAATCACAAATAAAAGGTCTATTGTAGGGTAAAACCATGTTCTTATCAGAATAAAATAGCTAAAAAGTAAAAATGCTTATTTTTTTTACTATTATTTTCAAACCTTAAGCCTAAAAATTCTAAAATGGCAAAAAGGATGTGTAGAAAAATTATATAAAAAAAGAAACCTGCACTGTCTACGTAAAAAACATCGCAAAAGTCAAGTTATAGCCGTTTAACTAACGCGTGCTAAAAATGGCTAAAGTGTCTGGTCCTGAAGGATCAAAATAGCCCGGTCCTGAACTGGTTAAAGGGATGTATCACCTATATATATATATATATATATATATATATATATATATATATATATATATATATATATATATATACATTATTTATTTATTTTTAATTCTGTGCATTTTTATGGGAGCACACAGCCGTTGATAATAGCATTTAGAGATATGCTTTACAACAGCCACATGAAACATAGGAACCTGTGAACAGGAGGAGACCCATTGACTTCTATAGGAGAGTTTTCTAGACATGCTCTGTGACCTGTGCAGAGGTCATTGTGCAGGAAGGGATAGGAGGGAGCTGTGTCTGTCACCTATAGTAAATGTATTATCTATATGGAGGCGTTACCTTTCATTGTAATCCTGCCTGTGATGATAATAAGATGAGGGGCGTGGCTTGGCAGCTGAACGAGATGGCTGCCTGAAAGATCTGCTCCGGTACCTCACCTATATTTTAAAGAGGCTCAGTCACCACATTATAAGTGGCCTATCTTGTACATAATATGATCGGCGCTGTAATGTAGATTACAGCAGTGTTTTTTATTTATAAAAACGATCATTTTTGACAGAGTTATGACCTATTTTAGCTTTATGCTAATGAGTTTCTTAATGAACAACTGGGCGTGTTTTACTTTTTGGCCAAGTGGGCATTGTACAGAGGAGTGTATGACGCTGACCAATCGGTGACCAATCGGCGTCATACACTTCTCCCCATTCATTTTCACTGCAGATAGCGATATAGCTATATCGCTATGTGCAGCCACATAAACACACTATAACGTTACTGCAGTGTCTTGACAGTGAATATACATTACCTCCAGCCAGGATGTGATGTGTATTCAGAATCCTGACACTTCTCTAACACAATCCCGACACTAAAGCACAGCAAGCGTAATCTCGTTTTAAATGACAGTTTACAGCGTGATCTCGCGAGATTACACTTGCTGTGCTGTAAGTACCACACAAACGTTAGCGAAGTGTCGGGATTGTGAATAGACATCCCGTCCTGGCTGGAAGGAATGTCTATTCACTGTCAAGACACTTCAGTAACGTATTGTGTGTGTATGTGGCTGCACATAGTGAACAACGCAGGCTCACTATGTGCTGAATACATGAATGGAGAGAAGTGTATGACTCTGATTGGTCAGCGTAATACACTTCTCTCCACAATGCCCACTTGGTCAAAAGTAAAAACACGCCCAGTTGTCTATTAAGAAAGTCATTAGCATAAAGCTAAAATCGCTCATAACTTGGGGAAAATAGATCTTTTTCTAAATAAAAAAACACTGCTGTTACCTACATTTCATCGCCTATCACATTATGTAAGAGATAGGCCACTTATAATGTGGTGACAGAGCCTCTTTAAAACAATTTTATTCCTTATATTTTGGGAGTTACCTTATCCACTTGGCTCTGTCACCACATTATAAGTGGCCTATATTGTACATGATGTGATTAGCGCTGTAGTGTAGATTACAGCAGTGTTTTTTTATTTAGAAAAACTATCATTTTTGATGGAGTTATGACCTATATTAGCTTTATGCTAATGACTTTCTTAATGAACAACTGGGCGTGTTTTACTTTTTGGCCAAGTGGGTGTTGTACAGAGGAGTGTATGACGCTGACCAATCAGTGACCAATCAGCGTCATACACTTCTCCCCATTTATTTACACAGCACATAGCGATATAGCTATATCGCTATGTGCAGCCACATAAACACACTATAACGTTACTGCAGTGTCCTGACAATGAATATACATTACCTCCAGCCAGGACGTGATGTGTATTCAGAATCCTGACCACTTCTGTAGCGTTTCTGTTTTTTACAGCACAGCGAGATCTCGCTGTGAATGACCGCTTACAGCGTAATCTCGCGAGACTACGCCTGCTATGCTGTAAATCACAGGGCCCGCTCCAAACATCACCACCCCCACCACAACGCCATAGTATGTTGTGGTGTGGGAACAAGTTGAAAGTGTCCTTATAAAGGGGCATGGCTTATTGGGAAATGGGCATGGTTTACCCAAAAGGGGCATGGCTTAAATGTGGTATAAGGAAGACAAAATTGTTTGCCAGGTCATTCAAGATGCACCAAATAGATCATGCAGAATTCAGCACTGTAAAAAATGTGTGACTGCCTGGTCTAAGTTTACAGCCTTAGTAAATGTGAAGCATTGTATATAACACAGTGGCCCACATTTGTGAATAATGGCATATTTGGCACCAATGAAGTTGGAGGGGCTAGCTGCCGAGAATTGCACCTAATTTATTAAAAGGTGCATGCCCATTAATCTGGTGCCTTTGGAATTGTCTGACTGTGAATTTCTTATTACTCTTATGAGCAGCCGTACGTCAGCGCCACAAATCCGCGCCTCTTTTAACCTTTGCCTTTGATAAATGAGTCTGAATGTAAATTTTTAGCTTGACGACATCAATTTTTCATGCCTGTTCTTTTTTTGGAAGGAGAAGACAAATGTCGCAAATTTGGTGCAACTTTACATGTGAGATTTCAACTTTTGTAATTTCTGCTAAAATCTGGTGTAACCTGAATAATAAGTGTGGGCCATTGTGGTCATTGTGAGTTTTGGCTTATGGATTTGTAGTTTGCAGTACATCTGGCCTGGAGGTCATAGAAAACTCACAGCTAATCTGAGAACTCTGTTGGCTTTTTCCATCTTGGCAGTACAAAAATACTCAGGACGTGTAAAACCACATGATGGAACAAGCGGGTGGATCTATCTTATATTATGAACCTGCAGCTTGGTACATTTACTGCACAGCTTTCCTTGTCTATTTTACAGACTTTTCCTTAAATAAATACTGCGTTTAATGCTATGTGCCTCAAGCATTCCCCAAGGCGATGTACAGAAGCAGCTATCGTGACTTTTCAGCTGAATCAACCTATACAACAAAACCGAACATATCAGGTGTATTAGAATGAATACACAGTTTTCCCCTGTTTTGCGATGTAGACCCTGTAGATATCTCACAGGTTTTTCTTAAAAAAAGCTAAGAAGTCCTGCAGTACTCAAGTAGTTAGGCCACTTTCACACGGCAGTAATCTGGTCCATATTTTACTTCACTATTTGTAAGCCAAAACCAGGAATAGTTTGCAAAACACAGGAAAAGTATAATGGAAAAATGTGCACTTATTTTGGACCAAATCCTGGTTTTGGCTTTCAAATACTGAAACAAAATACTGATGTGTAACTACTGACGGATCCCACCACAAAGTCCGCCGCGTTGACATCAATGGAAGGTTCGGGCAGAATCAGCCTGAAAATCGAGGACGCTTCTTTCTCCCGCTAGCTGAAATAAATTTAAAAACACAGTGATGATGTTTTCTATGTTCGGTTTGGAGACTCCTGATGACATGTAATATATTTGGGAGCAATTTACCCACTACAATGTTCTCTCTTGAAATACACCAAGAGCCACAGACACATCTTGTTCTAAATAAATGTAGCAATTGCACATTTTTTTCCCATATTTATTAAAACTGGTGTAGATTTGCGCTAAAATATGCACCATTTTCTAGCTTTAGTGTTAGGCCTTATTCACACGACAGTGAAAAAAATGTCCATTTAAAACTCATCAACTGTCAGTTTTTCATGGCCATTTTGCATCAGTCTGTCTCTAAATTTTCATCCATTTCAAGTCCATCTGTCCGTTTTTAATTGGCGTTTGACATCCATTTTGCATAATTTTTTTCATGGCCGTTAAAAAAACTGATGAATTTCATTGGTCACCCTTTTTTTTGTCCCAAACCCCTGAAAAAAACCAAAGGAAGGTCACATGTTCACCTAGACACTATTTACAGCCTCCCTGTATATGATGCCACACGCCTCCCTGTATATGATGCCACACGCCTCCACAGGAATACACTAGGAGGCCATCACATAGACAAACTTAGGAAACAACAACAACGCTCCGGCATCAAAGCAGGGGGCTGGACCCCTCTTATAGTCCAGGGTACTCACGGCCTGATGTACATAAAAGTCCGGTACTCGCGCGCACGCTAGTGCCCGCTCTTAAATGGGCAGCGTGTGTACCGGACTTTTATGTACATCAGGATCTACAGGATCTGGCTGAGATGAGTGGAAGCGAGCGCTGGCGTCTCCTGAGGAGGAGGCTGGGGCCAGCGCTTGCCGACTCGTGGCTGCGGCTGTCAGGGGGAGATTGGAGCTGACAGCCCGCAGCCACAGACATGACAGTATCCCCCCTCTTACGCCCCCTCTTCTTGGGACCAGAGTGAGAGAGAAAGTTTTTCAGAAGAGTAGGAGCATTGAGGTTCTCCTCTGGCTCCCAGGACCTCTCTTCAGGACCAAGCCCCCTCCAATCCACCAAATAAAAAGTCTTTCCTCTCACGTTTTTGGTGTCCAAGATCTCCTTAAAGAGGCTCTGTCACCAGATTTTGCAACCCCTATCTGCTATTGCAGCAGATCGGCGCTGCAATGTAGATTACAGTAACGTTTTTATTTTAAAAAAACGAGCATTTTTGGCCAAGTTATCACCATTTTTGTATTTATGCAAATGAGGCTTGCAAAAGTACAACTGGGCGTGTTGAAAAGTAAAAGTACAACTGGGCGTGTATTATGTGCGTACATCGGGGCGTTTTTACTTCTTTTACTAGCTGGGCGTTCTGACGAGAAGTATCATCCACTTCTCTTCAGAACGCCAAGCTTCTGGCAGATCACGCTGTGACGTCACTTCCCCAGGTCCTGCATCGTGTCAGACGAGCGAGGACACATCGGCACCAGAGGCTACAGTTGATTCTGCAGCAGCATCGGCGTTTGCAGGTAAGTAGCTACATCGACTTACCTGCAAACGCCGATGCTGCTGCAGAATCATCTGTAGCCTCTGGTGCCGATGTGTCCTCGCTCGTCTGACACGATGCAGGACCTGGGGAAGTGACGTCACAGCGTGATCTGCCAGAAGCTGGGCGTTCTGAAGAGAAGTGGATGATACTTCTCGTCAGAACGCCCAGCTAGTAAAAGTAGTAAAAACGCCCCGATGTACGCACATAATACACGCCCAGTTGGACTTTTACTTTAAACACGCCCACTTGGACTTTTGCAAGCCTCATTTGCATAAATACAAAAATGGTCATAACTTGGCCAAAAATGCTCGTTTTTTAAAAATAAAAACGTTACTGTAATCTACATTGCAGCGCCTATCTGCTGCAATAGCAGATAGGGGTTGCAAAATCTGGTGACAGAGCCTCTTTAACCTCAAAGGTGTCTGAAGGGCCGCTGGAGGCAACCGCAGGGCTAGGAGTTTTGGTATAGCGGTTCAGAACCACCGGCTTCAGGAGGGAAACATCGAAGGAGTTGGGGATCTTGAGGGTAGGAGGCAGCCGAAGCTTGTAGGTGACAGGGTTGATCTGCTGTAGGACCTCGAAGGGTCCGACGAACCTGGGAGCAAATTTGCATGACTGCACCCTTAGTCGGATATTCCTAGAAGACATCCAGACCTTCGTGCCAGGGAGAAATTGAGGAGGTTCTCTACTCCTTGTGTCAGCCTTCCGTTTCATGCGGTCGACTGCCATTAGGATGGAGGATCGAGTCTGCAGGAAGTCTCTAAAAGCGGAGTCAGCCGCTGGTACCTCTGAAGTATCGGGGACTGGGAGAGGAATTTGTGGGTTTTTGCTGTAGACAATGAAGAACGGTGTATTCCTTGTGGACTCGCTGGTGTGATTATTATATGAGAACTCAGCCCACGGAAGCAGCTGCACCCAGTCATCATGCTGCTTGGAGATTAAGTGGCGTAGGTAGTTCTCCTAGGATGTTAGGCTGAGGAAAAGTCCAACTTCACACCGAGGAGTCCTCTCAGAGGGCTCTACAGAACTTCGAGGTAATCTGAACCCCCACCGATCAGACACAATATGCTGCGGCAAGCCGTGAAGGCGGAAGATGTGTTGGATGAATAGTTTGGCCAGCTGAGGAGCTGAAGGAAGACCGGTCAGAGGAACGAAGTGGGCCATCTTTGTAAACCGATGCACCACCACCCAGACAGTACTGCATCCGGCAGAGAGAGGCAGGTCCGTAATAAAGTCCATAGCTATATGCTGCCAGGGAGCATTGGGCACAGGCAATAGCTGGAGCAGACCACCGGGTCTGGAGTGAGCGAACTTGTTGGCTGCACATACAGAACAGGAAGAAACAAAGTCCATAATGTCCTTGGGCAGCGTGGGCCACCAGAAATGATGAGCAATCAGATCCCGGGTCTAACGGACCCCCGCGTGACCTGCCAGTCTAGAGGAGTGTCCCCAGCGGAGGATTCTTCCACAATCAGGCAGGCGCACAAAAGTCCTCCCTGGAGGAATGTCCCCAACTTGCAGGGGATTGACAGAGACAATGTAAGACGGATCAATAATGCTCTGTGGAATCTCCATGGTGTCTTCCGTCTCGAAAGACCTGGACAAGGCATCGGCCCTCACATTCTTGTCGGCTGGGCGATAATCGAGCTCAAACTGGAACTTGGTAAAGAACAGTGACTACCTGGCCTGACGAGGGTTCAGCCGTTGGGCCGTCTGGAGCTAGGTCACATTCTTGTGGTCTATAAAAATTAGGATCGGATGAACTGCGCCCTCTAGTAGATGTCTCCACTCTTCCAGAGCCAATTGATGGCCAGTAACTCCCGATCCCCAATCGAGTAAAAAAAACTGTGCCAAAAACTGCATCAAACATGCTTGTGTTCCTGGCCTAAGTCAGCAGCCAGCCAGGAGCTATGTGCTGTCTACTCTATGTCGGAAGCAGCGCCGCAGCCAGATATGTAAAGTAGTTGCAGAGACTCTTCAGTGTATAAATCGTAAGAAATAAGCTGTGAAGTCAAAATGAAAACAGTATGCAGTAAGATTTTAAGCTCCCTGTTACCATTTAACTCTATATAGAAGTTTAAAGAAAAATCTGCTACAAAGATATATTAAGAAATTAAACTTCACAAAATATTGCACCTAAAAAAACTGCATGGAGTAAAAAGGTGGATATGACCAGAATTTGTAATCGACCCCTAGATGTAACCAAGCATTTTTCTATTCACTAACTGCCAGCAAAAAATTGAGATTATTAGATATTTAAAGTATATTATAAAGTTGCATGTACAATAAATAACATTTATTTACAGGAAACTAGAAAACCCCTAGCAAACTGCAACAAGGGTAGCTACCACTCTCTAAATGCTGTTCCGGCAGGAGAAAACATTGTAAAAAGGGGTATCGATTTTGTAAAATACCTGTTCACAAATTGTGACTTAAAACATCTTTGTTTTAGGAACATGCTGTCGTAGATTTTTTACATGAGGCCGTGAATATCATGCTTTGTAGTTGAAACCATCTTTATGAACAAGGACAGTCTAGCAAAACATTGATTTCATTTGCTTCATTGAGCTTTTCAACCCCATAGGGAATAACAGATAAGCTTGGTCCAAGTAGACAAATAATGTCATTAGTATTTGTTCTCGAACTCCCACCCTAAAAACCTGTAATTGAAATGGACATGAGTTGGCAGAAAGTATCTAGGAAACTTCAACCTTTTTATTGGCATTTGCCTTAACCTTGGTATATCTAGTGCTGTCAATATTCTGACTGAATAATTCAAGCGGGTGTAGATCAGACATGATTTGTTGACTTCATGAACTTTGTGACTCAGAATTTAATTAGTTAAACCTTTGAAGAGACAAATCTATAACATTTTTTCCCATATTTTTGAGCGCTGAAAACACAGTCTTAAAGGCTATGTTCACACGGGGTATTTTGCCGAGTTTTTTGACGCGGAAACCGCGTCGCAAAACTCGGCAAAAACGGCCCGAAAATGCCTCCAATTGATTTCAATGGGAAGCGTCGGCGTCTTTTTCCCGCGAGCAGTAAAACTGCCTCGCGGGAAAAAGAAGCGACATGCACTATCTTCGGGCGCTTCCGCCTCTGACCTCCCATTGACTTCAAAAGTTGACTTCAATGGGAGGCAGAGAAAGCGTATTTCGCGCTGTTTTATGCCCGAGGCGCTCAATGGCCGTGGGCGAAAAACGGCACGAAAAACTCCGCGAAAATCGGCGTGCAGGGAGAGGAATATCTGCCTCAAACTTCCAAACTGAATTTTGAGGCAGATATTCCTCCTGCAAAATACCCCGTGTGAACATAGCCTAACATCGAATAGCTAATTTGGAACTGCTTTCTCGGCTCTTTGTGTAACTCCCATAGGAATCATTTACGTGCGTAGTCACCTTTCCATTCATTTATTTGCCTGGATGTCCTCACCAGGAAGAACGTGGTCAAGTGACAGTGACTATCAGGCATTTATGGCATATCCCGCTCATATGATATAAATATTTACGTTTGGCATACAAGGGGTATGTTGCGGTTTGATAGTGAAGTATCCCAAAAGCAACATAAATCACGTGGAACCAGGCACAGAAGTATGAAGAACTTGTGGCGGTATGTGTCTGTCATGCTTCACCGTTTGAAAACACTTCTTCTGAGGCACATACCAAGATGGAATTGTCTTCTGTTGGACTAGAGGACCCTCTGGTGGTCCGGTCTATCCCTGTGATTAAATTATTTTTACTTTGTTACTGCTTAAATTTAATGATATATCTATCATGTTTCATATATTGTCTAGTCCTCGCAGTAGTAGTAATGAGTATATTGGGTTGTACTTGCGTGTGTTGATTAAACCTGCCCCTGATGGCCACTATTGTATTAAAACTTGCTTTGTATTGATTTATAAGGCCTCATTCACACGAGCGTATGATTCACGCGCGTGAATCTGGTCCATGTGTGTTGCGTTATGCATCAGTGTGCTTTGCGAGTGGCATTCGTTTTTCACGCACTCGCAAAGCACATATTTTTTTTATTTTCAATCAAATGCGCAAATCACGCTCCGCACATGGATGTGCATCCGTGTGCAGTGCGTGGTTTTCACACACCCATAGACTTGGGCGCGTAGGTGCGTGAAAACACACCAATATTGGACATGCAGTGAATTTCATACAGCGGACTCGAAATCAATGGGTCCGTGTGCTGCACATAGTTTCAACGCACAGCACACGGACGTGACTCACGCTCGGGTGAATGAGGCCTAATAGTGCAGTAATAGCTATAAGATAATGCAAAGAAAAAAAGTAGAAACAATAAAGATGTAGACTTGCCATGGAATAGAACATGTATCATGTCAAGTCTACATCGCTCTAAATATCTGCCATGTTGTCTTATTTTTGTTGTCATTGATAAGGGACACTCTTGGTTGTGTGCGTAGAATTCATAATAGTCATAGTAACTAAAACAATGATCTGCATAGAGCTCGTCCATCTGAAGTCAGAACACCATCAATAACTATAAACTTTTGCGTTGTCCTCCTTTGTGAAGCTGAACAAATAAACAGCCGAATGGAGAGTTTATTGCGGAGAAAGCAGAGTATCAACCTGTATGGCTAAAGAAGAAAAGAGCTTGTATGGCTGCCATTATAGCTTCCACACTCCCCCAATGGCCAAAACGGCCTACTAACGCAGTGAAACAACCTCCGCACCTGTATAGCCCTATAAAAAAGCAAGTTTGTCATTCCGGTCCCTGTGAAAGCTGGATGATATCACACTGCTTTCTCAAGTACCGATTTCTCTCAGAAACAGCAGAATATAATTTTTTTTAAAAGTTGACAGAAGAGCATACAGTATGTTTTCCATTTAAACACCATTTCTATAAAGATAAAACTGTATTGTTAATACATTCCATTACTTATCTTGTTCTGATCCTGAATTGCAGCCTGTAGTAAAGTACAGTACTTCATTAACAGTTGTGCTGGTTGCTACTGAAAAAGGTCAAATAGCTTGTGGGCAGACAAATCCTCACAGTGGCTGATGTAGCATCTGCACTTCTCAGTTTGCAGGAATTCAGCTCTGAAGCCTGCAGAAATGTGATTGCAGCTCTGGGCTCTAATACAGCCTGTATCTCTGGATGAGTACAAAATGATTAAAGGGTTATTCCCATTTTAGGCTTTTATTTATTTTTTGCCCAGCTGTAATCTACACTGAAAAAGAAACCTATTGGTGTGCTCAAATCCACTGTCATACCTTTTATTTATGAGTTTCCTCCCTTCTTTTGGTTGCTCCACGTTCCCTGTCTGAGGACGTGTTGTGGGCGCTACCCTAGTATCACGTGCGATGCAAACTGATATGCCGCTGTGAGTGATCTACAGTCTGCTTGTTATCTCTATATTTACATGTAGAGAAAATAGTGCGTTGGAGCATGCGGACTATAGGCTCAGCAGCTAGGTGGCATGTGTGAAGCTGTAAAGAACAACTCCAAGGCTACTGTGAGTGCCACAGAGTTGCCCTATAGACTTGTATAGAGCTGCCAACAGGTGGCCGGGAAGGGACCTATTGCGCATATTCCAACATGATGTGTGCTCCTCAGTGGCGTATCTACGGCTTTAGCAGCCATAGAGGCTGCTACGGGGCCCACGGCAATATGGGGCCCGTGTCACCCGCCGTCATGGGCCCCCATGCCCGGTGGTGCAGCAAGCAACCACTATGGCTGCTACAGCAGTAAGGACGCTACATCCAATAGTATCTGTGTCCTTAGGACGCAGATACTATTGAACACTACGGCAGAGCAGGGAGGTATCTCCCCGCTCTGCCATTAAAGGGGTTGTCCCACAAAACACATTTAACAAGCTAGATCTAAAAAAAGGTATACTTTTGAAATATGAATATACACAGTTGAGTCACATTATTATGACCACCAGCTAATATCCAGAGTAACCGTCGTGTGCAGCACGGACATCAGCTAGAAGGGCTAGGAGTGACACAATAAGGTGCTGGTAGGTATCTGGAGCCATTCTGACTGCAGTGCATCCCACATTTGCCGGAGGGTTTGTGGGGGAAGATCCATAGAGCGAACAAGACGATCGAGGTGGTCCCACAGATGTTCAATTGGGTTAAAGTCTGGCGAATTAGGGGGCCAGGGAAGTACTTGGAAGTTTTGGTCCTGCTCTTCCAACCACTGTCAAACATTTCTAGCCGTGTGACATGTCGCATTGTCTTGCTGGAAGATTCCATCTGCCTCAGGGAAGATAGACAGCATGTATGGGTGGACGTGATCTGCAAGAATAGATTCATACCCAAATCGGTTCAGAGTGCTATCCACATGGATGAATGGGCCCAGAGAAAGCCATGAAAAAATTCCACTTGAGTTTTTCCAGCAATGATTGCAGGGTGTTTGTTCTCTGATGTTTCTCGCCTGACACGCCAACGTCCATCTGTTTGATGAAGCTTAAAACGTGACTCATCGGAGAAGGCAACCCTTGCCAATCATCGGTGGTCCAATTCCGATACTGCCGTGCAAATTTAAGCCTTTTTTTCCAATGCACCTTTGTTATCATAGGAGCAGTGACCATCCGTCTGCTCCGGAGCCCCATACACAGTAGGGTTCGCTGTACTGTTGTTTTAGACCAGGGGACTCAAGCACGCGGGCCGCATGCGGCCCCTGAGGCTGTCATCTGCGGCCCGCGGGACATAGAGCCGCTAGTATCGGCTCTGCTCCGGGACTCTGGAATTCCCTGACATCGCTGTCCATATGTGTTGACAGGATCTTTCCCAGAGTGGAGTCCCGGGCAGAGCGCTAGTATCGGCTCTACTCCGGGACTCTGTGGAATTCCCTGACATCGCTATCCATATATGGACAGTGTTGTCAGAGTCAGTGGCGTAACTACCGCTGTAGCAGCCGTAGCGGCTGCTACGTGGCCCGCAGCATAAGGGGGCACGGCCCCCCCATGGCTGGAGGCTCCGCTAGCAGCCGCTATGGCTGCTACAGCATGACGCCACTGAAGAGGTTGTTCCTACAAAAGACATGCATCCCCTATCCCCTATCCACAGGATACATGTGGTATCGCTGGGACGCCCATCGATAAGGAGAACGGGGGACCGAAAGTCCCCCGAAGTTCTCCATGACAAACCTCGGACTTCTGGGGTCTGTCGGCAGCTCAATAGAAATGAATTGTGCACCGGTCGCACTTGTACGCATGCGTGACCAGCGCTCCTTTCATTTTTATTGAACTGCGCAGACCCCGGAAGTCCGAGGTTTCTCATGGAGAACTTCGGGGGACTTTTGGTCCCCCATTCTCCTTATCGCTGCCAGCGATCACACATGTATCCTGTGGATAGGGGTACATCTCTTTTGTAGGACAAACTATAGGCCGTTTTTTTTGGGGGGGGGGAGTTGGGGGCTGTATGGGCGTTATCTACAGAGGGGGCTGTATGGTGTTATCTACAGGGGGTTTGGGGCTGTATGGCGTTATCTACAGGGGGGGTTGTATGGCGTTAACGCCATACAGCCTCTCTGTAGTTAATGCCATACAACCCCCCCTGTAGATAACGCCATACAGTCCAAAACCCCCTGTAGATAACGCCATACAGCCTCTCTGTAGTTATCTACAGGGGGTTTGGGACTGTATGGCGTTATCTACAGATCTACAGGGGGGCTGTATGGTGCTATCTATAGGGGGCGCTGTGTGGCAGAATCTATAGGGAGGCACTATCTACAAGGGGGGGTTGTGTGATACCCGGGGGAGGGGGGGCCCCAGTCAAAAGTTTGCTATGGGGCCCAGTCTTTCCTAGTTACGCCCCTGGTCAGGGTCTTTCCCAGAGCGGAGTCCCGGGCAGAGCTTTAGTATCGGCTCTGCTCCGGGATTCTGTGGAATCCCCTGACATCGCTGTTCACATATAGACAGTGATGTCTAGGGCTTACCGAGAGCTGGAGAGTGATTTTAGGAGCACAGCTGGAGTCCCAGGCAAAGTGCTAGAAGCGGCTCTGCTCCGGGACTCCATATATGGACACTCGTATCAGGGGCTTCCTCAGAGTTCCGGAGCAAAGCCTATACTAGTGCTCTGCTCTGGGACGCCGGGTCTGGGGTTGGCCCTGACCGCACATTCCGGTCCAGGAGGATCACCTGACGTCACTGTGTATGGACAGTGACGTCAGGGGCTCCTCCAGCAGAGGAATCCCTGGTCAAAGCGTTGGCAAAGCTCTTGCTGGGGATTCCACTACTAGAGGGAGCCCCAATGGAGTTATCTACTAGGGGGGGGGGGGGGGTGGCACTATCTACAAGAGGTGTGTGTGGCATGATCTACAGAGGGCACTGTGGCAGCATTTACAGAGGTCACTGTGGCAGCATCTACAGAGGTCACTGTGGCAGCATCTACAGAGGGCACTGTGGCAGTATCTACAGAGGGCACTGTGGCAGCATCTACAGATGGCACTGTGGCAGTATCTACAGAGGGCACTGTGGGTGTGTGGCAGTATCTACAGAGGACACTCACATTATCTACAGAGGTCACTGTGGCATTATCTACAGAAGGCACTCTGGCGGTATGGATAGTGACGTCAGGGGCTCCTCCAGCAGAGGAATCCCTGGTCAAAGCTCTTGCTGGGGATTCCACTACTAGAGGGAGCCCCAATGGAGTTATCTACTAGGGGGGGGGGGGTGTGGCACTATCTACAAGAGGTGTGTGTGGCAGCATCTACAGATGTCACTGTGGCAGCATTTACAGAGGGCACTGTGGCAGCATCTACAGAGGTCACTGTGGCAGCATCTAGAGAGGTCACTGTGGCAGCATTTAGAGAGGGCACTGAGGCAGCATCTACTGAGGGCACTGTGGCAGCATCTACAGAGGGCACTGTGGCAGCATCTACAGATGGCATTGTGGAATTATCTACAGAGGGCACTGTGGGTGTGTGGCAGTATCTACAGAGGACACTCGCATTATCTAGCGGTTTGTGGCATTATCTACAGAGGGCACTGTGGCATTATCTACAGAGGGCACTGTGGCATTATCTACAGAGGGCACTGTGGCATTATCTACAGAGGGCTCTGTGGCATTATCTACAGAGGGCTCTGTGGCATTATCTAAAAAGGGGCTGCCCAATCTTGACATTTGTATGTCTGCCAAACGCTGCCAACTGAGCTGCCAGACTGCATTTAGCGTCACTTAAGCTGGAAAACTGGATTGTTGAAATAAGCACGTGGAGAAAACGCACAAATTTCCGTTAAGTTTAAACCTAGCGGTATTATTATAGTAATGTAGCATTATTATAGTAATATAGTGTTATAGTAGTTCAAATAACTAATTGATTAACAATAATTTTGTATTGTATCAAATTTTAAAGTAATGCGGCCCGTCAACGTCACATTTTTTCTATATGTGGCCCAGTTACCCGGCCGAGTTTGAGACCCCTGTTTTAGACACACGTCTGGCAGCTCCCTGGTTGATTTTAACTGTGAGCTGCTCCACTGTAGCGTGTCGTTCGGCCTTTGCGCACCTTCGTAGCCGATGCTCACCTCTCAGATCAATGGCACATGGTGCTTTGCAGTTTCTACGTCGGTTTGTCCCAATGGTGCCATTTGTCCACTCACAATACACTTTCACTACAGCAGCACGCAAACAGATCACAAACTGCGATGTTTGAGAAATACTGCCACCATTGGCCTGAAAGCCTATAATCATCCCTTTTTGCAAGTCATATCAGTCGTTGTTGCCATGGGTAAAAGCAGTAATTTATCAGTGTTCAGACTGCCTATCGCACACCTTATATACCCACCAAACCAGCCCGCGACACATCATTTCCAACATGGGCTAAGCGCTGCTGATGTCAAAAGTAGGAGGTGGTCATAATAATGTGATTCGACTGTATTTTCAAACAGAATTATATTTGCATTATCTACCATGTTACCATTGATTGCTGAAATGGGAACACCCCTTTAATGTTGTATATTAACATGTTCCTTAAATAGTGTTCTTCCTGCTCTGCAACGTAATAGTATGTTGTGGTGAGGGGGTCCATCCCACGAACGCTATTACGACGCATTGATGGTGCAGGCACAGGAGCTGCGACCACGGTAACAGTTGCGGGTGACAGCTGTATTATACACCCGAAAGCCTGCTCTAACGGCCGGTATTCGAGAGAATTTAAATTCCAGGCCGTTTAACCCCTTTTCTTGCTGCACTCAATAACAAACGCGTCACCTAAAGCAGTTTTACAAAGAGAAGGAGCTCCCTCTGTAAGACGTAGACACCCCTGCAATGTAATCGTAGGGTGTTGATGGTTCACCACGTGTTATCTGCCCTCTGAAGACTTGGATGCACTCCTCCCTTTTTTACACTCTATTGGGGTTAAGGTCAGGTCTCTGTGCAGGCCATTCAAGGTCTTCCACACCAAACTCACTCAACCATGCCTTTATGGACCTTGCTTTGTGCACTGGGGCACAGTCATGCAGGAACAGAAAAGGGCCTTCCCCAAACTATTCTTACATTTTGTCCAAAATGTCCTGGTATGCTGAAGCATTAAAATTTCCCTTCACTGTAAGGCCCTGTACACAGGTTTTTTTTTTTCTGCTGCGTTTTTTTACCCGCGGGCATTACAGCTAATGCAAGGGCCACGTGTGCCTCCCATTGATTCAATGGGAGGTCAGAGGAGGAAGGGTATGCTTCTGCCTCCCATTGAAATCAATGGGGGGAGATTTCAAACGGTTTTTTTTTTGGGCACTGATTCGGATGCAGTTTTTGCGTCAAAATCTGCGCTAAAAATCTCGGTGTGAACTGACCCTAACTTAGGGTTCTAGCCCAACCCCTAAAAAACAACTCTCCCCAACAAAACTTTACAGTTTGCACAATGCCGTCATTCAGGTAATATTCCCCTGGCATTCGCCAAACCCAGACTCGTACATCAAATCGTACATCAAATTTCTAGATCGAGAAGTATGATTCGTCACTCCACAGAACGCGTTTCCACTTCTCCATAGTCCAGTGGCGGTGTGCTTTACACCAGCGGTCCCCAACCTTTTTTGCACCGATGACCAGTTTGATGCAAAAAAAAAATTCCGGGACCGACGGGGCGGAGTTTTTTTCAGTTCACACATTGCGTAAATATGGCGTATACCTGTATTATAATACCTGTATTATGCTGCGGAAAATCCACAGCATAATACAATAGCAGCAAAGTGGATGAGATGAAAAAGTCTGAGCAGAAAAAACGCTCAGAAGTGCAGAATTTTATTCCACAGCAAGTCAATTCTATTTGCATAAATTCTGCTTATTTGTTGCGGATTTTCCCCATTGAATTAAATGGGGAGGTAAAATCCACAACAAATAGCAGCAGGGGCGTAGCTAAAGGGTCATGGGCCCTGGTGCAAGAATTCAGATTTTGCCCCCTAACCCTCCCCAACACCACCAGACCCCTGCCCCTACCCGCGCCTATGCCCAGCTGCCTTGCCCAACAGTACCCATGAATGCCCCCACAGTATAATGCCCCGATAGCTGCATCCACGGTATAATGCCCCCATAGCTTCCCCCACACAGTATAATGCCCCCATAGTATAATGCTCCCCATAGTTGCTCCCACACAGTATTATGCTCCCCATAGCTTCCCCCACACAGTATATTGCCCCATAGTATAATGCTCCCCATAGATGCCCCCACACAGTATAATGCTCCCCATAGCTGCCCCATACGATATAATTCTCCCCATAGCTGCCCCCTCACAGTATAATGCCCCCCATAGATGTCCCCCTCACAGTAAAATGCCCCCATAGTATAATGCTCCCCTTTGCTGCCCCCACAGTATAATGCCTCTCATACAGTATAAGGCTCCCCTTAGCTGCCCCATACAGTAAAATGCTCCCATAGCTGCCACCATATCAGCCCCCCTCCCATACCCAGTATAAGGCCCCCATATGTGCCTAATAAAAAATAATAACATCATTACTTACCCATCCCCGTTCCCACGACGGGTGGAGGATCCTTCTCCTCCGGTCTGTGCTATGAGTGTCTTGGCGCAGAGAGGCGCGATGAGGTCACAATGGGGCAAGGAGCCGTCACTCTTGCTCCAGCATTCAAGTCAACTGTATCTGCATCCTAAGGATGCAGATGCAGTTGGAACTGGGACCAGCGGTGGTCACATGGGATGAAACATCACCCCAGAAGGCCGGCCTGGATGACGTTAGAGGGCCGGCCTCCTGGGATGAGGTTTCATCCCATGTGACCGCCGCTGCATCCAATCACAGGCTGCAGCAGTCTCCTAGGATGAAACGTCACCCCAGGAGGCCTGATCAGCAGTTTTCCGCAGCGGATATTCCAGGCGAAAAACTGCACCACATTTTGGTGTGGTTTTTCGGCCGAAATTCCCTGAGGCTACACTGGGTGGATACCAGATACCGCGGCCCGGTACCAAATGGTTGGGGATCACTGCTTTAAACCACTCCATCCGAAACCCATGCCATGAAGCTCCTGGCGCATACTTTTGAGCTGATGTTAATGCCAGACGAGGTTTGGAACTCTGCAGTTATTGAGTCAGCTGAGCGTTGGCGACTTGTATGCACATTGCGCATCAGCACTTGGTGACACCACTCTGTAACTTTACGTGGTCTGCAACTTCGACTGAGTTGCTGTGGTTACAATTTGCAATAATAATACTCATAGTTTATCATGAAATCTCTAGGATGGAAGACATTTCACAAACGGACTTGTTAAATGGTGGCACCCTATTACAGAACCACGCTGGAATTCAGTGTGCTCTAATGAATGTAAGTTTGGGGCTGCCTTTAAGCAAATGGAGTTGGGGATTTGGTCAGGATTAATGGTTGTCCTCAATTTTGAGAAATACAGGCAGATATTTATAAATCATGCAATACCATCAGGGAGTCGTCTGATTGGCTCAAAATTTATTCTGCAGCAGGACGACTCCAAACATACAGCCAATGTCATTAAGAACTATCTTCAGTGTAAAGAAGAACAAGGAGCTCTGTAAATGATGATATAGCCCCGACAGGACCCTGATCTTAACATCATCGGGTCTATCTGGGATTACATGAAGAGATAGAAGGATTTGAGGAAGCCTACATTCACAGAAGATCTGTGGTTAGTTCTCCAAGATGTTTGCAACAACCTCTCTGCCGAGTTCCTTCAAAAACTGTGTGCAAGTGTACCTAGAAGAATTGATGCTCTTTTGAAGGCAAAGGGTGGTCACACCAAATATTGATTTGATTTAGATTTCTCTTCTGTTCATTCACTTTTCATTTTGTTAATTAATAAAAAAAACAACTATTCACACTTCTATCTTTATTTTACATTTTTTTCCACAACTGCCTAAAACTTTTGCACAGTAATGTATGTATGTGTGTGTGTATGTGTAATTATATATATATATATATATATATATATATGAATTTCCCACCAAGACCAAAGACCAGAAGGAGGAGACTAAGCAGAGAACAATCAGAAAATAGCCCCGCTTGATAAACAAAGTAATACAAATTGATTTAAAGGGGGTTTCCACCCAATAAAAATTAATGGCCTATCCTCAGGATAGGCCATCAATAGCGGGCTCCGACTCCCAGAACCCCCGCTGATCAGCTGTTTTGAAGGCGGTGCGGCGCTCATACGTGCAGTTCTTCCCCTTCATTTCTTCTTGCACACTATGAATCTGTAGACACGCTTTTACTGGCGATTCACAGGTATTGCAGCCTTTTCTCCCTCTGGAAAACCCCTTTAATTTTAGTTTTAACATTTTATGCCATGAAAGGAGTTGGCCTGAAATCTGCGGCAAAATTTGCATGTATACCATGCACATTTAACCCTTTGCAAAGCAGTGGGTGAAACCTGCAGAAAAATCTGTGACCGTTCATATTCAGGATTTGAAAATTTGCAGTATGCCCCCCAGATCTGTACAGACTTTTTTGGCAGCATCTTTTTGGGGATTTGTGAATCCCCATTTCCATACATTGTTCTATACTTTTGTGGTGGATCCCACATGAAAAATATACAGCTAATGCTCCATATGTGTACACAGGTTGCATTCCTGTGTGCATAGTATGCCTAATTAAAAAGCTTTCTTCCTGTAGGTTCCCTGTCTTACAAACGTCCTATCTTCTCAACTGTTCAATAACCATATAGGATATCTGATAATCTGGCACTTAACCAGTTCAGGACCGGGCTATTTTGCGCCTTCAGGACCAGACACCGTTTAGCCATTTTTAGCAGGTGTTAGTTAAATGGCTATAATTTTTTTATTTGTTTTGCTAACAACGTGATTTTTGCGAAGTTTTTTCCGTAGACAATGCAGGTTTCTTTTTTTATCATTTTTATACACACCTTCTTTGCTATTTTAGAATTTTTATTCATAAAGTTTGAAAATAATAGTAAAAAAATAAGCTTTTTTACGTTTCAGCTATTTTTTTTGGGTAATAACATAGTTTTACCCTAAAATAGACCTTTTATTTGTGATCGTCATTGTCTACTGTAAATTTTAATATATTACATGTCTATATTAGGTTAATTGGGTCAGCGCTAGCGTTACAACAATGATTGGCGGGGGGGGGGGACGTTTTTTTTGGGTGTGGGTATTTTATGTGTATTTATTATTTCATTTTTTTTTTGCACTTTACTTTACTATTTTTTTATTACTATGGTCTGTCCCTCAAAGGTCAAAAAAGACCTTTGGGGAACTTTATGTATTTTTTTTCTCTCTTTTACACAATGTCTTTCCACTGTAACTGGGGCTGCACGGCAGCCCCAGTTACAAGGGAAATCATCCCTCTCATAGTGACGATTGTCACTAATGGGGCTGTGCTGGGTCTAGTAAGACCCAGCAGCAGTCTGTCAGTAACGGCATCCGGCGATCATGTGACCAGTCACATGATCACCGGGAGGAATAGAGACAGCGCCGCTGCTGCTGTCTCTATTCATATACACAGCGTTCATTGAGCACTGTGTAAAAAGACATCGGAGAAGAGAGAATCAACGAAAGCTGCTTCTATCTTCTCCTCAGGGTCCCCGGCAGTCACTGACAGCCGGAGACCCGACATCCAGCTGCCCGATCGCGCGGGCAGCAAGTTAAAACCCGAACCGTAAATAGTCTATGGCTCGGGTTTTAAGGAACCTGACCGCTGGCCGTAAAAATACAGCCAGCGGTCGGGAACCAGTTAACCGGTCCCATTTACTTATTTTAAATTGTCTAATGTCTTTGTGGCTCAATAAGCGTAGATTCTGTTCTATATCCTTTTTACATATCAATGAATTTTCCATTGCACATTATCCATGCAGAAGCACAAACAACTTGCCAAAAGAGGTTGGCGTCTTTAAATATAGCTCATCTTGTAGGAGGAAGTAAGGTGAAACATTTTTTTTTCTTCACAGTTTATGGAAATAATGACTCCTTTCCAATAATGAAGTACCTGAAGTAGCTAACGGTTTGCAATGACTATATTATACACAGCATATGAAAAGTATAGTCATAGCTTATGATCAAGATGAAAACATATTGCACTGGGGTCCTAGATTCAAGTCCAACCACGGACAACATCTGCCATGGGATTGTATGTTCTCCCCGTGTTTGTGTGGGTCTTCTCTAGGTACTGCAGTTTCTTCCCACAATCCAAAAAAACATACTTGTAGGTTAACTGACTTTTTGGGACATTGTCCCTAGTGTATGTCTGTTATTGGGAAATTAGTTTGCGAGCCCCACTGGAGACAGCGACTGATATAAATGGTGTCAATCTCTGTATAGTGCTGTGGAATATGTTGGCACTATTTAGGCATTGGAAAATAAATAAATGCAGTCTCTCGTCTCCGACGTAAGAAAGAGACATCATATCTTGCTACAGTAAAAAAGTAAGGTGAAAAATGGGTCTGGATTTGAAAAAGATTAAGAAGACTTTTATACCTGTGCTACGCCATTGTTTCTGTAAAAAAAAGAAACAGAAACCTAGCGGAACGGAGGCAAACTATAAAAAAAATACCTTTGAAATTAATGGTATTGCAAACTGAAACGATACTTTCCATTTGTCTTTCCATTCATCTGTTCCTCTAAAGGAGCAGGTGAATGGAAAAAACAAACGGAAGGCAAACATGATGTGAACAGGCCTTAAAAGGTATGTTCACATGTGGCAGAATTGTTGCGGAAATTTCTGTGACTTAAATTTTTGTTTACTCCTATATCAGAATGTTTTTTGTTTTCAAAATTACAACCCATCACATTACAACATGTGTTTGTTGCCATGTGTGAACATACTCAAAGTCCTTCCTATATACTGTTCCACTCTTTGGGATCAACACCTGGCTTTGGCAAAAACAAAAACCACTTAGGGGATACATATTAATTATGGGAAAACCCCTATCTACCCTCACTGATCACGAGAACGGGTTTACCTTGCCAATCCTGGGAGTCCCTTAGAAATGGAACAGTAGTGCGCATACTCGACCACCGCTGCATTCATTTCTATGGGGCTGCTGAAGATATTAAATAATGATTATGGGAAAACCCCTTTCAAAGGCTATGTACATTTTTAAATGTATATATTTTTTATTAAATAATGTTTTTTTGTGTCTTTAAAAACTTTTTAAATTTACTTTAATGAAATTTTTTTTTTTTTACTTTTTACAATTTACCTTTATGCTAGATGCACACACTACGCGTTTGTCGTGTTTTTTCACTGCATATTTTTTATTTTTTTAAGGTCAAAACCGTTAGGCGAGATGTTACTCTAAAGTCTATAGTGAATTATTGATAAGGATACATACAATGTGTTTTAGTTTGTGGCGTTCTTGTGGTCAGATTTTGTTTTCAAAAGCAGCATGCTCTGGGTATGTTTTTTTTTTTTCTGCCATTTTACTCAGACTTGTCTTTTAGGACTTTTAAAATGCCAGGAAAAATGCATGTACAAAATGTCACAAAACTCATTTTAATTGAACGATGAAGAAATGGCGAGCACCACTAAAAAGCATAAATGTTTGGGATGCAAAAAGCGGGCTACTTAAAGAAAAATTATGCGCACCCTCAATAGTTCAAAATAGAGAAAAAATATACAGACACTTTATCAGAGCACAAAAAGATATATGCACCAACAAACAGTTGCTTAAACACAATTAAAAAATAAATCACTCCTATGAGGGTCACAAACAAATATGTGACCCTCCGTTGGCAAAAATATGGGATGAGACAAGAAAAAGGTAAAACAATCTCTCTAATCTATCACAATATAAGGTGCTGATACATAGCATGACATTTTCCCTGGACAGAATATAAAGTGCTAAAATAAAAAATATATAAACATACCAAAAAAATACATTAATGCATATTTACAAGGCACAAGTGAAAAGTGTGACTTCTAATGAATACAAGGAAGAACCACAAGGAAGAACCATTAGGCTGCCCCAATTGAGAGGGGAAAAATGGTATTAATGATAAGAAAATGCAAAATACAAAAAAAAGGGGAACAAGCAATTAGGAGATAGAGAAAATGATGGTTTGGGGAGCCATGTCATCTGCTGGTGTTGGTTCATATCAAGTCCAGAGTCCGCGCAGCCGTCTACCAGGAAATTTTCGAGCACTTCATGCTTCCTTCTGCTGACAAGCTTTATGGAGATACTGATTTCATTTTCCAGCAGGACTTGGCACCTGCCCACACTGCCAAAAGTGCCAATACCTGGTTTAATAACCACAGTATCACTGCGCTTGATTGGCCGGCAAACTCGCCTGACCTAAACCCCATAGAGAATCTATGGGGTATTGTCATGAGGAAGATGAGAGACACCAGACCCAACAATGCAGACGAGCTGAAGGCCGCTATCAAAGCAACCTGGGCTTCCATAACACCTCAGCAGTGCCACAGGCTGATCGCCTCCATGCCACGCCACATTTATGCAGTAATTCATGCAAAAGGAGCCCAGACCAAGTATTAAGGTCATATACTGTACAGACTTTTCAGCAGGCCAACATTTCGTTATTAAAAATCATGTTTGAGATTGGGCTATTTAATATTCTAATTTTCAGAGACACTAAATTTTGGTTTTTTATTAACTCCGGCTAGGGCTGATGATTTATTTTTTAGGACCTGTTCACATCAGCATTTGGTTTCCGTTCATCGGTTCCGTTTAACCTTTGCGTTGGGGAACCGATGAACGGAAAGCCCAAAGGTAAACCATGAAGGAATAAAAGCAAAAAACGGGTGTCTTCCATGCGCTACTGATCGAGGTAGTCATCCATACCATCCAATTTGTGAAAAGTCGGAGATTAGTCCGTGGAAAAAGGATTTATTGAATATAACACGACTGTTTGACAATGAACAGTTTCAAAACCGGACCGGTTTCTTCCTCAGGTAACAATACAGATACGTAACAGGGTGGAGTGTCGGTTAAATAACCGATTAAAAGGTCAGCTGAGGGCAAGAACTACCGGGTCGGGTACATAGGTTAAACAGAGTTGCATATCGAATAATACATATGATTAGAAAACAATTTAAAATAAGTAAAACGATTAAAAATGTGAGTTTGTGTAATGGTTAAAAACATAGTTACTTTTCATATTTTATAAAAGGGAAATATCTGATCATTATATAAAAACACTAAACAAAATAAAATCTATATGCACATATATATATAAATGTCATATACACATGTATTTTATCGGACAAATACCACTGTATAAAAACCTTGATAATCAAAAGGTCTTAGTTTAAAAAGGAAATTTATTTAAAGGGGGGGTAAATTTAAAAAGAATTTATTTTAAAAAATATATATAGTATTCTTAACCCTTAAGGTGATTACCGTAAGGTTAAGAATACTATATATATTTTTTTAAATAAATTCTTTTTAAATTTACCCCCCCTTTAAATAAATTTCCTTTTTAAACTAAGACCTTTTGATTATCAAGGTTTTTATACAGTGGTATTTGTCCGATAAAATACATGTGTATATGACATTTATATATATATGTGCATATAGATTTTATTTTGTTTAGTGTTTTTATATAATGATCAGATATTTCCCTTTTATAAAATATGAAAAGTAACTATGTTTTTAACCATTACACAAACTCACATTTTTAATCGTTTTACTTATTTTAAATTGTTTTGTAATCATATGTATTATTCGATATGCAACTCTGTTTAACCTATGTACCCGACCCGGTAGTTCTTGCCCTCACCTGACCTTTTAATCGGTTATTTAACCGACACTCCACCCTGTTACGTATCTGTATTGTTACCTGAGGAAGAAACCGGTCCGGTTTTGAAACTGTTCATTGTCAAACAGTCGTGTTATATTCAATAAATCCTTTTTCCACGGACTAATCTCCGACTTTTCACAAATTGGATGGTATGGATGACTACCTCGATCAGTAGCGCATGGAAGACACCCGTTTTTTGCTTTTATTCCTTCATTTCCTTATTGAGACTTCATAGTCTAAGTTCTCAAATCGGGTCCTATGCTGCAAATCTGATCCTGACACCTGCATTGTGAAGCTGCCCACATCGTGGAGGCTATCGTTTTTTGGAATCTGTTATACTGGATGTTATGCTCCCAGCATAACTGCACCAGGTGAGCCACTTTCAGCCTTTGTTCACACGCTGCTTATCACAGTGTCATGCACTATTGTGCGCTTTGTGTTTTTTCTATCTCCTTCAAAGGTAAACCATAGCTTCCGTTTGAATTACCATTGATTTCAATGGTAATGCTTCAGTTGCAGTAGGTTTCCGTGTATTTCTGTAGCGTAAAGTTTCTGTTTTTTTCATGGAAACAATAGCATAGTCGACTACGTTATTGTTTCTGTGATAAAAAACAAACTTTACGGGACAAAAATACACCGAAACCTACTGCAACTGAAGCATTACCATTGAAATTAATAGTAATGCAAAAGGAAGCTATAGTTTGCGTTCGGCATTCCATTCATCAGTTCCTCCGACAGAAAGGATGAACGGAAACAAAAAGCCCTCACCCAGGGCTTGTTTGATAGCTAAAAGTTCCAACCGTTAGTAGCAAGAACGTATCAGATACTTTCTTGGCTACTGAAGTGCCTTCCTGCGAGGGCGCATGAGATACGTCCTTGTCCGGGAAAGGGTTAAGTGACACATCGATGCCGCACTAGCAGCAAGGTCATTGCTATAAGCCTGAAAGATCAGGGGCAAAAGTCCACAACATACTTTTATAACATAGCAGGCTTGTATACAGCGTCTCCGCTCTATATACAGTGTACAGTGGTGCCTGAAAGTAATTGAGCCCTTCAGAACTTTCTAAATTTCTGCAAAAATTTGACCTAAAACTACAGCAGATTTTCTACAAGTTCTACAAGTAGGTAAAGAGAACCAAATCAAACAAATGAGTCATAAATATTAGTAAATGGTCATTTCTATATTGAGGAAAATTATCCAATATCACATATCTGTGAGTGGCAAAAGTATGTGAACCTTTGCTATCAGTATCTGGTGTGACCTCTTTGTGCAGCAATAACTGCATCTAAACGTTTCCGGTAATTGTTGGTTAGTCCTGCACATCGGCTTGGAGAAATTTTTGCCCATTCCTCCATATAAAACAGCTTCAACTCTGCTATGTTGGTGGGTTTCCTCCCATGAACTGCTCACTTTGGGTCCTGATTTGTTCAAAAACTTTCAAGCACCACTGTATATAATTGTATAGCTCTAAATAATGCAGTCACCAAATCATGGATAGATACCAGTTCTACCCAGGGAAATGGCATAACTGCCCCCTTTGTGCTCCTACACAGTAAAAATTCCCTCTCTGTGCCCCTCGCGCAGTAAACCTTGCCTCCTTTTACCTCAGTCAGGGCGGATTTACACGAACGTGTAATACGTCTGTGCAACGCGCGTGTTTTTCACGCGAGTGGCACGGACCTATGCTAGTCTATGGCGCAGTGCTGACTGTCAGTGATTTTTGCACAGTGTGAGCCCGCTGCGTAAAACTCATGACAGGTCCTATATTTCTGCGTTTTTCACACATCACGCACCCATTAGAGTCAATGGGTGCGTGAAAATCACGCACACCACACGGAAGCACTTCCGTGGGACGCGCGTGATTCGCGCAACAGCAGTCAAAAGTATGTTTGCAAACAGAAAAGCACCACGTGCTTTTCAGTTTACAAACATCCAAACAGAGTGTCATAATGATGGCGGCTGCGCGAAAATCACGCAGCTTCTCATCCTATGTGATGACTCACGGAGCTGTTAAGTGCCTTTTTGCGCACGCAAAACGCCGCGTTTTTTGCGTGCACAAAAACGCACGCGCTCATGTAAATCCGCCCTAATTCTGCCACAACTGTCCTATAAAAGCACACCCAGGCAACACTATATGGAGCCAGACTACACAAACATGGCAATCATAATTTCACTCACTCTCGGAAATCACATTCCCCTGGGTGTCTGGCACACAATGCAAAAAAGTGCCACACTACCAGCCCTGGGCACACAACCCCTTATCTTTCACATCGAGGGGTTTTACAGTGGAGGCGCAGCATTGCTGGAGCTAGTAGCAATAGCAGGAGGGGAATGTGACGCTCTTGCCTGGGAAGGCCTCTCCACACATTAGGGCACTTGGAGCTGATGGGCCAAGGGCTGTTTGCTTTCCTGCCCTTAGGGTAGATCTACACAACGCTGTGGCACTGCATGCAAAATAGGAATTGCCGGTGAAAAACTTTTACCGGCACAAGCGTCCTGACCTAAAAAAAAAGCTAGGTCAGTAATTTACCTGCTGGGTCGCAACCCTAGTAAGGCCCCACCATATAAGTGAGGCCGGGGCCACCACCTCCCCTGCCCCTCCGCTATCTTTGCCTCCTGAGTCCAAGGTATATTACTGCCTTGTGAAACCCGCTTTAGAAAATACTGCCTGTTTGATGTATGTTTATCATTTGTTGTTTAAAAGCAGAACTGTGCTGCAACCGCAAATGGGTCACAGTCTGTTTTAGTAAATCACTTAATTTGTAAGTAAGTCCAATTAATTAAAGTAAGATTTTCTTGTTGTCTTGCACAGTTCTAGTATTATTTAGTGATTTTGATGAATGGAGTGTATATCAGTGAATAGCAAAGGAAAGCAAGCGCAGAATAACTAATTGTACTTCCTAGATTATTGCTTCCGCTGGTAATTTCTCTCAAATAAATGACAGCAGCATTGTGAAAGGAAACGTGTGTCTCAGCAAGGCGTGATCTGACCTTTCTCTCAATGGAAGAAACAACCTGCAGGGAACACATAACAACAGAGTTTCATTTAGCACTTGTGCTTGTGGGATTACACATGACTCATTTAAGTGCTGTAGAGAATTAGTTGACATTTCGCCTGTTTTAGTAGAGAACTTTTATTCCATAATAATATTACTTAAGATTCATCACGATTTATGATTCTTGAGGTAAAAAGGGGGATAAAAAAAGAGAAAAAAAAGAGAAAAAAAAAAGAGAATATGCGGACGATGATGATTTTTTTGAAATATACGGTCACCTGCATATAAACATATTTAATCTTCTTCTATACTAAAGCTAAGAATATCTACCATTTGGCAGAAAATAGTTGGTTAAAAGGTAGAAAAGAGGAGAAATAGCAATTAAGAGAAAATCAGTCTGAAGAAAAAACATACACACACCTGTGCTGAAACGCCCATGATGAACCTTCACCTTGCCAGTTTAACCTGGAAGTGAAGCATATGATACAAGTATATAAGATGATGTATTGTAACCAAATTTATGTGCCTGATGAAGACCACAGTGCGTGGTTGAAACGCGTTGCAGCAATCGAATTTTATATTGTTCTTTTTTAATAATAAAATCGTTGAAAATATACCCTGACGATTTTGTGAAGATACCAGTACAATCCACACCTGAGCGCCCGTTCAGAGGAGCAGCTTTTTCTTCCTAATCTGCATCACGATTTATGGTTAGTTTGTTGTTCTTTTTTTCATTTTCTATAATACGCTAAAATTGGTGAAAATACAGACCTATAACAAAATGTAGTCCTGTACATACAGTGGATGCTGCATAGCTTTTAAGAATGGAGTCATTTAATCAATTACACTAGTAAATTAATACATTTAATTCTAATGGATATTGGTTACAGTCTACATTAATAATTGAATTTTAAATTTATAAAACCATTTTAATTTAATCATTAACCTGAGAATTCAGATAGTCTAGAATTGTATTTATTTACCATTAGACTAAACAATTTGCTTCTGATTAAATGGGTATTCCCAATTTAGGCACTTATAACATATCCACAGAATCCCACACCTATCTCCATAATGGGGGGGGGTTACCGTTCTGACACATGCTGTTCAACCTCTCCATTGATTCTCCGATGGATGCGGCGCCAGCTGTCCCCCTCACCAGGTGGAACAGGGATCAGGTGACTACCGTTCTGGAGATAGGTGTGGAATCCCGTGATATGCTACAAATGTCTAAGTTGAGAATACCCATTTAAAAGACAGAGTGAAGCGAGTTTCGGACGGCTGTGATATAGCCATACTTTAACTTCTGTATTACTGCTGCAATACCCAGATCCCCTGAGGTTCTACTGTATCCTATAATGGTCTGATTTCTTAGTAGAACCGCAGTGGGTTTTGGTCTCAGTTACACGGACATTAAAATTGGCCTAACTCAAAGTGGTTTTGTACCAATTTTTTACGAGTTATTTTTATTTATTTTTTCCTGCCAATGTCAAGAGTAGATTCTAAATTAACGAAAAGTACAAAAGAAAGACTTAGGCCCTGTTCACACAGACTTTTTTGACACGAAAACCGCGTCGGAAATTGCGCTAAAAAACGACTGAAAACTCCTCCCATTGATTTCAATGGGAGGCCGGTTTTTTCCCGCGAGCCGGTTTTATTCTGTCTGCGGAAACAGGTGACATGCCCTATCTTCGGGCGTTTACGTCTCTGACCTCCCATTGACATCAATGGGAGGTAGAGAAAGCGTTTTTTTCGCTACGTTTTTCCCACGGCGCTCATAGGCCACGGGCGAAAAACGCGGCAAACGACATGCAGGCAGATCAAATTCCAGACAGAATTTTGAGGCTGAATTTTCAGTCTGCAAAAAAACTCTGTGAACATACCCTTACACTTCTTTATTTTACTTTTATCCACTCCCTGTTTTGGCTTACAAAAGACACATCACAAACTGCATTGTGAATGTGGTATTATGGTAAGTTTGTAGATTTATTTTTCCTGCTAAATATGTCTCCCTTTTCGGCCTTATTCACACGAACGTGTCCGTTTTGCTCGCGTAAAAAACGCAGCGTGTTTCCTGCGTTGTAGTTCCGTGTGACATCAGTGTTTGGTGCTTGTCAGCGGTTTTTACGCGCATATGTCATCCGTATGTCATGCCTTTTTTACGTCAGCAAAATAAACTGAAGGAGGTGGTTTTCTTTTCATCATCATTTCTTTAGCAACTGTTGCGTGACTCACGCACAGCACACGGATGTGCGTCCGTGTGCTGTCCGTGATTTTTACACACGCATTGACTTCAATGGGTGCGTGATGCGCAAAAAACGCACAAGTATA
This sequence comes from Rhinoderma darwinii, assembly GCF_050947455.1. Taxonomy (NCBI): domain Eukaryota; kingdom Metazoa; phylum Chordata; class Amphibia; order Anura; family Rhinodermatidae; genus Rhinoderma; species Rhinoderma darwinii. Next base: position 266,921,343 of record NC_134689.1, on the reverse strand, counting down.
GGACATGCAGTGAGTTTCACGCAGCGGACACACGCTGAGTGAAAAACACGGAATGTCTGAATGGCCCCATTGACTTGCATAGGTCCGTGTGATGTGCGTTATTTTCACGCGCGGAACATGGACGTGAAATACGCCCGTGTGAATAAGGCCTCGTGCACACTTCCATCACCGTTTTCACTGATGTTTTTGACGGATCCGTGTGTCCGGTTTAGCGGCTGTGTGATTTCAGTCCTTGTTTCTGAGCGCCGAGCATGGTACTGTCCAGGCTGCTGAAAGAGCAGGGTTGTTCAGCGCTAGTCACTGTAGAGGGTGCTGAAAGAGTTAATGGGCTGCACTGATTCAGCACCTTGGACAGTGACTAGCGCTGAAGAATGACCATGCTCGGCGCTCGCAAAATGCAATTTTAATGAAATAAAAAAATACGTTCATACTTACTATCCTCCTGTCCGACCTCCTGGGATTACGTTTCATCCCATGTCACCGCTGCAGCCAATCACAGGCTGTAGTGGCGGTCACGCAAGTCAGGATGACGTCAGAAGGCCTGCCTCCAGGGATGACACTTCATCCCACGTGACCGACTCTGCAGCCAATCACAGGCTGCAGCGGTCACATGGACTGCCGCGTCATACAGAAAGGTTGGACTGAAGGAAGAAGAGGGACTTGTCATCAAGACAACGACCGGGTACGTATGAACTGCTTTTTATTTTATTTTTATCAGCAGCCTCTTCTCTCTATCAGTGATTGATAGAGACAAGTGGCTGCCGATTAGTGTAATATATCTGTAATGTACTTCTGCCCGACCGGCCGTTGCTAGGCAACGGCTCCATCACACACGGACGGCACACGGATGCCTTCCGTGTGCCTTCAGTTTTTTTGACGGCCCCATTGACTTGCATGGGCCTCACGGTCACGGAAACTCGGACCAAAGTAGGACATGCTCTACTTTTGATCAGAACGGAGCAACGGGACCGTCAAAAAACTGAAGTGTGCATGGCCCCATTGAAATGAATGGGTCAGGGTGCTAGCGGTCAGAAAAACGGCTAGCACCCTGAAGGAAAAGTCTTCCTGTCAATAAGCTTTTAGCCCATTTTCACACATTCAGGATTTGATAAGGATTTAGGCACAGATTATGCATGTAAATCCGCTGACATTCTATGCCACAAATTCCGCACGGGTATCAGCTCCATTCAATAACAATGGCACATCTACGGCAGAAATTTGACTTTGCCTGAGGCAAAAACGACACGTGTGAACATACTGTACTTTTAACTGATGATAACTGTTCCTAGTTTCTGTTAGGTTATGTTCACACCGCACATACACTGAACGTATCCATAGCCTTTAATGGGCCCAGTGTATGCCAAAAAAGTGCCCACCAGCATACCTTTTTTCTCACTATATTAAAAAGCGTAGTCGATTTTTTTTTTTTAGACTTCTTTATTTTATTGTATTCTACATGTATCATCAATGGAGGAAAAGTGCATGAAACACCAGAGAACAAAATAAAGGAAAAATATAGGTGTGAATTGGGCAGCGCAGTACCCAAACATATCAGAAGCAGGGAATTGGGGAGGGAAGTTGGGAAGACAGAAAGCAAGAAGGGGTAAGAGGGGCGAAAAATAAACAGCAGCATTAAAGATTACTTCATAAAAGTAATAAAAATAGGTCATGGGTGTCTGGAAAAGGAAAGAAGAGGGCTGGCAGCCAGAGAATCCCCAGTTCAGCTGAAACTATCTCCCTCCAAGGAGTCCACTTTAGGAGGAGTCCTGCAGTTGTTAGCAAATAGCCTTGTATCTCAGAACTTTATCTTCTAATGCCGCTACAATACGTTTAAAAGCCCAATTATCTCTACATTTTAGAATAGTTTTTTGAAAGGGGATTGATTGAGACTTCCAACTTAGGCCTTATTTACACGAGCGTATTTCACGTCCGTGATATGCGCGTGAAAATCACGCACGTCGCACGGACCTACGTAAGTCAATGGGGCCATTCAGACACTCCGTGTTTTTCACGCAGTGTGTGTCCACTGCGTGAAACTCACTGCATGTCCTATACTTGAGTGTTTTTAGCGCATCACGCACCCATTGAAGTCAATGGGTGCGTGAAAATCACGGACATAACACGGACGCTGGTGGCAGCCATAGGAGCATTTTACTATATGGGGGCATTATACTGTATGGGTGGCATTATACTGTGGGGAAAGCTATGGGGAGCATTATACTGTGGGGACAGCTATGGGACACATATTGTGGGGGCAGCTATGGGGGGCATCATACTGTATGGGACAGCTATGAGGGGCATTATACTGTGGGGCAGCTATGGGGGGCATTATACTGTATGGGGCAACTATGAGGGGTCATTATACTGTGGGGCAGCTATGGGGGGCATACTGTGGGGGCATTATACTGTATGGGGCAGCTATGAGGGGCATTATACTGTGTGGGGCATTATACGGTGGGGCTGCTATGGGGGGGTAATATACTGTGGGGGCAGCTATGAGAGGCATGATACTGTGTAGGCTGAACCAGGTGTGTATGGGCAGGGATTGGGTGGGATAAGAGGCGTGGCTTAAGAGAAAAAAATGCCGCTGCGCGCCAAATCGATTGTCCCACTTTGTGATACTTGAAAGTATAGCACTGTCTACAGGGAGGGCTGTATAGCACTGTATGGGGAGGTTGTATAGCCCTGTCTACACGGGGCGCTGTATAGCACGGTCTACAGGGAGTGCTGTATAGCACGGTCTACAGGGAGTGCTGTATAGCACGGTCTACAGGGAGGGCTGTATAGCACTGTCTACAGGGAGGGCTGTATATCCATGTCTACAAGGGAGGCTGTATAACACTATCTACAAGGGGGGGGGGGGCTGTGTGGGGGCCCCAGTCCAAAGTTTGCTTTGGGGCCCAGTGTTTCCTAGTTACACTCCTGCTGTGAGTATACCAGAGTCGTAGGAAATGTGCGACTACTTTATTATTAACAGAACTTAGATGTGTGCCTGAATGCGGGGAACAACTTAGGGCTCATGGGGAGATGTAGAAAGGAATTCAAGTAGAGTCTACCTAGTGTGATGTGGTTATCATTCCACCCTGCAATTTAAGAAAATTGTCCAGCAAGAAAATATGGCGACTTTTTTTAAAATAAAAATAAATAAATATATATATATATATTTTCTTGCGAAAGGTCCTATTGCAGGACTGAAACTTTGCTCTGTCTGCTATTGCTTGAATAAACGACAATTTTTTCATCGCCTATTGGAGTGCTGCAAGATCTTCTTTTGAATAAAAAAAAAAATATATATATATACTGTATGTGTGTATGTATGTGTGTATATATATATATATGTATATACACACACACACACACACACACACACACACACACACAGGTCTCTTTTTTTTTTTTCAATTGACGTGTGTAGCATATACTGTACTGAGTGTTCTGCATTGTCTGTGTACAAAATGTTTCACTCTTGATAGATGCACCTACACTTTTGGCACCAATTTGACCTTGAGCTTTTCTCTTAGCAAAAATCTATTTGCTAGACTTGTTTTATACATACTGACTATTACCATTCAACCTAAAACAACTTTTATTAATTCCTGATGACTTGAAAGTTCCTCAAAGTTATTAAGATGCAACATCGTTCACAGACACTATAATAACAAGGAGCACTATTTGTTCCTCAAATACAATACATTATGTCAGAGAACCATTTGTTTTGTACAGTGCAAACAAAATCAAGATGACGACCATTCTTAAAGAGGCTCTGTCACCAGTTTATAATCTGATCGGCGCTGTAATGTAGACAACAACAGTGGTTTTTATTTTGAAAAACGATCATTTCTGAGCAAGTTATGAACAATTTTAGATTTATTCTAATTAGTTTCTTAATACTCAAATGGGCGTTTTTTAACTTTTTACCAAGTGGGCATTGTAAAGAGAAGTGTATGACGTTGACTAATCAGCGTCATACAATTCTTTTCATTCATGTTTACCTGTACTCACAGCACAGCGTGATGTTGCGAGATCATGCTGTGCTGTCACACACTCCCACAGTAACTCTACCAAAGTGTCTTGAGAGTGAATAGACATCGCCTCCAGCCAGGATGCGATGTCTGTTCACACTCCCGACACTTCGGTAAAGTTTGTGTGGGACTTACTCACAGCACAGCGTGATCTCGCGAGATCACGCTGTGCTGTCATTCACAGAAACTTTACCGAAGTGTCGGGAGTGTGAATAGACATCGCGTCCTGGCTCGAGGCAATGTCTATTCACTCTCAAGACACTTCAATAAAGTTAATCTGGGTGTATGTGACAGCAAAGCATGATCTCGAGAAATCACGCTGTGCTGTGTGTACAGGTAACAAGAATGAAGAGAAGTTTATGACGCTTTCTCTTTAGTATTCAGCTTTTTAGTGTTCCTGTTGCGTATGTTAATGCGCACAAAAGAGTCATATCTTCATTCCGCAAGTCTTTCCGAGTTAAGCCCTTACTTTTGATTGACTGCTCCACGCCTCCCCACAGCACATGCAAATTCCTGCGCTTGCGCATCGATGTTCTGTTCTAGTGTGTGCGCACAACGGTACACCATAGCAGCGCATGCACAGTAACTAGATTTGGGCCCCGGACGAAGCAGGGAGGGGTGCTGGACCAGAAATGACAGGCGCATGCCGAGATTTCGGCATTCAGGGCGGGTCAGTTTTCGACGGTGGGCAGTCATAAGAAGAGGAACGAACGAGACTGCTGAATTATTACCAAAAAAGTCACGAAAAGTTTGGAGACCGTTATTTACGGTCGGAGGAGGAGTTTAGGAGAGGGGATAATGGCAATGAACTTTTGACAGCTGCAGCCAGCGAGGGGGGAGTAGAGTTCAATAGGTGAAATTCCGGTGCTAGGTTCCCTTAAAGATAGCACAGTCCAATTTTGCAATTTGGAAAATTTGTATTGTTGCCTTTGATGCAATGACAACCTGCAAAATAGCATGGTCACCAAAATATTTCTAGGGCAGGGGTCTCAAGCACGCGGGCCGCATGCGGCCCCTGGAGCTGTCATCTGCGGCCCGCGGGACACAGAGCCGCTAGACTCTGGAATTCCCTGACATTGTTGTCCACATATGAACAGCGATGTCTGGGGCTTCCCCAGAGCCGGAGTCCCGGGCAGAGCGCTAGTACAGGCTCTGCTCCGGGACTCTGTGGAATTCCCTGACATCACTGCCCATATATGGACAGTGTGTCAGGGTCTTCCCCAGAGCGGAGTCCCGGGCAGAGCGCTATTATCGGCTCTGCTCCGGGACTCTGGGGAAGCCTCTGACATCGCTGTCCATACATCGACAATGATGTCAGGGGCTTCCCCAGAGCAGGAGTCCCAGTGATGTCAGGAGCACAGCTGGAGTCCCAGGAAGAGCCTACTAGCGCTCTGCCCGGGACTCCAGCTCTGGGGTTGCCCCTGACATCTCTGTCCATATATGGACAGTGATGTCAGGAGCAGAGCTGGAATCCCAGGCAGAGTGCCAGAAGTGGCTCTACTCCAGGACTCCAGCTCTGGGCAAGCCCCTAACGGCACTGTGGCAGCATCTGCGGAGGGCACTGAGGCAGCATCAACGGAGGGCACTGAGGCAGCATCAACGGAGGGCACTGAGGCAGCATCAACGGAGGGCACTGCGGCAGCATCAACGGAGGGCACTGCGGCAGCATCAACGGAGGGCACTGCGGCAGCATCAACGGAGGGCACTGCGGCAGCATCTACGGAGGGCACTGCGGCAGCATCTACGGAGGGCACTGCGGCAGCATCTACGGAGGACTCTGCGGCAGCATCTACGGAGGACTCTGCGGCAGCATCTGCATTTAGCGACACTTAAACTGGAAAGCTGGATTGTTGAAATAAGCACGTGGAGAAATATCTCAAATTTTAAACCTAGTGGTATTATTATAGTAATGTAGTATTATTATTCTAGTAATATAGTGTTATAGTAGTTCAAATAACTAATTGATTTACAATAATTTTATATTGTATCAAATTTGAAAGTAATGCGGCCCCTCAACTTCCCATTTTTCTATATGCGGCCCACTTACCCGGCCGAGTTTGGGACCCCTGATCTAGGGTATTAAAAAATGGAATTTCGAATACAGATTATCGATAGTACCACTGTATCTGGGAAAAACGTATACAAAAAGACTGCAATTTGTAAAGCCAATGCAATTGTACATGGAAATACTACATATATGACTACTGTGGTAAAACGTGAACCTGGCCCTATGGTTGTGTAATTATCAGAATTTGTTTGATTTTTGGATAATCTAGTTTTTGTTTTATCTTTTATAAACTATTGATAGGAGGTTCATGTGACTGCGTATAGTCAACAACTTTGTATCAGAATGATTGAAATCCCATGGTTCTGCAGGTTTTGTAATTTATTGGTGACTTCAATTATGTTCATACAGGGCAGATTTGTTGCAGAAATTTCTTCAACTGTCCTTTTCATATGAGGCTTGCAAAAATCCATGCACATGTGGCAGAAACAACCTTATTCACATATATGGAACAGATGTCCAAATCTGATGCGTGTGAACATACATTTGGTATCCTTTAGGGTATGTTCACACGCAAACTTAAAAACGTCTGAAAAAACTGAGCTGTTTTCAAGCGAAACAGCTCCTGATTTTCAGTCGTTTTTGTAACAACTCGCGTTTTTCACTGTGTATTTTACGGCCGTTATTGGAGGTGTTTTTCAATGGAGTCAATTAAAAACTCTTCCAAAAACGTCCCAAGAAGTGACCTGCACTTCTTTTTCGCTGGCGTCTTTTTACGCGCTGTATTTTGACAGCGAAGCGTAAAATTAAGCCTTGTGGGAACAGAACACCGTAAATCCCATTGCAAGCAATGAGCAGATGTTTGGAGGAGTAATGGTGCCGTTTTTTTCAGGCGTAAATGGCCCCGAATTACGTCTGAAACCACTGCGTGTGAACATACCCTCATAGGTGCCTGTAATTCACTGAAGGGACTATTTAATCTGGTTTATTTGTTGCATATGAACTGTCTCCAATGAGTTTCATTGTTGAATATCTGTGTATTAGTCTATTTTAGGGCCTGTTCACATCAGCGTTGCTTTCCGTTGAGGGGTTCCGTCTGAGCTTTCCTTCGGGGGAACCCCTCAACGGGAAGGCTAACTTTGCTAACTGTTTCCGTTTGCCACCATTGTGAAATGGTTCCGTTCCATTCAATGGTGAAGCAAACGGAAGCTAAGGTTTCCGTTTGCCTTTCCGTTTAGGGGTTCCCCCAACGGAAAGCTCTGACGGAACCCCTCAATAGAAAGCAACGCTGATGTGAACCCAGCCTTATTTTGCATGGTAAGATGTTCTTGTTCCCTTAAATCTCATTGCTTTGTAGCAGGCAATCACTGCATCATTCAGATTATTATTCCCCTATGTTAGTAATCTACATTCTGATACAGGTCTTTTGCAACCTTGTGCTATTTTCGATTCTGGGTGCGAGCACAACTGTTCTATTTTTATTTTTCACACATTCTTAGTAACTGTGTGATTCAATGTATCACAGCAGCAGCATCTGGTTCACTTCTATTTGTTTTCATTCATTTTGCAGGCAGACAGTCTTCATAACAATAGTTGGATGGGTGTCAATCCTGCTTCTCCTAAGCGTATAATCAGCCAAGATGCCTGGAAGCAGTTAACCTGACAGTAGCAACCAGAAGTGAGTGCTTTAATAGAGGTTTTTATTTTCTGCAGTGTATTTTGCTTTAAGCATTAAAGTCTGATGAGTTAGCTATGTCCTGCTCATATACTGTGTTCTGTGGACTGTATAACTTACACGAGCCATCATTTCATCATATATCTTCTTGAAATATATTTAATTGAAACCAATAACATTTTAATGATCTCCGTTCTAATACATTTATATTCAAATTCAAGTTTTTTCATAAAATGTTTATTCTTGTTTATAACTTTTAACCACTTGCCGACACAGAACGAGAATACTTGTCCTGAGCGGCAGGTACTTTAGTGCATTAGGACGAGCATTCTCGTCCTGTGTGACAGCCATGTCCACTCGCAATCAAGAGCGGGGCAACGGCTGTAATACACAGCCGCAGTCCCGCTCTAACGATGGAGAGAAGAGAAACCTTTTCTCTCCGCCGTTAACCCCCTCAAAGCTGATTGCGACATTCAAAGTAAATAAGAGAAGGGGGAACTGCCCTTTGATTGCGTCACAGAAAATCCCTGTAATGCGATCAAAGCCCATAACTTGCATGGCCAGACAGCCCAGGGTCCATTGAAGGACCCCAGGGCTGTCTGATCATATTTATTGTTGTTAGGGCATACTGAAGTATGCCCTAAAAACTGCCTATACAATCAGTACACAGCCTATACAATCAGACGGGTCTGACGTTCTCTCTATGCAGAGGTGCTAATATGGGTATGTTCTTCCTCCTTAATGTGTCATTGCACCCCCTTTGCTATTTAAGCATCACATTCTGATACATCATGATATATTGTCAAGGGTGCTTTTCTTCACTAAGTCCGTATCCGATTCTTGGATAGACCCATACTTTTTTGTACACCAATATATTGTTCATGCCCTTTTCTCAAGTAATTGTTTACATATTGTCTCTGCATTTGACAGACGTTTTATTCATGCTTTGCATGACTCATTTTTTAATACATTGTTATCTTCAATAAAATTTTTAATTTTCTATCATTTATGTGTTGTGTTAATTGTACCCCACACTCTGTAGGTTGTATACTAAGTACTGTGGGTCAATGCACCAAGATATACTTGGTTATATTGTGGTCTTGTCTTGAACACAATTCATGGTACACACTTTTACGTGTGTACTGACAGGATCGTTTTCCTGAATGTACCAATAGGTTCTTCATGCCTCCATGTAATAACTGCTGGCAACCCGCTACTACTGTAAATTGTTCCATTCATACATTAAAGAGGCTCGGTCGCCAGATTTTGCAACCCCTATCTCCTATTGCAGCAGATCGGCGCTGCAATGTAGATAAGAGTAACGTTTTTTTTTTTTAAAACCGAGCAGTTTTGGCCAAGTTATGACCATTTTTATATTTATGTAAATGAGGCTTTCTAAAGTACAACTGGGCGTGTATTGTGTTCGTTACATCGGGGCGTGTATCATCCACTTCTCTACACAACGCCCAGCTTCTGGCAGTGCAGACACAGCGTGTTCTCGAGAGATCACGCTGTGACGTCACTCACTTCCTGCCCCAGGTCCCGCATCGTGTCGGACGAGCGAGGACACATCGGCACCAGAGGCTACAGTTGATTCTGCAGCAGCATCAGCGTTTGCAGGTAAGTCGATGTAGCTACTTACCTGCAAACGCTGATGCTGCTGCAGAATCAACTGTAGCCTCTGGTGCCGATGTGGCCGACACGATGCAGGACCTGGGGCAGGAAGTGAGTGACGTCACAGCGTGATCTCTCGAGAACACGCTGTGTGTCTGCACTGCCAGAAGCTGGGCGTTGTGAAGAGAAGTGGATGATACTTCTATTCACAACGCCCAGCTAGTAAAAGAAGTAAAAACGCCCCGATGTAACGAACACAATACACGCCCAGTTGTACTTTTACTTTAAACACGCCCAGTTGTACTTTAGAAAGCCTCATTTACATAAATATAAAAATGGTCATAACTTGGCCAAAACTGCTCGGTTTAAAAAAAAAACAAAAAACGTTACTCTTATCTACATTGCAGCGCCGATCTGCTGCAATAGGAGATAGGGGTTGCAAAATCTGGTGACAGAGCATCTTTAAGTTGCACCTTGTATCCTGAAGTCTCATATTCCTCTGCTGAGAAGAAGATTAGGCCCGGTTTGGGGTTGCAGAGTTTGTAGTTTTCTCATAAAAATATATAAATATTTTTTTTTTTCTAAGGTGCTGAAGAACTTGAGGTCATGAGTAATCTCCTCTTTACTTTTTAGTTGCATTAAGGCTACATTCACAAGACAGTGAAAAATGGGCGTGTGATGGCTGTTTTTTTTAACATACTAAACGGAAGTACAGATATTACCTTAGAAAAAAAAAATATGGTGAAATCCTGTTCCATGTAAAACCCCCTCAAAAAACAAGGGGGCACTCCCTCCGTCTGGAAAAAGAAAGGTTCAACCTGCAGAGGCGACAAGCCATCTTTACTGTGAGAACTGTGAATCTATGGAATAGACTACCGCAGGAGCTGGTCACAGCAGGGACAGTAGATGGCTTTAAAAAAGGCTTAGATAATTTCCTAGAACAAAAAAAATATTAGCTCCTATGTGTAGAAATTTTTTACTTCCCCTTTCCCATCCCACTTCCCCTTTCCCATCCCTTGGTTGAACTTGATGGACATGTGTCTTTTTTCAACCGTACAAACGATGTAACTACGTAACTATGAAATGTACCACCCAACGTGTTCTTGCCGTTTCTCCATACCCCATGTCAGATCAGGCAGGAGAATAGAATTATAGTGACACCTTAACACAGTAGTGGCTCTACAAGGTCAAAATGAATTATGAAAGGAAATGCTAGTGAGCACAGTTTTTCCTTTATTTCACAGGTAAGCATAGGGGCAGCTAAAATATCTCCAGCGCATGGACCCACAGAACTCTATATGTCACTGCATGTTCAGAAAGTTATTTCCTGCGCAAATTTCCGGGCACCCTATGACATTAGTTGCTCAGAAGTAAACCGAGAGAGCACGGTGCAGTTGTGGCCTGCAAGAAGATTCTGGATCGCTGCTTACAAGGAAAAAATATCTTTAGGGGTGTCTAAACACTATGCAAAATCCTTAAAAATATGCAGTGATTGTAGACATTTGGAGGGAGGTAAATACTATTTTACACAGTTGTTCTTTGGACGATTCTACTTGAGTACATGTGCCAGGAAAAGTATGACACAATGCCAGTTCTGGACGAAGCCGTTCTAGTACCAATATGGGAACGATCATTTAGCAGAATGCAACACAATTTCCAATGTTCATGCATCTATAATAATAATATGTTCTAGAGTAATTCTTGGTTTCTGAAATTCGTATTGAGCTGCCCATTATTCTACATGTGAATCAGTCGTATCTGATGGTTATAGCTTTCATGTTTATGGGCTTCAAACACGGTTGAGTGTAAATTACTGGATATTTTTTAGTTGTCTGTTTTTTTACTAATATATAGTAAATATCTAATGAAATATTTCACATTTTTTGGCTTGAAAATGCTAAAAGCAGCTGCTTATACTCTAGATATACTGATTGTGATGAAGAAAACAAATAGCCCAGGTGTCTGAAGGTTGCACAGGGTTGTGTGTTTTGTTTGCTGGAGGAATATCAAATGCAAAAGCTGACTGATCAAACAAGTTACTTTCCTAACATACACTACCAGTCATTTCACAAAGAAATACTTAAAGGGAACTGCTCCCACCATGGTCTAGGACATGCAGAGACCTTTCTAAATAAAGACATATATTTCAAAAGTCCTGCGTCATATGCAAATGAGCATATCCGCTGGGTGCATCATCATCCTAGAAGTAGCAGCAGACAGAACCGATAAAAACAAGGGGACATATACAAAAACACCGAAAAAGGCCATACTTACAAATGGACACAGCCAGGTCAGAAACGCTGATGAAAGGGCGAGCAGGTGCTTTAAATAATAATAGCCACTCCCACTAGTCTTGAGGGGAGTGGTGTGTGGTGCATGGGATGTGTAGTAAGAAATAATAAATTAATAGTGTGTGTGCAAGTGTAATACTATAAGTGAAATATAGGGGGCAGTAATGAGTGAAGTGCCTCAATAGAAATAAATGGATAATGAGGCACTTCACTCATTACTGCCCCCTATATTTCACTTATAGTATTACACTTGCACACACACTATTCATTTATTATTTCTTACTACACATCCCATGCACCACACACCACTCCCCTCAAGACTAGTGGGAGTGGCTATCATTATTTAAAGCACCTGCTCGCCCTTTCATCAGCGTTTCTGACCTGGCTGTGTCCATTTGTAAGTATGGCCTTTTTCGGTGTTTTTGTATCATCCTAGAAGTGTCCGGTGTTTTGGCTGCTAATCCCAATCATCTTTCCCTGATTGACATGGATGATGCCCCCTGTGCCATCCAAAGTAGTTTGGCATTCTCGTGTATGTATTGTACCACAGAGAAACGTTGCATGCACATTGGGAACTCCCTGTTGTGGGCATTGCCTTTACTTTCGTTGTGCAAATTTACTTTACTATATAACCCCTTCAACAGAAATCCCACTTAATCAATGGGCCACATCTACAACAGCATGTACGTCTTTGATTGGCATTTTCTGGGCAGCCACATGGTCAGCAGTTGAGTATAATGGACTGACCATACGGTCTCCGAAGTAAGCCAAGAGGAGATGAAGTGTTCGGTTACTTTACTAGGGTCGTGGCCACTTCCTTCTAGCAATCAGCAGGGGTCATAGAGTCCGACCCGGACATCCTAGTTATATGCCATCAGTATCTATCCTGGGGCAACCCCTTTAATTGTAGCCCCAAACAGTTACTTGAATCATACTCCTCTCCTCTTTCTGTACCCCTCTGACAACAAGTAACGTAGTCAATCATTCAGCAGAAGTGAGCAGCCACTCATAAGCGACTTCTCCCAAAACTCTACTTTTAAGTGGATTCTTTACTATTCCACAGATCATAAACTCGCGCTCCTGATGGGACAGCTGCATAATTGTGTAACAATTAGAAAGCAGCTATGGGGGATGGTCACCACTATTGACCACCTCAATCCATCCCCACCCCTTATGAATCCACTGTTGGGCAAGCTATAAACCAACCAGTTGGATGGCTCGGTCGGACCCAAATCTATAGCATAAACAGGCTTCTGGAAATTGTTGTAGCTGGTAGTATTGGAGTAGTATTCGATTAGAAAAGAGAGTCTATTGCATCTCAGCCCCCATTCACTTGAATAGGAATGAGCAGCAATATCAGACTTAGCCCATGGACAAGAGTGGTACTGTTTTTGCAAAAGAATAAAACAGATCCATTTTTCTAAGATGGACATGAAATCTTTTAGAAGAGCTCGTCTAGCTGTTATCTTTCCTTCTTATTTTCCATCTTTGCAGGGCTATCCATTTTTCAGCACCCTTATTATACTTACTAGCGTATTATCTTTCTAAATAAAAATAAAAAATACATGTATTTGATAAGTACTAATAGAACTTGAAATATTATCTTGGTATTTGCTTGGTAAAAGTGATTTTAGTGTGCCCTAAGGCTGAATTTACAAATCGCGTATTTGTTGCGGATTCTGATGCCAGAAGTGGTTTCTAAAGGAATTGGAAATATTAAGCAAAAACTTCCTCCTGTATCCACTTCTGGATTTGTCTGAAAAATCTGCATCAAAGTCTGCTACAAATACGCGAAGTGTGAATCTTGCCTTAGGGTGAGTTCACATGCTGCAGATTTTCAATTCGGATACCGTACTAAAAATCAGCAGCAATGGGGGGCGTGGCCTGGACAAGCATGAGAGCAGAAGTTTAGGTTACTTCTCTCCCTCTAAGTGAAGCACAAAACGGCTCATCTAAACCACAAAAGTGGAAGTAGACAGACAATATCAACCAGGGATTACCTGGGTACGAGTGGAGTGAAGATACAGCGTGATTTAGAGCTTTCTCCTGCTTGTCAGCTCCTCTCTGTGTGACTGCGGCCTCAGACACTTGGAAACCAGGGACTAAAGTGGTGCTGTAGACCAGCCCTTGGTGAATGCACTGAGCAGTGTGCTTGCTGCTCTGCATCAGCAGACACAGCTATCAGAAACTACCATCTCCGGGCTAACAGAGACTGACATCCCCCTGCTCTTACCTCTGCCTGCAGCAGCTGCTGTCTTACTGAACACCACACAGCTTTCCTCATCTCCACAGTGAGTACATCTCTCATGCAGCACTGAGACATTTTGAATTGGCACTGTCTGCTCACATTATACCTGTCTGCATTGCAATACAAAGCGTCTGTTACCTAAAGTTATTCCAGTGTACTGCAATACACCGGTCTTGTCCTACTCCTTCCTGCTGGAGTCATTATTTGAATGTGAGAAATCATCCATTTAACAAGTCACATATTATATATTTAACTGACTCTTGGTCTGAAGACCTACTGTTTTCATTTCACCATGGGTGGTACAACTAAAAAAACTGCCAAGTCTAAACCCACGAAACTCACAGAGTTCTTACAACATTCTTCATCTCAGTCCTTGGATGTGAATAGGCGTATATCACTTCCCCCATCCTCTCCTACCCCCTCCTCTAGAGCAGACTCTCTAGATGGGGAGATGCATGATCCCCTGGACTCTCACCCTGTGTCAGAAGCAGTGATTAAAAAGCTTTTAAACTCACTGAGAGATTCTCTTCAAACGGATATCAGACAAGCCTTGGGGGAGTTAAGGGCGGACATTCAATCCATTGCTACTCGTACAGATCATATCGAAAACAAGATGGCGGTATTTGCTAAATCTCACAACTCCTTGATTGATGCTAATGCTACCTTAGAAGAAGAAGTTCAGAGACTTTCTACCAAAGTTCTAGATCTGGAAGATAGATCTAGAAGAAACAGTGTACGAATTCGGGGCATCCCAAAATCTATTACTCCGGATTTGTTATCTCCATACCTGAAAGAGCTTATGTCCAGGGTCCTTCCTCAAAGATCTGAGCTTGACCTCACCATTGATAGAATTCATCGGATTCCCAAGCCGCGACATATTGCTGCCCACCTTGCTAGAGATACTATTGCTCGGATCCATTTCTACCATGTCAAGGATGATTTCTTGAAAGCTCTAAAAACCTCTCCAGACCTTCCGGATAAATTTAAAGAGGTATCAATCTACCCAGATCTATCGGCAGCTACTATGTTACGTAGAAAGGAATACTTACCTATGACCAAACTCCTGAGAGAAAACCGTATCCTGTACAAATGGGGATTTCCGGTCAAGCTAATAATTTCAAGGAATGGATCTCAACATGTGTGTTTCTCTCCGGCGGAAGCAAGAAATCTTCTTCACACCTGGGGTCTCCTTTCTACCCCACCTAACAGTCCGATTCATAATCAAGGCACAAGACCAGAAATGATGACTCCTCTCTGGTCTGAAAAGGTTACTCGTTCTAAGTGCAGAGCTGAGGATTGAAACTGTCCATGTCTACTTCACTTTCAGATGGCTGAGCTTCACATAAGTGTGTAACTTTCTGCTTGGTTCGCTTTGTGGCCCTTTGTCAGAGGGTAAAGAAGTTCCACTGACTTTTGCCTCCGTTGTTTTTTCCCTGAAAGAGGGATATTGGTTCTACTGCTCATCAGTTATATACTGTTGTGTGTTGATAATAAGATTGACTACTTCCTGATTCTTTTGCAGTACGATTGATGGGAATCAAGTTTCTGTCCTTAAATGTCCATGGTTTGAATTCTCCATTTAAAAGGTCGCTTCTTTGGAAAGAAGCAGTTAAATCGAGATGTGATGTTTTATGTATCCAAGAATCTCATTTGTGTGCTAAAGATACTTCTCTCCTTAAACATTCTAGATTTCCTCATGTTTTTTCCGCTTCCATTGATAAGAAGAAGGTGGGAGTATCCATAGCTGTTAAAAACACAGTTGCGTTTAAACATGTGAAAAATGTCATTGATCCAAAGGGTAGATACGTGATCCTGATTTGTGAACTTAATGCCATTACTTTCACTATTGTATCGGTGTATGCTCCTAATTCTAGACAACATTCCTTTATCAGAAAAGTGATTAAAAAAGCTAAAGCTATCCAACAAGGGGGGCTGGTCTTCTGTGGAGACTTTAATATAGTTACGCATGCTCGTTTGGATAGATCTGTAGCCTCTGCTAGAGGGTCTCGTGATATAGGGGATATTTTATTAGAGGAAAACCTCCATGATGTTTGGAGATACCAGCATGCTTCAGAGAGAGACTATTCCTTCTTTTCCTCTCCTCATCAGATTTATTCAAGGATAGACATGTTTTTGGTGGATAGAGGTATGCTTTTAAATTCTATATCTTCGGAAATTGGAACTATAACTTGGTCTGACCATGCCCCTATTGAGCTAGTAATTTCTGACAAATATGACTTACCCCCTAGATCCCCTTGGAGACTTGGAACTCACCTTTTGAAGTCCCCAAAGGTTCAAACGTACATTGAAAAGGGCTTATCTGAGTTTTTTTAAATTAATGCTCCCTCTGCTTCTTCTCCGGAATTATTATGATGTACCCACAAAGCCTTTTGTGAGAGGTTTATTTATACAAGTAGCGTCTAGGACCAAAAAAGAAAGAACCCGAGAAATAGATGATCTCTTACATAAAATCCAACAATATGAGGGTTTAATGAAACAAAGTCCTTTACCAGGGTATATTGATATATTGAAAAATTTACGAAATAAGTTGAAATCCTTGAATTTGGGCTATTATGAAACGAATTTGAAACGAATGAAATGGAATTTCTACACTCAGGGCGATAGGCCTAGCAAATTATTGGCGAATAGAGTAAAAAAGAAATCCGCTAAAGCTAAAATTTCTCACCTCAAAGCGAAAGATGGGGTTGATACTTATGATCCTCAAAAAATAGCAGATGCGTTCGCAGACTACTATAGTGATTTATATAATTTGAAGGAAGATCCTTCTCTTCCACAAGTAACTTTAGAAAAGGCTCGGGAATTTTTGTCAGCCCTGAACTTACCAAAACTATCTGATCAGCAATTGAACTGCCTAAACAACCCTATTTCAGAGCAGGAAGTCAGGAAACTTATTAGATCCTCGAAACAAAATAAGACCCCAGGCCCAGATGGTCTTCCCAATGAGTATTATAAAACTTTTATTAACGTTCTGTCCCCGTACTTTATGGGTTTGGTAAATAATATAGCACGTAATGGCTCTCCTCCCGCGGAAATGTTGAAAGCCATAATTGTTACTATCCCTAAACCTGGTAAACCCCCTGATTCTCCGGCTAATTTTAGGCCGATTTCACTGTTAAATAATGATATAAAACTCTTTGCTAAATTACTGGCTTCGAGACTTAACAGGTGCCTAGCTTCTCTGATTGCTTCAGACCAGGTGGGCTTTATTACAGGCCGTCAGGCCAGAGACGGAACTAGGAGGAGTCTTGATCTAATTCAAATTGCGCATTCCCTGAGGGTCCCTGCGGTGCTGATTTCATTGGATGCGGAAAAAGCCTTTGACAGGGTTAATTGGCATTTTCTAGAAGCGGTCCTGGACAAATTTGGTTTTCAAGCCTTTATTAAGGATGCAATCCTTTCTTTATATACCTCCCCATCGGCCCAGATCTTTACGTATGGTTTCTTTTCAAAACATATTCAAATCAGTAATGGCACTCGTCAAGGGTGTCCGTTGTCCCCCTTAATTTTTACCCTATGCATGGAACCATTTGCTGAACTTATACGTAGTTCCCCTGATATCCAGGGCCTCCAGGTCGGCCCTATTGAGCACAAAATCGGGTTGTATGCGGATGACGTCCTGTTATTTTGTAAATCGCCTCTAACAACGATTCCCGCAATTCTTAAAGTTATAGAATCTTATTCAGCAGTCTCCTTTTATAAATTGAATGTTGCTAAATCCTCCATGATGTCTATTCATATTTCCGCACAAATGAGAGCGTCTATCTCTAAATTTAAATTTACTTGGGCGGAATCGGGTCTGAAATATCTGGGGATTACGCTCACTCCCAACCCTTCTCAGGTAATCCCTACTAATTTTTCATCTCTTATTGAGGCTCTTAAACAGGATTGTATACAATTTGAAAATCTTCAGCTTTCATGGTTCGCTAGAATTCAATTAGTTAAGATGTTTTTGCTCCCCAAATTTTTATATCTATGCAGAACTATTCCATATATCCTTCCTGGTTCTATTACAGCACCACTCCAATCCTTATTTCTTAATTTTATTTGGAATAAGAAGAGAGCTAGAGTAGCTAAGAATCTCCTTTATCGCAAAATAAAAAATGGAGGGATGGGTGTACCAAATGTTGTAGCCTATAACGTAGCGGCTATTGCAGACCAACTATATCCCTTTTGGAATGATACGACCCCCTTTCTGTGGGCTGTCTTAGAAGAGAATAGTCACCCTAACGTTTCATTTAAATCTACTCTTATAGCGACTTTATTAGGAGCTAAGATACCAAAATTTACTTTGACTTCTATGACCGACTCTTTACAGGTGTGGGTACGACATGTTTGCAAAAATAAGTGGGTTCATGTGTCGAAAGAGTGTATTCCACTTTCTGTTCTTGAGTTCTTTATTCCTCATATTTCCATGTCTCCTTGGGTTGCCGCAGGTATAAAGGTTATTTCTGATTTTTATAACTCTGACACTTTTCAGACGTTTGAAGACTTACAGAAGGTTTATCAACTCTCCCATAACCTTTTTTACCAATATCTGCAAATCAGACATTGTATCCAATCCATGAAACTTCCCCAATCACCTATTAATCTCACTTCATTCCACAAATTCTTAAATAAAGGGCAGGGATATTCAAAGGGTTTACCACAGTTTTATGATTTGATTCTTGCTCTGGATAATAAGGGTAAAACAAGTTACATGTTAAAATGGAGGAGGGAACTGGGTTCAGTTTTTCCTGAAGATACCTGGATTAAAGCTTCAAATTGGGCCGCAAAACACTCTAAATGTGTAAATCATACTGAATTAATGCGGAAAATTCACCTGCGGTGGTATTTAACACCTTCTAGACTAGCGCATATCATCACGGGTTCTTCTAAACTTTGTTGGAGAGGTTGTGGACAAATAGGATCCCCTTTACATATGTGGTGGTCGTGTCCATCAGTGTCTGGCCTTTGGGTTCGGGTATTTACACTTATTTCGGAATTCGTACAGGTTCCTGTGCCGTTATCCCCTGCCATAGCAATTTTGGATATTAATCTGGAGGAAATAGATCCGCTAGATAGATTAATTATTCATCATATTCTTATAGCCACTAGAATGGCCATCGCACAATCTTGGAAATCTCAGATTTCCCCCTCTATCCAGGAGGTCATTAGAAGAGTTAATAGCCAATGTTATCATGAAACTTATTTAGTTTCTGATTTAGTTCTTCATGGTCGGAATGTGAAGAGATGGAATTCTTGGACTCATTCAAAATACTATATTTAATTATGATCTTAAATGGCTAATTTGAGATGTGTTTTACTTATATGGAGTGTCATTCTAATACGAACAGTATTGTGTGTCTGTTACTTATGTGTATTTTTGTTTGGTTGTAATGTATAAAAATCTTTCAATAAAAATTTAAGATTTAAAAAAAAAAAAATCAGCAGCAATTTACAATACATGTGAATGGGCTTTTTAAAAACCCCACCCACATGTAGGGAAAGAAATCTGCGTGAAAATACGGAATTTCTAATCTCTGACAGCGCTCTGACTGATCTGTTGAGCCTCTGGCGCAGATGTGAACATATGTAGTCTTATATAGAATTTGGAGCAAATTAGAATTTGTGGAAACGGCTTCTTTACAAATGGTATTTTTTATTTGGTGGGCTTTGATATTATTTAGTGAATTACATTTGGTTTGTTCATGAAAATACATGAGCGATTCCCTCTTACACGCTGTACTGTGCCTGTCCATACATTGTAAATGGCCTGGATTCTTTATGCCTTAGTGCACCCTCTTGCATGAAACTTAAAGCTGCCAAAGTCTCCCTTGAGGAATGGACTGTTTAAACCTGCTTTCCGGTAAACTCTCCATCTATTGCAGTAACCTTTTCATACCGAAGCCTAATGGGTAAATGTGGCACTTAAGTGAGCGTCAATTGGATTTGTCTTTTACAAGCAAAGCAAATGCAATAATGTAAAGTAATAAAAAATACATTTGTGGAAATGCTTTGTCGTGGAGTAGTTTGGCTAGAGCACATGTTTTTCTGTTGTTTCTTTTGTAGTCTATAACAGATCATTAGGATGTAAATCACAGACCTTTTGCATTGTAGAGAATAGATATTGTTCATGGAAACATAATCTATGATATACTTTTAGATTTGGAAGAAAGAATAGTGTGCATTTTACCCCTTGCTGTAAATTCTAGAGATTTAATACACGTCAATGCAAATTTTCTATTGACGCGTTTGATGTCAGATCCTTAAATGCGTGGTGTTCCCACTCCTGTGCCATCCACTGACTGACATGTATTGCATTCTCTCTCTTTCGAAAATAAGTTCTTCAAATAATAATTATGCACAAATTATATACTGTAGAAAAGGCTTAAGGTTTTTCATATCAATCCTTTAAGGACAAGGCAGTCCCTTTACTGTTCTAAAAGAGGTTCTGCAACAGTTGAGATGTGTATTATAAAATGAATGTACATCTACTATAAATTAAAAAGAATTTTCCAAGTCTTCTCTGAATTCCATAACCTGTATAAATTTACTAGGTCTGCGGCCTTGTGCTTTTGTTTGATAAGGGAAATCCTTGGTGACAAATTATTTCTATAATCTACTAGGAGAGGACCTCTTTAACAAAGGGTCTGCCTGCAAGAACAGTATATATGGGCTCCCTGATTTCCAACTGCTAATGCGATGGTACATATGGTATGTCCACCCTAAGCTTAGCTAACTGAAACACAATTGTGATGTCACAGTAGATTTCCTCACTGAGCAAACACTTGTGGTTCCATCTGGTAAACTGCTATGATATCACATTTGTGATGTAACCGCAGTTACCTGACGGAAACCCACTTGTAATATTATAGCTGCTTAACCAATGGAAACATATTTGTGATGTCACAGCAACAGAACTAATGGAAACATTGGCCCGTTCATTAAATCCCTTAGTAGCAGTCAACAGGGACTTCGGCCTCTAAGGAGTTTGACGTAGGGAGGTGGTTCCCCCTGTCATCCCATCGGCACGACGCGAAAGTAGTATGTGTTTGTGTGTGTGTGTGTGTGTGTGTGTATATAGCAATCAGGAAGGTAGGAGCAGTAAGAAGCTGTATTCTCTCTGAAGAGTCTGGCAGTCACTGACAGCCTGATCTCCCCTCCTGCAGCTACACAATTGCTTGCACAGTAGCTAACTCTGCTTGACGTTTATTTACGTCCTTGCAGAGTTAAACGCAGAACTTTGAGAGACATACACTGAATGGTCACTTTATTAGAGACACCTACCCTTTCACCATTAAAGCTTCCCTGTATGGAAATTAGCCATGTAAGTGCAGCATCAAATCAAGTGAGCAAGATTTCCGTGCATCCATATCCGTGTAAATACGTGCATCCATATCAGTGTAAATCCACAGTAGAATAGTAAAATCTAGCGATCTGAGCGACTTCGAACCATGCATGGTCATCGTGCATGGGCATCGGTGCTAGACTAGCGGGACCAGTATTTCAGAAAGCACTACCAACCTTGTGAGGTTTTCTTTTGCAATGGTGTAGAGAGTATACCAAAAATAGTGTGATTGTTTGTCCTCAATCAGTGAAAGGGGTCTTGTGGACATTAAAAAAAAAGTCTAGGAAAAAGGTTAGAGGAGACAACCAGTTTGATTGAAATAGCTGTCCTAAGGAAACAGAAAGGCAATACTCCAGTGGGCAACAGAGAGCAAAAATTGGATCACTAAGCATTAAAAAAAATCTCACCCTGGATCCTCTGATACCTGTAGTTGGACATTTGAACAGTAGGGCTCCCCTAAACATTGCGGCCGACCAAGTTCATTCCTTCATGGCAGCTGTTGACCCTCTGGCAGAAGGACACTTAAGTGGCGAGAAGCTATCCTGTCTGCTTGGGCCAATATTCCTACAGAACTATTTCAACACCTAGTGGAATCTATGCCACAATGAATTGCTGCGCTTCTGAAAATGTATTTAGGAGGTTGTACCAATCTCACTGATGCACAATTTTATTTAAAAAAAAAAAAAACGATGTCAAAGGCGTGCATAGCCGTTAAAGAAGTTTTATTTTGACAAATAACTGATAACAGTCATTTCCATCTTTAGAAAATGAACACATGTCGCTGTATTTGTCATACTTTGGGGAGGGAAGGGAAATAATTTTTCAGTTGTTCGATACCACATACTGTTCTTGCCATTAAGTTGTCTTACACTGGATTTGACGCTGAGAACCAACAGTAGGCTGTGAAACTTACATACAAATGACAAATATTATACACCATATGTATTCTGTACATCAGTCATACATAAATATCTAATTGAAAACCATATTATTTAATATTTTCACTATTTGCTTTCACACCGATCAGCCATAACATAAAATGAAGTGAATAAGGGCCTGTTCACATCAGCATTAGTTTCCGCTGAGGGGTTCCATCGGAGGTTTCCGTCGGGTCAACCCCTCAGCGGAAAGTCAAACGGAAACCTCAGCTTCCATTTCCCTTACCATTGAACTCAATGGTGACGAAAACCTAGCTAATGGTTTCCGTCTGTCACCGTTGTGACTGTGTTCCGTCGTTTTGGACAGAAGCAATAGCGCAGTCGACTGACCTACTTGTGTGATGTCTAGTTTTCTGAACAGTGGTTATCTCCCCTTCCCCTCCCCTCTCAGTAGTACGAAATATCACACTTCACATGCCTCTTAGGCCCCCCTGCACATCACGTTTCTCACCCTACGTTTAGCGTGTACTTTGGGAAAGCTCCTGTCCACAGGGTTTTATTAGCCTAACGGAGGCCAAAAGAATGTCCTTTTGGCCACTGTCGGGCTGTTATACGTCAGTATACCGCAAAAACGGAAAATATATGGATTATTTTAGTAGATTACGCTAATCTATCCCGCAGAGTCCAGTAAAAAAAAGTATACGTTAGACGTATACTTTTTTTTATTTGAACTTATGGCTGACAGATGCCACTGTATGGCATCCGTCAAAGGCCTCCGTTAAGTGTGTATGTCTGGAAGCTCCAGTGACTGTCCATATATTGACAGTTATCACTGGACCTTCCCCGGGCGAATTAACTCCTGGTATCTCCAAGCAACAGCCTCGGGGGATCGGAACCAGCGGTCACCAATCTCTCTAGGTTGGTGTGTGAGGACAGGACGGGCTTGAAGAATGAACTGCAGCCTGTAGTGCTGCAGGATGGCTGAGAGCAACGGCGTAGTCCTGGGTGGAGGAGGCTTCATCTCTTTGAATGCTCTGTCGGGGACTCCGGGGAAACTCCTGATGTCACTGTCAATATATGAACAGTGAAGTCAGGAGCTTCTCAAGGGCCACAGCATGAGTAGTCCCTGGCCCTGGGGAAGCTTATGACATTTCTGTCCATAAATATGCAGTGACGTCAGGAGCTTCCCCAGGGCCAGTAGTCCTTGGGAAGAGCATCAGGATTCAGAGAATGGAAGCTCTGATTCCCGATGCTCTGTCTTGTGACTCCAGCTGTGGCAGTGACTCATGAGGAGAGGGTGTTGTATAGGTGACATAACCTGCTGTATGCATATACAATGAGATACATTGCAGCTTTCTGTTGGAGGTTATCGTAGGGAGTCCTCCTTACGTATGCCTCCGACGGAAGGTTTAAACCATAATGCGAAGAGGGTGTTTTCTCCACTGCCCCCTGCGCTCCCTACCCCTTAGTCTCTGGTGGAATCATATTTCACAGAGCTGTGTCTCGTCCTCCAATCTCCTCACACCTCATCCAGTCCCTCTCCCCGGCTGTCACTAGTCACCTGACTAAAATTTTTAACCTCTCTCTTTCTTCTGGAATTTTTCCTTCCCCTTTTAAATATGCCATTATAAACCGATTACTGAAAAAAAACAACTCTTGGCCCATCCAGCGCTGCTAACTACTGACTAGTCTCTAATCTTCCCTTCATTTCCAAACTCCGGGAACGCTTGGTCTACTCTCGGCTTATCCGCTATCTCTCAGCTAACTCCATTCTTGACCCCTTACAATCTGGTTTCTGCACTCTAAACTCTACAGAAATGCCCTTACTAAACTCTCAAACGATCACTTGGCGGCTAAATCTATTGGCAAATACTCGCTACTGATTCTTCTGGATCTCTCTGCAGCCTTTGACCCTGTAGACCACCAACTCCTACTTAACATGCTCCACTCTATTAGCATTAAGGACACTGCTTACTCTTGGTTTTCCTCCTATCTCTCTAACCGCTCGTGCAGTATGTCAGTTGCTGGTTCTACTTCTTCTCCTCTTCCCCTTGCTATCGGGGTTCCTCAGGGATCAGTCCTAGGTTCGCTTCTCTTTTCTGTCTACACAGCCCCTATTGGACAAACCATCAGCAGATTTGGCTTCCAGTATCATCTCTACGCTGATGACACCCAATTATATACCTCTTCCGATGGCATCACCCCTGCTCCAATACAAAACACCATTGATTGTCTATCCGCTGTCTCTAACATCATGTCCTCTCTCTATCTGAAACTGAATCTTTCTAAAACTGAGCTCCTTGTTTTCCCACCATCTGCTAACCTACCTAAACCTGATGTCTCTATCTCAGTATGGGGCACTACCATAACTCCCAGGCAGCATGCCCGCTGTCTTGGGGTTATTTTTGACTCAGATCTTTCCTTTACTCCTCACATTCAATCACTTTCACGCTCCTGTCATTTTCACCTCAAAAACATCTTCAGAATCTGCCCTTTTCTTACTGTGGAAACAGCCAAAACTGTAATTGTTGCTTTAAATCACTCTCGTCTTGATTACTGTAACTCATTACTAATAGGTCTTCCACTCACTAAATTCTGCCCTCTCCAAATCTATCCTTAATTCAGCAGCCAGGATCATCTTTCTGACCAACCGCTACACCAACGCCTCCACCCTCTGCCAGTCACTGCACTGGTTGCCCACACCGTTCAGAATTACATTCAAACTTATTACTTTCACCCACATGGTAGCACACAACCCACAAAATAATAAAGCAATAAATAAACACACAACACTGAAATTTGGATAATAATGGCCACAATGTTTATTAAGGGTAACCAAATCAAGAATAATTAAAATATATAAATAACCATAAACTAAAATCATGAAAACCAATAAAAAAATCCAGCTTTTAACTAATAAAAGACCAAGTCCATTAGCTGGGTGACAAAACCCCTCTAATAAACATCGCGACAGGATAGAAATACACATAATAGGGAGGGTGGGTGGGCGACTGTCCATGCTTCCAGACAACTGCTTGACCACGAAGAAACACGGTCATTTATAGTTTGGATTCCCGCCTTTTAGGATTCCAATGGCCAATCAGCTGTCCTTATGGAAAAATCTGCCTAGAAATAGAAATTTCTGGAACCTGCTCGTGCCAAGGCACAGCTGACCTTGTCCAATCAGCTGATCTCCAGGAAACATCTGCCTGGAGATAGAAACCTCTGGAACCTGCTCGTACCACCTGTACAGCTTACATAGGGGATGCCAATAAGGTAAGTATCATTCTAATACATATGGAAAAAAGAAGGGAAAGGGGAAGAGAAATACACAACACAACAACCATATAAAATAAATATTAACACATATTTTTGCGGTTCGTGCGACCATGTGTCCCCCAAGCTCATAGCTTGGGGGGCCCCTGACAATGCTCTCCACAGTGTTGCACCACCTTACATCTCCTCCATCATCTCTGTCTACCACCCTACTCGCGCTCTACGTTCTGCCAACGACCTTAGATTAACATCCTCCATAATCCGAACCTCCCACTCCCGTCTCCAAGATTTCTCTCGTGCTGCACCAGTTCTCTGGAATGCGCTACACCAGGCAATCAGATTAATGCCCAACATCCACAATTTTAAACGTGCCCTGAAAACACATCTTTTTAGACAGGCCTATAACATTTCCTAATCTGACTACTTTCCCTGGCCCCTCTTCATGAACTTGACCCCCTCATTCAGCAGTATCCCCCACACTCCTTGCACCCTAATGCACTTCATCTCTATCATACACTGACACTGGCTGGTGGCCGGCTCATGCAGCTTTATGTGTACCACCTCGTATGTATAAAAGATGGAGGAGCATTGTATTTAACAAGCATTTTTTACATTTTGTCTCTCCCTTATTTCCTCATAGATTGTAAGCTCTTGCGAGCAGGGTCCTCACTCCTTTTGTTTGAATTGTAAATTAGTTTTGTCACTTTGTAATAGTCTGTGCAATGTACCCCCTGAATTGTAAAGTGCTGCGGAATGTTTTGGCGCTATATAAATAAAGATTATTATTATTTTTATTAGAAGCAAACAGTGCGTAATCACAGCACTACCTTACACCTTGTAATAGAGGGACATTCAGGCAGCTGTAAATAGATGCAATGTGTGTGAGAGGAATCATGGGAATGGTAGTCCTTTACATGGTGATCCCACCCACAGCAAGCCATAGCAAAATGAAAACAGTGCTGCACAGCTAGGCAACATAATGGAAATAAAAAATAACTACTTGTGAGCTGTGGTGGCATAACCTGATGGGGACATTTCTGTATTCTTTATTATTTCGGATTACCCCTTTTAATGTTAAAGCTGATCGGTGTATATTGCTAAGAAATGTTTGTCCTGTAATTATTTTCTTTTTAACCCCTTAACGACATGTCACGTACATGTATGTGGCAGCCGCTAAGGGGAGTATGGACAAACGGGCTTAGCGGGTGACGGCTGTGTTGTACAGCTGACACCTCACTGCAACAAGCAAAATCAAAGATCACTTTGAGGCCGTCCGTTTAACCCCTTAATTGCCGCGGTCAATCACGACCACGGCATTTAAATCATTAAGGGGGCGATGGTCGTCATGGCAGCCTGGGAGCCAAATGAATGCTCCTAGGTCTGCCATCTTTGTACTCCTTTGAAGCCCTGAAGAGACCTCAAAGGTGACTGTCAGTATAGTGATATACTGCAATACATTAGTATTGCAGTATATCATGTAAGCGATCCAATGATCGCTGGTTCAAGTCTCCTAGGGGGACTAATAAAAAAAAAGTAAAAAACAGTTAAAGATTTTTTTAATGTTCTAAAAAAAAATATATTAAAAGTTCTAAATCCCCCCTTTTCCCATTTTTTTCCCTAAAGCAATGTTAAAAAAGAAAGTTAATATAACTGGTATCGCCGTGTCCGTAAAAGTCTGTAGAAAGCTGTCAAATTTTCCATTTCTGATGTGCACTTCTTTAACCCCTTAACGCTCAGTGACGTCCTATTCCGTCATGCTGACCACCCCGTTCGCGCTCAGTGACGGAATAGTACGTCACAGGGAAAATGCAGCGCCATTTTCCGCCGGCGCGTGCACAAGCTGTGACAGCTGCTGTTTCGGACAGCAGGCTATCACAGCTCAATACGCAGGGACCTGTCGCGATGGTCCCGCCTCCACGATCGCTGCTATTGGTCAGTCAATGAGTAACTGTCCAATAGCGGCGATCGATGTCTTCCTCTCCCTGACATCACATCCTGCCGCACCCGCCCTGAACACCTCTGTTGGAGATAGCGAGGCGTTCAGAGCGGTTGTGTGAAGAGGAGAGAGAGAGAGGGAAGACCTACAAAAAGTCAAAAAAAGACTGAAAAAACAACTTTTTTCTGTATCCCACCTCTCCCATCGACTATCCACTCCTGTACCCTTCCTCTTTGTGTTCTCCCCACATTTTTGGTCAGTGATCTCCTATCACTGACCACTTCTTAGTCTTCAGGACCAATTTCTTGGTCCCTGGGGATTATTTTTTTGTTTTTTTTCTTATAAAATATATAAAACCAAAAAAAAACAAAAATTAAAAAAACAACAAAAAAAACCCAGTTCATTTAGACAATTTAACTGGTTAGTTTAGTATTAGGGTTAGTTAGTGTCAGGGAACCGTCAAAATGCGTAGCTAGGTATAGCGTCAGGGAATTTAGCGTCAGGAATCCGTCACCGTAGTTAGATCTAGCGTTAGGGGTCCATCACCGTAGTTAGGTTTAGCGTCAGGGAAGCTCGGAATATTCTAGTTAGGTTTAGTGTCAGGGAAAAGTCGCCGTAGTTAGATTTAGTCTCAGGGAAGTTCAAATAAAATCTAGTTAGGTTTAGTCTCAGGGAAGCCCACTCTTTCTATAAAAACATCAATTTTTTGGGCTGGTTTAGGTAGCAGCCTATCGCTCCTAGTTAGGGAAGCAAACAGTTCTGGCCGGAAGAAGGGGAAGGGGATAAGTGAGCCCTAATCTACCCACCGCCCTGTCCCTGCCTACTTGCAACGACCCGCCCTAGGCGACGGGGTACAACTTGGCGGCGGTCCCTATGCTGACTAAGTGCAAGGAAATACAAACAGGGAACAAGCAAGGGAAGGGGCAGTAGCCCACGGAACACCGTGAGGAAACCAGAGTGGACAACGAGCCAGTCAGAATCAGGATGTCACGAAGTATACTAACGCAGAGCAAGGAGCAGGAAGCAAGCCGGGGTCAGAGCGAAGCAGGATAAGCGGAAGCTGTAGCAAGGCTGAAGCAAGGCAGTAGCAGGCTGGAGCAAGGCTGTAGCAGGGCAGGAAACCAGAAAGAATCACAAGCAATGAGGAAGAGAAAACGGCAGGAATAAATGGACAGGGGGCGGAGCTAACTCCGACTGACCAGGCCGCGATAGGCTCTCCCACTCCTGAGCCTGCCACCCTGATTGGTGGGAGCCGGAGTCAGTGTAAGAGGTCCGGCCTCAGGTGTCGATTGATTAATCCTGGGAGTATCCACAGAAGTAGTGCCTGGCAGATCCTTTACACAAACAAACATGTCCCAACGGACATTTAGTGCGAAAGAGGCATATTCATTTTTTGCCTCTGACACAGACTCGTCGGATGGTGAGACTCTGTTTTATTTATCCACCTCCTCATCCAGTGATGAAGAGGAACCCCCTAGGAGACGCCCCAGGACCACCACTACAGCTAAAACCCCCGAGCGAAATGACCCCGCTGCAGTTGAAACCCCCGAGCAAAGTGACCCCTCCGCAGTTGAAACCCCAAAGTGAAGTGACCCCATTTGGACCCCCACACCAGACATTTATGAGCCCCAAATCCCAGAGTACACGGGCAGCTCAGGGATAAAATTTAATACGGCAGGGCTCCGTGAAATGGACTTTTTCAAGTTCTTCTTCACTGATGACTTTATAGATCTTATGGTCTCCCAGACTAATTTATATGCCCAACAGTATATTACTAAGAAACCCACATAATTTTATGCCCAATCCCACAGGTGGACCCCTGTAGATGCAGCAGCGTTGGGCAAGTTCTGGGGACTTCACTTGAACATGGGGCTTCTGAAAAAGTCGTCCATTAGGACCTACTGGAGCATGTCCAGGATGCGTTGTGAGGCAATACTTCGCTTCTTACATTATACGGATAATAAGCAGTGCCCACCCCGAGATGACCCCAGTTTTGACCGTTTGTACAAACTGAGACCCCTATTAGACCATTTCAGTGCCCGGTTTGCCCAAGCATACACCCCCGAGAAGTGTATTTCTATTGATGAGTCCCTGGTACATTTTAAAGGGAGGCTTCAATTCCGCCAGTACCTGCCGAGTAAGAGGGCAAGGTATGGCGTGAAGATGTATAAGCTGTGCGAGAGTGCATCAGGGTATACGTAAACATTTAGGATATATGAAGGGAAGGACAGCAGTATTCAGCCCCCAGAATTCCCCCCCTTACTGGGAATTAATGCAAAAATTGTGTGGGATTTGGTGCACCCACTGCTGGACCAGGGTTACCACCTCTACCTGGATAATTTTTTTACCAGTGTCCCACTCTTCAACTGCCTCGCTTCCAGAAGTACTGTGGCATGCGGCACTGCTAGAAAAAATATGAGAGGCCTCCCTAAAACACTGCTTGGGCAAACACTCAGAAGGGGTGAGAGCAGGGCACATTCTAGCAGCAACATATTGTGTGTCAAGTACAAGGACAAGAGAGATGTCCTTGTTTTGACAACAATACATGGCCACTCCAGTACCCATGTACCTGTACGAGGTACCAGTACAGAGACCCCCAAACCAGACTGCATCCTGGACTACAATAGGTACATGGGAGGGGTGGACTTGTCAGATCAAGTCCTGAAGCCCTACAATGCCATGCGGAAATCAAGGGTGTGGTATAAGAAGCTGGCCGTGCACATCATACAGATGGCATTGTACAATGCGTACGTGCTACGTCGATGTGCAGGCCAGAGGGGATTTTACTTGGAATTTCAAGAGGTGGTTATCAAGAACATAATCTTTAGGGACCAAGAAGAGGGAGCACCCAGTACTTCTGGAAGCGAGGCCACACGCATCGTACCAGTGCAACACTTTCCAGGCGAAGTTCCCCAAACTGGCAAGAAGGGAAAAAGTCAAAAGAGGTGCAAAGTCTGCTATAAGAGAGGGATAAGGAAGGACACAATATACCAATGTGACACGTGTCCCGAAAAACCAGGGCTCTGTATGAAAGATTGTTTTAGAATTTATCATACATCCTTTGTTTTTTAATTTACCCTGATGCACTCCGCACAGCTTATACCCCTCATCTTTCCCTTCTGAGCCCTGCTGTGTATCCAGGCAGCTAATAACAGACACATGTAGGGTATTGCCGTACCCGGGAGAACCCACATTACAGTTTATGGGGTGTATATCTCCAGTGGCACATGCTGGGTACAATATATCGGACACTGACATGGCATATATATATATATATATAGAAAATTGCAAATCTCACGCTGCACCATCTGCTGCGCAATAGCTTTTAGACAATACCTGTGGGGTCAAAATGCTCACTACACCTCTAGATGAATGCCTTAAGGGGTGTAGATTTTAAAATGGGGTCACTTCTTAGGGGTTTTAACTGTACTGGTACCTCAGGGGCTTCTGCATTCATGACTTAGCACCAGAAAATCTCCAGTAGGCCAAATGGTGGTCCTTCCCTTCTAAGCCCTGCTGTGTGCCCAGGCAGCTGATAACAGCCACATGTAGGGTATTGCCGTACCCAGGAGAACCCACATTACAATTTAAGGGGTGTATATCTCCGGTGGCGCATGCTGGGCACAATATATTGGACACTGAAATGGCATATATATATATAGAAAATTGCAAATCTCACGCTGCACCATCTGCTGCGCAATACCTTTTAGACAATACCTGTGGGATCAAAATGCTCACTACATCTCTAGATGAATGCCTTAAGGGGTGTAGTTTCCAAAATGGGGTCAATTCTGGTGGGTTTCCCTCGCTTTGATACCTCTGGGGCTTTGCAAATGCGACATGGTAGACGAAAACCAATCCAGCAAAATCTGGATTCCAAAGAGCACATAGCGCTCCTTTCCTTCTGAGCCCTTCCATGGGCCAAACGGCAGTTTATCACCACAAATGAGGTATTGCCGCACTCAGGACAAATTGGGCAACAAAATTGGGTTTTATATTCCTTGTGAATATAAGAAATTTTGTGCCAAAACGACATATTATTGGAAAAAATTTAATTTTTTTAATTCACAGCCCAATTCAAATAAATTCTGTGAAAAACTGTGGGGTCTAAATGGTCACAGTACCCATAAATTAATTCCTTGAGGGGTGTAGTTTCCAAAATGGGGTCACTTCTGGTGGGTTTCCATTGCTTAATATCCTAACTATTGCGGACTGCTTCATTGTGAGCAGCGATGCACTTGCAGCTTTTAGATTCATAAAAAAAACACATGTTTGTTTTATGAAACCCAGTCAAAGAGTTGTCGGTACTTGAAAAGAGAGCCGACACATAGATTAGTGCAGAGCTGGTCACGCTGAAGCAGCTCTGCACTCATTAAATCCCAATGCACGCTGAAAACGTCTATATACGTGCTAACTGCACGGGGCATCGACAGTTATAACGTATAAAGCCGTATGGCAGTCGTGAAGATCTTTTTTTGCGGGACAAGTTGTGTTTTTTAATAGCACCATTTTGGGGTACTTTATCATTTACTGATTAACTTTTATGAACTTTTTTGGTGGGGTAATAGGATAAAAACCTGAAATTTTGCCACTTTTTTGTGTCTTAAATTTACGCCATGTAACGTGTGGTATAAATATAATAACTTCATTTAGCGGGTCATTATGATTGCGGAGATACCACATTTATATAGTTTTTTTTATGTTTTACCACTTTTACACAGTAAAAACACTTTTTTTTTCCCCTAAATTTATTTGTTTGTGTGTTGCCATAATTTAAGAGCGATAACTTTTTTATTTTTCTGCTGATATAGCTGTATGAGACTTGATAATCTGTAAAAAATGTAAGCAAAAAATCGCCTCATGGTGCAGAAATCCCAATGTAATTTGGAAGAGAAACGATACAGGTGTAGGAGTGAACCTGACCTGGGCAGGTTGAGTGATGTCCAGGCACAATACGGATTTATAAGCAATAAATGATGTAGTCGCAGCTGCTTCCTAGCCGGTGGGACAACAGGGCTCCATCGCTTAGTTTTGTATCAAATGCAGAAAAAAATGGAAGCCAAAAAGCGCTACTTCATCACAAATTAAAGACGTCCTCCAGTAGGTAATACGTAATTCCGTTTTAATAAGGTTAATAGGTTGACGCGTTTCAACACTGAAATGGCGTCTTCCTGAGGGGTTAAATATGATCGGAGACCATTGCTAGTGGTTTCAAATCGAAACCCTGAAGCCCGAGGCTGTTAGCAACAGCCCAGTCTTCAGGAGCACCCTGCCCAATGCGGAAAAACGTCTTCAGTAGAACTCAGAAGTAGCGCTTCAGAAGAACTACGCCTAACAGCCGACGTAGAGACACTTTACGCGGGTCGTTAATTAAATAAAGCAGAAGATTTTATTGACATCCACTGGTGCTGGACTTCTCCATTCTGAACAATCTTTTATTTAAATGGTCTAATCCAACCTCTCCCATGTAACAGACTAGTGTTGCCTTTTTGACATTATGATTTTTTTTAACATAGAAATATGCTCTTACAATTGCTGGGGGTCATGTGACAACAAGGTGACCATTATGTCTGTGCTTAGGTTTCTGTGCAATTTGGTGGTCAGCTTGCTAGAGGCAACACAACGTCCCGGTTAACCCTTTAATGACCAGCCTATTTTGAACCTTAAAATGTAGCTAAACGTTTGACAAACTTCGGACATGTCATAGTGACATGTCAGAAGTTTGGATTGGTGGGGTCCAAGCACTGAGACCCCCACCAGTCGCTAGAACTTGTGTGAGCGTTCAGCCGCTTCGTGTCTGTTCGGCTTTTTCCGAAAAGCAAATGTATCGGAGTACGGGCTCATAGACCTTCTGTTAGCCATAATCATCTACATCATCTACATTAAAAGAAAAAAAAATACTGGAAATAGATCTTCACTTTTTTAATTGAAATACTGAAATAAATTAACGTAATAATATTCTAATTAATTGAGAATCACTAGTATATATACACAAACCTATCAACTACAAAACCACTTTCCTGATTTATGTGCTCAGTACATTTTACCTTTTCACCAGAGGTATGATTATTAATGATTTCTACGCTTCCGTCAGTTGCTGTGCATGTGGACTGTATTCTTGTGGCTGAAAGAGGAGCAAAATGTTGTTTATTTAAACCTGTGACCCTCCTGGCCTCCTAAAGAGATGATTGTCAAAGGGGTGTTGTAGGGTTGACAGACTGGCACCAGTTTACTAAATGTTGAAAAGAACTCTGCTAGTCCGTTCATGTACTTGACCGAACCTGCATAAAAGATACTTATTAAAAGGACAATGTGAAAGCCTGGGAGAGGCTCTGAATAAGCAGTTACATGGTAGACTTCTTTGCTATCGTGTAATACATAAACTGAACAATAGCATTTAAAAGTTTTGTTGCCAATGGCAACTAATTAATTGTTTTGTTTTCTTCAAGCCTTCGCTTGAAGAACTGATGGCTTAGAGCAACTACTGCTTCTTTCCTTCAACTCTTTTGCATATAAAGCTCACAGTTTGCAGTTCTGAAAAAAATAATTATGTTGATCATAGACCCGTGAATTGATCATGAACTTTTAATCCCTTAATTTTTTTTTTTATAAAAGTGGTAAAACATAAAAATGTATATAAATTTGGTATTGCTGTAATCACATCAACCCGTAGAATAAAGTGAACATGTCGTTTTTACCACCTGATGGATGCCGTAAATACAAAATCCCAAAACAATGGTGGTCACTGTTTTTTTTCTCATTTCACCCCACAATTAGTTTTCTTTTCAGTTTCCCGGTACATTATACCGTACATTAAATGGTGCCCTGAAAATCTACAACTTGTCCAGCAAAAAACTAGCTCTCAAACGGCTATGTCTCTGAAAAAATAAAAGGTTATGGCTTTTTAAGGGCGGGGAGAAAAGAAAATTAAAATGAAAATTATCCGTGTCCTTAAGGGGTTAATTTGATACATTGATATATTGGCTGTCCGGGAATATCTGTGATGGGAAATTAGGGGGAATCGAGATAATCTTTTATGTTACGCCTTTTTAAAACTTTAAATTTTTATTCAATTTTTCAAAAAAACAAGTGAACAGCAACTACAGCCTATATTCATAAGGAGGGGAGCTAGCCGATAAACGTATCACAATGGGAGAAGTGTGTTGGTAGAAAAAGGAGAAAGAACATTATGAGCCATGGGGAACCACGTACATGATTTTGTCAAATGTGTTTTCTGAATGGAGTTCAGTTTTTCGGTGGTCATGTACCAGGCTACCCTGCGTTTCACGTTGGTAAAGTCAAGGGAAGGTTTTTCTTGGAAATTGCTAATGTTTTTTGTTTTACTAGAAAAATGTATGTAACTAGTTTGTTGGCTGCCTTTTCCAAAGGCTCTGTACTTCACGTGTGCGTGACATTGCCTCTGGTCAGGTGTGTAGCCTGGAACGGAATGGGCTAATCTGGGGGGAACTAAGTACCAGTATAGGAACGCTTAAGATGTTCCCAAAATAAGCATTTTACAAGAGTTTTTGGAAATAAAATCTAAAAAGTGATCTAGGATGAGTGGAGACTGGTATACAATATTGAGATCATACCAGGGCTATGGAAGTTGTCTTAACAATCGTGTTCAAATAATTTGAGAGAAAGGGACTGGAATGTATTCTTTAGCAGGGGTAAAAGAAAGTGCTTACGGTAATTTGGCGATAGCAAAAAATAAGATTTGCAAAGAATTGGAAGGAGCGGACTACATTGAAAGTTAGGGTATGTTCACTGAGTTTTTTCAGGCGTATTTATGAGTATAAAAAAGGTTGCATTACGGTTCAAAATACGCCAACACGTGCAAACAGCTTGCCATTGATTTCAATGGTTAATTGCTGAATAGTGCATGGGATGCGTAATTTTAAGGAAGGGAAAAAGGATGAGTAAACTTACGCTTTGTAAAAAATAAAGTGCATTTCATATCTTGAGGCGTTTTTGAGGAAGATTTTGACCATTACCTATGGACAATGCCAAAAACACTTTGAAGAAAAACAATTAAAAAATGTTTGGCAAATCTGCCTCCGAAACGCCTGGTTTTCAGAGGCTATTTTCTATTGAAAACTACTTCATATTTTTCTTCATACAGACGCCGTGTGAACATACTCTATGAAAATGATAATCTTTGGTGTGGTCCTCAGTGGACCATTCGATAAACACGACGGATATGTCTAAGCCCAAATATAACATAGAATTCCTACTTAAGGGTAATAAAGCCAGGTGTGGAGAAATTAGGCCTAAATGTGTAAGGAATGTTGTATTACTGTGTTCAATAAAGGTGGGGTTACCACACCCATACAGGGGGTTCCAATGTTGCCTGATTATTGCAAATTGTGTGAGCTATACCATCTTTAGTAAAAATGAGCATCTCTTGGACTTCAGAAGGTTTGAACAAGAGGGTTGTTTTATTAACACGTAATGGAATGTGTTGAAGACGGCCAGGAACAAGGGCTGGGAGAACCATAACCCCTTAATGGCCGGCCTATTTTAAACCTTAATGACAAAACAATTTTTTGCGTTTTTCCATCGTCTCACTCCAAGAGCTATAATTTTTTTTTATTTTTGCATCGACATAGCTGTATAAGGTCTTCTTCTTTGCGGAATAAGTTGTATTTTTTAATAGCACCATTTTGGGGTGCATATAATTTATTGATTAACTCTTATTAACTTTTTTGGGGGGTAATGGAAAAAAACCCATTAATTTTGCCACACTTTTTGGCATCTTAGATCTACGCCGTTTACTGTGTGGTATAAATAACATAATAACTTTATTCAGTAGGTCATTACGATCGTAGCGATACCAAATTTATATAGATTTTGTATGTTTTACTACTTTTAGGCCTTATTCACACGAACGTGTCCGTTTTGCGCGCGCAAAAAACGCTGCGTTTTGCGCGCGCAAAAGTTCAGTGTGGCATCTGTATATGGTGCGTGGCTGTGTGATTTTAGCGCAGCCGGCATCATTATGACACTGTTTTTATGTTTACCAACATAAAAGCTGGAGGTGCTTTTATGTTTTCATAAATTTTTTTTTACTACCGTAACGCGAATCACGCGCGACACCCAAAAGTGCTTTACACGCACCCATTGACTTCAATAGGTGCGTGCAGCGCAAAACACGGGCAAGTACAAAATTATTTGTTTTTGTGTTGCCATGTTTTGAACCATAATTGTTTTATTTTTACGCCGAGGGCTTGTTTTTATTGGTATCATATTGTTTTTAGTTTTATTGGTATCATTTTGGAGTATATGCGACTTTTTGATCACTTTTTATCAAATTTTTTTGAAGGCAGGATGAACAGAAAACAGCAATTCTGCCATTGTTTTTTGTTTTTTTACAGCGGCCACCGTGTGGGTTAAATAACCTAATTGCTTTATAGGTAGGGTCATCACGGACGCGCCGATGCCAAATATGTGTAACGTTTTAATTGTTTGTTTTGTTCATTTTAAAGTATTTTATAGGGGAAAAAGTGGGTTTTTCATTTTTTTTGGGGGGTATTTTTATTTATTTATTATTAACTTTTATTAAACTTTTTGATAACTTTATTTTTAGTCCCACTAGGGGACTTCACTATGCGATCTTCTGATCGCTTTTATAATACACTGCAATAGCAGACATCCACTACAGGTAGACCTGGGGGTCTTTGTTAGGCCCCCGGCTTCCATAGAAGCCGTTGGCACCCTGCGATTGCAATTGCAGGGTGCCGATAGAGTGAGAGAGGGAGCACCCTCCCTCCAAAACCACTTAGATGCGGCACACGCTATTGAGCTTCGCATCTAAGGGGTTAAACGGTTGAGATTGATGTTGAAATCGATCCTGCCCGTTAGTACAGGTGTCTGGCTGTCTTTAGACCGCCGACGCCCGATATAGCCTGCACAGGACACCCGTGCCAGGCTTATGTCAGAGCTTCGTGAAAAGGCGGCGCTCTGGCATAAGTATCCTGCCGTGAATAGGCGTATTGACGGTTGTTAAGGGGTTAAATAACTAGATATTCTTTGGTCGAATAGTCATTTTGAAAGCATTGATCATGC
The DNA here is from genome assembly GCF_050947455.1 of Rhinoderma darwinii. Classification (NCBI taxonomy): domain Eukaryota; kingdom Metazoa; phylum Chordata; class Amphibia; order Anura; family Rhinodermatidae; genus Rhinoderma; species Rhinoderma darwinii. The sequence continues at coordinate 266,883,985 of NC_134689.1, read as the reverse complement.
CTGTTTATGAAATGCTCAACCAGTTCCATTCCTCTCACTTCCGGAAGTTACTCTTAGACATCTATGACATTCTCAGATGTGTTAACATAAGAAAGCCCATTTAAGCAACTATGATTCTTGGTGTCATTTACCCTTGAAAAAACAAACTCCCTTTCCCGTATCAAATTTGTTTTTGTGTATGTATTAATGTGAGCACATGAGGACAAATTGATGCGTCTTTAATCTTCTGACATTTGCACTAAATTAATAGTCTTTATTTTTTATCCCTTGAAATCAGCAATGGGTTGGAGGATTTATTCTAACAAAAATGGTTTTCCCATTTCAGATTAATCTGAAGACGCCAACCAGAATCATCTTGCGTCTCTACTTGGTGGAAACTTATACATATCTCATCGGAATGCAAAACAATACAATACAGCATGTTACCCGCTTAAAGCATTTATGTCTGCATCTTGTTCAAAGGCTAATGAAAGTAAGTACAAGCTGCTTCATGAATGGACTTAATCAGCTCCAAAATCATTCATTGCCACCATGACTAACAGTATCAAGGGACCACATTTTGTTTCGGCTGAATGTGAACAGCTGCTCTCCGCTCTTTAATGTCAATACACTTTACACAGCCTCTTAAGTGATTGGATTTGTAATCTGATGGCCAGTGAATTAACTTGAAATTCTAGTTTGCTAGTCTATAAACTAGTGTCACAATTTAAGAATATCCATTGTAGTATAAGGGAAATAAATAGTTAAATGCAATATACAGATACAGTATGTCAAATTACAACTACATAGATATGGCCGGTGCACAGTCAACTTGGTTAGTGAACTGAATCCTCAGGACTTCACTGAGAGGTGGTGTGTTAGCTGTCACGATCTAAGGGTATGTGGACCCACTATGCCGCTCCACCGTAGCGGAGGGGCAGCTGACCAACTCACAGTCTCTGCACAAAGTCTGTGGTAGGAGTCTAGCACAAGGGTACCTGAGATAGTCTGGATGGTGGCAAGGGCTCTGGCACAGATGGGGCTGGAGGTGGTGGGTTGAGCCAGACGTGGCGGAGGGTATCCGGGATGACAGGCAACAGCAGACGTGGAGTATTCCAGCAGGCCAGGGTTCTCTCTAGAAGAACTGTGAGTAGATGTAGATGATCCACTAGATTCTGCTGGATGAAATTTGCAGCTGCTCCGGAATCAAGATAGGCAGAGGAGGATTGTGATGTCTCTCCAGAGATGATGGTCACAGGAATAGATAATTTAGAAGAAGTTTTGATGCTTGGAGTCATCCCCCCTAGGGTTGCCTCTCCAACCAACCCTAGGTGCTGGAGTTTCTCGGCTTCTGTGGACATTGGCGCACTAAATGACCCTTAAGGTCGCAATATAGATATAATCCAGAAGAGCGTCTGCGCTGTTCCTCCTACTCGGACAACTTGACTTTGTCTACCTGCATCGGTTCTTCAGGTAGCGCAACAGGGGAAGGCAATAGTGGTCTCTGGACCGAGGGTGCTAGTCTGTGAAACTGGCTCTCCTGTCGAACCTCCTGAGTGCGTTTCTGGATCCTCATGTCGACCCAGGTGGCCAACAGGATGAGGGCATCCAAGGTACAAGGAAGGTCGTGGGCTGCTAGCTCATCCTTGACGTGTGAGGACAGTCCCTGCCAAAAGGTCGCCACCAATGCCTCATTGTTCCATGCCATCTCTGCTGCCAGGGTACGGATGGCATACTCTCCTACTGTGGAGCCTCCTTGCTTGAGGGTTAGCAGAGCTGCTGCGGCAGATGTTCGGCCCGGCTCCTCGAACACGGCACGGAAAGACTGCAGGAACAAGGCTAGGTCTGAGGATTCAGGTCCCTGTTGTTCCAAGATGGGGTTCGCTCATGCGAGTGACTTGCCAGCGAGGAGGGAGATAATAAATGCTACTTTGGCCTCCTCAGATGGGAAGAGATGAGCTCGGAGTCTAAAATGAATGGTGCATTGATTGATGAACCCTCTACAGGCTCTAGGATCACCATCATAGCGTGGAGGAAGAGGCAGTGAAACCTGGATCCAGATCAAACAAGAGGAGTAACAGGCAGTGGAACGGCAGCAGTCTCTGGATGAGGAACCGGAGGTGGAACAGGGAGTTGATCCAGTCGGACCATGATGGAGTTTACAGCCTCAAGTAGTTGATCCTGACGTGTCGTAGGTCATGCATATCCGTCTGTATGCCCTGGACTGCGGTCTTAGGCTGGTCAGCGGGTTCCATGGCCGTAGCGGAGAGGCAGCTGACCAACTCAGTCTATGCACAAAGTCTATGGTAGGAATGTAGCACAAGGGTACCTGGGATAGTCCGGATGGCAGCAAGGGCTCTGGTACAGATGGGGCTGGTGGTGGTGGGTTACTCCAGACGTGGCGGATGCTATCCGGGATGACCGGCAACAGCAGACGTGGAGTATTCCAGCAGGCAGAGCAAGGCACGGCTCAGGTACTATACAGGCTGGGGAACAAGGCACAGGATACAGGATATAGGAGGCAGGACAAGGGAACACTGGGAGCAGGAAAACACTAAGGCACCATTTGCAATACAGACATGGGAAAACTACAACAACGCTCAGGGAAGGTGTGGAAAGGCAGGGCCCTTTTTATAGTCCAGGGTGGTCTGAGAAATAATGAATGAATTACATATGCGTGCGATGCCCCTTTAAGGCCGGGAACCAGCGCGCGCCCCCTCACGGCCATTGCAGGATATAGCGGCCGGATGCTCTGACGTCTCTGAGGAAGGAGATGTTGGCCAAAGAGAGGAGGTCTGCAGTCTACAGCTAAGGAAAGGCTGCAGTCCGTGACCGTGGCCATTACCTTAGCATTCCTGGCCTCTTATTGCACACTGAGCGATGGGAGAGGGCTCCTGCTGTACCCAGTTGCTTACAGACAGAGACCGGTATGATCTGGGGTTTTCAAAAGGCAGAGGGGAAATTATGATCTCATAGGACACATATAAACTAATACTTATATATGTCAAACCATTTTGATTGCAATATGAGAAAAGATAGTTACGAAAGAGATGATGATATTAAAAAAGCAATTGCTTGGATTTTTTAGTGTGTATTTTCTACATTTAGGTCTCCTTTTTAAGTATGTCTCCATTTATGATTTTTGCTTAGTATGCCCACACTGCAGCTATAAATGAACATAATGAGCTGTATTATAATAGCATGATGCCGTTGTTCTAGAACATAGAGGCCACGATAAATTAAAAGCTTTGTTATAAACACATTTATGAACATTATTTTATTTGGTTGCTTCAACAGATTATTACAAAATTATACAATCAATGAAGTGCGCAAAGCAGAAATGTATTTTTTACTGGATTCATAATTATAATTGATGATGTTGTCATCTTGGCTGTAAACACTAAATCAGTCTTGACAAGTCATTGAAGCAGTAGTGAGAAGAAATCCATAATAGACTCGCAGCATCCTCCTTCATATAGTATTTCCTTAGATGTCTCAGTTTTTTGGGTTTTGTTTTAGATGTGCCCAATTTGTGAATGACTATAGATTTTACATCTTGCTTGTGTAATAAAATGGTGTGTAAAAGAAAAAAATAATAATCTATGCATATAATATGTAATTAAAGGGGTATTCCTATCTCGGACATTTATTGCATGTCTAATACATGTGGGTCCCAGTTCTGGGAAATGTACCTATCTCTAGAATGGGGCCCCCTGACGCCCGAACTACCTTCTGTTGCTAGGCTCCGGCAATTGACTGATGAGGTGACTGGGTTTTCCGGAAACAGCTGACCGTATAGTACAGAGAGTTTTCAGACGTCAAGAGCTACGGAAACAAAGAGGGCAGCATAAAGTCGCTGACGAATTTTCTTTAAATCTATGGATAGGTCATAAGTTGTCCGGTAATCGACAACCACTTTAATATAAGACACCTTTTTTTGTTTAGTTTTAGAGGCCATTGATTTAAGTAACCCTAAAATAATGCTTATACTTGAACAAAGGCCAGCCAGTGATGAGGATTATCAGGTCAATCACCTTTAAAATGTATAGATCTGTGTTCACAGGATTAATTAAGGTAGAGCTGACTGAGAGGACAAAACCTAGAAAGACAGGTATCCCATTTTTCTACTGATTCCCTCCAATTTTAGTTAAAGACCAACTGAAAAAGCAATTTTATCTGGTCTCACATTGAGGGAGAATGGATTCCTCCTGGAATACATATAGAAGGCGTTTTTTTCTTTCCCATTTTTGATAAAGCTCATCAACTAAAAGTTATGCACTTTTGTAAATACCTTTTACGTTTTTTAAAAGCTGTAGTTTTGGAGATATAAAGGCTCCATCTTCATGACAGCCCCTCTTTGTATATTGCTCGTTGCCTAGGGATCCGGCCACTGCTGATTTGCTTTAGTGATGGGTGCACTTGCGCAATGATTTCCTCCCCAGGATTGGCCGGCCATGTCATCGTGAAAGCGCCAGATGGCGCATGCGCGTTAGTCCCGGACAGGCCACGAGAGGGAGTGAGTTAGAGAGAGAGACTGACTGCCGATGCTGCCAGTATTACAGTATATTTCATCATCGGGCACGCGCACTATCAGAGAGCACAGTGGCTTGATTGACATTGAGCGTCTCACACCCACATTTAGACAATAGAACAGCAACTGGCTGCGTTAAAAGACTTAGAAAAAAGACACGTAGAAAATGAATACCAAGAAAGTATTTACATTATTAAACTAATAATTGGCAGTATGTTTCATATTCATGAAAAAAAAATAAGGCTTCACTTGGGAATAACCCTTTAACTTTGCCTTGTGATTTTGGCAAGGTAGAAATCAAGTTTTTCTATATATTTTTTAATTTAATTTTTTAACTTTAGTGTCTCTTTAAATCAGGCCTATTCTTTTTTTTTTTTTTTTTTTATTACGCCCCAAATAAAAGGACCTATGCATACTGGTTAATGTGCCTTGCATAATGTCTGACTTGGATTTTAATGACTGCAAACACTAGTGTGGGCTAGAACACAGGAAAACCATGAGCCTTTCATCTTAAGTGGACAGTTCTGATAATGATATATTAGGAAATTGTAACTTTATCAAATCACTTATATATTCTAGAAACTGGATCTCAAATCTGGGGATAAAATGTAGGTTTTTAAATTTTCAATGTATTTATCTGTGTGGGGTCATCTATTAGATAAGAAGTTTGCATTCTAAGTGTATGCCTAGAAGTATTGGCAGCAGGCATTACTTAGATTGATACGCAGGCTTCTATATGTAGCTGAATTCTATCTTCACCTTTCCCAATACAGTGTTCCTTGTCCGTGACTTTGTTGGTTTTTCGCTGTACTGCTGAGATCAATCACCACATACATGATTGGGCCGCATTTGTTACTGTCCGCTCTAGTCTGCCGCTGGTTAATGCTGAGTAGTCACATTACTGGTTTACAGAGCAATATTTTGATTTGTGTATTGTGTCAGCCGTTTCAGATCCCTTGAGTTAAAGTGATGTAAGTTTCTTTAGAATACATACCGTTTTCCTAACCTATGCATTACTGATTTGTTAAGAATAATATGTATACGCACAATGCATAGGTCAGCTTTGTACATCTGGGCACTGTAGTCTTCCTCCATTCTTTGCAAAGTTAGTGCATGGAGTGCGTAAGAGAATAGTTATTTTTAAGTCCAGCCAAAGTATTTACATAGCTCACTGCCATCACCTATATATGACAGATGGCATTTAAAGGGTATATTCACATGCCGTAGAATTGTTTCAAAATTGTTATGTAAATTGGGCTTGCTAAAATCCCTGTGCTTGCCACATAAATAACCCCATTCAGATGAATTGAACTGATTTTGAGTCACAGAAATTTCTGCAACAAATTGCCACGTGTCAATGTACCAAAATTGTTCCTTTAGGTTGGAAAAACACAGGCAGTGTTTTGAGCCAGAGGCGCAGAATTCTGGTAGACCATGCCATAGTTGTGCACTGTCCTTCCTAAAACTTGTACGGAAATTGTATATGCTGCTAATAGTGACATTTACAATGCCCCTTGCGGTCGGATTTCAGCAGAGTGGTCGCTTGTCAGCAATGACACTGATCTTTGGGGAGGGGCGACTCCTCTCCCATGATGTCAATGATGTAAAATTTCCACCAGATTCTTTCAATTCTCCGATTGTTTGTTGGTAATTTGAAAAATTGTTCCGTGTAAATGGCCTTGCGTATTTCTCAATTCAGTGGGGTCCGTAATATTTATGACTCCATAAATGTGATCTAAATACATACTATAGTACGGCTAAAACCTCATACATGAATACCAATTGTTGTTTATGGTTGTGTCTATTGTAAATAGCGGATATGTTAAATAGGGAATTTATGTGCATTTCAGTTTTTTGGTAGTACTGTAGAATACACTAATACAGTGAAGGAAATAAGTATTTGATCCCTTGCTGATTTTATAAGTTTGCCCACTGTCAAAGACATGAACAGTCTAGAATTTTTAGGCTAGGTTAATTTTACCAGTGAGAGATAGATTATATAAAAAAAAAAAAGAAAATCACATTGTCAAAATTATATATATTTATTTGCATTGTGCACAGAGAAATAAGTATTTGATCCCTTTGGCAAACAAGACTTAATACTTGGTGGCAAAATCCTTGTTGGTAAGCACAGCAGTCAGACGTTTTTTGTAGTTGATGATGAGGTTTGCACACGTGTTAGATGGAATTTTGTCCCACTCCTCTTTGCAGATCATCTGTAAATCATTAAGATTTCGAGGCTGTCGCTTGGCAACTCGGATCTTCAGCTCCCTCCATAAGTTTTCGATGGGATTAAGGTCTGGAGACTGGCTAGGCCTCTCCATGACCTTAATGTGCTTCTTTTTGAGCCACTCCTTTGTTGCCTTGGCTGTATGTTTCGGGTCATTGTCGTGCTGGAAGACCCAGCCACGAGCCATTTTTAATGTCCTGGTGGAGGGAAGGAGGTTGTCACTCAGGATTTGACAGTACATGGCTCCATCCATTCTCCCATTGATGCGGTGAAGTAGTCCTGTGCCCTTAGCACAGAAACACCCCCAAAACATAATGTTTCCACCTCCATGCTTGACAGTGGGGACGGTGTTCTTTGGGTCATAGGCAGCATTTCTCTTCCTCCAAACACGGCGAGTTGAGTTAATGCTAAAGATCTCAATTTTAGTCTCATCTGACCACAGCACCTTCTCCCAATCACTCTCAGAATCATCCAGATGTTCATTTGCAAACTTCAGACGGGCCTGTACATGTGCCTTCTTGAGCAGGGGGACCTTACGGGCACTGCAGGATTTTAATCCATTACGGCGTAATGTGTTACCAATGGTTTTCTTGGTGACTGTGGTCCCAGCTGCCTTGAGATCATTAACAAGTTCCCCCCGTGTAGTTTTTGGCTGAGCTCTCACCTTCCTCAGGATCAAGGATACCCCACGAGGTGAGATTTTGCATGGAGCCCCAGATCGATGTCGATTGACAGTCATTTTGTATGTCTTCCATTTTCTTACTATTGCACCAACAGTTGTCTCCTTCTCACCCAGCGTCTTACTTATGGTTTTGTAGCCCATTCTAGCCTTGTGCAGGTCTATGATCTTGTCCCTGACATCCTTAGAAAGCTCTTTGGTCTTGCCCATGTTGTAGAGGTTAGAGTCAGACTGATTAATTGAGTCTGTGGACAGGAGTCTTTTATACAGGTGACCATGTAAGACAGCTGTCTTTAATGCAGGCACCAAGTTGACTTGGAGCGTGTAACTGGTCTGGAGGAGGCTGAACTCTTAATGGTTGGTAGGGGATCAAATACTTATTTCTCTGTGCACAATGCAAATAAATATATATCATTTTGACAATGTGATTTTCAGTTGTTTTTTTTAAAATATAATCTATCTCTCACTGGTAAAATTAACCTAGCCTAAAAATTCTAGACTGTTCATGTCTTTGACAGTGGGCAAACTTACAAAATCAGCAAGGGATCAAATACTTATTTCCTTCACTGTATAAGAGAACTGTGAATGGCAAGTATATATAATTCTCTGGAACTTATACTCTATACTATGTTATAGAGAAAGTACTGAAGTAATGTAAACCATTTGCTGCTAGCAGAAATGTGGAGGTGCTGATGTGTCATCGGTGTATATCCTTCAACACTTCGGCAACACCTGAGATAATCTGGTGTTGCCATCCACATCCACTTGGGGCCTATTGCTAGGCAATGTCTTATACAGACTTGGAGCTGCCTAGCAAATGTGCACATGAAAAAGTAACTGTTTAGGGAGCCTGAATAAATCCCCGATGAATAAGCCTGGAAAAATATGTTTAATGCCCTATTCACATTGGTGTCATCATTTCTATTTTCATAGAATGTAACTGATCTGTTTTATCACAGACCCCAATGAATCTCTTTGACTGGCTTATTCACACAAGCATGTCCGGTTTGCTTCTGCAAAAAAGGACCGTTTTATATCTGTATGAATGTTTGTGTGTGTTCCGTGTGTACGTTTTTTTTACATCCATATATCATCCATTTTTGTCATGTCACAATTCTCCCCAGCCCGCTGAAAACACCCAATGGAAGTTCACATTATCGTAAAGACACAATTTTCTATTGCTTTTACAGCATAGACAGCTTTTTTCTGCATCGCTTGTCTGTGAAAAAGGGACAGGACTTAGATATCATCCGCGTTCTGTCAATTTTTTCTTTTCACACATTTATAGACTTCAATAGGCGAGTCTGGTTCGTAAAACCAGAATAGGACATACTGTGAGTTTCTTGAAATGGACATGTTGAAAAAAACGGATGTATGAATAGCCCAGTTGGCTTGTAAGGGTCAGAGTGCTGACTGTTGTTAAAATGGACAGCACACAGCTGAGAAGTACTTTTGTGTGAATAAGGCCTTATACTGGATCTCTGTCAAGTTTCCATTTACTTATTTATTTTTTTTCATAATAATACTACACTATTTTGCCCATCAGGAGCAATGGAAACCTTACAAAACAGAACTGTGATGCCAGTGTGAATAGACCCTTACTGGCCATTTCCTTTAGACAGGACACTGCATGTTATGTAACATTGTATTCTTATTGTCTAAAATATTTCAGAAGTTCTTGTGTAATTTGACCAGCAATACCTAGTTGTAATGTTAAATCTGGTGAAGTTTTGGTGCAACCTCTCCAGCCAAAACCTATTTTTTATCAATTTGTCCTACACGGAACAAGATTAAAAAATGGCGCATGTTAGATCACAGAGTACCCATCATTTCATACCGTCAGTATTCATAATGACAGGACTAAAAGCTTCCCTGCCCTCAGATATCAGAAGTCCTATTTTCAGACGCCCATCCAAAAATACCAATCAGAAGTCCAGATACTGAGGCTTCAAGTTGAAGATTTTATGGTTTTGGGGCTTCCAATTACTGAGGAAGAATTTCAATTAGGCCTTAAGTCTACACAGTCTGGTAAGGCGCCTGGCCCAGACGGGTTTACTACCTATTATAAGATGTCTGCAGATATTCTTGCACCCGAGTTTGTCCTGTTATATAATACAGTAGCAGATTCTAGGATAGTACCTAGAATTCCCTCAGAGCACACATCACGGTGATACATACGACTCGCAAGGATCCATCACAATGTCTGCTATAGTCAAATCTCATTTTTAAATGCGGACACTAAGTTGTTTGTGAAAATTGTGGTTATACGTCTGATCCCATTCTGGAACCAAGTTATATATTGTGACACGGTAGGATTTATGAGGGGAAAATAAGCTAAAGACACTACCAGAGTGAGTGATTTGATCTGTCGGCCCGTATGATCAGACAGTTTTTCTGCTCTAATAAAGGGGAGAAGGGGAGGAATCATCCAGCTCACCTGACACACTGATAGGTGTCGCTGTCAGCCCCCGGATCCTTCATGTCGGCACACGATGCGGAAATAGAGGTAGCAAGAAAGTTGAATCCAGCGCTTTAAATGGAGATAAAATGGAACGGTTTTCCAAGTTTAATGGTTCTCTTTAAAAAGTCCAATGGAGTGTAGTCCTGGTGTGTGAACAATGGGGGAATGTAATCCTTTTAAGCCTACGCGTTTCGGACGGCTCCGACGTCCTTAGACTTGGCAGAAGAAATGCTAGCACAGGCTTCCAGTATCCGTAGTTTCAGTTGCTGCACATCTCGTATCTTCACAGCATAGACAATCAATGGAAACCTCAAGGCCACGGGATATCTGAAATTGCTACATGATGATGTGTTTCCCTCTTTATGCACTGAAGCTGGCACGTTCCCTGAGTTTTTCCAGCAAGATGGTGCACCACCACATTATGGGTGTCAGGTCCGAGCATTCCTAGATGAACAGTTTCCTGGAAAGTGGATTGGTCATCGTGGGCCATTTGAATGGCCCCCTAGGTCTCCCGATCTGACCCCCTTAGACTTTTATATTTGGGGTCATCTGAAGGCAATTGTCTATGCTGTGAAGATACAAGATGTGCAGCAACTGAAACTACGGATACTGGAAGCCTGTGCTAGTATTTCTTCTGCGGTGTTGCTATCAGTGTGTGAAGAGTGGGAGAAGAGGGTTGCATTGACAATCCAACACAATGGGCAGCACTTTGAACACATTTTATAAGTGGTCAGAAACTTGTAAATAACTCATGAAAGAATAAAGTAACGTTAAAACCAAACACACCATTGTTTTTCTTGTGAAATTCTCGATAAGTTTGATGTGTCACATGACCCTCTTCCAATTGAAAAAACTAATGTTGGATACAAAATGGCCGACTTCAAAATGGCCGCCATGGTCAACACCCAGCTTGAAAAGTTTCCCCCCTCCCATATACAAATGTGCCACAAACAGGAAGTTAATATCACCAACCATTCCCATTTTATTTAGGTGTATCCATATAAATGGCCCACCCTGTATATACATGAAATAACTTGAAGGGTGGAATTTGGTTTAAATTTCCAAATTGGATTCTCTCATTGTATTCTCAACTGTCGGCGAAGGTTCTGTTAGCGGACTCTCCGATACATAATGGCACCCGACAGGGGTGCCCTTTATCGCCCTTAATTTTCATGTCCTAGGGATATGCCATCACTAAGATAAAATAGCCTTTTACTGATTATTCTACTTTAGTAGTCTGCAGTTATTGGACCTCGGTTATTATCCAGTTTTGTCATTAAATGGAGTGAGTTCATTCTAAGTGAAGTTTCTGATGGGACTTTTTATGCAGGAAGTCGGAGTCATTAGAGCATAACGGTGGTTCTACATTATTTATTTCAAGACCTAATCACTCTGTGCTCTTTGTATACACGTCCATTAATCCATCCGACCAGTGTAATCAGTACAAGATTCGTAGTGAAGGGTTAACCGTCGCTCGATACAGACTATAATGGTTAACCCTCAGTATGACGCAAGCTTTCTGTGCAGAAAAACAGAAGACAATGGGTGCTATTTATATGATCATGATTCTTGTGTTGCATAGCAATTTAAAGTGGACCTTGCTTTTGCCTGCAAAGGTCTTTGTTTAGCAGAGTTTTTAATTCCCGTTGTAAGTGGTTATTTTTTTTTTTCATTTGATGTTCTGTTTAATGACCAGCTAAATTTTTCCGTTTTTGCCTCTGCCTTTCATTGCCTTTTTATGTTTTCATTGACGAGGCCTTGTTTAATGCGGGAGAAATATTTTTTTTCTTTTTGGTGCAGCTCGGGGTAGAAACAATTCACTGTGTAGGTTTTATATAATTTATTTTAACGACGTGAATTTAGGAAAAAGCGATTCAGCAATTGTTTTTAATTATTTGAATTTTTTTTTTAAAAAATTCTTTTTTTTCTTCATGTTTCACGCTAAATAACCTGTTTAACCCCTTACAGTCCAAGCTCCTTACAGTCCAAGCTCTATGAGTCATAACTTTTTTATTTTTCTGTCAATGGAGTGGTGTGAAGGCTTGTTTTTTTGCGGGAGGAGTTGACGTTTCTATTGGCACCATTTAAAGTACCATATAATGTACTAGGAAACTGAAAAAAAAATCTATGTGGGGTGGAATTGGAAAAAACTGTGGTTCCTCCATTTTCTTTTGGGTTTCGTTTTTACGTCTTTCACCGTGCGATAAAAACGACAAATGTATTTTATTTTGCTGGTCAGTACGATTACGGCAATAACAGATTTATATATTTTTTAATGTTTTACTCCTTTTGCAAAGAAAAAACTATTTGTTACAAAAAGAAAATGGTTTGTTTTTTTAACCCTTTCACGCCGTAGCCCTTTTTCAGATTTTCATTTTCGTTTTTTCCTCCCCACCTTCCAAAGGCCATAACACCTTTTATTTTTTCGTCGATATAGTACTATGAGGGCTTGATTTTTGCGGGATGAGTTGTAGTTTTTCGTAGCACCATTTACTTTGCCATATAATGTATTAGGAAACGGGGAAAAAATTATTTGTGGGGTAAACAATGAAAAAAACACTGATTCCTCCATGGTTTTCTGCGCACCATTTTTACGGAATTCACTGTGCAATTAAAACAACATGTTCATTTTATTCTATGGGTCAATACGATTACGCTGATACCAAATATATATAGTTTTTTCTATATTTTACTACTTTTACAAGTAAAAACCTAAGTGTAACTTTTTTATTTTTCCGTCGATTAAATGGTATAAGGGCTTATTTTTTGCGGAATAAGCTGTAGTTTTTAATAATACCATTTTGGTGTACATGCGATGGTTTGATCACTTTTTATTTCATTTTTTGTGGGAGATTAGCTGAACGAAAAATAGAGATTCTGGCGTTTACATTTTTTTTTTTTACGGCGTTCACCGTGTGGGTTAAATAATTATATATTGTGATAGTTCAGACTTTTACGGACGCGGCGATACCAATTATGTTTATTTATTTAATTTTTTACTATGCTCTAGGGGGAAAATGGGAAAAGGGGGGTTTTTTGAACTTTTAATTTTGTATTTTTTTTATACAAAAAAAATACTTTATTTAACTCATGTTTACATTTTTTATTAGTCCCCCTAGGGGACTTCAACCAGCGATCGTTAGATCGCTTGCACGATATACTGAAATACTAATGTATTGCAGTATATCGTGATTCTGACAGTCTCCTATGAAGCCCTGCCGGAGGCAGAGCTTCATAGGAGTACAAAGATGGCGGACCTGGGGGACTTCGTCAGGCCCCCAGGCAGCCGTGCCAACCAACGGTTCCCCCGATCACGCCGCAGGGGGCCGTTGGGACGTTATAGGGGGTCGCCCCCCTGTTTTTAGTAATTTGAATGCAGCGATCTCTATTGAACACGGCATTTAACGGGTTAAACAAGCGGGATCGCGCTAAAACGGGATCCCGCTCGTAACCCGGAAGTGTCGGCTGTAACACACAGCCGACACACTCGCTCTATGGAGCGGAGTCAGCCCGTGAGCCCGCTCCATATTCCCCCACCCGGCGTGCGCCGTATATATACGGCAGATGTTGGGAAGGGGTTAATTCTGAAAGCCATAACTTTTTTACTTTTTCATTGATTGAGCAGTATGAGGGCTTACGTTTTGTGGCACAGGCTGTGGTTTTTATTGGTACCATTTTTTAGTACATACGACTTTTTGACTTTTGAAAAAAAAAAAATCACCGCTAAGTTGACCAAAAAAGCCATTCTGGCATTTTATTTTTTATATTTTTTACTGCGTTAACTGTGCGCATTAGCTAATGCTATATTGTAATAGTTGTGACATTTACGGACGCAGCGATACAAATTTTGTTATTTTTTTATTTATTTTTTTACATTACTTCAGAGAAAAATCGGAAAAGGGGGTTTTTGAACTTTTAATTCTTTTCATTACTTTTTTCACTACTAAAAATTTTGTTTAACTTTATTTTACACATTCTATTAGTCATCTGAGGGGACTTGAACCAGCGATCGCTGGATCGCTGCTAAAATACAATTCTATATTAATACTATAGCAGGGCTTAACAGAAGCAGAGTGAAGGCAGTCCTGGGGGCCTCCATTAGGCCCCTGGGCTGCCATGACAACTATCGGCACCCCACAATCGCATTATGGGGGCGCCGATGAGCTGTCAAAGGGGGCCACCCCCCCTCTCTATAACGCCTCAAATGCCTCGGTCGCGATTGACCGCAGCATTTGAGGGGTTAAACGGCCAGGAACAGCGCGATCGCTGTTCCTGGCCGTGAGTGTCGGGTGTCAGCTGCAAAACACAACTGTCACACGCAGCGTATGGTAATCATTGCAGAATGATACACGGATATTCAGCACTATATATAATAATATCCCGCATATTGATTCTCATATTTTATCTGGGTATCTTAATAAAAAATGGCTGCTCATGAATATACTGTAGATTTGCTGTAGTGTAGCTAAACGTTTGACAAACTTCTGACATATAGTGACATGTCAGAAGTTTTGATTGGTGGGGGTCCGAGCACTGGGACCCCCACCAATCGCTAGAACGATGCAGCTCTGTTTGGCTTTTTCCGGAAAGCCTATGTATCGGAGTACGGGCTTATAGACTTTCTATTGAGTCCGTACACCGATACATTTATTTCCAGAAAAAGCCGAACAGACACGAAGCGGCTGAGCGCTCACACGAGCGCTTCAGCTGCTTCGTTCTAGCGATTGGTGGGGGTCTCAGTGCTATGACATGTCAGAAGTTTGTCAAATGTTTAGCTACACTTTAACTATAGCATTTAAAAGCAACCCAAGGATATGATCTTCTGTGGTGATGCAGGCTTTGCTCAGCCTTTTGGAGCTACTTGCAGGAAATTGCTTATATAGTAACAGCCTAATATACTGATATTATCTGAATATCCTGCTGGAGGTTAATAATTCATCAAGCTTGCTCTGTAAGGCTTTGTTCACATCTGCGTCGGGACTCCGTTCATGGGTTCCTGCAGAGATTTCCATCAGGGGAAGCCATAAACGGAATCCAAACAGAAACAGTTTCTGTTTACATCACCATTGATTTCAATGGTGATCAATCCGATGCAAATGGTTTCTGTTTGTCACCGTTGTGCAAGGGTTCCGTCGTTTTGATGAAATCAATATCGACTGCGCTTTTCATTCTGTCAAAACTAAGGAATCCTTGCACAACGGTGACAAACGGAAACCATTTGCACCGGATCCATCACCATTGATGGTTATGCAAACGGAAAACTATGGTATATTTTGCTGTATTATGGATATGTACTGTAAGTACCGTAACGCCTGTGTATTGCCTCTTTCTATGGGTCAAGTGTTTAGAACTGGTTGTTATTGAATCACTCCCTTGACTGTGTATTTACATAATAAGTTTAAATTGTGGAGTTGCCTTTTATGACAATTCCTAATATAATCTTTAACTCTTTAAACTTGGCTTGCAAATTGAATACTTAATATAATTATTTAAAGGGGTTTTCCCATAATCAATATTTATCACCTGACCACAGGATAGGTGATAAATATCTGATTGGCGGGGGTTTAGACCGCTGGGACCCCCACCAATCACGAGAACGAGGTTACATTGTCTTTCCTGGGAGCCCCATATGAATGGAGCTGTAGGGCGCATCCTCGGCCACCGCTCCATTTATTTCTATGGGACTGTCGAATGATTATGGGAAAATCCATTTAAGTATGCGCTTTAGCAGTCTAATGTGAGGTTCAATGACTAGCATTCTAGTTTTCGGACTATAATATTGGTGTCTTATCTGGCAGAGAGACCTTCGTGCAACCACAGGGCCCAAGTGTGACTGCTGCCTCTGCACCCCCTATAGCTACTCCTCTTCTTGGATAACTTGTGATGTTGTTATTTAATTATACTCATTGACTTGGTTCCTTGTTCTTGTTACATTCTTCATGAGTTGATTTTTACTTGTTCTTTGCTGTTGCATTGCTTGGTCTTGGTTATATGCTTTCTTTTTTTCTTCTGTATTCATTGTTGCCATTGTAGGTATCTTTAAAGAGGGTTTAAACATTTTATTTGTAAAGCTATCTAGTAAAAAAAAAAGTACATTTGTTATATAAACTTTTTCCTATTATGGACCATTTTTTAGTTCTATGAATGAAGCCTGTAATTTTTTTTCTCTCTATTTGCCATGGAATATAATTAAATATATTTTTAACTATAAAAAGTGTACATAAAGGGGTTCATAAAAACAACCCCTGACTATACACCTTCTTAGCGCATGTTGGACAGACCTGACACGCCCATATACTATATGGTCAGCCAATTATTTGAATTATTGCAGTACTACAGTTCAAAAATGTATGGCCAGATAAAAACCTACAACAGTGATAACAACTGGATTGTTGGGTTGCCTGTCTTAATAATATTCACAAACATCAATATTCAGAACTGTGCAAAAGTTTTAGACAGTTGTAGAAAAATGCTGCAAAGTAAGAATGCTTTCAAAAATAGAAGTGTTAATTCGTTTTTTATCAATTTACAAAATACAAAGTGATTTAAAAGAGGAGAAATCTAAATCAAATCTATATTTGGTTTGACTACCCTTTGCCTTCAAAACAGTATGAATTCTTCTAGGTACACCAGTGGGACCCAGGTACACCCATCTACTGTTTGGAGAAGCCTGGCCAGAATTGGTCTTCATGGAAGAGTTGCAGCCAAAAAGCCATATCTTCGACGTGGAAACAAGGCCAAGCGACTTAACTATGCACGAAAACATAGGAACTGGTGTGCAGAAAAATGTCAGCAAGTGTTCTGGACTGATGAGTCAAAATTTGATTGGCTGTAATAGAAAGCAGTTTGTCCGCCGAAGGGCTGTAGAGCGGTACAATAATGAGTGTCTGCAGGCAACAGTGAAGCATGGTGGAGGTTCCTTGCAAGTCTGGGGCTGCATTTCAGCAAATGGAGTTGAGGATTTTGTCAGAATTATTGGTGTCCTCAATTCTGAGAAATAGAGGCAGATACTTATCCATCATGCAATACCATCAGTGTGGAATCTGATTGGCTCCAAATTTATTCTGCAGCAGGACAACAACCCCAAACATACAGCCAATGTCATTAAGAACTATCTTCAGCGTAAAGAAGAACAAGGAGCTCTGTAAATGATGATATAGCCCCCACAGAGCCCTGATCTTAACGTCATCGACTCTGGGATTACATGAAGAGACAGAAGGATTTGAGGAAGCCTACATCCACAGAAGATCTGTGGTTAGTTCTCCAAGATGTTTGTAACAACCTCCCTGCCAAGTTCCTTAGTAAACTGTGTGCAAGTGTACCTAGAAGTATTGATGCTGTCTTGAAGGCAAAGAGTGGTAACACTAAATATTGATTTGATTTAGATTTCTCTTCTGTACATTCACTTTGCATTTTGTATATTGATAAAGAAAAACTATTAACACTTCTTTTTTTTTTAAAGAATTCTTGGCAACATTTTTCCAAAACTGCCTAAAACATCTGCACAATACTGTATATTTACTTATTATTATATCTAGTATAAACTAGAGGAGAAATTATACTTGCGTGCATGTAAATATGCATGACCCTTGAAATAGCCATGGAAACTGAAAAGAAAACTCCCAATAAAATGGATTATACAGTTACATCTAAGTGTCATAAAAAAACAAACCCAAAAAAAATTGCTATATAAATAAAAATATTTGTCACTTTTATAAAATTTGATGTTACATCTTTGTTATCGATTCTTTATGGCCGCTTTCACGCCAGGTGAGAAGTACAGTAGCTGGGAGCCACTATGACCACAACATCTGCGATCCTAACTCATTAACCGCTTCCATGAGGATGAATTGCTGTGTCCACTGAATTGACATTCAGCAGTTGTCAGCTCAGTTAAGACGTGTTGACGTTTATGCTTGTAATGGCTCTAACAGATAATCATATCTAACAATTGTATTCAGTCTTTGTATGATTACTATGGCCATATTGAATGATCTGGTAATAGGTCCTCTGTTACTTTAGCGTTTCCAATGTAATCCTAAATGTAAGGATGCTTTAAAAGAGCATTTATGAATTGTATCATTCTTCTCATTTTGGTTATAACCCCTTTCCGACATCTGCCGTATATATATGGCGCCCAGAAACCATTTCAAAATCCAAATGGTGCTCCTTCCCTTCTGAGCCCTGCCGTGTGTCCAAACAGCAGTTTATGACCACATATGGGGTATTGCTGTGCTCAGAAGAGTTTGCTTTACAAATCTTGGGATGCTTTTTCTCCTTTATCTATTGTGAAAATGAAAAAATATGAGCT
The DNA here is from genome assembly GCF_050947455.1 of Rhinoderma darwinii. Lineage (NCBI taxonomy): Eukaryota > Metazoa > Chordata > Amphibia > Anura > Rhinodermatidae > Rhinoderma > Rhinoderma darwinii. Next base: position 266,865,794 of record NC_134689.1, on the reverse strand, counting down.
AAATCCTCTAGGTGCTCCTTTGCTTTTGAGGCCTGTGTTTCAGTCCATTAGCACACTAGGGCCACATGTGGGATCTTTCCTAAAACGGCAACATCTGGGCAAGAAATATTGAGTTGCGTTTCTCTGGTATAACCTTCTGTGTTACAAAACAAATGGATTAAAAATGAATTTCTGCAACAAAACAAAAAAGAAATTCGTAAATTTCATCTCTACTTTGCTTTAATTCTTGTGAAACACCTAAAGGGATAAGAAACTTTCTAAATGCTGTTTTTAATACTTTGAGGGGTGCAGTATTTAAAATGGGGTGACTTATTGGGGGTTTCTAATATATAAGGCCGTCAAAGCCACTTCACATCTGAACTGGTTCCTGAAAAAATAGTCTTTTGACATTTTCTTGAAAATGCGAGAAATTGCTTCTAAAGTTCTAAGCCTTGTAACATCCAAGAAAAATAAAAGGATGTTCAAAAAACTATGCCAACATAAAGTAGACATATGGGAAATGTTAATTAGTAACTATTGTGTGGTATAACTGCCTGTCATACAAGCAGGTACATTTAAATTTAGAAAATGCAAATTTTTGCAATGTTTCGCAAAAATGTTGTGTTTTTCACAATTAAATACTTAATGTATCGAGCAAATTTTGCCAGTAACATAAAGTCCAATGTGTCACGAGAAAACAATCTCAGAATCACTTGGATAGGTAAAAGCATTCCGAAGTTATTACCACATAAGGTGAAACATGTCAGATTTGAAAAATGAGGCTCTTTCGGGAAGGTCAAATGTGGCCACAGCGGGAAGGGGTTAAGAAGTGTCGTAACAAATTACACGAGCCCAAATCACATCAGTGTCAGAAACGTTTGTTTTTTGCCAAAATGGAAATGGATCCCAGCAGAGGGAACTGGGAGAAATTTTTTGAGAAAGGTTTTGATTTTCTTAGTTACTCCCACTTCTGGTATGTATTCTTGTTTTCGACCTACCGTTGGCATTCCTCCAATAGGTACAATTCTTCCAAAGATACCCTGAATGTTTTATTGATTTTTTTTTTAGACAAAATGTAATATTATTATTTATATAAAGTGCAAAGTTATCTGTAACCCATATCTCTCACGTAACACAGTAACCGCTGTTGCAAACGTAATAGCTAGATTTATAGAGATTAGGTACAATAAATGTAATGAGATGTTCCTTCTTCTTTGCACAACTGCTTTGATTCAGTCCAGTGTTTGGGCATGCCCCCACATGGCGGAATTCCTCCGCAACTGTCCGCATCAATGCCGCACCTAATCCGGGTTGCGGATTACGGCTGCGGATCCGCCCAAAATGTGCAGTAAATTGATGCGGACTAGCTGCTGCGGACTGCGGGAAAAGTGCTTCCCTTCTCTCTATCAGTGCAGGATAGAGAGAAGGGACAGCACTTTCCCTAGTGAAAGTAAACGACTTTCATACTTACCGGCCGTTGTCTTGGTGACGCGTCCCTCTTTCGGCATCCAGCCCTACCTCCCTGGATGACGCGGCAGTCCATGTGACCGCTGCAGCCTGTGATTGGCTGCAGCCGTCACTAAGACTGAAACGTCATCCTGGGAAGCCGGACTGGAGACAGAAGCAGGGAGTTCTCGGTAAGTATGAACTTCTATTTTTTTACAGGTTGCTGTATATTGGGATCGGTAGTCACTGTCCAGGGTGCAGAAACAGTTACTGCCGATCGCTTAACTCTTTCAGCACCCTGGACAGTGACTATTTACTGACGTCTCCTAGCAACGCTCCCGTAATTCCGGGAGCCCCATTGACTTCCTCAGTCTGGCTGTAGACCTAGAAATACATAGGTCCAGCCAGAATGAAGAAATGTCATGTTAAAAAAGCAAGACGCATCCGCAGCACACATAACATGTGCATGACAGCTGCGGACTTCATTGCGGAATTTAGAATCTCCATTGAAGTCAATGGAGAAATTCCGCCATGAGTCCGCAACCAGTCCGCCACTGCTCCGCAACAGACAGAGCATGCTGCGGACACCAAATTCCGCTCCGCAGTCTATGCTCCGCAGCGGAATTTTACGCATCGTCTAAACGAACACTTCTAAATTTAAGTGGAAGTCAATGGAGAAACGGCTCCGCTGCGGATTAACGCTGCGGAGTGTCCGCAGCGGAATTCAAGTGAAATTCCGCCACGTGTGAACCCAGCCTTTGTTTGTTTTTTCCAATAAAGATCTTAGACACTGCCACAACATTTATAGAGGGTTCATGTCTGACTATGGCTGGGGGCACATATGCGTCAGGGTCCCAATCTCGCTTCCCGTCAGAACGGGACCCTGACCGAAACATACGGTGACAGATCAATGGTGACAGATCTGGTGCCAATGGTTTCTGTTTGTCTCAGTTGTGTAAGGGTTACGTTTTGACGGAATGAATAGCGCAGTGGTCTACGGTATTGATTAAGTCAAAACGACGGAACGCTTGCACAACTGAGATAAACGGAAACCATTTAGTATTAAAAATATTTTTATTAAAAAAGTAAGAAAAAAAATAGTAACTATTCTGTGTGGTATTACTATCTGTCTTACAAGTAAATACCTTTAAATTTAGAAAAATGCTAATTTTTCCAAATTTTCTCTGAATTTTGTGTTTTTCCTCAAATAAACACTGAATATATCGACCAAATTTTACCACTAACATAAAGTACATTATGTCACGAGAAAACAATCTGAGAATCGCTTGGATACATAAAAGCATTCCAGAGTTATAACTACATAAAGTGACACGTCTGATTTGAAAAAATTGGTGTCCTTAAAGGGTTATTCCAAAGTTGAGTCATATTTTTTTTTTAATACATCCTAAACATAAATAAAAATATAAATATATTGCTCTAAAAAAAAATTCATAATCATTTCCCAACTCCCTTTTTCCTCAACTAGATAATGCAGCCAGTGCTGGTTATATTTTCTAAAAGGGGGCTTGAGCGGCTTGATGTCAATCAAGCCGCTCTGCTGTTATTGCACGCTCCTGACGTCGTTAGATGCTACCCCCCCTCCCTTCCCAGTGGCTAACTCCTATGAGTGTAGTTTCCAACACAACACTCTAGCCAGGAATTCCTGTCCTGGAGGATCCCCCGACTGTAGGGTCCGTGGTGTAAGCTGCACATAAATCATCTATATGAGACGGCGTCCTGCTCTGTCTCCTGTACTCCTGTCCTCCTGTCGGCAGTACAGCAGCCCACACTGACACAGGGCTGGCTTCCTTACAGCAGATGAGAGCACAGGGGACCGAGCAGGACGCTGTCTCATACAGCTGATTTATGTGCTTCTTACACCACGGACAGCGGCCAGTCCATGCTGCATAAGTATGTAACAGACAGTCCTGATAAGGGCTCAGCTCGGCTGGCCTTTAGTGATGTGCCAAGTACAGGACGGCTCCAGGGCTACTGCGCATGCCTGGGGCCGTCCTATAGACTTGAATAGAACCCAAGAGGTGGTCGGGCAGGGAGCTACTGCGCATGCTCTAGCATGCTCGTTCCCGAGATCCCTGCCACCCTCACTGCAAAATAAAGATGTAGAACAGAGCAGGCGCAGCCACCGCTAGAGGAAAGCAGTGGTGGCCGGATCCCTAGGCAACAAGCAATAAACAAAGAGATGGAGTCAGTAAGATAGAGCCAGGATATCTCGCAAAGTACAGCATTTAAAAAAAAGAAGGTATTTACAAAAATTCCTAAATTTAGGTTGTTAATATTTATAGCTATATTTGTCAAGATGGGTCAAAACAGGCTGTGTCCTTAAAGAGGCTCTGTCACCACATTATAAGTGCCCTATCTCTTACATAATGTGATGCGCTGTAATGTAGATAACAGTGTTTTTTATTTCTAAAATTTTGACGGAGTTATGACCTATTTTAGATTTATCCTAATGACTTTCTTATTAGACAACTGGGCGTGTTTTTACTTCTTGAGCAAGTGGGCATCATACATCATACACTTCTCTCCATTCATGTACTCAGACATCGTGATCTTGCGAGATCACAATATGCTGTCACTTACTCACACATTAATGTTACTTTAGTGTCTTGAGAGTGAATAGACCTCGCTTCCAACCAGGACGCGATGTCTATTCACAATCCCGACACTTCGGTAACGTTTGTGCAGGACTTAATGACAGCAAGCGTGATCTCGCAAGATCACGCTGTAAAGGACAGCACAGCGTGATCTCGATGTCCTGTGCTGTAAGTCCCACACAAACGTTACCGAAGTGTTGGGATTGTGAATAGACATTGTGTCCTGGCTGGAGGCGATGTCTATTCACTCTCAAAATACTTCAGTAACGTTAATGTGTGAGTGACTGCACATCATGATCTCGCAAGATCACGATGTCTGAGTACATGAATGGATAGAAGTGTATGACGCTGATTGGTCACTGAATGGTCAGAGTCATACACTTCTCCTTACAACGCCCACTTGGTCAAAAATTAAAAACACGCCCAGTTGTTTATTAAGAAAGTAATTCGCATAAATCTTAAATAGGTCATAACTCCGTCAAAATTGATAGTTTTTCTAAATAAAAACCACTGCTGTGATCTACATTACAGCGCCGATCACATCATGTACAAGATAGGCCACTTATAATGTGGTGACAGAGCCTGTTTAAGGGGTTAAATATTGTAACTATTTATCTTTGTTATTTTTAAAACTTCCTGGGAAGCATCCATATTGGAGGTACACACTTTCTAGTCTGTATAGACTGTACAGCAGGACGTGTGTGTGTGTTTTATGGCAGCTAAAATGAATGGAAGACAAGAGAAATGTCAGATAACAGTCTCCATGAAGTGATGGTGTACAGTCCCTTTACACAGAGACCATCGAGTGACAGGGGAGATAGATAAAAAGCTTTAACTGTATAGTGTATAGTTATGTGTCCGCTGTATTCACGAGGGTAGTGCTCTTCCTGCCGTCACTGGCCCCTCTCACCAGAGAGAGGGGCGAGCCCACACCACATGAATACAGTGGGCTCATATTTATGAGTCCGCTGTATTCTTTGTAAGGGTATGTGCACACATAGTGACCAAAAACGTCTGAAAATACGGAGCTGTTTTCAAGGGAAAACAGCCCCTGATTTTCAGACGTTTTTTGAGCAACTCGCGTTTTTCGCGCCGTTTTTTACGTCCGTTTTTGGAGCTGTTTTCATTGGAGTCTATGAGAAAACGGCTCCAAAAACATCCAAAGAAGTGTCCTGCACTTCTTTTGACGAGGCTGTATTTTTACGCGTCGTCGTTTGACAGCTGTCAAACGACGACGCGCAAATGACAGGTCGTCTGCACAGTACGTCGGCAAACCCATTCAAATGAATGGGCAGATGTTTGCCGACGTATTGGAGCCCTATTTTCAGACGTAAAAGGAGGCATAATACGCCTCGTTTACGTCTGAAAATAGGTCGTGTGAACCCAGCCTTATGCTCCATGAGGCATACAGCACGGTATTTTTTGTGTCGCTTGGGGTAATAGTAGAGCGGACCTGTCCCCATAATATGTGGCTCTTAAACGGGGCAGCATAGTATGATGACAAATTTGCTTTAAAGTGAACGTCTGATACAGAGTTCCAAATCCCCTGCATAGACATAAAGCCAACAGAGCTCAAAACTAGAGGGAGCTTAGTAGTGTACAATATATACTTTGAACTCAATAGTAAAACAGTATTCAGTAAGCTAGACCTAGTGGCTGCTGCAGGCAGACAACATTTTATCATTTAACATTATTTCTATTCAGAGGAACTTAGAGCTCTGTTTCTGAAAATGGAGCTCTGATCGCTATAAAGATATATAAGAGATTAAAAAAAATGCATCAACCAAAAATGGCAAAAAAAAGAATAGTGCACTGTGTGAACTTGGCTATAGACAGATTTCAGTGCTTCGTCCTGTAACCTTCACCACATGCTGAACATACCTGCTATCATGACTAATATTTATATTTTAGATAAATGCAAAGTCCTCAAAATATTTTGCATTTACATTTATAAAGCATCTGGTAGTTTTCCACTGCACCTTAATGTTTTAGGCTGCGTTCACATCTGGGTCGGGACTCCGTTCCTGGGTTCCATCTGACCTTTCCGTCAGGGGAACCCATGAACGGAATCCACACTGCAACAAACAGAAAAAACCATAGGTTTCCGTTTGCATCACAATTGATTTAAATGGCGACGGATCCGGTGCAAATGGTTTCCGTTTGTCACCGTTGTTTAAGGCTTCCTTCGTTTTGACAGGATAAATACCGTAGTGGACTGCGCTATTCATTTAGTCAAAACGACGGAAGTCTTAAACAACGGTGACAAACGGAAACCGCTTGCACCGGATCCATCACCATTGAAATGGTGATGTTTCAGTTTGGACTCCGTTCATGGGTTCCCCTGAAGGAAAGGTCAGATGGAACCCATGAACGGAGTCCTGACGCAGATGTGAACGAAGCCTTATTATTGTGTCCAGCATATCAATGATCATATAGTGATTTCTGGTAAACTCTTGCTTATTTTTGTGCTATCCATTAATTTTAGTGTCATCAAGATGCAGTAAATAATGATAACCAAGAGTGACTAATTCCAAATAAATGTAAATCCTGAAAACGTGGGCAACACTTCTACTAAACTTTTTTAGCAAAAATGAAGCTCAACTGATACGTTAAGAAAGAAGTGCAATTTCCGAGTAATTCTGAAAAACAAGAGCGAATTTGCATATTAGAAGCTATATCTGAGATCCCTTCAGCTTTTCTGTGAGTCGCCAATGAGTCATTGTCACACAGAGCAGGGTTTGTTGCTCTTCTAAGCAGAAGCAGCATGGTACAGGCAGCCCACGGTAAGCACTAACCATTGGCACACTGTGTATCTCCTTTCTAATAGAGACCAGCTATTTAGAGAAGGAAACCGGGCTTCCCAAGACTCCTTTCAGATCATTTCATGTTTAAGATGTCCTTTCTCAAAGTGATTCTTGGCAGCTGGCCTTGGTTTTGATTTCCTCCCTTTCCATGGCTTTTCATTCATAAATAATTCTGTTTTCTGATTTAGTATGAATCGCGTATTGAATTGTCAGTTTCTCTGTTTAGCTTTTTTTTTTTTCTTTTTTTTTTTATGTCAAAGCCTATACAAACAAATGTATTTGTATTATTGGAGAATTACTGTGTTCGAGTGGTTATTTTGAGATTGTGATATGCTTATATTAACAGGATTGTATATACGATTGTATATACTATGGAAAGTAATATACAGTGATGTGGCTAATCCCAAAGGAGGGGCATAGCCTCTATAAAGTTGCCCTCAATGCAAATCTGTGTGCTTAACATATTTTTGTCTTTATTGAAGAAACCGTAGTCCACAATGTATTTCAATGGGTTAAATAAAGGGCATTCTACTGTCAAAAATATGTTTCTCACCTGTTTCAACCACCACTAAGGCTATATTCACACTTGAAAGATTTGTTGGAGAAATTTCTGACAGAAATCCTGTTCCATACATCTAAATGTGTTTCTGAAACACATCTATCGATTTTTACAAACCCCATTCGAATGTGGGAAATTTCTGCAACAAATCTCCCACATGGGAACTTCCCCTTATATCTATGCTTGTATCTTTCTAGTGCAGGCAAACTTATGATAAGTCATAGATCAAGGATCGGCAACTTTCGCCATTTTAGCTGTTGAGAAACCACAATTCTCAGCATGCCCTGACAACCTTTGGCTCAAATAATAACGTTTCTATTGAGCCATTCAGAGGTGGACTTGCTTGTGTGCTATGGATCATTGTCCTGCTGCATAATGCAACTCAGCCTGAGCTTTATGTCCTGAACTGATGGGCGGAAGTTCACCTTTAGGATTTTCTGATATGGAGCAGAATTCATGGTTCCATCAATTATGACAAGTTGTCCATAAGCAAAGCAGCCCCAGACCATCACACTACTACCACCACCACCATGTTTGACTGTTGGTGTGGTGTTCTCATGGTGGAATGTGGTTTTAGCTTAACGCCAGATGTAATGAGACCAATATCTTCCAAAAAGTTGGACAATAGGCCAACAGAATATTATCCCAAAGTCTTGGGGGTCATGTAGATGTTTCTTTTAGCAAATGTGAGATGAGCCTTTGTGTTCTTTTTGGTCTGCAATGGTTTGCACCTTGCAACTCTCCAATGGATAGCATTTTTTCCTGTGTTGTTTTTTTTTGCCTTTCTTATTTCGGAATCTTGTACATTGAAATTAACGGGGGCAAGTGACTCCTGCAGTTCTTTTAGATGTTCGTCTGGGTTCTTTTGTGACCGCCTATGTGAGTCATCGATGCACTCCTGGTGAAATATTGATAGGGCGAGCACTCCTGGGAAGTTTCACCACTGTTTTCTCCATTTGTGGAACCTTAGCAATGGCTTTGTAACCTTTTCCGTAATCTCTTTAGAACGTGGCATCATGTGCTGCTTTTTGAGACCTTCTAGCTGGTTTCACATTGCCAGGCAGGTTCTATTTGAGTGATGTTTAGACTCAACAGGTCTGGCAGTAATCATGCCTGGGTGTGTCTAGTGAAATTGAACCCATCTGTCAATTGAATTTGGAAGGGGCAAAAAAAAATTCACAGCACTCCACGTTATTAGAAGATGGTATTTAGTGAGACTTCTACATATCTATTTGTATGCATATTTATATTTTAAGTTTTGCGAAAATATTCACTTGGTGCTTTTCCTGTTTTGTTGCATTACAACCTGGATTCAAAATGGATTTAAAATTTGATTTTATGTAATGGACCTGACAAAATAGTCTAAATTTTTACAGAGGAATGTAAAAAATACTTTGTTTAAAAAAACAACACAAAACAAAAACCTGAAAATTTGCGAGCCCATATGTATAAAAAACCCTTTACTTTAAAACCCCTAAATAAGATCTGGTCAAACCAATTAATTTCAGAAGTCAAATAATTAGTTGAATAACGTCCCCCTTTGTGCAATCAAAGTGTCACATGACCTGTCACATGATGTCAGTATAAATACGCCTGTTCTGAAAGGCCTTGAGTCTGTAACACCACTAAGCAAGCAACATGAAGACCAAGGAGATCTCCAAACAGGTCAGAGACAAAGATGTGGAGAAGTATAGATCAGGGTTGGGTTATAAAAAAAATCAAAAACTTTGACCATAACCTGGAGCACCATTAAATCCATTATAACAAAATGGAAAGAATATGGCATCTACAAACCTAACAAGAAAAGACGGCCCATCCAAACCCACAGACCGGGCAAGCAGGGCATTATTCAGAGATTAAACAAGGACATCAATAAAAACACTAAGGAAGCTCTAAAGATCCACAGCGTAGATGGAAGTATCTGCCCATAGGACCACTATAAGCCGTACATTTCACAGAGTGGGGACTTTATGAAAGAGGATACAGAAAAAAAGCCATTTGTTTAAATAAAAACATAAGAAAACACATTTTGAGTTTGCAAAACAACATGTGGCAGACTTCCAAAACAGATGGAAGAAGGTTCTCTGGTCAGATGTGACTAAAATTTAGTTTTTTGGCCATCATGGGAAACGCTATGTATGGTGCAAACCCAATACTTCCTATTTTACTAGTAACACAGTGAGGCATGGTGGTGGGAGCATCATGCTGTGGGGATGCTTTTTATTGGCAGGGACTGGAAAACTTGTCAGGATTAAAGGAAAGATGGATGGCAGTAAATACAGAATCTTGAGAAAAACCTCTTTCAGTCTGCCAGACATTTCCGACTGGGACAGAGGTTCAACTCCTAGAGGGACAAAGACCCAAAAATTACTGATAAATTTACACTGGAGTGGTTTAAGGGGAGTGGTTTAAATGTCTAGGAATGGGCTAGTCAAAGCCGAGAACTCAATCTGATTGAGAATCTGTGGCATGAGATGAAGACTGCTGTACACCAACTCTGACCTATCTGTCCCGAAGAAGTTGGAGCAGTTTTACCTGGAAGAATAGGCAAAAATCCCAGTGTCTATGTAACGTCCACGGCCGTGGACCATCATTGTTGTCCCCTCGACGGCCATGGACTTGTGAGTGATTGCCAGCATCTCCTCCATAGGAGACGCCAGCACTCGCTTCCTCTCCACTCTGCAGTGTCTTATAGGGTGTTAGTAATTAGCCCTAATCACCCTGGACTATAAAAGGGGCCCTGCCCTTTCACTCCTTATCTGAGTGTTGTTTGTATTCCTATATTAGTCTTGAAAATGGTCCCTTAGTCGTATCCTGTTCCCAGTGTTCCCGTGCCATGCTACCTGTATCTTGTATCCCGTGCTATATTTGTGCCTGTGCCCTCTCTACGTTACAGGTATAAGTAGCCTAGCCATCAATGTACAATCTGTATCTTACAACTGTACTGCTGCAAAATAGAAAATGTGCAATATTTGTGATATGTGCCCTGTTTCTTGTATGCATAAATGAAATGTTTTCTTGGTTATAAATTTGGCAAAAAATGGTCATTACCTAATATCTTTTTCATAAAAATGGAAAAAGGGCAGACCTCTTGTGCACCAGCGACATGTGCAGTAGGCGACACAGGGGGTTGTAAAACAACTGATTTCTACTGGCATGGAGTAATGTGTCACTTCCCTGTGTATCTCCCAATATTATAGAGTCTGACATATTATAAGGGAGATTGATATGTATGCAATAGCCTAAAATATACACATGTAGATGTATGAAAAAAATTCTCTGAGCTGTTTACACCATAAAATACCAAGTAAACCCATACTCCCCTCTTAAATACCAACCGACTTCAGCGCTCTGTGTCCTGTGATCCCCCCGGCTTTTCTATGTTTACAACGCTGCAGAGAAGATGTGTCATACAGGCACATGACTGCATCGGCCAGTGATTGAGGATAACCCAGATGTTTCTATATCTATTGTACTTACTGTAATGGAGGGTGACTATGCTTTTACACCCCCCTCTCTGCTGCAAAGGGGTGGGGACTTGGGACCTATGTTTTCTGTATTACCTGGGTTCTTATTATAGGAAATCCCACCTATTAAACATTTAAGGCAGATCCCATTGATATGGCATGAAGGTCTATAGGAGGTAAACTCGCTGATGAAAACTGATCAGAGATTGACCATGAATAATTTTACATTCAGATGTTTAAAGATAATATAGTATAGTCCAAAGACCGTATAAACACAGTTCTCTGTTCAATATAGCCGTGTATGAATCTGCGGGACATAAAGGAGTGTATATATGCAAGACACTGTACTGTACACAGATGGGTGCCTGGGGGATCAGATATGTGAATCTAAAAGATAAAAATTGACACAAGGCAGAACATCGTGCAGATCAAAACAAATAAAAGATGGATGAGTGAATAACGGAAGTAATGCTGCTTATCCTGTAGAGTTGTACAAATACAGGTACAACACTGTTGTAGTCAGGTGTAAATCGTAACGTTGGCCGCAGAAATCCCCAATCCGGGGGACGTGATGAACCACCGCAGTTAATGAGTAGAAAGGAGAAAAAAGCAGGGAAAATACCAGCTGCCGACATAAACATAAATCAACGATGACGCAGAATAGGTAAAGGAGGTATTTTATTAGACTCTTAAAACAATGGCAACGCATTTCAAATCCAGTCTGGCGTCTTCATTAGGCCAGTATAGAGTTCTAAAAACATAGCAGGTTTATATATAGCACCAAACAATTTAAGAACAGGTTGAAAAGAACGCCAGAAATCACTTAAAGATGATGTCATAGGGGTCAGAGCAAGTGTGACTGACAGTAACTGTAGTCAATGAAGTATGAGCCGCTGGAAGGGGCTAGAGATTGGTACAAAGTAACAAAGGCAGGGATGTAATGAAACCTTAGTGATAACAGTGATGAAATAAATAAATAGAAAAATAAATAGATACACAAATGGCTGGAATGCAACGTGCAATTACAAATATATATAAATAAATATAAACATTCATACATACAAGGATAAAATATATCAAAATAAAATATATCGAAACAAAAACGGGCAGGCACTTTTAAGGGGACTCTTTCAATAAGTGATAAAATGTGAGAATGAACATATATCCCCACTGAGTGAGAGATTATGTAAACACTAAAACCCGCGAGAACTGGAAACCTCAGCGGACCGTGGGCTTGATGTGAATAATGTGCGGCTTGAAGCAGTGGGATATATAACCTGTGGATGGCGGACTAAGAAGAAGCAGAGAATGTACATTGGGAAAAAGAGAGGGGGGAGGTAGATGAAAAGGAAAGCCAGAGTGAGTGATAGAAAAGTGAAAGAGTAGGGAGACAAGGAGGAGGTTGGTGACATACAAGTGCAAAGAATTTACGTAGAACAGGGGGAGAGAGGAGTGCGGTGGATAACATTCAGGATGTAGACTATTGGTGGGAAAGAAGGGGGGCAAGATTAGGATGGGCGGGAGAAAGTAGAAAACACAACAGAAAAAAATGCTGCAAGTAAATCAACTTGGACTATGACTATAGTTCCGAAGAGATCACAAAAGGTCACTGATGGGGTAGGGATGGAAAAAATAAGTAATAAAATGAATGAAATAATGAAATCAATGGCAGGGGCAGGAATAGGGCACTTGTAAATAGATTACCTCGTGATGAGTGATGATGTTCTTAAAAATTGGTCTCTATAATGTCATTAAGCCCATTGGGATGTAATGTGGATAACTTACTGTATATATATCCAATAGTTTTCCCTTTGTTTTATCTTAATAAATCTATTAGGAATGATGGTCTCTATGTCTTCGATAGGAGTTACAGTGACCCCAGTAAAGGTGCAATTATGGATTGTTGTGCAATGACGTGAGACACTGCTTCAGATAACCCAAATTAGTGTTGGACCTATATTTATTGACCCTCATTCGCAAGGTCTGCATGGTTCACCCTACATACTGAAGTCCACACGGGCAACGAAGCAGATGACAAAGTTACTCCTAAAGTTGAGAAAGGGTTTGATAGGAAATTCTTCTAGAGTGGTAGCTGATATAAATGCAACCGCTCTAAGTGATATGCTTTGACAGCAAAGGCACCTCTGTTTACAACACTTATAGGAGCCTACCATAGTGTGGAACATATTTCGTAGTCTACTCAGTGCAAGGATGTTTTTTATAGTCTGTACGTCAGCTGTGGTTTGCTAGGTATTGTGCCCTTCAGGTAAGGCTCATTGCCATTAATATGCCAATGTCGGGCCAAAATATTGACAATGACTTTATGTCCAGAATTTAATATTGTGATGAAGTTATGTTTGGCCCCGGAGATATCCATACTACTCCCCGCACCTCTTTGAGCTAAACAATCCTCTTGGGTGTGAATAGAGGCCTTTTCTAGGGCCCCCTTAATAAGACTATCCGTAAAATGCTTCTCTTTAAACCGGTTAGTGAGTATTCGACATTGTTTTTTGAAAATAGTATAAACTGAACAATTTTTCCTGATCCTTTTGAACTGATCATAGGGGACATTTTTGAGCCATGGTGCATAATGGGCGCTACGAAAATCCAAATGGCTGTTAACGTCTACTGGCTTAAAATAGATGCTAGTAGTTAGTTTGCCATGCCAATCCTTGCATATTACAATGTTTAAGAATTTGATTTTGCCGCTGGAAAGATGGTGTGTAAATTTGAGTCCAAACTCATTTACATTAAGTAGTTTAGTAAACTCAAAAGCTTTATTCTCACTTCCATACCAGAAGAAAAAAAAGATTGTCTATATACAGTAGGATATGTTTGCTGTACATATGGGGGCTTTGGATAAATTGGCTTTCAAAGCTTCCCATATACATATTGGCATAGGCCGGTGCAAACCATGACCCCATGGCACACCCTTTTATCTGTTAGTAAATACACGCATTAAAACTGAAATGATTGTGTGACAGGATGAAATTTATACATTGTATTAGGAATTGTCTCTGATGGGCATATCTGGGTTTGTACTTAGATAATGGTCAACTGCCTCCATACCTCCTGTGTGGGGGATGTTGGTGTATAGGGTGGAGACGTCCGTAGTGAGAAATATCAAACTGGTTATGTCGGTCTTAGTATTGATGATTTGAAGTTCCTTGCTGAGTTGGGTCGAATCTTTAAGGTAGGAATGCATGGCTAGTACATATTGCAGTAGATGTAGGTCTATATTGTGGGAAAGGCTGCTGGTTAAGGAATTAATGGCTGAAATAATTTAGGTCTAAAAACAATTGAAAACCATCCGGGGTGGCAGAGGGACAGAAAGAAAGGCCTTTGTTTAATAATTGTATTTAATTTTCTTTGCGAATATAACTAGATAGGTTGAATAGTTTTATTGGCCGATTCGATTCTTTTTTGGTGGAGTGGATCTGGTTTTTGTATTTTCTACTGATTCCCCCTCTACAACCTCCTCTTCTTCTCGTTTTCTTTTTGTGCTTAGCAGATATTACATCTGAGGGCCACCAGTTTCCCACCATTGGTGTAGCCAGCAGGTTGGCAAAATGAGGGTGCACGTAGAATGGAGTAACACATGACTGCAGGATCTGACTACACATAGGGTTCGTTTGTAGTCTGTAGCTATGAATACACATAGATCTACTAAGCAGCTGCAAACACAAAATTGTTAATCAAAATTCTTTGCAAAGTTGATTCTCTATATATTACTCTAAAATTCATGTTTGTTCCAGGTATTCCCTGTAATTTTCTAACACTATTTAAATTGTTTTGTATGTTTATTGTAAGAAATCTGATTTTGATCATTTTAGTAAGATGTCGGCTTTCCTTTTTCTGTATTTTAGATGGAATCCTTTTAGTGGTAACATTCTGCTCCTGCTGCTGCTGCTGGGCAAGCAGCATCGCTACATGATCACATGACTCTGGATATGGACTCAGTCCTGTCAGACTTTGTTAGGTCTACAGGGGCTGAACCTGGTCTGGCAAGGGATTTGCTGGAAGGTAAGACAGATCTTGATTTTGCTGTTTTTTAACTTTTTTTCCCCGCTTATTTAAAAAATATTGCAACTTGTCACAAACAGCACTAAAATACAATATATAGAAACTAAAGACTCCTGAATCGGTTTTAATTGTTGGTAATCATAATCCTGTAGATCAAGGGTAGTTTAAGGCCCTGTTCACACTGAGATTTTTGGAGGCGGAAAAATCTGCCTCAAAATTCCTTCAGGAATTTTGAAGCAGATTTGGACTTGCCTGCACTTTCTTTGTCACGTTTTTCGGCTGCGGCTAAAGAGTGCCACGGGCAAAAATGCAGCGAAAATCGCTATGTCTTCCTCCCATTGATGTCAATGGGAGCTCAGAGACGGAAACGCCTGAAGAAAAGGCATGACGCTTCTTTTTCCCGCAAGCGGGGAAAAAATGCCTCTGCCTCCCATTGAAATCAGGGAGGCATTTTCGGTCGTTTTTTGGTGCGGTTTCGCTAGTATATATGCACAGTCCTTGTATGGTTACCATCCAGATTTTGTTTAGCTATAAATATATTCATATATACACATATATTTATTCAATGAAGGCAAACAAGCTAATTTGGGACTGTAGTCAATTGAGTACAATATAAAGCATTACTTTTCAATATATACTGTGTATGTACATAGGTGTGTATGTATATGAACAGTCAGTTCTTGAAGTTGATGTGTTGGAAGTAAGAAAAATAATACAAGCGCAAGGATCTGAGACACTTGGACAAGGAGGGCCAAATTGTGATGGCTAGATTACTGGGTTAGATCATATTCCAAAATGGAAGATCTTATGGGTTGTTACCAGTATGCAGTGGTTAGTACATACGAAAAGGGGTTCAGGGAAGGGCAACCAGTAAATCGGCGATAGGGGGGGATCCGACGATCAGCTGTTTAAGGGGCTGCAGCACTGCACCACTCTCCCATTCAAGTCAAGAACACACAATACGCAGCTTTCTGCGTTTGGGGGTACATATCTCATGCTGACCTCTGTCCACCAGCGGAATCACCCACAATGGGCATGTGAGCATCAGAATTGGATCATGAAGCAATAAAAGAAGGTTGCCTGGTCTGATGAATCACGTTTTTCTTTTGCATCATGTGAAGGGCCAGGTCTGTGTGTGTCACTTACCTGGGAAAGAGAGGGCTGAATGCAATACAGGATGAAGGGAAGTCAGCGGAGGAAGTGTCGCGCTCTGGGCAATGTTCTGTTGGAGATCTTGAATACTGGCTTTCACGTGGATGTTAATTTGACATGTACCCCCTACCTGAACATTGTGGCAGGAATGGTTTGAGGAACATGACAAATCATTCAAGGTGTTGTCTTGGCCTCCAATTTCCCCAGATCTCACTCCAATCAAGCATCTATGGGATTTGTTGGAAAAACAAGTCCAATCCATGGAGGCCCCATGTCACAACTTATAGGACTTAAAGTATCTGCTTCTAATGTCTTGTTGCCAGATACCACAGAACACCTTCAAAAAGTCTTGTAAAGTCCATTCATCAACAGTTCAGAGTTATTTTGGCATCACGAGTGGGATCTAGACTATGTTAGGCCAAGTGGTTTAATGGTATGGCTGAAAGGTTTACCGTATTTTTCAAACTATAAGACGTAGTTTTTAGCAAGAATAAATCTTGCTAAAAAGTCCCTGCGTCTTATAGTCGGCAGTCAGGGGACCCAGCAGTGCCGGGCCCCCTGACCACTCCTTACTTAACCAGTTCCCGACTCGTGATGTGCCGGCACATCATGGAGCGGGAAGGGGATGATGTATGGAGCGGGCTCACGCGCTGAGCCTGCTCCATAGACTGCAGATGTCAGCTGTGTTTTAGAGCTGACGCTGCTATAACAGCCAGGAACAAGCGATTGCGCTGTTCCTAGCCGTTTAACTAGTTCATTGCCGCGGTCAATTGCGATCGCGGCATTTATATCGGTTTTCCTATGAAGGACATTTATGACATATCCACAGGATATGTCATAAATGTCAGATAGATGCGGGTCCCACCTTTGGGATCCGCATCTATCTCTAGAACGAGGCCCCCTAAAACCCGTTCTATGTTACTCCGCTGTTTCCCAGCCACTTCCTGGTTATATGGTAGAGTTACAGAAACAGCGTTACTCGCTGAGCTACGCTGTTTCCATAACTCCCATAGAACTGAATAGTATTTACGGAAACAGCGTAGCATGGTACGCTGCTTCTGTAACTGCCATTCACTACTATGTGAGTTACGGAAACAGCGTAGCTGAGCGAGTTACGCTGTTTCTGTAACTCATCCATGTATTGCAGTGTATTGTTTCAGCAATCCAATGATTGCTGGTTCAAGTCCCCTAGGGGAACTAATAAAATGTGTAAAACGAAAAAAAAAGTTAGATAAATTTTCAGGAGTGTAAACATTTTTTAAAAGTTAAAAGAAAACAACCTTTTCCCATTTGTCCCCAAGCACAATATAAAACAAATTAATAAATAAATAAATTGGTATGGCTGCATCCGTAAAAGTCAAAAACTATTACAATATAGCATTATTTGACTCACACGGTGAACGGCGTAAAAAATAAATACATTTTAAAACCCGAGAATCGTTGTCTTTTGGTCACCATAGCGCTAAAAAGAATGAAATAAAAAATGATACAAAAATCGTATGTACCAAAAAAAATGGTGCTAATAAAAACTACAGCTCGTCCCGCAAAAAATAAGCCCTCACACCGCTCAAATGATGGAAAAATATAAGTTATGGCACTCAAAATGTGGTGAAACCGAACAAATTATTTTTTTTAACCAATAGTTTTTTCTTTGTAAAGGAAGTAAAATATGAAATTTTTTCCTATTTTCTTTTGTCTAAAAGCTGGGTGCGTCTTATAGTCTGAAAATACGGTATATTATATATACAATTTTTGTCTAAAGCTGGTTTCTGCTGTTTGAGTTATGGACTAGTGCACCTTCTTTGCGGTAATCAATATACTGGGGTAAATTTATCATAACTGATGCAAAGTAAAGTGGAGCATTTGCTTATGCAACCAAAGAGGATCAAGCTCTTATCTTTGATAGGCCCTTTTGAAAATGATAGAAGCAATCTGATTTGTTGCTATGGGAAACTACTCCACTATTCTTTTGCCCCAGTTTTTATAAATCTCCCCAACTGTGTCTTCTGCTGACAAGTTACATGATGACCATAGCAAAAATGGCCCACTCTAATGATTTAAGTCACATTCATAACCTTAGTCTAGTAGTTTCAATACCTATAAAGTCCAGGCCAGACAGAAAACCTGTTTCAGCAATAACATCCATATACGTCAATACTGGATATAGAATACCTATGAAGACATATATAGACAACAATACTAGAAGTGTAAATAACCATAGTACAGGTAAAGCACTAACCAATATCCAAAAAATATCTTTAGTTGGAAAATATTTAAAAACATACATAGACCATCACATACAATATAAAACAACACATAATAAAAATGTGGTAGTGGTATCTAGGAGCAACAAATGTATCATATTATACATCCATGCAATCAAACAGTGTATTGTCAAGGTATTGACAATACTGTACAAGAATACCTCAACAGTTAACGGTATACTAAATATGTACACACTGGACAAAAAATACAAATGAGAGTGTCAGGGAGACTGATCCAAGATATAAAAAATATATAAAATCAGGATCAGATCCATGTCAAATACCAACCCATATTCTGCATGTCTGCCCCTAAATGACTCAACCACAGACCACACCAAGACACCCTGATGTACCTTTCCCCGTCAGCTTTTTCAAGGGGTAATGACGGCGAAACGTACGTCGGGGTGTCTTGGTGTGGTCTGTGGTTGACTCATTTAGGGGCAGACATGCAGAATATGGTTGGTATTCGACATGGATCTATATATTTTTTATATCTTGGAACAGTCTTTCTGACACTCTCATTTGTATTTTTTGTCCAGTGTGTACATATTTAGTATACCGTTAACTGTTGAGGTATTCTTGCACAGGGTTGTCAATACCTTGACTATACACGGTTTGATTCCATGGATGTATAATATTATACATTTGTTGCTCCTAGATACCACTACCATATTTTTATTATGTGTTGTTTTATATTGTATGTGATGGTCTATGTATGTTTTTAAATATTTTCCAAATAAAGATATATTTTTGATATTGGTTAGCGCTTTACTTATACTATGGTTATTTACACTTCTAGTATTGCTGTCTATACATGTCTTCATAGGTATTCTTCGTCTAGTAGTAACTGGTTAATGTAGAGGCTCCATCGTGCCTCTTTTTGGGAAACCTAAATCCTAAACACTTAAGTGGTGGGCAACAAGGTGTGTCTATACTGCTGCTCATCACAGTACACATTGCTTATATTATGGCAATAGAAAAAAAAAAAAGACTTGTATTCAGGCTTGACTTTCCCAGAACTCCACTGTCAACACCATCTCTTGAACCGATCACCTCTCCATGGTTGTTAAGACTTGCTTATATGCATGGTATATGCATTAATCGTTATTCAAAACCGTAGTATGTTTTGTGATGGGTGTTGCTATTTTCGTGCTTTAGTCATATATATATATATATATATATATATATATATATATGTATATATATAAGAACGATAATGCCTGGGATTGAACCCATGGTTCCACTAGCCGACAGAAAAGATCTACTTTGGGAGATTATGCTGTATAACCATAAAGATTGTAAGAATGTTTAATTGTTCCATATTGTGGCCACTTTGTACCACTACATTGTCAGAATATAAATGATGTTTGTTTCTCTGCGATGCTTCCAAGCAGGTGTAAGGAAGTACATTAGCTAGTATTAAACTGAAACCTTTTCAGATGAGACTGCAGGTTTATAGAAAATCTATTTTTAATAAACCTACGTATGTACTGTCCATGCATCAGTTGCTCTTCTGCTAAAAAAGCAGACGTAGCATTAATAATTATTTCTCGCGTCAACACCAATTGCTTGTATTTATACGTTTTAACTAGTTACCTCATATCAAATGTAATATCTCACAGATTCTCAATTATCTATTGTATTTAGTGTATCATTATATTGTGCACTTACCTTCTAAAATGATGATAATAAACTTACTAGATTCACAAGTTACTATAGTCCTTATATCATTTTATTTGTGTATGAATATGTACGGTATGTATAGATCTTTATGAAGGCATGACCTGTTACAAAGTGGTGTCTTAAAATATCAGGCCACGGCTGGGAAGGCAAAAGCGGCAACTGCCCAGGGCCTCCAAGAACTTCTTCCGGGTGATTCACATTAGTCTAACAACACGTCACTAGAACCTGTTAAGCGGACATTGTATAGCGCTGTTATTTAGGCAATGTATGGCTGTGTTTGGCACTGTATGGCATTATTTTTTTTGCCATATTATAGCTCCGTTATTTGGGTATTCTGGTAGCATTGTTTGGACACTTCATTCTACTGTTGCTTACTTTAGGATTGTTGTGATTGTTCTCCTGTTTGATATCTTGTAGCTGTATCATTTTCATCTTTTACCCGTAACCTGGTTTTCCTGAGCTATTCTCATTTTCTTTCAAAAATGCAATGTTATACCCAAAGCCATCCACAGATATTGATCCATCCCTGTCCCTGGCTGTTGCACTAGGGGGTGAGAGAACTCATTTAAGAACTCTATGCAGTGCAAAGTGAAAATCCGCTCGACCAGAAAGCATAGCCACAGTTGCTGAAAAATTACAATGGGAGTAACAATAACTAGACTGACAGAAAGAAAGTGGATGTCGTAGATTGTAGTGAAGAGGTTGTGCAGGCTTGTGTATACATTAGGTGACTGGGTGACTTAAAATGCTAGACTCCCCCCCCATTGGGTTATTGGCGTGTATTCCAACTCCGTCACTTCTACTCTTCATTGCCCTCTTCGGCCCTATTCCACGCCCCTAGATCTCAGCTGGAAATGATATGTGCCGAGGATGGGTCGGCGCGCCATACTCTGTCCACAATTTACCGTCTTCTACTAAACCCACCGGACCTACCGAAGCCTGGGTACATTTCGGAATGGGAGGCTGACTTGGGAATCACATTTACCACAAGCCAATGTTCCCGAATTCTTACCCTAGCTCATAAAACATCAATTAGCTCACGATATCAGGAGGCTAGCTTTAAGTTGCTCTCACGATGGTATAGGACCCCGGTCCGCCTTCATCGCATCTTCCCGACTGTCTCACCTCTCTGTTGGAGATGCGGTTTGGACAATGGTACCCTTCTACACACTTTCTGGTCATGCTCACGACTAACTGGATTTTGGGACGGGGTCAAAAGGGTGATCCTCAAGGTTACAGACGCTACCTGTAACATGGACGCGGCCTTCTTCCTCCTCCATCACTGTGACATTCCGGCTAATACATACAAACGCTCTCTCCTTCACTTTTTAGTGATGGCTGCACGACATTGTATCCCTTTACGCTGGAAGAAATCCTCTCCGCCGTCACTGTCTCTGTGGATCTCGAAGGTCAATGACCTTATGCATATGGAGGACCTAACCTCCTCCATTCACGATGCACACACTAGGTTCTGTCGCACGTGGGCCCCGTGGATCGTGTTTCAGGACTCCGACTTCTACACTGACATTCTTGGAAGTGTGGACACTGATGGATAGCTCGTGGGGTCCTGTTCGGGGGTGGTGGGGGTCTCCCCGGTGGGAGTTACTACTTCTCCTCCCCTTCTTGCTCTTTCACTTCATTCTGTACTTTTAACTAAATATGTCTTTCTTATGCATAGTGGGGAAGTTCATGTTTATACCTTAAAGATGACATATAATACTACCTCGTGGTAGGTTTACATTGTAAATTTCAAAAGCATACATCTTGGTTTTTTGCAAGTTGATATATTTTCCCACATGTACCTGCTGTATTGTGTATTCTGAAAATATGTGGCTGTTGTCACGAAAATAAAGAATTTCAAAAAAAAAAAATGCTAGACTCCAGAAATCCAAGATGGCTGTCCATGAGTGCAGTAAGTGAAATAACTGCACAGGAGTATAACATTTATGAGTACACGTCATTTTCCATTATTTTAATATTAATTAATTTTAAATTAATATTACAGCACTAATAACCTGTATAAGTCATTAAATCTTATTAAATAAATCTCCATTCTTGTTTGCAATTTGCAGGAATGCATTTATGATTAATGGGTTCCCTTATGAGGAAATCAGAATTAAGCACCCCCATAACAAAGTCTTTACTTTTTCCTATAGTTTTTTTTTTAATATATAGTTTATTTAGCACAGGTATTATCTGTGGCACTTTATAATTCTGTAAAAGATGGCTAAACATGCAATTACTGGTATAATTCTTATTCTAAAACAGTCTGGAGTAGCAGCACAGATACAAAATGGAAGTTACAAGATACTGCGCAGGAGGAAAGAAGGTCTTGCCTTTACTTTATAGATAAATATATTTATGATGTGTATATTTTTACTATGCTTACTATTTTGTTAACTACATGATTATGTACACTAAGAAATAATTGTGCTCTACAATTCATGGGAAAACGGGGCAGATTTTCTATGTGAGTCTGATTAAGTCTTTCCGAGCTTGCTTCCAAGATGTACTTCCTGATCAAAACTGCCAATTCCTGCCTTTTATGTCTTTAAGAAATCTTCTAGTGAGCCATTGATGTAATTGCTAGGCTGACTGGAAGGACTAAAATGAAAGGCATTGTGCAGTGATGGGAACTAATAATCTGCCAAAAGTGCTGCAAATCAGAAGCTACATGCCTGTCTTCTTTCTGAATGCTTTCTGGCTGTAGTGCCATTCCTTCAAGGGTCATATTCATATAGCGGAATAAATAACCACAAACATTCATTGCTTTTAAAGGCTGTATTTTAGTTGACAATGAATATAGCATAGACTCTGATAAGAATATGACACATCAAAGCGTATTGTCATTAAGTTATGATATCAGTAACCATTGCTCAGTCTTTATCTTCAACCAATACAATGAGTAGATGTATGTATGTGTATTGGGTGTACAAGGCCGATTCTAGATTTTTTGCTGCCTGAAGCGAAAACTGAAATGGCACCGTTGCCTCATACTCACCGAGCATGCACGGTCAGGGCCTAGGGAGTACAAAACAACGGCGCATCTGTGAGAGTTGGAGTAGGCTGGTAGTGATATAGAATGACCAGGGGATGTCAATAAAGCATCGCAAGGTGAGTTTGGAGACTGGACTGCGTGACTCTTTAGGTTAATGGCATCATCCCATGACTCGTCAAAGTGTGATTAGCATACAGCGCACGCCATTTTAAAAGTTGTCTATATAGATTTTGCTGCATTTGAAAAACATTGACAGGTCATGTATTACTGCCTGGTGAAGGTTTAGAAGCTAAAACAACCTGATAGGTTCCTTTTGAATATACAATGAAATGCAACATTGTAGATAGTGTCACACACATTGCCCCCCTGTAGATAGGGTCACACACAGTGCCCCCCTGTAGATAGTGTCATGCACAGTGACCCTTGTAGATAGTGTCATGCACAGTGCCCCTTGTAGATAGTGTCATGCACAGTGCCCCTTGTAGATAGTGCTTCCAGTAGATAGTGCCAAACACCATGCACCCTGTAGATAGTGCCACACAGTGCCCACTATTGATAGTGCTTCCGGTAGATAGACTGCTGACTCTATGCCCGCCCAATGCCTATTTAAGACAAATAAACATTCTCACAGTTTCCACTCTGTCCAGCGATGCAAGCTTGGCCACTTTTAGCAAGGCGTTCTCCTGAGGAATGATGCAGATGGCACGATGACGTAATTGTGTCAGCTCCATCACAGAAAAAGCGCCATATGGCAGGGCAGGCAACTGATGGTTCCTTTCTCCTGCCAGTGCTGGATACACTATCCAATTGTGTCTACGTTCCATAGACGCAGATACAATTGGAGTGCAGGGGGGCAGTCAGCTGCGACTGTTGAGTGAGCTCGATCACCACCGTTCCCTCAGAGATGCTCACCTAATGGCAGATGCGGCCCTGGGTGTATATTGAAAAATGTTTGTCTAATATATACGAGGTTAAACAATCAATAAGTATCAAAATGCCTCTCTTGCAGTGATGGGGGGTTTCTAACAAAGAAAAATGGGTTTATTATGCACAACGATAGTGGGTGGTGCCACCCACATTTTAAGGCTTATGTACGCCTTTGAAATCCTTTTTTTTTGTTTTGTTTTTCTCACAATATTTATCAGTGTGATTGGTGCAACTTTCAAAATACTTTTTTATTAAAAATAATTGTTACTTTTTGAGATACAGCTGCTTTGTATTCTGTATACAGAGTAGCTGTATCGTGCGCTAAGAACTTTTTTTTTAAAATATTTCATGAATAACAGAAAAAAAATGATATCAATATAAAGTCACAAGGATACATATTCTCCGATCCCTGACCTTAATTAGAATACATTGAACCCCCCTCCCCTTCCTTTTTTTGGGTGCACAGAAAAAAAAGAAAAGAAACATATTGTGGTTTTAATAAAAAAAATTATATATATCTTGTTTATCAAATAAACACTTCATCAGATCTTCCCATGGTTTCCTCTGAACTACTTCCCTCTAATAACTATGTAGCCATTCTAATGTAGTAAAAAACTTTGAGATTTAAGTACTCATTATAGGCTGGTTTGTGGGGTTTTAACCAAGCTTTCAGAATATTTTCACTGTCAATATTAATAGCATAATAATTCTCTTTATTTCTGTTTCGTCTGACTCTGAGGCTTGATTCACACGAGCATGTTTGGTCCGTAAAGGACGGAACGTATTTCGGCCGCAAGTCCCGGACCGAACACACTGCAGGGAGCCGGGCTCCTAGCATCATAGTTATGTACGATGCTAGGAGTCCCTGGCTCTCCATGGAACTACTGTCCTGTACTGATAACATGATTACATCCTTTACGGACCGAACATGCTCGTGTGAATAAGGCCTAAGTCCACATTGAAGACGAGAATCCACAGATTGATAACGAAGGACTTGTGTACTACAGTATAAATAAATGAGACTACTTGGTTCCAAAAGATCTCAATCTGTGGACACTTCCACAAAGAATGCCATAAGTGCGCTAAAATGCCATAAGTGCGCTAAAATGCCATAAGTGCGCTAAGACATGAATCCTGACTGATGCAGGTTTAGCTGTGTTCACATCAGACATTTCAAAGGTATACATAGCCTTTAATGTTTTCTACCTGTGCATGGGGAAAATATCAAAGCCAAGAAATGTACTGATTATTTGATTATATGTTTATTGGCCTCCTATGAAACTGGCCCTCGTGCGTGCGGTTCTTAAATAGCCAAATCAGATTGTGAGCTCCATTGGGAATGAGGACTGATCTCTGTACGTTGGCTCTAGAAAAGTATTATGAAGAATCATGGCATACTCAGTAGTAGCGAAGCACAGAAGGTGACATTTTATTTCATTCCACAGCTCAATAATAAGTAAAAGAAATATGGCAATAATAGCAGTTGACGTTTGGTCCTCCAGGACCTTGTTCACACTCACGTTTTGTAAGGAAGAACACCACAAGCAAAGAGAGCACAATTAGCACTATTGCATGGTCGACGTGTGAAGTGAGAGTGACCGCGTCATTAAGTATTTCATCCGCATGCAACTTAAATGTACTATTTTCAAGATCAAAACTTGCTGTTATTGAATAAAAACATTCTAACTTAAATCCAGAAGATGAAAGCCTGTCCAGACCGAATGACCATCATCCGATAGTGAGGTAAATGATCTTATTACTGTACATTACTATATGTAGTCATCTTTTCTTCCTCTCTCTACTCTGTCGATCATTAATCTTGTTTATTCCCTTTGTGCCAGTGCTATCTCATCTAGTCTTTGTGCCAGTTCTATCTCATCTAGTCTTGTCCTTTTCTAATCACTGATCTTGTATTGTGCTGTTTTCTTCCGGCATTTCTTAGTACGTTTTTAGTCATTTTTGGTCTTCAATCAGGTTACCGTGTATGCCAAAATCATTTCACAAACTTACCTGTGCCGTGCCATTTTCTGTTCACTTTCTTGGCACTATTTTTAAGTTGCATCTTTTCCATTTCTATAATTTATCTATATTCAGGGGCATAGCTAAAGGCTCATGGGCCCTGATGCAAAGGTTCTTCCTGGGGCCCCGCCCCCCAAACTTCTCATGTCCGACGGTTTGCAGTTTTCAGCTGCATCGCTGGATCTCCTAAGTGACCCAACAATGCAGCACTAGCAGCCAGGGGCGTCACTAAGGCCTTAAAATGTCAGAGGGAATAACCCCAATACATGTGCCCCCCCCAAAAAATGTGTGTGCGTGTATGTATATGTGTATATAGGAGACAACATATCTATAGCACTAAGACCCTATAGCTATGGATAGGATTAGATACAGCGGCTCAGCAGACAGTATCACACATTATAGGATTAGATACAGTGGCTCAGCAGACCGCATCACACATGATAGGATTAGATATAGGGCCCAGCATGCTGACATTGCAGCTCCAGCTCTGGACCCAGGAAAGGTAAGTATAAGAATTGTTTTGCTTTTTTATGTGTTACTAATAACTTTTGTGTGTTTGTGTTCGGCCTCATTTACACTAGCGTGATTTTCGTCCGTGCGACGCGCGTGCTTTTCACGTGAGTCGCACGGACCTATACAAGTCTATGGGGCAGTGCAAACAGTCCGTGAGTTTTGCGCAGCGTGAGTCCGCTGCGTAAAACTCACGACATGTTCTATATTTCGCCGTTTTTCGTGCATCACGCGCCCATTGAAGTCAATGGGTGTGTGAAAACCACGCATGTCACACGGAAGCACTTCCGTGCGAACTGCGTGATTCGCGCAACAGCTGTCAAACTCTGAATGTAAACCGAAAAGCACCACGTGCTTTTCTGTTTACAAACATCCAAACGGAGTGTCATAATGATGGCGGCTGCGCGAAAATCACGCAGCCGCGCATCATACACTGATGACACACGCAGCTTTTAAGTGCCTTTTGCACACGTAAAACACCATGTTTTTTTGCGTGCGCAAAATGCACACGCTCGTGTAAATCAGGCCTTCGGTTGTAGGACTCCCTGGACCCCCGACAATAAGCTGTTTTGAAGGGGTTGCAGTGCTCGTACGAGCGCTACTTCCCCTTCATTTCCCTTACTTGCTCACACCGTGAATCGCTGACGCGGAAGTGTCAGCGATTCACAGTGTGAGAAAGTGACCGGAATGAAGGGGAAGTAGCGCTCATATGAGCACTGCACCCTGTTCAAAACAGCTGATTGGCAGGGGTCCCGGGAATCAGCTCCAGCAGACAGTAATATTAAACTTACCTTCCTCTTCAGCCGCAGAGGTTCTGACTCTATCCAGGGTCGGAATGTTGTGCGCAGCGCACAGCGCTGTGACGTCAGGTCCTCCGCTGCGCTCCGGAAAGAGGAGGGTAAGTACTGTCAGTACTGTCAGTTACTATAGTAACAGGGGCCGGTGTAGTTTATTACATAGGCCCCAATTGCTATAGTAACTTTTCATTGATGTAGTGCGGGGGGCCACGGGGACCCCTGGCTTCGGGGGCCCGTTCGCAATTGCTGCCGCTGGGACCACTATAGTTATGCCACTGTCTATATTCTTTATACTTTTATACTTTCTGTAATTTTTTTCTGTGTACTTTTGGCATAACAAACCTTCCTGAACAGTGTACACTCCAATGACTGTCAGTCTCCAGATCCACAGAGCATCTTAAATATTTAACGTAAAAGGTTGTGCAGCCAATGAATGTGCAGTTAAACTGTGTTGCTCTTTGATGTCACCATTTCCAGCAGGTTGTTAAATCCATGCCAAATAAAATTCAAGTTGCTTAGGGTATGTGCACACACACTAATTACGTCCGTAATTGACGAACGTATTTCGCCGCAATTACCGGACCGAACACAGTGCAGGGAGCCGGGCTCCTAGCATCATACTTATGTACGATGCTAGGAGTCCCTGCCTCGCTGCAGGACAACTGTCCAGTACTGAAAACATGATTACACTACGGAACAGTTGTCCTGCAGCGAGGCAGGTACTCCTAGCGTCGTACATAAGTATGATGCTAGGGGCCCGGCTCCCTGCACTGTGTTCGGTCCGGTACTTGCGGCCGAAATACGTCCGTCAATTACGGACGTAATTAGTGTGTGTGCACATACCCTCAGAGTGCAAAGGAATGTTTTCTCCAGTAGTAGAGGTGTGAGGGTGGTCCTAATAAGGCTGGGTTCACACTGAGTTTTTTGCAAGCAGAAAATCTGCCTCAAAATTCCGTTTGGAATTTTGAGGCAGATTTGCTCTGCCTGCACGCCGATTTTCACTGCGTTTTTCACCCGCAGCCATTGAGCGCCACGGGCAAAAAACGCAGCGAAATATGCTTTCTCTGCCTCCCATTGATGTCAATGGGAGGTCAGAAGCGTAAACACCCGAAGATAGGGCATGTCGCTTCTTTTTCCCACGAGCCGTTTTATCCGCTCGCGGGGAAAAAACGCCTCCGCCTCCCATTGAAATTAATGGGAGGCATTTTCAGACGTTTTTAAGCATGTTTTCCGACGCGGCTTCCGCGTCAAAAAAAGTGTCAAAAGACTCTGTGAACTGGCCCTAAGATGGTCATTTTGTATCTGTATTGCTGTGTCATAATTTTCTCTCCAATCTCAGCTGCTGGTTAAAACAATCCTGAGAGAACATGCATTTCACAAGTGCTCTCAAATAAAGGGGCACTGACATTATATTGTGTTGCATTTCAAGTTGCCATCTCACTAGTCATATAAAGGCGCTTAAAGGGGTTACATTGTTATATAGGTTGAAAAAAGAAACCATCAGGTTCAACCTTTCTCAATAAATTACCAGTCATTCATTGCTGGATTACTTGTCTCAGCAAACACAATAAATTGGGCTCCTGGCACCTCTGCAAACTAGATTTTGCCAGGGGAAGTTACTGCCAGCCAGACATTAAGGTGAAATATAGGGTAAATGTAGATGAAGGGTACACCAGAGTTCTGCCTCATAGAGGGAGAATGGAGCGCATGACATTCATATGCCCTTATAGGACTTATGAAGAAGGGGTTGTCTTCATGAAGAGATCCCTTTAAATACAAAAACAATATATTCCTAATTTTTTAGGAGTAGGAAAACAATTTTTCGATGTGGCTTACACTACACTTTTGTTGCCCCAAAAGTTAAAAACACAAATAAGGCCCCCTTCACATTGCGTAAATTGCCTTTCATCGATGGTAAACTTCGAGAGGACTTCTGGCATATACCTCCAACGGAAGGCTGTAACATTTCCCGACATACACGATAAACGTAGGGCAGACACATGATCTGAACGGAGCCCAAGTCCTTAATTTGTCTACTTCTATCAGATATATATTTTTTTTAATTATTAAATAATTTTTTAGCTGTTTGCGGGAAAACGGTGACCGCTAGTATGACCTCCATGTAGGTTGTTCAGAGTTCTGAACTGAAAAATCTGCCTTTTTCTGCAGCAGTATCTGAATGGAGGTGGGTTTGTTGCGGATTTGATGCAGATCTCACCTTTTTGCATTGCAAAGGGTAAAATCTGCAACAAATCAGCGACGTGTGAACTCAGCCTTACTGCACAACAATGCAGATTTCCCATTTCGAAGTATGGGAATGCTGTGTGATGATTGAATTGAGGGCTTTAATGGTGTCTATATTGTTAGCGTAACCCAAATCAGAAGGTTTTGGATAGAATTCCTAGCAGTTTCTTAGAAGAGAACAAAACTATTTAACAAGGAAGTTTGATTGTAAATTAAAACCAATGGAATATATTTGTTAAACCTCAGATCTTTCTATAGTGCAATTTCAGCTTTGGAGCTGATTTATATTTAATCCCTTTAGGCAAAGTTTTTAGACTTTAAAACCCAGCAAACAGTTTTGCTATGATATTTACTTATTATCGGTTCCATGTCTTGCCTCTGTTCCAAGAAAATATATGCCAGTTTTACATGATGTACTTTTCATGCTGTCAACTGCTAATTTCCACTAATGGCACTTGGCAAAGTCCTCCTAGTTCACACTGATTGCCTCGGCATCCTAAATATATTTATATTCAAGCACTTCTCAAATTGAGTAAAGTGGTAGAATGCATGTCACAAGCAAATTCAATTACTTATTGATATAGATTCCCCTTGGCATCTGATCCAAGCCCCAGAAGCAGCTCTTTGACTCCAGCTCACCGTACTTTCCGACAAAGAACTTCTAAGAAGTGCAGGTAATTATAAGAGACTGCTATTATGGTAATATTTACTGTTCCACTTATATGCTTACACTAACTTGTGTTCTACGACAGTCGCTATCCACAATTCTGCATCCCCTTTAATTTCACTTTTACACAGAGATTATCAATGCAGAGCTCGCTGAACTCAACTCGCTGAAGAGGCAATACCTACTGGTTCAAGGACAGTTTAATATAACTATTCCCAGTAGGATGCAGACAAGCCACAATGTTATATAGGGGAGATGGTACAGGTGGAAAATATAAATGAACAGCCATTCACACACCTACTATTCAGGAGAGTAATAGATGCTTTGTATTACAATTGAACTCCGATATAGCCTCTTAAAGGAGCCATTCACACGGTTATGTGTAATATACCATGCTGGCTAGTGGTCAGAGCCGATACTACTAAATCAGAGAGGCTGCCACTACCTTCTAAGTACCTCTCAAAGTACTTACACCCCCTTATCCCCCAACATCAAAAGGCTAGCATGTATCCTGTCAAATAATCGTGAGCTATTGGTTGATATTTTGGCCAAAATATGCACGTTTCAACACACATCAAATCCCTTTGTCTTGTGAGGCCCTACACTAACCTTAAAAAATTAAATCACACGGAACATCAACCACTTATTTTATTGGTTTAAAAAAAATACTGTACCACCCAACCGGAGTAAACAACCTTGCTTGTATAGCAGGATACAAACAAAGTATAATATACATAAATGTACAATCTTAACCCCTTCGCGCTCAGCGACGTAATAATCCGTCGCGCTAACTGTATCGTTAGCGCTCAGCGACGGATTATTACGTCACGGGGATAACGGCCATTTCAGCGTCCTCCCGACACATGCAGGAGCTGTGACAGCTGCTGTCTCGTACAGCAGCTGTCACAGCTCCTACAGCGGGGACCGATCGCTGTGTCCCCGCTGATTAACCCCTTAAAAGCCGTGTTCAATAGTGATCACGGCTTTTTAGGGGTTAAGCTACAATCGCCAGCCTGCTACGCGATAGCGGCTGGCGATGGTGGCTATGGCAACCGGACACCAAACAATGGCGTCCGGCTCTGCCATCGACGGAAGCCTAGTGGGTCCTGACGAAGTCAGGACCCACTATGCTTGCTGTCAGTGAGTAGCTGACAGTTCTAATACACTGCACTACGCATGTAGTGCAGTGTATTAGAATAGCGATCAGGGCCTCCTGCCCTCAAGTCCCCTAATGGGACAAAATAATAAAGTTAAAAAAAAAGTTAAAAAAAAGATGTGTCAAAATAAGAAAATAAAAGTATTAAAAGTAAAAATCCCCCCTTTTCCCTTATCAGTCATTTATTATTAATAAAAATATATAAACAAACAAATAAACTATACATAATTGGTATCGCCGCGTCCGTAACGGCCTGAACTACAAAATTATTTCGTTATTTATCCCGCGCGGTGAACGCCGTAAAAGAAAATAATAATAAACCGTACCACAATAACAATTGTTTGGTCACTTCACCTCCCAAAAAATGGAATAAAAAGAGATCAAAAAGTCGCATGTACCGAAAAATGGTACTGATCGAAACTACAGTTCGTTACGCAAAAAATAAGTCCTCGCACGGCTTTATTGATGGAAAAATAAAAACGGTATGGCTCTTAGAATAAGATAACACAAAAAGTGAATGATTTATTACAAAAAGTATTTTATTGTGCAAACGCCATAAGACATAAAAAAAACCTATAAACATCTGGTATCGCCGTAATCGTATTGCCACGCAGAATAAAGTGAATGTGTCATTTATAGCGCACGGTGCACGCTGTAAAAAAAATAGATTAAAAAACCAATAGTAGAATTGCTGTTTTTTAGTCACCACGCCACCTAAAAATAGAATAAAAACTGATCAAAAAGCCGCATGCACCCCAAGAAAACTGCAATGTATTCCTCAAGGGGTCTAGTTTTCAAAATGGGGTCACTTTTGGGGGATTTCCACTCTTTTGGCACCACAAGACCTCTTCAAACCGGACATGGTGCCTAATAAAAAGGATGCCTCAAAATCCACTAGGCGCTCCTTTGCTTCGGAGGCCGGTGCTTCAGTCCATTATCGCACTAGGGCCACATGTGGGATATTTCTCTAAACTGCAGAATCTGGGCAATACGTATTAAGTTGCGTTTCTCTGGTAAAACCTTTTGTGTTATAAAAAAAATGGTATAAAGAGGATTTTCTGACAAAAATTTTTTTTTAATTTCACCTCTACTTTGCTCTAAATTCCTGTGAAACACCTAAAGGGTTCATAAGAGGTGATTATCAAGAACCTAATCTTTAGGGACCAGGAACGGTGGGGCACCCAGTACTTCTGGAAGCGAGGCCACACGCATCGTACCAGGGCAACACTTTCCAGGAGAAGTTCCCCAAACTGCCAAGAAGGGAAAAAGTCAAAAGAGGTGCAAAGTCTGCTATAAGAGGGGTATAAGGGAGGACACAATATATCAATGTAACGCGTGTCCCGAAAAACCAGAGCTCTGTATGAAAGAGTGTTTTAAAATTTATCATACATCCCTTGTTTTATAATTTACCCCAATTCTACTTACCCTGATGTACTCCGCACAGCTTATCCCCCCTTATCTTTCCCTTCTGAGCCCTGCTGTGTGCCCAAGCAGCTGATAACAGCCACATTGAGGGTATTGCCATACCCGGGAGAACCCACATTACAGTTTATGTGGTGTATCTCTCCGGTCAAAATGCTCACTACACCTCTAGATGAATGCCTCAAGGGTGTCATTTTTAAAACGGGGTCACTTCTTGGGGGTTTCAACTGTACTGGTACCTCAGGTGCTTCTGCACACATGACTTTGCACGAGAAAATCCCCAGTAGGCCAAATGGTGGTCCTTTCGTTCTGAGCCCTCCCATGGGCCCAAACGGCAGTTTATCACCACAAATGGGGTATTGCTGCACTCAGGACAAATTGCGCAACAGAATGGGGTATTTTATTTCTTGTGAAAATGAGAAATTTTCAGCCAAAACTACATATTATTGGAAAAAATAGATTTTGTTTTAATTCCAAGCCCAATTCAAATAAGTTCTGTGAAAAAACTATGGGGTCAAAATGGTCACAACACCCATAAATGAATTCCTTGAGGGGTGTAGTTTCCAAAATGGGGTCACTTCTGGCGGGTTTCGATTGCTTTGATACCTCTGGGGCTCTGCAAATGCGACATGGCACCCGAAAACCAAACCAGCAAAATCTGTACTCCAACAAACACATAGTGCTCCTTTCCTTCTGAGCCCTCCCATGGGCCCAAACAGCAGTTTATAATCACAAATGGGGTATTGCCGCACTCAGGACAAATTGGGCAACAAAATGTAGTATTTTATTTCTTGTGAAAATAAGAATTTTTGAGCTAAAACGACATATTATTGGAAAAAATATTATTTTTTTTAATTCCCAGCCCAATTCAAATAAGTTCTGTGAAGAATCTATGGGGCCTAAATGGTCACAACACCCATAAGTGAATTTCTTGAGGGGTGTAGTCTCCAAAATGGGGTCAGTTCTGGTGGGTTTCCATTGCTTTGATACCTCTGGGGCTCTGCAAATGCGAGATGGCACCCGAAAACCAAACCTACAAAATCTGCACTCCAATGAACACACAGCGCTACTTCACTTTTGAGGCCTCCCATGGGCCCAAACTGCAGTTTATTGCCACAAATGGGGTATTGCTGCACTCAGGATTAATTGGGCAACAAAATGGAGTATTTTGCTCCCTGTGAAAATAAGAAATTTTGATAAAAAATGACATCTTATTGGAAAAAATGTAATTTTTTTCATTTCACAGCCCAATTCAAATAGGTGCTGTGAAAAAACTGTGCGGTCAAAATTGTAACAACAACCATATTTGAATTCCTTGAGGGGTGTAGTTTCCAAAATGGGGTCACTTCTGTGGGTTTCCATTGCTTTGATACCTCTGGGGCTCTGCAAATGCAACATGGCACCCGAAAACCAATCCAGCAAAATCTGGACTCCAACAAACACATAGCGCTCCTTTCATTCTGAGCCCTCCCATGGGCCCAAACGGCAGTTTATCACCACAAATGGGGTATTGCCGCACTAAGGACAAATTGGGCAACAAAATGGGGTATTTTGTTCCCTGTGAAAATAA
This sequence comes from Rhinoderma darwinii, assembly GCF_050947455.1. NCBI lineage: Eukaryota > Metazoa > Chordata > Amphibia > Anura > Rhinodermatidae > Rhinoderma > Rhinoderma darwinii. The sequence goes on along the minus strand of NC_134689.1, from coordinate 266,831,492 downwards.
TAAATTTTGATCACAAATGACATCTTATTGGAAAAAATGACATTTTTTAAATTTCACAGCCCAATTCAAATAGGTGCTGTGAAAAAACTGTGCGGTCAAAATGGTAACAACAACCATAAATGAATTCCTTGAGGGGTGTAGTTTCCAAAATGGGGTCACTATTCGGGGATTCCTACTGTTTTGGCACCTCAACACCTCTTCAAACCTGGCATGCTGCCTAAAATATATTCTAATAAAAAAGAGGACTCAAAATGCACTAGGTCCTTCTTTGCTTCTAGGGCTTGTGTTTTAGTCCATGAGCGCAGTAGGGCCACATGTGGGACATTTCTAAAAACTGCAGAATCTGGACAATACATATTTAGTAGTGTTTCTCTGGTAAAACCTTCTGTGTTACAGAAAAAAACCTGCTGTTTTGAATACTTTGAGGGGTCTAGTTTTTAAAATGGGGTGTTAAAATGGGGTTTCTAATACATAGGCCCCTCAAAGCCTCTTCAGAACTGAAGAAGTACCTTAAAAAAAAGGATTTTGAAATTTTCTTAAAAATATGAGAAATTGCTGTTTATGTTCTAAGCCTTGTAACGTCCAAGAAAAATAAAAGAATGTTCAAAAAACGATGCCAATCTAAAGTAGACATATGGGAAATGTGAACTAGTAACTATTTTGGGTGGTATAACCGTCTGTTTTACAAGCAGATGCATTTAAATTCAGAAAAATGCTATTTTTTCCAAATTTTCTCTAAATTTTGCAATTTTTCACCAATAAACACTGAATATATCGACCAAATTTTACCACGAACATGAAGCCCAATGTGTCACGAGAAAACAATCTCAGAATCGCTTGGATAGGTTTAAGCATTCCGACGTTATTACCACATAAAGTGAAATATGTCAGATTTGAAAAATGGGCTCTGAGCCTTAAGGCCAAAACTAGGCTGCGTCCTTAAGGGGTTAAAGCTCTGTTCACTCTGTATTTACAGTGCATGTTTTGCATATACTTCAGAAAATTCTCCGCAAGTATGCACCATACTTGTCCATAGACATTTATGGACCCTATGTATGGCAAAAAATACATAAAATCAAGCCCACATACGGCCACATTGACGGAAAAATAAAAACGTTACGGCTCTTGGAATGCGGCGATGCAAAAACAAGTAATTTTTTTCTAAAAGGCTTTTTATTGTGCAAACGTAGAAAAAACATAAAACCCTTACATATTTGGTATCCCCGTAATCGTGCCGACCCATAGAATAAAGTTAACATGTTATTTACACTGCATAGTAAACGGCGTAAATTTATAACGTGAAAATTAATGCTGGAATAGCTGCTTATTTTCAATACTCTCCTAAAATAAAGTTAATAAAAGTTAATCAATATATTATAAGCATCTAAAAATGGTGCAAATCCAAAATACAACTCGTCCCGCAAAAAACAAGCCCATGTACGGCTATGTCGACGGAATAAAAAAAAAATTATGACTCTTGGAATGCGACCGTGAAAAAACAAAAAATAATCCTTGGTCATTAACGTGCAAAATGGCCCGGTCATTAAGGGGTTAAAGTATCCTGCTAAAAGAAACAAACGATATACCGCATGTTTTTGTTTTTTTGTTGTTGTTTTTTTTTACAATAGGAGTCAATGGCAGATGTATAGTATGCATCTCCATGGCATACAGTTTCAGTCCAGGTCATACATCAGGGAATTTTCCTGGCGTATACGTTACTCAATCGGGGACTTCCGTCCCTAGTTACAGAGCATAGGAGGCGGACTGCCTGCCCATAGAAGTCTATGGAGAGAGGAGAGAAGGAGAAAAGAAAGACAGACACGCTTCACACAGAAATCTATGGAGAAGGGAAGGGGGAGCAGGAGGATGGAGCAGTAGCAGAGAAAGAGAGGATACACAGACACGCTGCCTATAGAAGTTTATGGAGTGGGGAGTAGGTCCAGAGTGAAAGTGAGAGACACACACATGGTGGAATCGTCTTTTATTGTCCAAAAAATGAAATGCTAATGTATATGAACCCCAAAACCTACAACTTATTCCACAAAAATGGAAAACTTCTTGCTATCAGAATGTGTGGAATTAAAAGCAATAGAAAACAAAAAGCTTTTACGTCCTGAAAGTCAAAATTTGCTGTAACTGGGTGGTCAGGGGAATTTCGCCAAGAGCTATTTTATGTTATGTGTATGGCCAGCATAAGAGTTTGCAAGCTAGAAAATGCTATTTTTCTCTTTTGGGAATTTTGTATTTCATTGTAAAGGGGTTTTCCGAGAGCCCCAGAAAATGGAATGGAGGAAATGGCATAAAACAACAAAAGAACCTATATTTACCTAATAAGCCGCCTGCCACTCCAACACGGCCAATCCACTGCCACTGCTCCGGTGCTCCTCGTCGTTATTTCTTTATCTTGCTCCAGCAATGGCGTGCCCGTATACACCCAAGTGACCACTGCAGCCAATCACTGGCCTCAGTCTCAGAGGTCAATCAAAAATAAATATAGATTTTATTAAAACACAAATGCATACCAGGATGCAACCTACAGCGATGCATTTATTTAAACAGGGAAACTTAAATAAGATATTTTCAACTTGATACTAAATCACAGTGCAGTAAGGTTAGTTTATGGCCTTTAGTTTATAAAAGAATATACATAGAGTATGCAACTTTGTACTAGATACACAATCTAATTATTACAGAATTAAAGTGATAGTATCCCTTTAAATTTGAGTTACACTTTTAAAGTATTTCTGGGTTTTAAAGAGGCTCTGTCACCACATTATAAGTGTCATATCCCCTACATAATGTGATCGGCGCTGTAATGTAGATTACAGCAGTGGTTTTTATTTAGAAAGACTATCTATTTTCACCAAGTTATGACCTATTTTAGCTTTATGCTAATGACTTTCTTAATAGACAACTGGGTGTGTTTTTATTTTTGACCAAGTGTGCGTTGTGGAGAGAAGTGTATGACGCTGACCAATCAGCGTCATACACTTCTCTCCGTTCATTTACTTTGCACATAGTGATCCTGCGTTGTTCACTATGTGCTGTCACATACACACACATTAACGTTACTGAAGTGTCCTGAGAGTAAATAGACATCGCGTCCAACCAGGATGCGATGTCTATTCACAATCCCGACACTTTGGTAACGTTTGTGTGGGACTTACAGCACATCACATCGAGATCACGTTGTGCTGTCATTTACACCGTGATCTCGCGAGATTTCGCTTTCTGTGCTGTAAGTCCCACCAAACGTTACCGAAGTGTCGGGATTGTGAATAGACATCACGTCCTGGCTGGAGGTGAATCCTATTTACTGTCAGGACACTTCAGTAACGTTAATTTGTGTGTATGTGACTGCACATAGTGAGCAACGCAGGATCACTATGTGCAGAGTAAATGAATGGAGAGAAGGTGTATGACGCTGATTGGTCACTGATTGGTCAGCGTCGTACACTTCTCTCCACAACGCCCACTTGGTCAAAAATAAAAACACGCCCAGTTGGGCATTAAGAAAGTCATTAGCATAAAGCTAATATCGCTCATAACTTGGTGAAAATAGATCATTTTTCTAAATAAAAAACACTGCTGTAATCTACATTACAGCGCTGATCACATTATGTAGGAGATAGGCCACTTATAATGTGGTGACAGAGCCTCTAAGTTCTCCAGATTCTGTTTAATATTATTTCACAGATCAAATGTAAATGTTTTCTCAGTGTGTCACACAATCCAAGAATAGAGTAAAGTGTTATTAAATGCTTGTTTTGTAAATGTAGTGTTAATGGACATACAGCACAGGTTATGAATGTAAGTGCTGTAAAATATAGATAATGTAAGGTGTAATAGGGGGAAAATTGTCATAAAAACAGATGTCACACCATTATGGAGATGGTGTTTGTATCTACAATCATACTTTATGGTGAGCTTTTGATGGCACTGTTTTGGGTTCGTATGGCTGGAAGTCCTCATTATAAAATGACTACACTATAAGGGCTATAGGACACTGAATATTATTATTCTTTAAATATAGTCGTGCGATATGAGGTGAAGATGTGTAGGATATGAAGTAGTAATTAACTGATTTGTGCATTTTTACCTTTTAACCATTATTTTAGGCACTATTATTTGTTGTGTATAGATTAATATAAACTTTTTCGTTTTGGGGTTAGTCCCTTCAATAGTTGCAATTACTTAAGGTAAATATTATGTAAATTATACACTGCACTTATTAACCCCTTGGTGCCGCAGCCAATGTAGGCCTTTCTGACACCGCCCCATTTTTAAAATCAGACATGTCACTTTGTGAGAATAACTTTTGTAATGGTTTTACTCATCTAAGTGATCCTCAGATTGTTTTATGTGACACATTGTACTGTATGTTAGTGGTAAATGTGATTACATTCAAAACAATCTGTGTGCATTTGTGAAAAACACCAACATTTAGTACAATTTTTTAAATATTTGCAGTTTTCAAAATTGTAATTTCTCTGCCTTGACCCTTAAAGACCAGGCGTATTTTGTCCCTAATGACCAAGCATTCATTTTTAGTTTTTCCTCCCTGCCTTCCAAAAGTTATAACTTTTTCTTTTTTTTTCCGTCTACATAGCCGTATGAGGGCTTGTTTTTTTCGGAGATTAGTTGTAGTTTTCAATTGCACCATTTTTGGATTCATATATTACATTCATTAAATTTACGCCGTTCACTATGCAGTGTAAATAACATGTTACTTTTATTCTATGGGTCGGTATGATTACAACGATACCACCAAATATGTATAGGTTTTTATGTTTTACTATGTTTGCCCAATAAAAGCACTTTTAAACAAATATAAATAGTTTTCGCCGCATTCCAACAGACAAACCGTTTTGTATTTTTCCGTTGATGCAGCCGCTGTTGTTTTCATTAGTACTATTTTGGAGTACATGGGACTTATTGAATAACTTTAACTTTTTGGGGATTGAAAAAAAAAAGCTATTTCCCCTCTGTTTTTTGTGCGTTTTTTTGTACGGCATTCATACGGCGGTATAATTAACTTTATTGTTCAGGTCGTTACGATGACAGCAATGATAGCCCCCTGGCTGACATGGCAACTTGAGATAACCCTGGTCCTAGATTTTCACACTAACTTCCAGGAAGGAAGGCATTCTGAGAGTTTTAAACTGGGGTATTTTACTTCGTAAACCCTAAACCTGTGGGTGTAACCATCTTGCCCTCTTAATGGGCAGATATTGGTGGAATTTAAAGCGGCAAAATTAGCAGCAGGGAAGGGGATGGAATTACATAGTAAACTAACAGATACTTACCCCCTGAAGTGCCTCCACTCCAATACTGAGGTCTTGTTCGCCGCCCCTCAGGTGCCAAAAGATCCTGCAGTGGTCACTTGCTATTTATAGGTAACGTGCTGCTGCAGCCAATCGCAAATGGGACCACAACGCTGTGGGGGACACTTCACATGCCAATTTACAAAAAATCCTGGGGTGGACACTCTGTATTATCATAATTTACAGCATGGCCATCTCCGGGACATGGCCATTCAGTAAATCAGAGAGTTGTACAAAATAGCTACGCAGTATTGGCTAATCTTTGTCTTCTTCACTAGCATCACATGCAGCACAAGGCCCTAAAATGTCAATATCTCTGCTGCCTTCAAGGGGGTCCACCTGTGGGCTCTAGCAAATGCTGTGGAGTTTTAGGAGAAAAACTGCTAGGCATACAAATTAGTCTTGGCCACCATTGTGCATTACTGTGTTTCGAGAGCCATAACGTTTCCATTTTTCCATCCAGGACAAGTGGTATTTTTTAATGGCATCATTTTGGAAAAATGTAGTTGTTTGTGGTGTGTAACGGAGAAAAAAAAAAAACAGCTATTCCGTCATTATTTTTGTGTTCTAGTTTTTAGGGCGTTCACCGTGCGGTAAAAATGACATGTTAACTTTATTCTGAGGTTAGTTACGGCAATACCAAATTTTTATAGTTCTTTTTAGTTTTACTACTTTTGCACAGAAATAACAAAAAAAAATATCAAACTTTTTTTTTTTTTCGCCATATTCTGAGAGCCATAACTTTTTTATTTTTCCATCAAAGGAGATGTCCAGGGCTTGTTTTTTGCCGGATGAGTTGATGTTTTCATTGGTACAATTTTGGGGTAGATCTGGCATTTTGCAGTGTATTATGCCTGTCAGCATAACACTGACATACACACTATTAGGCCCTGCCCTTGGTGTGCTAAGATAGCAGAACTGGGAGCCATTGTTAGGCCCGTAACTGCCATATCAACGCATCGACACCCAGCACAGGTATGTCACGGGTGGGGGCGATGTGCTGACATAAGGAGCCCTCTGCCTTCTCTAAACCACTTAGAAACCACGGTCAGCATTGCCAACGGCATCTAAGGGGCTAAAAAAAGGCGGGATCAGAGTTATCTACGAACCCAGGCCACTAGAGCTAGGTGTCGGCTGTATAATACAGCCAGCACCCACGTATGACAGCGACATCTCACCGCTGTAAATGTACAGCAAATTGTGCAAACCCCCAGCAGCTGCCACATACATGTACATCATATGTGACCAAGTGGTTAAGAACTGGTGATGATGTGTGTTATGACCAGGTTGTAGACCCAATGTGCTACTCCAAAGGGTTTGATTTAGGATTACCTCTAAGAGTGTTATCTAAGTAGCCTCTCCGGTCTACACCCTTCTGGACTTCACTGCAGGGAGACTACCAGGTCGCTTCCTCTTGAGGTGGTCCCAGTGTGAGTAGCAGCTGGTCCAGTGTAACAGGATACAACGGTGTCGTACACGGAGGGTACAGGCACTGGCAGACGATACCTTGGCAGATGAATGAGGACCAGTAGTCACAGTTTGTAACAGGTAGAAAGTCCTAGGCTCCTCTCGGGTAGCTGGACATAGATTGGCAGTAGACAATAGGCTGCAGACTGATGGTAGGTAACAGGACACAAACTAGTATCAGGATGCTGACTGGCAGCGCGTAGCTTGACACAGGCTGGTAGCGGATAGCTGGACACAGTCTGGAAGCGGATAGCTGGACACAGGCTAGTAGCGGATAGCTGGACACAGGCTGGTAGCGGATAGCTGGACACAGGCTGGAAGCGGATAGCTGGACACAGGCTGGTAGCGGATAGCTGGACACAGGCTGGTAGCGGATAGCTGGACACAGGCTGGTAGCGGATAGCTGGACACAGGCTGGTAGCGGATAGCTGGACACAGGCTGGTAGCGGATAGCTGGACACAGGCTGGTAGCGGATAGCTGGACGCAGGCTGGTAGCGGATAGCTGGACACAGGCTGGAAGCGGATAGCTGGACACAGGCTGGTAGCGGATAGCTGGACACAGGCTGGTAGCGGATAGCTGGACACAGGCTGGTAGCGGATAGCTGGACACAGGCTGGTAGCGGATAGCTGGACACAGGCTGGTAGCGGATAGCTGGACACAGGCAGTAGCGAATAGCTGGACACAGGCTGGTAGCGGATAGCTGGACACAGGCTGGAAGCGGATAGCTGGACACAGGCTGGAAGCGGATAGCTGGACACAGGCTGGTAGCGGATAGCTGGACACAGGCTGGTAGCGGATAGCTGGACACAGTCTGGTAGCGGATAGCTGGACACAGGCTGGTAGCGGATAGCTGGACACAGTCTGGTAGCGGATAGCTGGACACAGGCTGGTAGCGGATAGCTGGACACAGGCTGGAAGCGGATAGCTGGACACAGGCTGGTAGCGGATAGCTGGACACAGGCTAGTAGCGGATAGCTGGACACAGGCTGGAAGCGGATAGCTGGACACAGGCTGGTAGCGGATAGCTGGACACAGGCAGTAGCGAATAGCTGGACACAGGCTGGTAGCGGATAGCTGGACACAGGCTGGTAGCGGATAGCTGGACACAGGCTGGTAGCGGATAGCTGGACACAGGCTGGTAGCGGATAGCTGGACACAGGCTGGTAGCGGATAGCTGGACACAGGCTGGTAGCAGATAGCAGGTGCGGACTGAAATTAGGATGCAAACAGGAGCCTTTTCAGGACACATACAGCAAAGTTGCTCAGGCACCAGGTGATCTGAGGAGGTGCCTTAAATAGTTCAGGAGCAACAAGAATTGATGAAGGGGGATTTTGCAATGCACACAAAGTTTCTGTAATAGGCAGCCAAAGCACGTGCCCACACAGTAGGAGGAACACTGTTGTGAGCAGGAGGGGAGGCATGCAGAAGAAGAAGCAGGTAGGAGACCCGGAGGGGGGGGGGGGGGGCGCCAGCAGGCGCGGCACCTGCCGCCGGCATTATAATGTGACTGTGGATATAAATAGGATGAATTCTGAAGCATATTGAGCTCTACTTTCTGCTCAGATTGAAGCACCATACTAAAAGTGCGGATGAATAATGACCCAAAACAATACTACAAAAGCAATCCAAGTGCTTCTTAAGGCAAAGAAATGGAACATTCTTCATTGATCGAGTCAATCACCTGACATCAACCCGACTATGCATGCTTTTCACTTACTGCAGACAAAACTGAAGGCAGAAAGACCCACAAACAAGCAGCAACTGAAGGTGGCTGCAGTAAAGGCCTGGCAAACATCTCAAGGGAGGAATCTCCGCATTTAGTGATGTCCATGGGTTCCAGACTTCATGGAGACTTTGAGGTTTTTTCACTTTAAAAGTTTTTACCAAACTCCCAAAACCTTAACAAGGTGTTAGAAGCATGCTTACTGTATGTCCTTGTTTTCCACTACCTGGTGCTTCCTTTTCCTACCCCCGGGGCTTCAATATCTTTTTTTTTTTCATGGATATCCTGAAACTTAAGGGTCCCAGCGGTGAAGCAATAAGGGAGTATTTACATGTTTAACAAGCTTTGCAAGTATAAAACCAGAGCTATTAAAAAAAGAGATGAGTGCGTGAATAAAATGAATGAATGCGCAAATTATGTATAGCTAAGACTCCTATAGTGACATTGAAAGATGAAAATGGACCCTATTACATTACTACCCTCTTAATATAAAATCATTATTCAGCCCTGTAATAAACATAAAAGCTAGATAATGAAATATATAGAAAAGACGAAGGAACACATCAATGGATTCCTGCCAAGAATCTTATTTTAAATGTGTAGCATGGTGGACATGTGAATTTCTCGCCACCTAGTGGAGGAAAATGAGAATAGTCAGTAGCACAGTATGACGAAAAAAGAATCACATTTCCAGACCACTTGTTACATGCTCAAGATGATAAAGATGGCAAACGGGAGTCAAAATAGGAAAGGAAAATGTATATTGATCTGAAGCACAAAGTAGAATACATATCCATATAGAAATCAAATTAAAGCTGACCTTCACTGTACTATGGCCGCATTATTAATAACTTTTTCGTAAGTATGACGTTCTAATTATCATTGAAAAACGGACAACACACAAATGTCGTGTGCTGTCCGTCTTTTTTTTTTTTTGCACACTCATAGGCTTTCATGGGTGAGTGGTCCGCAAAAATGGACCAGAATAGGACATACATTGAGTCTCTTGCAACGAACGCCCCCTGCAAAAAAACAGATGTGTGAATAGCCCCATTGAATTGCATGGGTCAGTGTGCTGTCCGTTGTCAAAATAGAAAGCACACTGACGAGAAACAAGCTCGTGTGAATAAGGCCTTACCTTTACTCTTCACACCTTCTCTTTTTTGAAAATGTATTATTATATTTTAATTAGTAAAAGTGGAGTTCTTCCTTTCATTAACATTTGGCGCTATTTGGCAAACATTAAATATAATATTTCTATATTGAAAATCTGTTAGAAAAATAGATTTCCTGTCTTTTTATTTCTTGTTGTTACCTGGAAACTATCAGCAAGCAGCACAGCTGTTAAGCTTCCTGTGGCTTTATTTGTATTTTGATGGTTTGTGTTTGTATTTATTAAAAAAAAGGTCTGAATTTCTTATTAACACCTTAGAGACCAGGACACTGGTAGAGATCTGCAAGAATGTTTATGTTCATAGCTAATTAAATCCTAAGATTGTAGTATTTAAACTGTAACGAAATATAACCCCAAATCTGTTATGATTGATGAAAACATCGGTCTGAACTTATCATTTTGAGAACGCATAGCAATAATTGTTATATTTTTTGTCCTTTCCAGTTGTGTCAATAACCATTATTATTACATATATGGGCACCTTTTATTGGTGTAATTGTGAACTCTTCCTAATCCTCCCTACAGCCCTGATCATTGAAACCCAAAAATTGCATGATTGACTTAAAAAAAATATACCTGCTTCAGGTATACTGAGTGACCATCTTTTAACACCATGTCTTTTCTAGTTCCAACATTCTGTAGTGATTCATTTATTTATACATCTTTATAGTAGCCAAAGCTTTTCTGATACTGAGCTCCAAATACTCTGCTTCCCTTCAGACAAGCATAGAATTAAATAAAAAATATCTTGCTACTGGCAGCTGCCACTAGGGGCATCTAAGGAGCTTACCATGTACTGTTTAATTTAAAGGGGATTTCCCATGAGGGACATTTATGACATATCCACAGGATATGAATTTCAAAAGAAGTAGTAGGACAACAGCACACGTCTTCAAATCTTCAAAGTGGTTTTATTGTCAAGACATCCACAATCGACAGGCAACGTTTCGACCCATAGTGAGTGAGGGGTCTTTGTCAAGCCTGATACAGGATATGTCATAAATGTCAGATAGATGCGGGTCCCAACTCTGAACCTATCTCCAGAACGGTGCCCACTAAACCCCGTTCTAGCTTTTTGTGCTAACGCTGTCTTCCGGCCGCTTACTGATTACATGGTCAGGCGGGACATGGTCGGCAGTTACGGAAACAGTGTAGCTCAGCGAGTTACGCTGTTTCCGTAACTCCTGATTATGTAAACAGTAAGTGGGCGGGAGTCAGAGTGAGCACAAAAAGCTGGAACGGGGTTTAGGGGGCCCCTTTCCAGAGGTGGGACCCGCATGACATATCCTGTGGACATTGGTGCAACTTTCTAATTACTTTTTATTAAAAATGATATTTACTTTTTCAGATACAGCTGCTTTGTAACCTGTATACAGAGCAGCTGTAACTTGTGTCGAGACCTGAATTCGCCAGGTCAGCGGCATTGATGTGTTCAGTGTCAGCGGGTCCTGTGTGTTATGACTTAGATGTGATTGATAACAGCTCGATCCTGCGTGTCGGAGACTAAAGAGGATTAGAAAGTTGCACCAAATACACTGATACACATTTTTATAAAAAATAAAAAAAAACTTTTTCAAAGGCGTACATAGCCTTTAAAATAACTACTTCTGATCTGGCATCAACCGGTGTGCGTTCAGACACATAAAGGTACTTTTCTGGGGGAGGGTTTTCAGAAGTTTATAAAACTCCTTTAATGAAGAGTTTGGTTGAAAAGTTTGTCTAGTTAATATTGACTCTTCCTCAGTATCCTAAAGCGACCATAAGGTTTCATTGTGATCATTGTAACTTTACTACAAAAGTACAAATAGCAATTACATTCCGGCTGTCTTATTATTTTTTATATGTTATATTCTGCATGTTTTTGTGTCTAATTTTAAAGACTGATGCTACAGACTTTTATACAGACTGATTGATTACTTTAGACGAGCAAGCTATAGAAAATACCTTTTTATCCTTGCCATTTACCAAAAAGCTCATGTTTATGGTGACTGATTGATAGACTGTCCCCTGAAATGTGCTATAGGGGGAAACATCGGATAGGTTGGGTTTTACACCAGTCTTATTGTTTCCCCAAGATAAGTGTCATTTGCCTTCTTCACCATAGAAATAACATACCCATTTGGCTGACCCAAAAGGACTTGTTTATGGTCAATGGAAATACAGATGTAGTCGTCTTTATCTTGACTTTTAACGCATTAAATACACAGTGGCTAGATCCTTTATCTTGACTTTTTCAATGACTTATCAATGACTTTTGTTTTGTGATATCATGCTGCAGCGAGTTGTCAGAGTCAAGATAAAGATGGCTACAACCATAGCAGTTATCCCATGTCTATGGTCAGCTTTAAAGAAGCACTCCGTCAAAAATCCCCTTCCCCCATTTGAAAATGTGAGTAAGTGAAAGGTAGTGAGGTGTATTGCCCTACCAGGCACTTTATTTTACTTGTGAGCTGCTCTGTTCCGGGCCACGCGTTGAGTCATGCGATCCCCACTCTGACTCCCTGAATCTTACAGCATCTGCTGTAGGGACTAGAAGTCATCCTCTCAATGCAAGTCTATGAGAGCCTTGATGTGAGTCTCATAGATTTGTATCGAGAGACTGTAACAGACGCTGTAGGTTTTGGGTCATCAGAGTGGGGTTTACGTGACCATACTGCGGCCCGTAACGGTGTGGCTAACTTATATAAAGTGCCCGGTAAGAAGGGCTGAGCAATTAATCAAAGAAAAAAAAATGAAACCAAAATTCAGCTCAGATAACTGACGTCATCTTGCGATTTTCGTTATTTTTTTTCTCTGTTTTTTTTTCTCCTGGTTTCATCTGTATCTGCATCCTCGGGACAGTTGAAACCTGTGGTAGGGCAGGGAGCCATCAGTTTCATGCTATTCACTATGTAACGCCGGCCACTCACGAGTCGGCACAGACAGGTGCGATGATGTCACTGCCTCACACCTGTCTGTGCCAAGCCGTGAGCGGCTTTGCACACACTTCTGCCATATACCAGCGTTTCAGTCATCCAATTGGTCCACGACGTCCTCAATCCCTGCCTCATTTACTTTTGTTTTCCGCCTCAATGCCTGCCATATTTACTCTTGTTTAGCCTCAAAGCCTGCGTTCAATGGCGAGCGGACAGTGCCCGCCACAATTGTATATACACAGATGATGGGGGTTATATACAGTGGTGGTTGGGTAGTATACAGGGTTGATGAGAATTATATACAGGGATGAATACTGTCTGATATATACGGGGATGATGGGGGTTACATACAGGGATGATGGGGGTTATATACAGGAATGATGGGGGTTATATACAGGGATGATGAGGGTAATATAATGGGATGATGTGGGTTATATACAGGGACCCCCATCATCCCTGTATATACCAGCGTGCCATCATCCCTGCTTATAACACCCATAATCCCTGTATATAATCCCCATCAACCCTGTATATAACCCCCATCATCCGTGTATATACCATTGGGTTGGGCACTGTCTGCTCTTTGTGGCTCGTGGGCATTAAGGCTAAAGAAGATGTTAATGGGGCGGGCATTGATGCAAAAAAAAAAGTTAATGGTGTGGGCATTAAGGACACCCTGGACCAGTAGGATGCCTGAAACGCCGGTATGTGGCAGAAGTCCAGCGAAATATGAACGCCGAGCCACATAGACCGGGGGAGCAGAGGGATCTACTGCTCGTTATTGAAACGGGATTAGGCGAGTATGTATTTTATTATTTTTATTAGGCACTATTGGCGCTGTATGGGGGTATTATACTGCATGGGGCAGCTGTGGGGCGTTATACTGCATGGAGGGAATCTTTAGGGACATTATACTGTGTGGGGAAGCTATAGGGGCATTATACTGAGTGGGGGGGTATATTATATACAGTAGTATACAACAGGCTCAGAGGATCTATATTAATTCAATGGTGTGGCATGCAAATAGGGGTGTGGTATGAAAAAGGGGTGTGGCCTAAAATAGTTCTTTAATGATCGAGATTACATGTTCAATTAATCGTGATTTTGATTAAGGTCATAAAAGCTCATCCCTACCATTAAGCCAATACACCTCACTACCTTTTACATAATCGTATTTTTAAACAAGGATGGGGGGACTTCGCTGGAGTGCTTCTTTAACTAGGCAGTTAGTGTGTTAGAGAACCCAAAAAATATGATCCTCGTTGGATGCTCAGTGTTAATGCAACAGTAAAAAGACATTGAATCATGTATAATTCATCTGAGAAAGGTTGAACTTGTTGAACATTTCTTTTTGTTCAACCTATGTAACAACCATAGAACAATATAATGAAATGGGCATATATTCCAGCCTGTATGAGATTTTCCATGATGAATGTCCCAGCAGGCTGCCTTCCTGAAACAACAGTTGGTTCCCTTATAAATCGCCCATGTTACTTGCTCCCATAGAAAATGATGGGAAATAACTAAATGGATTGGTCATCTAAATGCAGATTAACCCCCCTTGACTTGCTAGATACTGCTATGAAACGCAAACATCATACTTTTTTATGCCAACACTTTTTATATTCGGGGTTTAACCAATAAAAAAATAACAAAAAGTGAACAACTGTCTATTATCATAACCGAATGGTTAAATTATTGGGTACAAGGACTGCCATATAAATGACACTTGTTTCAAAATGAATTGTATTTGGTGCCCTTTCCTGCACTAATAGTGTGATCAGCTCCCAAATAATGCACAATTCCTTCATAATTTCCATGGAAAGGCTATTGATGATTATAATCCACTATTAGAAGATGCTGTCAAGGTCTGCAGCAGATTTGGAGTCCAGTGGCTGAAACAATCTGGCAGGGGGTTAAAATAGCAAGAGTAGTCCAGTAACAGTCCAGGTAACAGATAAGTGTCAGCAGGTTATAGCATGAGACGGAGATGTGGTCAGGAAACTCCATGTTCAGTACACCGATAAGCAGCAATAGGTTGTAGCATAAGAGAGAGGGGAACTAGACTACAGGTAGAAAGCGAAATTGTCTAATCCATAGAGTCAAAAGTCAAGTGAATCTAGACAACAGATTCAGCAGTGGAGCTGTCCAGCAGCACCAGCAAGTTCAGTGAGAAAAACTGGTGCCTGGTACAGATGCACAAGAGGATACAGAAAAAAAACAAGGCTTCCTACTCCGAAAGATTTGACCTAGGATGGACTATAGTAGGTGATGTTTGTATTGGCAAACTACATAGACTATGCAATGTCAATGGTCAAAAAATTTAAGCAGAAAGAAAACAAACAATACACAGTCCAATTTGATAAACTATATGGCCAAAAGTATGTGGACACACCTAATTGAGTGCAGGTGTTTCAGCCACACCCATTGCAAACAGGTGCTCAAAATGAAGCACACAGCCATGCAATCTCCAAAGGCAAACTTTGCTAGTAGTATTGGCTCCGTTATATTAAACATGGCACTGTCATATGATGCCACCTTCAGCACAAGTCAGTTCGTGAAATTTCTGATCTTCTAGATCTGCCCCGATCATTTGTAGGTGCTATTATTGTGAAGTGGAAGCATCTAGGAGTAAAAACAGCACAGCCACGAAGCAGCAGAAAGTGCAAACGCACAGAGTGGAGTCGCTGCATGCTGAATTGCGTGGCCTGTAAAAATTTCCTATACTCATATACTTGCATATTTCATTACTGGAAGTGACATCAGCACAAGAACTGTATGATGGGAGCTTTATGAAATGAGTTTCCATGGACGAGCAGCTGCACACAAGCCGAAGATCACCATGTGCAATGCCAAGCGTGGGCATGGTGTAAAGCACACCACTGGAATCTGGAGCAATGGGCACATGTTCTCTGGAGCGATGAATCAAGTTTCACTATCTGGCAATCTGAACTAGTCTGGGTTTGGTGGACACAAGGAGAACATCACCTACTGGAATGCATTTTGCCTTCTATGAAATATGGTGGAGAAGGGATAATGGTCGGGGCTGGGTTTGGGCTAGGCCCCTTATTTCCAGTGAAGTGTAATATTAATGCTACAAAATATTAAGCAAGACATTTTGACCATATCTATATTTAATTCCGGAAATAATTGTCACCTACCTTTTATTTTGTATCTCAAATTATTGTACCCCTAATTCCTTGATTTTTCTTTTTTCTTGATGTTCTTCTTGTTATTATTTTTTATTTGGGAGAAACTGAAATGGCATGCACAATTTTATTACAGCATATTTCAAATATGACTATATTGTATTTTCTATTGAGGCAAATTTCATTGTATTATTTTCATAATGTGCGACTATTTTGTTTTAATAAAAAAATGTCATGATTAAAAAAGAAAGAAAGACATTTTAGACCATTGTTTTCTTCCAACTTTGTGGCAACAGTATGAGGAAGGTCTTTTCTTGTTCCATCATGACACTGATCCTGTGCACAATGCGAGGCCCACAAAGACATGATTTGATGAGTTTGGTGTAGAGAAGTTTAAGTGGCCTGCACAGAGCCCTCATCTCAACCCCATCCAACACCTTTGGAATGAATCGGAACACCACGTTTGTGAACCAGACCCTCTTATGCAACATCAGTGTCTGACCTCACAAATTCTGTTTTGGCTGAATTGGCAAAAATTTCCACAGACACACTCCAAAGTCATGTGAAAAGCTTTCACAGAGGAGTGGAGGCTGTTATAGCCGCAAAAGGGGTATCAACGCCTCATTAACACCCATGGTTTTAAATATGAGATGTCCAACAAGCTCATATAGGTGTGATGGTCGTCTCCAGAAACCTTTGGCTATATAGTGTATAGTTACATTCATCTCTGATGCGTGTTTTATCACTTAGTGGAATCAGTAATTGATTTGTACATTTTTACTTGTCAGGAAAGAACTGGGATCTAACGGCAGCACTGAGTGACTATGAACAACTGCGACAGGTGCACACTGCAAATCTGCCGCAAGTATTTAATGAAGGGAAATACTATAAGCAGCAGGACAGAGAAATCACCCAGCATGTCAACAAGATTGAGAGACCAAATCTCCAAAGACAAGACGACATTGCTCAAGGTAATAGCATTTTCTAGGAATTTATTATGATGCATATACAACTGTGATTGTGACAAATTATTTTAACTCAACCACCCAGGTCAGTGAACTAAATAATTATCTGTTATGTACTTGTATGTTCAAAGACGATATATCCACTAGTTGTATAGACCGGAAAATATTAATTCCTTATTTGTTTTGTTGTGATAAAGAGCAATGTGCCATTACCCCGCTCATTAAAATAGATCCTTTATGGATTACGGTGCCGGCCTCCAGTATCATTATGACCACGCGTTTCAAGAGTAGTTGCAAAAGTAATGCCTTAGTCCTCATGCACACGACCGTAAAAACTCCCGTTATTACGGCTCGTAATTACGACCCGTAATAACGGGCTCATAGACTTCTATTGGCCACGGGTACCTTCCCGTTTTCTTACGGGAAGGTGCCCGTGCCGTTGAAAAAGATAGAACATGTCCTATTTCAGGCCGTAATAACGGCACGAACAGCCCATAGAAGTCTATGGAGCTCCCGTAATGACGGGTGGCTACATGTGTGCACCCGTCATTACGGCAGCGTTGCTAGGCGACGTCAGTAAATAGTCACTGTCCAGGGTGCTGAAAGAGTTAACTGATCGGCAGTAACTCTTTCAGCACCCTGGACAGTGAATACCGATCAGAATAGAGCAACCTGTAAAAAAAATAAAAGACGTTCATACTTACCGAGAACTTCCTGCTTCCTCCAGTCCGGTCTCCCGGCCGTTGCCTTGGTGACGCGTCCCTCTCGACATCCGGCCCGACATTCCTGGATGACGTTTCAGCCCATGTGACCGCTGCAGCCAATCACAGGTCAATCACAGGCTGCAGCGGTCACATGGACTGCCGCGTCATCCAGGGATGTCGGGCTGGATGTGAAGAGAGGGACGCGTCACCAAGGCAACGGCCGGGTAAGTATGAATTTCTTTTAACTTTTATTACAGAAAGGGCTGCCCCTTCTCTCTATCCTGCACTGATAGAGAGAAGGGGCTGCCGATTAGTGCAGTGCTATTTTGCAGCCAAAAACGTGCCCGTAAATACGGGGGGAAAACGGGTGACACCGGACCCATATTTACGGGCACGGGTCCGTAAATACTGGTGCAAAACGGGTCGAATACGTGTGACACCGGACCCGTATTTACGCCAGTATTTACGGGTGGGAAAAAATACGGTCGTGTGCATAAGGCCTGGACTATTTTTTTCATGACCTCAACATGTATTTTAGTCTTCAACAGATGATGTCCCTCCAGCATAATGGATTTTCTTTGTTGTGTTCTTTAGAGAAAAGACTGTCCAGGGGCATATCTCATGCCAGTTCAGCCATTGTTTCTCTGGCTCGGTTGCATGTGGCCAACGAATGCAGCAGTGATCCATTTCCTCTAGAAATGCCCATCTATACATTCCAACTTCCAGACCTCAGTGTGTACAGTGAAGACTTCAGAGTCTTTATTGAACGTGATTTAATAGAGCAGTCTACAATGGTGGCCTTGGAGCAAGCAGGTAAGTAATATGGTTTACATTGGGGTTTGGAACATTAGTTATGAAAAGAAAACTGATATGTGTAGGATTTCTCCAATAAAGTGTTACAAATTAAAATTAAAGCAACAAGACCCTAAAAAAAATAGAAACCATAAAGGAAACATATTTATTTTTTTTAAAGGGACACTCCCGCCAAAACGAAATATTCCCATGTGTACCATTATGGTGTTCCATGTGTCAGTCTCTCACCTGTTATATTTCTTGCTGCTTCTATCTCTATATATCAGACTGGGATGGTTTCTTAGCAGCAGTGTGTCACCCATCACAGGCTTCAGCAGTTCCTGTAGCACACTAGTTTTCCACAGGGGGGGGAGACAGAAACTTAGCTACCACTGATACTTAGACATGCTTACGGTTTCTCAGCTTATTTAGGAGAATATAGAGAGAATAATAATCACAGTGTCCCCCAGCATGCAGAAATGGTATGGTCTTTAGCTGGTCATGTGATGCTGTGCTGAAACCTCATGGGATTGATAGCAAAGCAGAGAGGAAGAGAAAGTTTGAGAAATCTAAGAATCAAGATGGAGGCTTTTTTAAAGCACAGACAAGGCTGCAGTTCAAAAAGTAAATACTGTATACATGAAAGAAGTGTGGTATACAGTCAGGTGGGGAATGCAGATATGAAAAGTTGTGTTAACACTGGAGGTCTTCTTTAACCCCTTCCCGACATACAACATACAGTTACGTCGTAGCCAGGTAGGGGAAGTATAGAGCGGGCTCATGGCTGAGCCCGTTCCATACAAAGCGGGTGTCTGTTGCATGTTACAGCTGACATTTCACAGTCAATAGCGACCGCGGCATTTAAATCGCTAGAAAGAGGGGGCTGACTCCCTCTAACAGCTCATTACCAAGCCCCCCCCCCCTCCCGTGATACGTTCGCGGGTTGTTGTTGTTATGGCAGTGTGGGGGCCTAATAAAGGCCCACAAGTCTGCCATCTTTGTGCTCCTATTAAGCCCTTAATAGAAGTCTGTCAGTTTGACGATATACTGCAATATATTGCAGTATATAGTGCAAGCAATCCAACGACCGCTGGTTGAAGTCCCCTTTTGGGACTGATAAAAAAAAAAGTTAAAATCTGTTAAATAAAGTTGTTTTTTTCAATGTAAATAAATATATATATATATATATATATATATATATATATATATATATATATATATATATATATTAAAAGGTAAAAAAAAAAAAACTTTTCCCGTTTTCCCCCTAAAGCATTATAAAGAAATAAATAAATAAACCTAATTTGAACTATTTATTACAATATATCATTATTTAACCCGCACGGTGTACGCCGTAAAAAAAAAAGAATAAACCACCAGATCAAAAATATGCCCTCATGCCGCTCAATCGACGGAAAAATAAACAAGTTATGGCTATGAATTTGAGGAAACTAAACTCAATTTTATATTTTACAGTTTTTTTCCTTATAAAAGTAGTAAAAAAAAACATATTAATTTGCCATCGCTGTAATCGTATTGAACTGAAGAATAACGTTAACCCCTTCCCTCTCCTGGACGTACTATTAGGTCATGGCAGCTGTATCGTTCGCGCTCCATGACCTAATAGTACGTCTCGGGAGTAACGGCCGTTTCGGCCGTCCTCCCGACACATATTGGAGCTGTCACAGCTCCTACAGCGGGGACCGATCGCTGTGTCCCCGCTGATTAACCCCTTAAAAGCCGCGTTCAATAGAGATCACGGCTTTTTAGGGGTTAAGCTGCCATCGCCGGCCTGCTACACGATAGCGGCCGGCGATGGTGACTATGGCAACCGGACACCAAAGAATGGCGTCCGGGTATGCCATAGACGGAAGCCTAGTGGGTCCTGACGAAGTCAGGACCCACTATGCTTGCTGTCAGTGAGTAGCTGACAGTTCTAATACACAATGTATTAGAATTGCGATCAGGGCCTCCTGCCCTCAAGTCCCCTAGTGGGACAAAGTAATAAAGTAAAAAAAAAGTAAAAAAAAGATGTGTAAAAATCCCCCTTTTTACCTTATCAGTCCTATATTATTAATAAAAATATATAAACAAACAAATAAACTATACATAATTGGTATCGCCGCGTCCGTAACGGCCTGAACTATAAAATTATTATGTTATTTATCCCGCACGGTGAACGCCGTAAAAGAAAATAATAATAAACCGTACCACAATCACAATTGTTTGGTCACTTCAACTCCCAAAAAATGGAATAAAAAGAGATCAAAAAGTCGCATGTACCTAAAAATGGTGCTGATCGAAACTACAGTTCGTTACGCAAAAAATAAGTCCTCGCACGGCTTTATTGATGTCAAAATAAAAAAGTTATGGCTCTTAGAATAAGGTAACACGAAAAGTGAAAGATTTTTTACAAAACTTATTTTATTGTGCAAACGCCATAAGACATAAAAAAAAAACTATAAACATCTGGTATCGCCGTAATCGTATCGCCCCGCAGAATAAAGTGAATATGTCATTTTTTTTTTTCGAAATTGTTTTTATTAACATTTTCCAATAAGGGGTACAAAAAGTAGAAAGGGGAGGATGGGGGTTGAGAAATATAAAAGACATTGAGAAAGATCAAATAATGGGATAAAACAATAAATAAAAAAGGAGAAAAAAAAATAAAAAATAAAAAAATATATTAAAGAGAAGTAAACAAAAATAGGGGGGGGGGGAGGGGAACAAAAACATAACAGTCATAACCGTTACTATTAAGCTCATTATATCCATAATTCCAATAAGTCAGGTGAGGGGATCTACACATCAAGCAAATGCAGGGTCTCCCCTTCTCGTTGGGTTTTCAACCCCAGTGTGACGATAGCATGGGCATGGAACCAGCCAAATACCCTGTGCCAGTCTCACCGATATGTTATCCAAAAGCTTTCTCCGAGAAGCGAGATCGCCAATAAGCAGATCAGAGGCGTGACCCCCGCAGACATCATAAGAATCCGAATCCCCGACAACTCATCAACTCGCAGTGAACACACGTTACATGTGAATATGTCATTTATAGCGCACGGTGAACACTAAAAAAAATCGAACAAAAAAACAATAGTAGAATTGCTGTTTTTTAGTCACCACGCCACCTAAAAATAGAATAAAAACTGATCAAAAAGCTGCATGCACCCCAAGAAAACTACAATGAATTCCTCAAGGGGTCTAGTTTCCAAAATCGGGTCACTTTTGGGGGTTTTCCACTGCTTTGGCACCACAAGATCTCTTCAAACCGGACTTGGTGCCTAATAAAAAAGAGGCCTCAAAATCCACTAGGTGCGCCTTTGCTTCGGAGGCCGGTGCTTCAGTCCATTACCGCACTAGGGCCACATGTGGGATATTTCTCAAAACTGCAGAATCTGGGCAATAAGTATTAAGTTGCGATTCCCTGATAAAACCTTTTGTGTTATAAAAAAAATGGTATAAAGAGGATTTTCTGAAAAAAAAAAAGATGTAAATTTCACCTCTACTTTGCTCTAAATTCCTGTGAAACACCTAAAGGGTTCATAAACTTTCTAAATGCTGTTGTGAATACTTTGAGGGGTCTAGTTTCTAAAATGGGGTGTTTGATAGGGGTTTCTAATATATGGGCCCCTCAAAGCAACTTCAGAACTGAACTGTAACCTAAAAAAATTAATAAATTAGGCAATACTACGCTTCTTACATTATACTGATAATGAGCCGTGCCCACCCCGAGAAGCCCACTGTGTCACGAGAAAACAATCTCAGAATCGCTTGGATAGGTTTAAGCATTCCGACGTTATTACCACATAAAGTGAAATATGTCAGATTTGAAAAATGGGCTTTGAGCCTTAAGGCCAAAACTAGGCTGCGTCCTTAAGGGGTTAAGATGTATTTTTAATTGCACGGTGAAAGCCGTAAAAACAAAGCGCAAAAAACAATGGAGGAATCGCAGTTTTTTCATTTTCTACCCCACAAATATTTATTTTCCTGTTTCCTAGTACATTATATGGTACAATGGTGCCATGAAAAACTACAACTTGTCCCACTAAAATCAAGCCCTCATAGGACTTTATCGATGGAAAAATAAAAAAGTTATGGCTTTTGTAAGGTGGGGAGGTAAAAATTTTAATGAAAACCTGAAAAATGTCTGCGGCGGGAAGGGGTTAATGTACAGTATTCACATTGCTAGTGACTATGCAAACATTGAGGAATGTCACTTCATGTGGACCTTACCCATTCCCTCATCTCCTTACAGCATTTTCTCTTAAAATCAAATATATTGTTGTAACAGATTAGCTGCACTGATGAAACTTTTCTACAACTCTAGCCATGCCCGTAATCACTGATTGCGAGCATGGCCGACTGCCGCGGGCCGCATTTTCATGCCGTACTCCCATACAAAGTATGGGAGCACGGCCCGTAAAAATCGAAAAGTAGGACATGCTCCATAATTCCCGGCACGGTTCTACGGCACGGACACCCTTCCGTAGTGGTACGGAAAGGTGTCCGCGGCCAATAGAACCGGGCGGGTCTGTAATTACGGACCATATTACGGTCTGCAATTACAGAGTTTTTTAAGGTCGTGTGCATGGGGCCTTATACAGAATTCTGCACCTTAAAAAACCCACAAAGCTTTCATTCTCTATTATAAACCCATTCACGGAGTAGGAAATGTAGGAACACTTGACTAAATGGATGTACAACATGGAATATATGCTCTGCACCGCAAGTATATCCGTCCATAATGAAGTCCTGGGTCAATTTCTCCAAGCAAAATTTGCATATTTTAATATCATTTGAAATGCATCCTCTACGGCTTTTTTGGCTCTTGTGTTCTAAATGGAACACTGAATATCAGTTATTGTGATTAACTATGATGATATTATTATTATGTATAAATAAAAGATATCTCATACATGTGTTCCCCTATCTACTTCCTTGTATATGGGTGCGTCTAGCCCTTCTGCTGCCTGAGGTGAAAAGTAAAAAGCTCCGCTCTTTACAGACCAGCACCAACCCCCCTTGCATCCCCTGGCTGGACTGCTCATATCTATCATTGCATAGGTTAGCTAAATTGAATAGCTGGCTGCAGGGGTGTATGCAGGATTTTGTCAAGGAGGAGTTCCCAGTAGTGTCGTCACAATACCAGAATTTGGACTTCGATACCGATACTTTGTGTAGTATTGCGATTCTCGATACCAAAACGATACTTTGCCATCAAAAAAAAAAACACAAATATATGAAGTCCTTCCATTTTCTGATGTGAGACACATAGTGTTATCAATTTGGAACCTCCATGTGCCTCACATTAATAGTAATTAACCCAATCATGATGGCACAAGGAGGTACTAAATTTATAACACCATGTGCCTCACATTAATATGTGTTCCCATCATTTTCCTCACATAATGGCAATATTGGGGTTAACCCCCTAAAGACATGGACAATTTTGTCCTTGAGTACAGAACTTTTACATTTTTTGCTCGACGTAGCTTTATGAGAACTTGTTTCTTGCGGAATGAATTGGACTTTATGTAGATGTCATTTTTTTTATACATTTACATTATCATTTAATTTATATACCTTTTCATTTTGGCAAAAATGCTGACAAATTAAGTTTTTATTTTCACAGATTTTTCTATTTAACACTACTTATTTTTTATAATTTTTTTTAAAATTCAGATAAAATTCAGTTTTAATTCAGATAATTTTTTTTTAGCTTTAATGTACTGGCATATATCTATGTACTGATAGTACCCAGACAGTTGCTAGGACATACCTAAGTATGCCCTAACAACAGGAAATATGGTCAGACAGCCCTTGGGTCCTTCAGTAGACCCTGTGCTGTCTTGTCTTCCATATAAAGTTTGTCCCTCAATCACATCACTGGAATTCCCTGTGACGCGATCAAAGTTGGGTCCCCCTTCTAATTTTCCCTTTGAATGCCGCGATCAGGCGCAATCTTGGAGCTATCTACCACAGGTCTGGTGTGTGTTCAGCTCAAATCTCGCCCAACTGCGCGCATGTGCCCCCTTGTTTTTTTATTTCACATAAAAAACCATGTTGGTTATACTCATGGAGCTAAAACTATATATTTTATTGATATGAATTTATTAAATAATTACCCTATGGCTTATCTCAAATTCCCCAATGTACATTTACAATAGCACAAGTCAGTATGTACTAGGGTTCTCTTAGACATGTAAAGACAGTGTCTTAATAGGTCAAAGGATCTTCTATCTTCATGTGGACAGTGATACACGAGACAGACCATTTACATGGAAAAACCGTATTTTACGGCAGTGAATAGAGCAGTGTTAATCCTATATTTTATAGAAATGGCTTATTTTTTTATGGGTGGTAAATAATTTGATATGAGACCACAGTTTCACTCCTATCACTTATGTCTCCTGTGTAATCACAATTTTTTTTTTCATGCATTTTGTTATGGGCAGAATTTCATGTCAATAAATAATTTGTAAGATTCCATTATTGCCTTTTATACCATCTAATCTCATAAGCATCTTGTTGATGTGATGTACAATCTGCTGTGAGGAGACTAAAGAATGACACATTTCTCATTACCGTTCCTTCACAGCTCTTTACATAAGGGATTTAGCAAGGTAGAAAAATGTACCATATTTCAGAGGACATTCTGTGGACGTACCCGGTATTTCTGTAGCAGACCTTTAGTGAGTAGTAGTAAGCAGCAAAAATACTGGGTGCTGTAGTTAGAAAGTAGAGAAATTACGTGTTCTGTTTTTGTTTTTTGTTTTTTAAATTTTGCAGCTATAGATTTTTTTTATTTTTAAAACATTCCCTGGGGTCGGCCATATTGGAGACCTACACTTCCTTCCTTTATTTCCTGTATAGATAGTACAGCAGGGCGTGTGCACTACAATGGCAGCTGCAATGAATGGGAGAGAATTAACAGAGATGTATCATAGATTATTACAGTCTCCAGGAGGTGTTGCAGTACAACTTCCTCCTCAGAGGACAGGAGTGACAGGGGAGATGCATACAGAATCATTAAAAACTACAGCTTATCCCGCAAAACATAAGCCCTCATACCACTTTATCGACGGAAAAATCAAAAAGTTATGGCTCTCGGAATTTGGCGACACAAGATAAATTTTATTTTCTACACTTAGGTTTTTAATTGTAAAAGTAGTAAAATATAATAGAAAAAACTTTATATATTTGGTATCGATGTAATCGTATTGACCCACAGAATAAAGTTAACATGTTGTTTTAATTGCACAGTGAATTCCGTAAAAACAACGCGAAAAAACAATGGAGGAATCGCTGTTTTTTTCATTTTCTACCCCACAAATAATTTTTTCTCCGTTTCCTAGTACATTACATGCCAAAATAAATGGTGCTACGAAAAACTACAACTCGTCCCGCAAAAATCAAGCCCTCATAGGACTATATAGACGGAAAAATAAAAAAGTTATGTCTTTTGGAACGTGGGGAGGAAAAAACGAAAATGAAAATCTGAAAAAGGGCTGCGGCGGGAAAGGGTTAAAGCCCTATTTCATGGGCCAATGATGCGACAAACAAGCGTTCATATGAGCGCTCGTTCCCTATCATCACCCTGTGTAATAAGGGCAACGATCAGCCGATGAAAGAGCAAACGCTCGTTCATCGGCTGGTCGGCACTTTTATGCAGAACTAAAAATCATCGTTGTCGGCAGCACATCTCCCTGTGTAATCATAAGGATGCCGACATTATGAAAATGTATAGTGAGGAGCGATTGTAGTAACAAGCGCTCGTCCCTATACATAACCAATTATTGCTCCTTGTGATAGGATAAAACACGTGCCGATCAATGAGCTGTCTCGTTAATCTTTGCTCGTTTTATATGGCTTACGTTGGGCCGTGTAATCGGCCTCTTACTTTCCTGCCCACCCTATAAAGATAATGAGAGGAATTTCCCAATTTGTACAGCAAAACTGACAAGTCCGCTGCAGAAAAATGGAAGTGTGAGTCTATTGTGACTACTCTAGTGGCCAGTGTGAACACAGGAATATTTAAAAAAATAAATAATAAATTTTTATATATATATATATATATATATATATGAATAACCACATATAAAACATTAAAAAACAGCACCAAAAAATGTTAACTAAATACATTTAGAATTAAAACCTGATTTAAATAATATGTCATTTTCTAACAATACTTTCCTTGGGTATGTCTACCTTTACAACAGTTTTTCTATTGTTTCATTGCATCTACAACATAAAGTGAAGTAACTGTAGGGCTTCGCTCACATCAGCATCGGGCTTCCGTTCATGGGTTCCATCAGACCTTTTAGTCGGAGGAACCCATGAACGGAAACCGAGCGGAAACCATAGCTTTCCATTTGCATTACAATTTTAATGGTAATGCATCCGTTGCAAATCGTTTCCGTTTGTCTCCTTCTGTAAGGTTTCCGTTTTTTCAGCATAATCAATAGTGTAGTCGACTCTGCTATTTATTCCGCCAAAAAAATGGAAACCTTACAGAACGGGGACAAACTGAAAGCATTTGTAATGGTAGCATTACTATTTAAATTAATGGTAATGCAAACGGAAAGCTATGGTTTCTGTTTGGTTTACATTCATGGGTTCCCCTGACGGAAAGGTCTGACGGAACCCATGAACGGAGCCACGACGCAGATGTGAACGAAGCCTAAATAGACCTTTTTTAGCAACCTTTTACCGTTTTGTTTCTACAGCTCCTAACATTGTGTAGCCTGATCATGCAGTCATACTTCTTCCTAATATGCATTTGGTAGGTTAGTGAGAAGTAGGAGACGGATGAAATGGAAAATTACTGCAGGATCAAAGTACACAGTGTATGTTTGTAGTCTCTCAACATGGAAATGCATAGGTCTGCATAGGAGCTGTATATTTTTTACCAAGACAATTTGCAAAATTGCCAGCTATAAGATTAACACTTTAGGGATCATAATAAAAGTGAAGGTGTTTCCTAAAGCAATGAATCCGTTTACAGATCTTTAACTTTTTGAGTACTCTTCAATGAACAGCATCTTGACTTTTTATAAGAAAGACTTAATGTTTTTATAAGTTGGTTAAAGGGTATTTTGTGAAATACATTACAGCACATGATTCGCTTATCTGTGGCTATTGGGTTTGAGCTTGTTCCATGGATTAAATGATCGCTAACCTTTCAAAAAACTGAAAGTGAGAGAGAAGCAGAGAGACACATACACTACTGTAGTTTCTAGTAAGTGTTATATCTCACCTCAGTGCTACTTTGCTCAGTGCTCAGTACTTCTGTATGATGCTTCAGCTACTAGTGTTAGTGTTTTATCTCACCCCAGTGCTGGATTCATAGCTACACTCCTCATTACTGCTGTATATTCTTTTTCATGTTGCTGCATCTTCTGAGGGTGTGCTACAAAGAGATTGTGGAGCAAAATGTTCTCTTCTATGTGTGTTGTGTATGGGAGGCATGATAGCAGTTAGGTTCCACGCAGTAGCTCAGGGAAAGCTGCTAAACAGATAGCGCCTACAGAGGGAAAATCTGAAGAAAATTTAGGATACAAGTTCTATAATGGCCACACATGACAGCTGTTTCTGAAAAGTCACCTGAATTGTTAGGTATGCTTTAAGGATGCATACATGGGGATCTTTTTACATTAATTTTAATTTGTGTACTTAGATAGCGTATGGGCAGTCATATAACCAGATCATAAATTTGTTGCACGCACTAAAAATATGGCGTCCTGCCTAGTATATAGTGTAGAAGTTGGTAGGAATACTAACTTTGTTTTGTTCCGCATTACTATGTGCTAAATATTGTATCTTATTTGTGAGAAAACATCTTACAAAAATGATGCCTGTTACAAAAACTCCTGTTGTGTTAGCAGTGACTTAGATTACGTTTTTTCCCTAGATTATGAAACTCTGCACTGTATAACAGGAGTAATCCAGCTATTAAAATACTATATCAGTCTGTCATAAGAGCGGAAGCAGTGTAGTATGGAAGCAATTTTTCTCATGTCTAATGTGCACCACAATTCCACGCTTTCTTGATAGAGAATCTTGACATTAGAAAGCTCTCATGACAACTGACCATAGTTGCAGATAGAGGAAGATGCCACATTATAAAGTATTATTATTTGGCTACAAATACATATTTATATAGTTTTATGTGTTTAGGTTTATGGGTCATTCAGTGTATATTAGAAAATATCCAATCAGTTGGTGTGGAGAAGAGCTTTATGAAAAATCTTCGAGCGAGCAACCTGACCATTCTATTTCCTTCTAAAAAGTAGAAGAATGGGTTTCGCCACTCATGACGCTGGTCTATGAGCTGTCATTGGGAGTTCCCATTGGTGTCATAAAGACCTTTGCTAGTTTATGGCTAGCCTTAGATTAGGGCTACAGGTAACTTTTATTGTGCAATAGGATAAGATGTTTTCCTCACAGTGGCATTTCTCATCATGAGCAGCATAGTAAACTTCTATTTTACATCTGGGACAGTGACGACACTATTTGGTTATTGTGATGGGATCACTTGCTCACAGTATTGGTGCAGCAACAATAATGCTATGTAGGTTCAACCTCACATGGTATTTGAAAGGCTCTTGAAGACCTTCCCCCTCCCATGATTTGGTTTTAGATTTCATATTTCAAGGACATATCTAAACAATGAATAGGGCAAACACCTCTGGGATCGCTTTCTATAATTACAGAAATCGGTAAAAAATGATCATTCAGTAGAATAAAATATCAGGCAAGTCTTTAAAGCTAGCCCTGTGTCATACTTTACTACCACTGCACATAAATCTGTTATCAGGCCCCTGGCATAGAAAGCTGTGTGAGGAGAGTATGATGGAATTTATATGTGAAATAACCTTTATCTATTCTTGGCCCAGCTGAGAGTTAATGAACTAGTTCTAAGAAATAACCTCCAGATTTATTCATACGGTTCTGCAAAAAAATGACCCACTAAATACCACTACTGTAAGCGTCTGATAATCTGTTACACACAATACTGTAAGATTATAAATCCAGATATGCAGTAAATAAGAAAAAGCACAAATGCTCACTGATATGCAATCTAATTTAAGTGAATGTCTGTCCTTTTCAAAATTCTGTGACAAATTCATATAATATATCTAAAACATGATAAAACAGTATTCATTATGCTCCTAGGCTCCCTCTAGTGGTGACTGCAGGCAGCCAGAATGTTATCACTTCACTCTCTATTCTATCTATGCAGAGGATTTAGAGCTCTCAATTAGCAAAAAGAGAAACTGATATTTTTTCTGCATTTTTGTTCAAATAAAAATTTATATAAGTGACACGATAATGTAAATGTACCAAAAAATGACACCTACATAAAGTGCAACTTGTCCCGCAAAAAACAGTCTCGTACAGCTACGTCAAACAAACAAAAAAATTATGAGTGCCGGGATGCAGAGGAAAAAAATAAATAAAATTGTTCTGTTCTCAAGGCCAAAATTGGCAGTGTCCTTACGGAGTTAAGGCCCGTTTACATTTTTACAAACTTTAGATTAATGATCCCCAACTTCAAAGATCATTTACAGGATAAGATGAACATTTACATAATTAGAACTGACTTACTGGGACTAATTTTGTTTAGCAATGAACACTTTTATTGTTAATCATTTTGTGCATTTATACTGGGTATTGGTACATGTAAATGGGACTTTTATAAATTAAACCTGATTTATTGCAAAGACTCACAGACACACACACTTTCTCTATACAGGCTTTTTTCTATAACCAATGCGCACAATTCTTTCTGGCATTACCGTCTTGTAATTATTTCTACCATATTCCCCTAGGGAGACTGAACTGGTGGTCTACAACCTGCTCAAGTTGCAAACGTCTTCTGCCTTTAGCTACAACAGGTGATGGGAACTGCCTTTTACATGCTGCCTCTTTGGGTAAGATACAAACTTCTGGTTCTGTTCAGCAGGATGTCTTGCTTGTAATAAGGACATGTGCCCATCACGTTTTCCCCCTACGCTTAGCGTGTACGTCGGGAAAGCTCCCGACGTACACGCTAAATGTGTCTATAGGGCTCCATTAGTTCAACGGAGGCCAAAAGTGTATCCTTTTGGCCTCTGACAGGCTGGCATACTTCAATATACTTTTTATTTGGAGGATAGAATAGCTTAGTAGACTACTCTTTTCCATCCCAAAGGATGTCACAAAAATAGTATACTGCACGGTACACGTCTTTAATATGTCTATGGGTGATTTATGCCATTGTATGTCATACGTTTAACGTATATGTTATGGGCTTTTCAATAGCCTTTCATGATGTATATGTTAAACATACCATTATAGTCTATGGGCGACGTATGCGTTAAACTGATGCCTCACAGTGGCATCCATCGCCCATAGACTGTAATGGTATCCATTTAACGTATACGTCCTGAACAGGGTCATGAGAGTTCATAACGTATTCATTTAACGTACACCATTAAACGCTATTGTGACGGATGCCACTTTTAAGGCATTTGTCACAGCCTACGTTTAACGTAGAAGTCGGAAGCTTTACCCGACGCATACGTTAAACATAGGACTAAAACGTGATGTGCACAGAGCCTAACTTATTTATTGTAGTAAAACGAACTCTTGCACTTATATACTGTGCCCTCAACTATTCGATTTAGTTAGCATTAGGGATCTTCTTAAAGCGAATCTGTCATCATACTATGCTTCTGTAGGGCCGTATACAGTAGAGTGGGGTCAGATCCACTCTACTATTAGCCCAAACGGCACAACAAAAATATTTGGCAGTTTTGCTTATTGCAGCTAAAAAATAAAACAGTGAACTCAGGCTTTAAGACCTTTGCTGTCATAACTTTAACTCTATTCGATATTACAGCACATACATTGCAATGTTTTGTTGTGTATAGTAAAAACCTATCTCTACTATCCATCTTCTACTTTAGTAAGTCATTCTGTTTTTCTTCAATTTGGTGGCAGATTAGAATGTTATTATCGGTATCAGTACAGGGATGCAAAAATTTCCTTACTCAACTTTACACGGGTAAATAAATTAGCTACTTTGCATTTTGGCACTGCAGTGGTTGGCTACCACTTAGACTCTGTTCACATCTGTGTTATGGCTTTTGTTTATAACTGAAGTCATGACGCTGTGCTGTATCCACTGTATGAGAGGATTATAATGGGTTCCAATGAGGTTTCCCTAACTTTGACATCAAGAATAGCGCTACATTCTGCAGAATTCTTGCCATCAAAAGTGACGGAAACCTTGATACAACCCCCGACAGAAAGCAAAAAATGCAGACATGAACTCATAATTATTGTACTCAAAGTGGTTGATATGTATTCTTAGCAGCTATGTCCTTGTCTATAAATGCATCTGTGGTCCCTGTACAGATGAGACCACAATTTTGAAGTCTTTATTGATATGTATAAGAAAGAAGCATACCAGTTATGCTTATAGCTTGGGATGTGTTTTGTTTAGCAGCCCTTGTAGGATTTATTTGGATTTAATAAATGATCTTATGTCTTTTACAATAGGAATGTGGGGATTTCATGACCGAGATCTTGTCCTAAGGAAAGCTCTTTATACCATGATGAGAAGTGGAGCAGAGAGGGAAGCACTGAAAAGACGATGGAGGTGGCAGCAGACACAGCAAAATAAGGAGGTATTGATTTTTAGTCCTTTAACGCCTGCCGTCTGCACACATTACGGCGTCTTTACGAACTTTCTTATAACCACACAAGGACACCTTTCTATAGCGCCACTGTAATTGGACTCTAGTGGATTCTTCTACATTTAACATATTTTACCTTTCCTGTATACACACAGCTGCAAGCTCTAGAGCCTTCATAGAGTCATGTCAAGGTCACCCCGTGGAATACCTCATCATTGATGTTTTCCACTGGAAGACAAACTATATTTAACAAACTATATGTTGCGTTTGACAGAAAAAGGAAAAATTTTGACAACTGGAAGGTCAAGCATGTATGTAAAACATAACTTGTATCATACACTTGCATATCTGGTGGAGAAGTCCCCATTTACAACTGTTTTGGTCCCAAGTTTTTGAAAAGGTAAAAGGACTATGACAAAGTCAAAATGTTTCCCATGTATCGTCATTATTTAGGGATCTGGAGGTCTTATGGCAGCTGTATGTGGGCTGATGTCCAACAGTCTGTGAGAGATCTGCCTGTCCTTGAAACCCTGCTGTCCTGAAGGAAAGGGAAACGGAGGGTGAATGCAAGGAGATTTTCGTAGTACTGTGCACTTCTGCTTGATATCGCTTCATACAGGGTGTAAATCGTACCTTTAGCTGATCATGTGTAATTATTATATGATTTTAACTATTTCCTTCTAAAACCTTTCAAGTATGCAAATTCCGAGATTGCCTAACTTATAACCCTTCAACAATTAAATCCGGTAAAAAAGTCTGTGTTAATTTTTTTATTTTGTCACATCAATGTAACAACCAATGCTACTAGATAATGATCATCTTAAAATCAGGTGTAGAAATTAAGCATTACTTTTCTTGTAGTACTTTTTATTTATTTTTTTGTACTATTGACGTATTTTTGACCTTTTCTTTGCAGTCTGGGCTGGTTTACACAGAAGATGAGTGGGAGCGGGAGTGGAATGAACTGCTCAAGTTGGCCTCCAGTGAGCCTCGAACACACTTCAGCAAGAATGGAGGCTCTGGTGGTGGGTAAGTATTGACTATCTAAGAAACATCTTGAAAATCATCTTGGGGTGGTTATGAATTGTTTTCTAGGAAGCAAATTCAACGTTTTCTATTAAACTTCCCTTAATGCTTTAAGGTTATTTATCTTAGTAATAATCATGCTTATATTAATTGTTATTATTCAGTCATTTATATTCGGTTTTAGCATAAGTTTCAAGAATAAAAATAAAGTATAAACAAGAAAAATATAGATTTTGGGATACTTGGTGCAGTGACAAAGCACACTGCGCTCTTTTATCATAATCATATGTCTCGCAGGACAAGTAGGTTATTGGCTATTGGTGATTCCACATGCGCTACTACACCTCCAAGGTAAAAGATAGTAACAAAATAGTAACTCCAAAAAATTGTATACATACAAAAGAGTCATGCACTATTTATATATGAAAATAGAAAATCTAAAATTTTATTCTATCACAAAAAATGGGGAATATAAAATATACAGGAGATCCAAACAAGATTAAGGCCCCATGCACACGACCGTAAAAAAACTCAGTTTTTGCGGTCCGCAAAAACGGACCCATTCACTTTCATTGAACATGGACACCTTTCCGTAGCGCTACGGGTGGGTGTCCGTGCCGTAGAAATGTTCAGAAAATTATGGAACATGTCCGTTCTTTTGCATTTTGTGGGCCGTGCTCCCATACTTTGTATGGGAGCACGGACCGAAAATGCGGCTGTCGGCGGCCGGCCGTGCCCGCAATCTTGACAGGGCAATGATCGGGAACGAGCGCTCATATGAACGCTAGTTTGCCCGATCATTGGTGCGTGTAAAAGGGCCTTTAAATTTTGAATCTTTGACCAAATCTTAACTTAAAACCATGTTTTGTATTGCCTTTAGCTATGCAAGTCCTTCCTAAAATTGGTGCATCCAAAAAACAAGGTAGTTCATCCAATAATGAATGAGTGTGCAGCACTCTCCATTACAGTCTATGAGGAGCTTGGCTGTTACCCTCACAGTAATGGGGTGTTCCATGCACGTACGCTGCTGACTATCTTTTGCTTCTCATTGCAGCCAGGATCCAAAGAGAAGTGATAGACATGCAACTGACATTACTCTATCAGGCATTTATGGCCGTCATTGGAATACCGACACAGAGCAGAGGCATGCAGATAGTTCCTTTATGTCCGATTCCAGTGGCTAACTAGGCATGCAAAACTGCTGGCGTATGGGACAGATAATGCCCTTGAGCACAGATCAATTTATATGAACTTACTGTATATACAGCAGTTTCAGACTTCTAAGCCCTCATTAGTACAAGATATAGAAGTCACGGCTCTGTGGAGTAGAGCTTGGGGAGTACCGCTACAGTATGGCAGTGGTCTCATCCTGCTACATGCCAGCTGTTTCAAAACTACAACTTCCAGCATGCCCTGACAGCCTGCAGACTATTCTGCTAATTTGACTCTCAAGTATGTTAAGCATAAATATTGCCATGTAATTGTTTGTATAAGAAAGAACTCTTTTAGTAGCTAGTATGATGAGCAGATATTTATAAATGACATTCGTGCAACTGCTGGGAAAACCTGACTATGCAAATGAATCTGCACTGCACATTTACATTGAATGGCGCTGCAGTAACCGCTCATCACATAAAAGAACAAGGTTTCACAGTAAATCAAACATAATTACTTATTCTCATCATACAGCAAGACATGGCGGTTTAGGGCCATTTTTATATACTTTGTGTTTGTCAGATAATAGATGGTTGTATAACTTCCACTGTTCATCGATAGATAGATAGATAGATAGATAGATAGATAGATAGATAGATAGATAGATAGATAGATAGATAGATAGATAGATAGATAGATATGAGATAGATAGATATGAGATAGATAGATAGATAGATATGAGATAGATAGATAGATATGAGATAGATAGATAGATAGATAGATATGAGATAGATAGATAGATAGATATGAGATAGATAGATAGATATGAGATAGATAGATAGATATGAGATAGATAGATAGATATGAGATAGATAGATAGATATGAGATAGATAGATAGATATGAGATAGATAGATAGATAGATAGATAGATATGAGATAGATAGATAGATAGATAGATAGATATGAGATAGATAGATAGATAGATAGATATGAGATAGATAGATAGATAGATAGATATGAGATAGATAGATAGATAGATAGATATGAGATAGATAGATAAATAGATAGATATGAGATAGATAGATAGAATCACAAACAGCATTTACTTATGTTTTCAATTGTTTTTTTTGCATGTTTTTTCCCCCCAAAAACGCAGCAGCCAATGTTACTTTAAAGAGGCTCTGTCACCAGATTTTGCAGCGCCTATCTGCTATTGCAGCAGATAGGCGCTGCAATGTAGATTACAGTAACGTTTTTATTTTTAAAAAACGAGCATTTTTGGCCAAGTTATGACCATTTTCGTATTTATGCAAATGAGGTTTGCAAAAGTCCAAGTGGGTGTGTTGAAAAGTAAAAGTCCAAGTGGGCGTGTATTATGTGCGTACATCGGGGCGTTTTTAATACTTTTACTAGCTGGGCGCTCTGAAGAGAAGTATCATCCACTTCTCTTCAGATCGACTTACCTGCAAACGCTGATGCTGCTGCAGAATCAACTGTAGCCTCTGGTGCCGATGTGGCCGTCACGATGCAGGACCTGTGAGTGACGTCACAGATCTGCACTGTCAGAAGCTGGGCGTTCTGAAGAGAAGAGGATGTTACTTCTCTTCAGAGAATACCCAGTGTGAACATAGCCTTAAAGGGAACCTGTCACCAGCATTTCACCTATTAAACCAGCAGTACCTGGTGGTAGTGGGTGAAAAATAATTTCTATATAACCTATAATTGTCTTCTTAGTCGGCTCTGTAGCTTTAGTATTCAGCTTTTTAATGTTCCCACACCGTATGCAAATGAGCATAAAAGAGTCATATCTTCGTTTGAAAAGAGTCAAATCTTAATTTGAAAAGAGTCATATTTTCATTCCTCAAGTCTTTCCGATTTATCCCCGCCTCCTTACTTTTGATTGACAGCTCCTCGCCTTCCCCCAGCACACAAAATCCTGCGCTTGTGCATTGATGTCCTCTTCTGGTGTGTGCGCACAAAGGGACACCGGATTATTACGATAAAAAGCCCAAATGTTTGCAGACTGTTATTTACATTCAGAGGACGAATTTAGGAGAGGGGATAACGGCAATGAACTTTTTATAGCAGCGGCCAGTGAGGGATAAGTAAAGTTCAATAGGTGAAATACTGGTGACAGGTTCCCTTTAAGGAGAAGGCTTTTAGGGGCCATTTTAAAGACTATATTTTAGAAATGCATAAGTATTACAAATTTTTCCTGGAAATGCTCATTTAATGCCTAGACACAAGAACTTCCAATAGCCTTTAGGGCTGTAAGGTTCAAATTCTCTAAACTTGCCTATAGTCTTCAGTCTACTGACAAACTACAGACTGCCATAAACAGCCTGTAATCTGCTGACCTATCTACAGGGCTACCTTGGGGATTTGAAACACTGTTACATATCTGAATGATGAGATATTCCAGAAAAGAACATTATATAGAGAATTGCTAGAAGGTTGCGTCATGATCCTATATTTGCTGTCTGCCAACAGATTTCCATAAAAGAGTGGAAATGCATTGGGGCATATTTATCAGTTTTCTGGCACAATTGCATTAAAGAGGATCTGTCACTAGTTTAATAATGCCCTATCTCCTAGCTAATCTAATAGGCGCTGTCACACTGATAATGCTAGTGAAATTTGTATCCCAAAACGTTTATTATTTTAAAAGTTATGAGCATTTTTCTAAATATGCAGAAGAGCCTATACTTGACAAGTGGCTGTCAACAGCAGCAAATCTCCTAAGGTGGAGCTGCCTCACAGCCCCTGACGCTGTCCTATCCGCATGAAGCTGCTTCACACAGTGTGAGAGACATTCTAGAGGGAAGGGGGATCACTTCAAATAGCCATATCTCAGGCTGTGAACAACCTGAACCGTGGTTCTGGTGGCATATGAAAGAGGAGATTCTAATCTTTCATACGACACCAGGATCGCAGATCTAGCTGTGAAACAACCGGAGGTATCACCAGTTGAAAACACAGTCGGAAATGAAAGCAGTGTACTATATGATCACACCGTGTTGCAGGGCAAGGAAGGGGGAGAAGCTGTATGCTGATTGGACAGCGTCATACAGAAAACATTACACTGCCGACAGTGAAAAGAAAGAGTCACCTCCTATTTGGCTATTATAGCCAAATTAGCATATTTAGATAAATGCTCATAATTTTGCAAATAATAAACATTTTTGAAAAAGAAATTGCACTGTAGTTATCAGCATCATAGCGCCTATTATATTAGTTAGGAGATAAGGAATTAATAAACTAGTGACAGCTCCCCTTTAAAAAGAATGGTGTTTAGGCTAGCTATATACATAGATGGATATATAGAAACATCAGAGAAAGGGGTTATATACATGCACATTCTGGATTTACATACAAACGCTGTGTCCAATGCTACGTTAAAGTCTAAAGTAAAGTAAGAAAATGCCACATGTACGAAGTCTGAAAACCCCCTTTTTTTTTTCAACACTTCATAGTGTCAGAAAAAAGGGGGCAAGGCTTTAAAGTCACATGCAGTGGAAATTATTTACAGTGGCAGTGAGTTACAACAGGTAAAGTCATTTTGTAGGACAGGGAAGCCTGTTTTACCTTCGTAGTTGCGCCATATTTCAGGTTTAAAAATGCAGACTTTTGGAAATTAATGTCTTTAAGCTGTCAACACTGCTTGTAAATCATCTGGCTGGCAGTTAGGACAGAATGTTATTGCAAAAATAGGAATGTTTGCCTGATTCACCCTCCTTGATTTTCCAGAACTGTGTGGGCCGCTTCATGCTTCTTGGTACCTGTAGCAGTACTGCTGCTTAGTCACAGGATGAATCATGCGGATTGCTGGTCTTGAGCTGCTTTTTGAACATGACTGTTTCGGCAGGCACACTTTTTGACATAACTTTTTAAAGACAGCTTTATATACAGTGAAGGAAATAAGTATTTGATCCCTTGCTGATTTTGTAAGTTTACCCATTGTCAAAGACATGAACAGTCTAGAATTTTTAGGCTAGGTTAATTTTACCAGTGAGAGATAGATTATATAAAAAAAAAAAAAAATCACATAGTCACAATTATATATATTATTTATTTGCATTGTGCCCAGAGAAATAAGTATTTGATCCCCTACCAACCATTAAGAGTTCAGCCTCCTCCAGACCAGTTACACGCTCCAAATCAACTTGGTGCCTGCATTAAAGACAGCTGTCTTAAATGGTCACCTGTATAAATGACTCCTGTCCACAGACTCAATTAATCAGTCTGACTCTAACCTCTACAACATGGGCAAGACCAAAGAGCTTTCTAAGGATGTCAGGGACAAGATCATAGACCTGCACAAGGCTGGAATGGGCTACAAAACCATAAGTAAGACACTGGGTGAGAAGGCGACAACTATTGGTGCAATAGTAAGACAATGGAAGACATACAAAATGACTGTCAATCGACATCGATCTTGGGCTCCATGCAAAATCTCACCTCGTGGGGTATCCTTGATCCTGAGGAAGGTGAGAGCTCAGCCGAAAACTACACGGGGGGAACTTGTTAATGATCTCAAGGCAGCTGGGACCACAGTCACCAAGAAAACCATTGGTAAAACATTACGCCGTAATGGATTAAAATCCTGCAGTGCCTGCAAGGTCCCCCTGCTCAAGAAGGCACATGTACAGGCCCGTCTGAAGTTTGCAAATGAACATCTGGATGATTCTGAGAGTGATTGGGTGAAGGTGCTGTGGTCAGATGAGACTAAAATTGAGCTCTTTGGCATTAACTCAACTCGCCGTGTTTGGAGGAAGAGAAATGCTGCCTATGACCCAAAGAACACCGTCCCGACTGTCAAGCATGGAGGTGGAAACATTATGTTTTGGGGGTGTTTCTCTGCTAAGGGCACAGGACTACTTCACCGCATCAATGGGAGAATGGATGGAGCCATGTACCGTCAAATCCTGAGTGACAACCTCCTTCCCTCCACCCGGACATTAAAAATAGCTTGTGTCTGGGTCTTCCAGCACGACAATGACCCAAAACATACAGCCAAGGCAACAAAGGAGTGGCTCAAAAAGAAGCACATTAAGGTCATGGAGTGGCCTAGCCAGTCTCCAGAACTTAATCCCATCGAAAACTGATGGAGGGAGCTGAAGATCCGAGTTGCCAAGTGACAGCCTCGAAATCTTAATTATTTACAGATAATCTGCAAAGAGGAGTGGGCCAAAATTCCATCTAACATGTGTGCAAACCTCATCATCAACTACAGAAAACGTCTGACTGCTGTGCTTGCCAACAAGGGTTTTGCCACCAAGTATTAAGTCTTGTTTGCCAAAGGGATCAAATACTTATTTCTCTGTGCACAATGTAAATAAATATATATAATTTTGACAATGTGATTTTCTTCTTTTTTTTTTAAATATAATCTATCTCTCACTGGTAAAATTAACCTAGCCTAAAAATTCTAGACTGTTCATGTCTTTGACAGTGGGTAAACTTACAAAATCAGCAAGGGATCAAATACTTATTTCCTTCCCTGTATGTATGTATATATATATATATATATATATATATATATATATATATATACTGTATCCTATTTTGTTAAGGAAAATAAGTTGTGTGAGGGTTTAGCATCAGGAGAGGTTGGTACAGCGGTTTCTTAGTAGCCAGAGACAGGGACACCGTGCATTAAAGTTCATAACAGGACTTTGCCTGTGTTTTATTCTTGTCAAAGAAACAGCCTCTTGTACAACAAGGCAAAATATAAAATAAATCCTGCTCGGCTGAGCACTAACTAAACAAGATATTATCTAACTATACCAAGTGCCTTCCTACCAGGCACTGGACACAAAGTAACACAGGTCTTTACTCACATAGAATACAGGCTACTCCAGACTTATTAGTCTCCGGTCTGAGTCAGGGCTGAGACTGACACACACTGTGTCTGCACCTTTTTATACACAGGCTGCAGGTGCAGCTAATTGAGCAGCAGCCTTGTCCTACAAACAGAGATGGACTAGGGATTGGGGAACCCGCCCTGCTCTTCCCCAATCCAAATCCAGGCCCTTTTTCCGGCTTTTCCTTAAGCCGAGATTGGAAAGCTAGAGCTTTCTATTGCAAAAAATACTCATTCCCTGCAGCCTAGGATACATATGACAGGATTCTAGGGGAAATGTACCTTCCCTCAATGACTTTACCTTTCACTGTCTCACAGTTGCTAAATTCATAAAGTTCTTATTTTTTTCAATATTTGTGTTAAGCAAAGGGTCTCTTTGAAGACAATTTAAGGAATACAAGGAATTTATCAAACAGGTGCCCAAGTGTACCATTGCCATTCAGAAACTTCAATCATGGAAGCATAAAACATGCCACAGTAAAAGTTACATAGTTAAGTTGAAAAAGGACACGTGTCCATCAAGCTCAACCTTTCTCAGATCAACTATACATCATTCAATGGTAAATTATTTATAACCCTCATTGCCATTTGTCATTAGGTAAGCATCTTGCATTTTTTTGAGCACTGTCATGGTATCTGCCTTTACTGTCTATTGGGGTATGGGGTGTGGAGCCAAAAACTGAATCCCATAATTAAGATGTGGTCTTAGATGGGATTTATAGAGCAGCAACATTACATTGACATTGCAGTTTTTTCTCTGTCTTTATACACCCTAAAATTGTAATTGCTTTTGCACCTGCTGCTTGACATTGAGTATGGCTGCTTACTTGTAACCAGAATACCTAGGTCCTTCTCTTGTTCTGTTATCCCTAGTTTGATTCCACTCAATGTATATTCATTAATACAGTTACTGCGGCCTAAGTTCATTCCTTTACATTTAGTAACATTAAAGTTTGCCTGCCATGTTTTTGCCCATGCT
This sequence comes from Rhinoderma darwinii, assembly GCF_050947455.1. Classification (NCBI taxonomy): domain Eukaryota; kingdom Metazoa; phylum Chordata; class Amphibia; order Anura; family Rhinodermatidae; genus Rhinoderma; species Rhinoderma darwinii. The sequence goes on along the minus strand of NC_134689.1, from coordinate 266,790,567 downwards.
GCAAGCTTATCTAGGTCTTTCTGTAATAATTTATAGTCAAACTGAGTTTTAAGTATCCTACAAAGTTTTGCATCATCAACAAAAAATGACACTTTACTTTTAATCTATCCACAAGGTCATTAATAAGAAGATTTAAACGATTTGGGCCTAACATAGATCCTTGTGGTACCCCACTGCTGACCATTTATAACAATTTTTGTTTTCAGTTGTATGTCCTACCTCTTATTATACTAACCACACCCCCAAAATTAACCGTAGTATTGACCTCCGATAATTTTTTGTTCTCAGTTTGAGTGCCCAGAACTAGTGGCTCAAATGATGTCCATGAATTGTTCCAAATAGTAGAGCACACACCATAATGTGCCCACTCTAGTGCCGCTCAGTAACTGCACAGTGGTGTTGATATTTCTACACTTGTGTCCATAAAGAATTGTAGACCAATTATTAGTGCTACCACAATAATATCAACGCAGACTTGCCCATACTATAGTGACTGCCACATAGAATTACTGATAATATTGTGCCAAAATTTATAAACATGAAAATGAGATTCTTTGTTAACATTTTGATCAAACTAAATAAGCTCAATTGCCAATTCACAGCGACCTCTTTTAAGTGGTTCCATACTCTATTTTGGGCGGTACCGCATGGCAACCGATGCCGCCGTAACACAGCACCTGAAGGGGAGCAACCCAGAAGCCCCACAGCACCCCTCCTGCCAGGCTTCACCACCTTGGATCTAGGCTACGTCCCTCCACAGACACAACCAAGTGACAAGTGAATGTGTGGTCCAGATTTTCTCTCTCTTTATAAATGTGCCAGCTCCTGTGTCCCTAAAATAGAGAACACTTATCTCCTCCATGCACCTACACTGCTTTCAATTCCTCCAACAGGATCTTACATGTAAGCGACCAACCAGCCGTTACTTAAATCTGTCTTTCGCTTTCTATACACATCAGCACTGGATAGGACCATTAGGCAGGAAGGATCATATATGTGTTGCATTCCAGGACTGTGACACAAAGCAAAACTATGTACAATGTACACTTGTTTGGGTTGGGCAGTGAGGAGCCGCATGGTACCAGTTAGAGACTGCCTATTCCATTGATTATTCACAATAGAAAAAAACATTTTGAAATTATAGAAAACCTGAAACAAAGCAGGGAATATTAGTGAAAGGCTTAAATGAGCCGGCAACGTTGAGCAGCTAACTCAATTCCAGACTCTCTGCAATCAGCAAAGCATGATTACCATCAAATACCCTCGTTGGCCTCCGCTACGCCTTGCCATATCTGTTGCCTGATTGTATGCGGTTTTTTTCCGAATCTATTTGCACTTGCTTGAAAGAATTATCTAAGCAGCAGCTATTCTGAATACATTCATTAAAACTGAGGCTAAATGTATTTTTAAATTCTTCAGATTAACTATGATAAAAAGTGTACCAGACTCTAGAGACTGTCGATATGTGCTATTTTAGAATCACAAACCCTTATGTGGGAAATAAATAGTGTATTAATGGAGATATATGACGAATAAGCCAATGTACAGGCACTGCTTGTGCTATCATATTTCGTGGAAACCCTTTTGTCGCTTCTGGGTACAGATTACTATAATGAGTCTTTTTTTGATAATGCAGCCAAGTCTTGGCTGATTTTACTCTCTGTGTACGCTCATAAATTCCCTATACAGCGGCACTAAAATTAAATGTTCACATCTGTTATTTGGCTTATTTTGATTGATTTGACCTTTTTTGTCCAAACTTTCGGACCTCAATAGATTTGCACATCTGATAACCTACATAATAACTCGTTTTTTGCTGCTCCGCTGTTTTATATTTCTTAAATTATACAGACCGCAAATACTGTACTTCTCTGATACCTGCAATTGACTACTCCAGATTTTTCCTTAAATTTCCTCTTTGCCCTCCAACATATAAATCTATTAGCTTGTTTGTTAGTCCTCTTATCATTCCACACTCGTCCAGAGGAGAGCGTTTATGTAGGAAATATAAAATAGCACTAAAAGTTATATAACACTATGCAATAATATTGGCCTTGCTTTAGGTCAGCTTAATGGGTATTGGCCAAGATAGTTATTACACCTTCTGGTAACTGAGTTCCATTCCCCACAACTGAATACTTAGTCCTGCAGTATACAGGAATCACAGGAAGGGAATGGACTAATATTTGAACTGCTAAAACATTTATTATAAACATGAATAGTACATTAGACACAAAGCGCTTATTGGCAGCGAAAAGAGGAGTTTGTGAGATGTGTAGAATTTGTCTGTGAAAGTTTCGAGGTCTGCATACAAGTTACGGGCACTTGGAAGAGTTGTGGCAAAGAGATGTATTCGGCTAAGTGGCTGGTTACTCTATCCTCCTTCTCAAATGCTGGTCATTTATAATTTGTCTCTAACTTTAAAAGAGCAGAAAAATCAATACAAAAGATTGTAGAAGATTATATTTTTAAGGTATACAAGAAATAATATACTCTTTAAATCCTTTTTGCCAAAAAGTGTAAAGTTTCAGGTTCACTTTAAGAAAATATTTTAATTGGTAAAATAGGAACACTAGAGAACTACTAATTCTTAAAGTAAGATATTTACTTACACAATTGTTGAGATCAAATGTTTTGCCTTGTTGTTAACTAGGTATTGTTATTTTTGTATGAGATTACCCTTGGGCACATAATCGTTTCTTAAATAAATATTTTCTTATATCCATAAGGATCTATTACATTGCAAGGAGAAGTTTTACATTTATTTTTTTTTTCTATTATTTAGTTTAACAAACGTATATTAAATAATCATTAAAGGGGTATTCCCACCTTAGATATTTATGGCATATTGACAGGATATGCCATAAATGTCTGATAGATGCAGGTACCAGCTCTGAGACCTGCGCCTATCTCAAGAACAGGGGTCACTCGGCCACCACATCACGGCGACGAATTAATGGAGAGGTGGCTCTTCATTGATTTCTGTAGGAGTTATGGAAACTGCCAAGCAAGCAGGCTCGGCTGTTTCCATAACTCCCATAACTTTTCGTTCATTCCCCGACTGGATGCGGTGGCCGCCTCACCAGGTGGGACAGGGGTCAGATTACCCCTGTTCTCAGAAAAGGTATGGTTTCCAGAGCTGGTACCGGCATCTATCCCGTGGATATGACATAAATGTCTAAGGTGGGAATACCCCTCTAAAGGGATATTCTGGTTTAAACAAACAAATAACTACTGTAACTACAGTATAATCATAAAGCAGGAAAGTCCGCCCTAGAGACCAGGATACTAAGCCCGAAAGTTTGATGCAGGGATATATTCAGAGTAGAACGGTTTCAACAGTATAAATGAAAAGCATAGGTATAGCACCACAAACATACTCGTATGTATATTACTTAACTTGTTTTTCCATGGTAAAATCCACGGCTTAAACATATGGCAGAAGATTTTAGACAGAGCATGCTTACATTAAGGACTGTCTGATATGTGTAAGCAAAGTTTACCTTCTGCCATGTGTAGTTATGGATTTTACCATGAAAAAGGAACTATAATCAGTTCTGCATCTTTGTGATCGTTCTATAATCAGGACTGATTTGTTTCCCCTGAAAGTAAACAATGAAAGCTCTTATTGAATGGCAGAGGCCTTGGGAACCGTGAGAAATTGATACCAAAGTATATTGGAAAATTGTATAACTCTTCATTATACAAAGAAAAACATTTACTTGCTGAAACTTTATCACCCCTTTAATTTAAAACTCCACATTAATATTTGGTCAGCTATCCTTTTACCTTTACTACTGAAGACATCAACTTGTTGACTATAGACTGGGGACCTAACTTGGCAACTCACAGTAGTCCCTCTCATTGAAAACAATGACTGTGCAACTTCCATTTGTTTATTGTCTATCAACTTTATCACCGTTTGGGACAGATTTTTCAGATTGTTATCCAGATCATAAATGTACCTATGAGCTACTTGTTGTAGGCTTTACACTGTATAATCTCATCTGAGATACACTTAAACATAGTAGCATCCATGATAAGCTTACACTCGATAAAGAGAAGTGGCCATACATGATCTCATGCACTTTGATATTAGTCATTGTTATACATATTATATGGTCACTAAATAACAATACAATAATATTTATACAATCAAAATTTAAAATGGAAATGTAGCAAAGTTTCAATGTTCATTTCGTTGTTCTTCACTGTATTTGTATATGGGCTCATGCACACATCCTCGTCCTTTTGAATGGACCCGCAAAAAATAGACCACATAAGGATGGGTTCCGTGTGCGGTCCGTTTTTTTAACAGACCGTTGACTGGAGAAAGGTGGGACTGATGCGCAAAAACTGACAGGGATAGGACTTGCCCTGAGTCTTGTAGATCAGGCACACGGATCCGCAAAAAAACGGATGTGTGTGCATGGCACATGATCTGCAAAAAGACGAAAATGTGAGCATGACCCCATAGAAATGAATAAGTCAGTGTGCCTCTCTTTAAAAAAACGTATAGCACACTAAATAAATTACTTCATGTGTGCATGAACCCTATGACAAATATGGACTAATAAATGGGCTTGTTTTTATTTTTTCCCAGAGTGGATAATGCAGAAGATCCAGTGTATGAAAGTTTAGAGGAGTTTCATGTGTTTGTCCTGGCTCATATATTGAGACGACCTATTGTTGTAGTCGCTGATACAATGCTGCGTGACTCAGGGGGAGAAGGTAAGAATTTGCATGTATTTATAAGTAGTCCTGTAATACAGAACATATAGTGAGTACATTTTCAGAATGATGCAAATTTTTTTAGCTACATACTAAAACAATTTAGCTAAATTTTGCCCTTTGGGTTTTCAGATAGTGGGTTATGTTCCACCTTCTAGGAGTCATACAGGGAGAGAAGTGTGCCGGTCTTTTCCCATAACTATTTTTCCTATTCTACATTTTTATTCCAAATACCCACTTTTGAGGTTGTAAGACTGTGTATCACCCTTCACTATGGTTTATTCAGGTCCATTTTTAACCAGCAGACATTTGCCCTTACAGACTCTCAGGGCAGGCTCAGTAATTTACTAATTAACTTAGAATTTTTTTTCCACAAAACTATAGAGATTCTTCAGTCAGTGATATAAGGTCGTGTCTCAGTGGGTATGGGTTGAGTCATTGAACATAAAGGGTGCCAACACATTTAACTTGGAGAATGCCATTAACAATTCTTACATTAAGAATATTAAGTGCATTTTAAATTATGTGGATTGCTTTTGAGTCTGTCCTTAGTATCCCATGTCATGGATTAAGTAGCAATTGTGCTCTAGCTCCAAGGGGGAACAACATTTTCCTACATAAATGATATTTTGGTGAAAGTTTGCACCAATGAAACTACACATTTGGCTTACCGTTATTAGGTTGGCTTCCGTGGATGATTGATCGACAAGGTCAAGTCTTCCTTGTCAAAATCCATGTTTGAAATCCTCCAGTTTTTCTTGTTTCATTTTTTTTCTAACAGAGGGTGAGTGGGTATGGGCTTGGTGGTTTCAGCTTTCCACAAGGTAAGTATGCCTTCAGTGACAATTTGTGTTTATTTCATATGTCATAATCTGTATTCAGGGCATACTTGTTAGTTCTGTCTCCATTTGACCTTGGCTTTGTATTGAAGAATTTTTCTTGAAATGTGGTAGTGGTATCCAGGTTCCATATTACAGGACATCTGGATAATCAGTACTTATAATATAACAGGAATAAGGGGTTATGGGGTTAAAATTCAGCACTTAGGCACCGACTAGGTCCTACATCACTGCAAGATCCTACATCATTGGGCTACAACTGACCAATTCTATGGAGCAGGTCATGCGTTGTTTAGCCCATGTTTTACAGTTAGGAGATGGCTTACTGTGAGTTGGTGTTGCAGACCACAATAAATGTATGAAAGTTTCCTTTGTAAAGAAAAGGGGTTTTATAGGAGCAGGTTCAGTTTGACCTTGTTGACTCCAAGTGGGTGGAATTTTACCTACCTTCTCTATGCCCCCATGGATTTGTAGGAATTGTTTTTATAATAAAGACATTCAGGTTCAATACATTTTATTTTTGCATTATTTTATTTTTTTTACTCATTAACATAATTTTTTTTGTACGTCGATATGATGTTTTTTTTTTTAAGTTGACTTAAATACACTATGTCTTTGAACATTACACTACGTTGACAGTAGATAGCAAAAAAAATATATAAATATGTTTAGATTTTATTTCTGAAATGTTGATGGCAGTTTGTCATTTGAAAGCAGAAAAAGAAAGACGTTTGTCCTTGGAAAATGGCCATTTGTGATATATTTTAGATGGCAGTGCTTGAGGTTATTTACAGGAGTTTTCAGTTTCTCCTTTGATAACAATTCCCTTTTTCCCACAAACAGGGTCAAGTATAACATTGAGATTTTTATTGGGCTTGTTGTTGTCAGAGATGTTTAGATGTTAAACTCCTTCTTATTGATGTGCTCCATGTCTGTTTGATGTACGTGTGTCCTTACCTATCCTGCCTCTATATGGCATATAACCGTAAATGGCCCACATTTTTAAAGCGTACCTAACCTTTCAGGTGACTTTTTAGAATAAGCTAAAAAAATGCAGGGTAGGACAGCACAAGGTTGTGGAAGGTGCTCACAAATGTGGGATAGTCCTCAAATCCTCCAGCACCATGTTATATATAAGAAATCCAAGGTGACAGCGTCCTCCAAAAACAGTTTTTAATTGCTCTCACATCAATATACTGGATACAGGCAAAGAAGCCTTTTTAAACATAAGCTGTCATGTATGTGTACATGAGGAATAACTATTTCTGGCCATTATGCCTTGTATCCTGCATTTTTTTTTTTATATCAGATTCCCCTCTAAAGTTTTCATATTTAATTCTCAGTTTTAACTGAGCTTTTGGGTGGAGTTTAACTGTCTTTCATGCAAAGCACAAATAGAGAGGAGAACATCCTGCTCCCCAGTTTCTTTGTAACACACCCTCAGAAGCAGCAGCAGCATGGAGGACATCAAACAGCAGTAATGATCAGTGTAGATGTGAATCCATCCCTGGGTGAGATTTAAAAAAAACTCACTAGAAGCTGCAGCAGCGTCTGTGTGTCTTCCTGCCTCTGTCTCCCTCTAGAAGCTCCCTCCGTCTCCCCCTGCCCTCTCCATAGACTTCTATAGGCAGCATTTAACCTGATCTTTTAGTGAATTGAGAATCTTTAGCAGTAAATTCAGTGAGTGAAAAGTTAGGGTATGTTCACAAGTTCACGTCCGTTACGGCTGAAATTACGAGCTGTTTTCAGGCGAAATCAGCTCCTGAATTTCAGACGTAATAGCATGTGCAGGCGTTTTTCACAGTGTCCATTACGGACGTAATTGGAGCTGTTTTTCTATGGAGTCAATGGAAAACGGCTCCAATTACGTCCCAAGAAGTGAAATGCACTTCTTTGACGCGGGTGTCTTTTTTACGCGCCGTCTTTAGACAGCGGCGCGTAAAAAAAAATGACCATCTGCACAGTACATCGTAAAAAGCATTCAAATGAACGGCCAGATGTTTGCCGACGCTTTCAAGCAGTATTTTCGGCCGTAATTCCAGGCGTAAAACGCCTGAATTACGTCCGTAAATAGTGCGTGTGAACATACCCTTACGGGGAGGAGGAAAGGAGCCTGATGGAGAAAGAGGCATTTTTTTCTAATAGGGTATATTACAAAGTTTCTTATATTCACTTGTACTATTAATTTATGCTAAGTTTGTTGAAAGGTTAGTGACAATTTAAGGATGTTAGAGCTTAACAAAATAGATGATTTTATTGTTACATTTAAACCTTTTTTTTGCAACATGGTTTATATTTTCCAGCATTTGCACCTATCCCATTTGGTGGAATTTACTTGCCTCTTGAAGTTCCACCCAACAGATGTCATTGTTCACCTCTGGTCTTAGCTTATGATCAAGCTCATTTCTCAGCACTGGTTTCCATGGAGCAAAAGGATCAGCAACGTGAACAAGGTAGGGTAAATCCATTACTAAGTAATACATTAATGTTTTAAAGTAAAATATAACATAGCAATTACTGTCTAATTGGGATAGATGATTTCTTGAGGGCACTTCTTTTGTGACCACAGGTAAGGACAGTATACTTAAAGGGGCAAAAAACTAAAATAAGACCTAGTATTACTGTATAAATTAGATGTCACATAGGTTTTTTGAAGCTAAAAATGTGCTTCTTACAATGATCTACAGCTTCCTGGTGCTGTTTCTTCACATCCCAAAACTTCTGGGTCAAGAGAGCTTCAACAGCACCTAAAAACTGCATTTCCCATACTCCCTAGCTGTCTCTGTAGTCCAGCCTCTTCCTTCCTCCCCCATTGCATCTTTTTCACTACCTGTTCTCGCGTGTAACTCCACCCCTCACCCCTCCAAGTAGTTCAGGAGGCTACATAGCATGCGTGGAACTGCATGCTGATGTTTACAATGCATGCTCAGTGAGAGGAAGCCTGACTCCGACCACCCCTGAATGGCACGTCATTGATGACGTCCCGACTTCTGGGTCACTGGCACAATCTCAGAACGAAACGTTATTACTTCTGGCAAAATCGTGTCGGACCCAGCACCACGTGACCCAGTGCCAAAGGAGGGAGAACGTGACCACATTTCAAAAGTAAGTTAATGTGAAAGTTAGGCTCTGTTCAAACATGGTGTCATAGTTTCTACAGGATACATGACGGATCCGTTATGATCCGTTTGATGGATCCGTCATATCAGTCAAATTTTTTTTACTGCCTTTCACCTTGAATAGGTCTGTCATGTTTCCGTTACTATTTGTGTTTTTTTCTACTCTATTCTAACCTTTAAAAAACAACGGAAACCTGACAGAAAGCAACTAACGCAAGTTTGAACATAGTATAACTGATTTCTATCAATGTAGGATAGAAGGGCGTTTTTTACATAGCAGCTGTGCAGCCCTGTTCCTTTCATACATGACTAAATACAGTCAACCTCAAAACATTTTAACATATGTGTCTGTAAAACTTTCTGCCATCCTTTCATGTTTGAGGGTGTTCTCAACATCACAAATGTAGAGTATAGACAAGAACTAATGCATTAGGGGGATAATGAGTACGGCATCTACAACACTCACATAAGAGCTCTTATAACTGTTGAATTGTATTGTACCAATCAGAAGACTATCCTCTATTAGCTCAACATACCCTAACTGGGCGTTTAACGAGGGATTATCTAAACCAGACAACCATAGATTCACATCTGATAAGGCCAGAATTCGAGGCAGTGATTATGGGATAAATCCTCCAGGAGCAGTTCCTGGGGGAGTTCTTGTTAACTCTGGAGGAAGCTTTTGTGGAGGGAGTACTCAAAGATCCTATGCTATTACGCTCATCCCGCCCTTTTTCTCCTTTGGGTTGTGATATGAAATTATAAGCAAACCTGCTTAGCGGCGATTATAGAGAATATTATTATACACCCTATCTCTGGCAAAGCAATAAATTATAACCTACTTAAAGTTTTCACTACCCTGTAGTAAAAAGAAGAATATAAGTTTGAGTGGGGCCTCCTCTCATTGATGCAACTAGGGCGTTTGACTGGGATTTTCTATGGGCAGCATTCTGTAGATTTGGCCTTCGAGAAACTTTTATCTCTTGGATTATGTATAAAAACCCTTGTGCACATATAGGAGCAAATAAGACAAAGTCACCGTTCATCTTATTATCCATAGGTATCTGTCAGGAATGTCCATTATCCCTGTTCTTGTTTTCAATAGTTATAGACTGGATAGCATTAAAGATCAGGGCAAATCCGCTTATACGGGGCTTCTGCTAAGGTGGGGAGAAGGAGAAGCTCTCGCGGAGGACATGCTCCTGTATCTTAAGCATTCCTTGGATGTGGAGCATGCCATCCGAGTGTAGCCGGGAGTTTCGGCCCTGTCGGGCATTCAGGTTAATTGGACTAAGTCCATGTTTCTTCCCTTATCACAGGCAGGGTTGGCTCTCAAACTGGGAGAGGATCTTCAGGTGGTGGAAAGTCTTCAATATTTTGGGATTAATATTTCAAAGTATCCAGGATTATCTTTCTTTAAATATACTCCCATTAATGGGGAGTATGAGTAGCAAGGCAAAGACTTGGAATCTTCTCCCCCTGTCCAGGGCCCCAAGGATTGCTCTGATCAAAATGATCTATGGTGTTACACATCATTGGCAATTCTCCAGTTTGAATTCCTATTCGGATCTTTAACACACTGGAATCAATTGTGAATGATCTTATATGGCAAGAAGTGAAGACTTTTATTAAATACACTAAATTATGCTGCCTGGTGTCAGAGGGAGGCTTTACACTGCCAGATTTTAGACTACATTTTCTTTCGTGCCATATGAAGCATTGATTGGAAATTTCTCAGCTGCAAAAAGACTGTTTTTAGCATCAGGGGGCCCTGTACGGAGGGATAATGTATTTGAAGCCTTGGAGACAGGAGACCACAGCAGGACGCCGCCCAGCTGTAAGCTTTTTGGTCTATATCATAGGGTTTGGTAAGTGAAATTGGGAATTAGATTTTATGGTTTACGCCACTTTGGGCAAATGCATTCATTCTGCCGTTTGCTTTGCTAGAAGATAGTAAGTTTTGGCAGAATTGGGGCATATGTCAAATTTCACGTTTATTTATTCACGGCTTTAATAAGACCCTTGATACACTCCAGAGGGATTTTGGTATCTGCTCTATGAATTTTGGAGGCTACACTTGATAAACAAAGTTTCAAGATTAAATTTTTGGCGTTTATGGAAAAATTATATACTTCTACTGTATATAATGAACTGAATATGCATTTCAATCGGTTTAGTAATACAAGCGGTAACAACATTGAGAAATGTGAAAAGGACTTGTGAAAGTCTACACAGTTAGGCCTCATGCACACGAACATATTTTTGTCCTCCCGTAAATACTGGCGTAAATACGGGTCCTTGGTCACACGTATTCGACCCGTATTGCACCAGTATTTACAGACTCGTGCCCGTAAACACGGGTCCGGTGTCACCAGTATTCCACCCGTATTTACAGGGAACGTTTTCGCTGCAAAATTGCACTGCACTAATCGGCAGCCCTTCTCTCTATCAGTGCAGGATAGAGAGAAGGAACAGCCCTATCCGCAGTAAAAATAAAAGAAATTCATACTTACCCGGCCGTTGTCTTGGTGACACGTCCCTCTCTTGACTTCCAGTCCGACCTCCCTGGATGACGCGGCAGTCCATGTGACCGCTGCAGCCAGTTATTTGCCTGTGATTGGCTGCAGCGGTCACATGGGATGAAACGTCATCCCGGGAGGCCGGACTGGAGGAAGAAGAAGAAGAGTTCTGGATAAGTTAACTTTTACTATTAACTCCAGCGGTAGTCACTATCCCGGGTGCTGAGAGTTACTGCCGATCAGTTAACTCTTTCAGTACCCTGGACAGTGACTATCCCCTGACGTCGCGTAGCAACGCTCCCGTATTTACGGGTGCACAGACGTTGCCACCCGTAATTACGGGAGCCCCATAGACTTCTATGGGCCTGCCCGTGCCGTTATTACGGCCTGAAATAGGACATGTTTTATATTTTTCAACGGCACGGGCACCTTTCCATAAGCATACGGCAAGGTACACGTGGCCAATAAAAGTCTATGGGCCCGTAATTTGGGCCGTTTTTACGTTCGTGTGCTTGAGGCCTTACATGGGTATTTTCACTGAGTCTCTGACTTGTTTAAGGGATATATAAATTGGCAGTCAATGCTTCATTGCCAATGTTTGTATCATAAGTATGTCAGCTTATACAAGATAAATGATACAATGTATCAAGAATATGTGTCTAGTGCTTTCGCAATTTGCATTGACACAAAATTGCTAGCTAATAATGCTAAAAAAATAACATATCACATATATTCATGTCCAGTTAGTACCTTAGTTGCTATATATTTTTATTTGTTTTTATATATGTTTGTAAACTGGACATAGAATATCAGAGACAAATCGTCCTACAACGTGGACATAGTAAGCTAGCTAGCTATGTCCACGTTGTAGCACGATTTGTTGCATTCAGTGCAATGCAGTGCATTGTACACTTAGACTTATAGAATGCTAGAAGATTTAATAGATTGATTGCTGTAGGCCCCTGAAGATTTGCGGCAGAAATAGATAGCAAAGAAACGCGTAGGGCTAATAGTGGGTAGGATAGGAATTTAGGGTCTTAGCACTTGAACAATATTCCATGCACCTAACTTGGATGTGCTGGACTTGGATTGAATCTATCTACCCTGTGCAGATCTCTATAGGTGTGGCTATTGAGCCCCACCTATATCTCTGATATTCTATGTCCAGTTTACAAACATATATAAAAAACTTGAATATTGTAATCTTGTGATTCAGTTGCTGTTTATGGCAAGATTGCAGAATATAAGAAAATTGTTTGCTAAAGATCCGCCCCTGGTGAATGGATGGCAAAAGGCGATATTAAGAGTGCTTCTCTATGAGAGATTGTATTTTGAGGCAAAAAGGAGGCTCCCAAAATGGAAGTGGTAGATAGATCAGTTAGACCCTAAGGGGGAGTTAACACAGAGTTTTTTGACGAGTTTTTTGATGCGGAAACGGCGCCGCAATACGCGACAGAAACCGGCCGAAAATGCCTCCCATTGATTTCAATGTGAGGCGGAGGCGTCTTTTTCCCGCAAGCGGAAAAAGAAGGGACATGCTCTATCTTCGGGCGTTTACGCCTCTGACCTCCCATTGACATCAATGGGAAGCAGAGAAAGCGTATTTCGCAGCGTTTTATGCCCGCGGCGCTCAATGGCCAAAAGGAATTTTGAGGCAGATTTTCCTCCTGCAAAAAACTCTGTGTGAACTCGCCCTTAGTATAAATCCCTAGTTACGAGTCCTCTTGATTGTAGCTGAAGTGTGTGTATATAATATATATCTCCTTTTTTTTCTTCTCGTCTCCCTGCACCAGGGAGTGTGGGTTATATTGTTCATGCAATTTTATTTTGTAATAGGACCTTCTCTATATTGGCTTCTCTGTGCTTCTTTATCTTCTTTTTTTGTGTTTGAATTGTTAAGTGTTTATATCTTTTTTTTCTTTTTTAAGAAGATTTAATAAAGAGTAAAAAAACAAAACCCTTTTAAAACATTGATGCAGTGGGAGTTCATTGTGGCCAGTAAATGTTAAATTTGGGAGCCGCACACTGCAGTTGCTTGAGTGCTTCAACTATAAGCCACCTCCAGGTAGTTGTGTTATAGCTGTCACATTACACTGCACTGTTTCTTCATCGCAAGGAGGTTTACAAAGATACCCTAAGTTTATAGTGATCCTTTGTGTGTCAGTGTGAGGTTTGATAAAATTGTGAGATCTTTTTTTAAAACTTGTGTGGAATAAAAACTTTTTAATAACAAATAAATATAAAGCAATAAGATTGGTTAGCAGCAATTGGGCCAGCTTGTGGTACTTTCCAGGCAACAACTTATTTTTCTGCACTGCACAGAATAAAACCGAACTGAAAAAAATGAGTGAAAAGTTTGGTATTACTTTGGCAACTATTAAACTTACAGATAGCAACCTAGTTATTTTATGTTGGGAGTTCTCTTGTCATTATGCAGTACACACATCTGAATAATGTTTAGTATCGTCTTCTCTGTACAGATTGCTATTTGATGTGCTTTGAAGAGGGCGTTTTAGTTTAGTGGGACTTGTAAATAAGTTATCAGCTGTCACCTATTTTAGTGTTCCAAAATTATCAAAAACTTCTCTTTTTTTACCTTTCATTTGAGAACTTACAGTTGTCATATAATCGCTATAAGTAAATTATATAACAATGTGTTGGAATGGTTTCTAAAGAACTACGAAAAATAGACAGATGGGAACATTTTTGAGATCCCCTTGACGTCAATTAGTCCAATCAGTATTTTTCCATAATTAGTATGTGTTTTTAACACAAGAATGTATTCATAGTGAGGGCTCTAGAGTATCTGCATTAAAAATGGCCAAATGGCACTGGATTTAATTCATATTTTCATAAATCTTTCCATAGATGATGGATATCAGTGTGTGTTTGAATCATGTGTTCGCTTTGGTTAATTTCCCATTGTGAATGGGTAAAGTTTATAGGATCGGGGAAAAACTAGTAAGTGCATCACTAATGGCATATGAGTAATTAAACTGGACCATTGCTATTCAACTTCACATCTTTATGTCTGCTGTGTATACAGGCACTGATGGACAATTTTTTTTTTTATTTCAACAGCACATTGCACCATTTTACAGTATGGTTCCGTAACCCTCACAAGACCCTAGATTTCAACCACATGGAGTATCTCAGGAATGATGTTAGAACAGGCTGTGTGCAATAATGTACCTGATAATAAATAACATGCCAGTTTATCAGCCTAGCAACTTTTGACATTTTCTAGTCAAATGGGTATAACATTTTTAAAAACAGGATGCCATTCCGGATAATATAGTCAATCAAGAGAGCAAAAAATAATAAAAATATTTCTCTCTCCTCACTGCATCATTATTTATGCAACTGAAATTTCTAAGAACAAGATGAATACAATTAAAGCCTTTCGGCTATCCACCATAAAATAAAAAAACATAGTGTGCAGTCACTAAGGCTCTGTTCAAAGTTTGTTCAGTGTATGCCCGGTGTATACTGTACGTCACACTTATGCAACTTTATGCCATACAGTTGTCTACATCTGCTATTGGTTCCCATTGTAAAAGGAATGTAAAGGGCAACTTTGGAAAAAAATGTATACTGTGCGCTAAAGTTCGAATAAAGGGTAGGCCAATGCTTACGACCAAAGGTATGCCAAAAAACAAGGTGTGAACATAGCCATAGAGGTACCTAATACTACTTTTCCAGTAGGGTCTATTTTTTGACCTTCTCTCATTAACTTTAATAGTGTAACTTACAGCATACAAATAGAATAAGAAAAGTATGTTGTTGTTCCATTATACTGTCTCCATAATTTTCAGCATAGATTTTTTTTTCCTGTCTCTTGCTAATTGTTAAAGCCGTGAATACAGGAAGACAGCTGCATCTTCATGATTAGAGTAATCACAGCTCATGCAACTTCTTTTTTTCATTTTTTTTAATATGCAAAAGATTAAAGAAGAAAAGCTCTCTCGTAGCTGGAAGTTGTTGTTGACAGGCATTTGAAGCCTCCCTGGAAGTAGTTCTTGTTTACAATTAGATTTGAAATGTGTCAAAAATAGTGAAGATATAAAAGAGTTGTAGTCATTATCAAGCTGTCTTTTCACTAGAGATGTCTGGGTAATCTCTTTTTCAGAGATCATACGCAATGATAAATTATATTTGCAGGATATTAGGTAGAATTAATGCAATTGTAATCACATTGCCCCGAGTTACAATACTTCCTTTCACGGACTAAGTCATTATAATTATACAGTATATTACACCCAGCAGTGTATGTTCAGTAGGGACCAATATATGATGCCCAACATTGCTCCTTTAATATGAACAATCTAGAAACAAGAATGTTTTACAAGAAATCCTCCAGTTTAGTAACAATATGTAAGTTATAGAAAGGACCCAGCATTAAACTTCTATTTATGTACATTATACATAAGTTAGATGCAGCAAAAACGCATGTCCGAAAACAGCCTTAGTCCCTTTATTTGGTGCTTAGATTGATTATATTAAAGGCAATGGACACCTATGTACTAAATTTAGGTTATTGTTCATTTGCTTACTAAATGCAAAGTTAAGCAACTTTCTAAATAGTCTTCCGAAAATTTGTTCCTCTCAATTTGCAGCTGTAGAGTCTGTGCAGCTCTTGTAGATAACTGGCTGTGCTGCTGCTTCTAACTCAAATCTGTCAGTCCACCTCTCCTGACAGGATGATGTAATCTGCCCCCCCCCCCCCTACTCTCAGTGTTAGGCTATGTTCACACAGAGTTTTTTTACACGGAAACCGCGCCGCAAAACTCGTCAAAAAACGGCCCGAACATTCTTCCCATTGATTTCAATGGGAGGCAGAGGCGTCTTTTTCCCGCGAGCAGTAAAACCGCCTCGCGGGAGAAAGAAGGGACATGCCCTGTTTTCAGGCATTTACGCCTCTGACCTCCCATTGACTTCAATGGGAGGCAGAGAAAGTGTATTTCACTGCATTTTATGCCCGCGGTGCTCAATGGCCGCGGGCGAAAAACGCAGCGAAAATCGGCGTGCAGGGAGAGGAAAATCTGCCTCAAACTTCCAAACAGAATTTTGAGGCAGAAATTACGCCTGCTAAAAAACTCAGTGTGAACATAGCCTTAGAGATAGCAGAAGGGAGGGTTTGGAGGTTTTATAAATCATAGAAAGGGAGGAAAGCATCCAAGTGTTCAAGGAGGAAAGCACACAGGCTATCATAAATAATAGATAAATAGATAAAGCTGTGCTGATACATGAGAGCTAGTGAAGGCAGCAGCATTCTGGACCCATAGAACTGACATCCAACATGTATTACTGGGAGGGACATGCCCACAGTAGAAAAGTCTGAAACTAGAGCAGCTTGCAAACTGCATATCAAAAGGTCTGAAAATGAATGAAGGATGGAAGATTGCTGCCTGAAACATAGTGCAACATGTTTAATTCCAGGTAACCACTAACAGAAAAATTATATTTATATAGCTCAACGGTTTCCATATACTTTAAAATAACAACGTCTTGGAGTATAGCCCCCTCACCCAGAGACCAGGGAGTGACAGGAGGGATACATACAGAGCCTTATCTATGTATGTAGTGTATAGTGTTGCTATGCTGCCTTATCTAGACCTCCAGCTGTGCAGATAGAGATGTCAATAAATCCCTTGTTCTCAGCTAAGTCTGTGTTAGTCAACATAACAAAGCTGACAAGTGAACTGCAGAAGACAGGTAGTTTACGCCTTTGTGCCTTCTCTAGTAGCCAGTGTGAAAACTGAAATATTTTAAGATTTTTTATTTTTTTTGTAGGGAGTCACATAAAAAAACAAAACAAAAAAAACCACACCAACAAATCACATAAAAACGAATTTAAAAAAAAAATACCAACATTTGTTAAAAATATGCTTAAATTAAAAACCTGATTCAAATAATATGTAATTTCTGATGATACATTTCCTTTTGGTATTAGCAAATTTATAACACGTTTAAAACAAGGATTCCAGATGACAAGTGATGGGTTTCATTTACTCAGTCACTTTCTAAATCACAATGATAGAATAAAAAGTAAAACTTTCATTTGTTATTTATAAGACCTTCTTACATACGGCATTACACTACTTTTTGGTTTGTAATTAACTGCTACATATTTGTTAATATGCTGTTGTAGCACTAACATATCCTGCCACTCTGCACACAGATTGTAGTCACTTATAATAGTCTTTGTTCATAGGGGGCTGGTCACAACCTAATTTTCCCTATAACACACACACTAGGGCAAATATCATAGAAAAACTAACCAACTTATTAGTAAGTTTTTGTGTGTGGAACGAAAACTTTAGTTCCCAGAGGGAATCCCTACAAGCGGAGAACATACAAAGTCCAGATGTTGCCTTTGGTTGAGCATCAAAACCTGGTGCTGCAATACAACTGTGCTAACCACTGAACCACTGAGCCACTTATCTAAGCTCTCAAAAAATGCATTTTTTTAGGGATTTTCTGATTGTATTAACTTTGTATCTCCGCTTTTTCTTCTCATTATACCCTAAACCTGTTTTTCAGCATTTATTCTCCAGTTCAGTAACACTACATCCTCTGGTCTTTTGGCTATTCTCCACTCCATGCTCCAAACTGTGTTTTATATCTTGTTCAAATGAAAGCTACTAGTTCAATGTACAAAAACAGCACTTTTATAATTATTGTGTCACTCATCTCTTCAATATTGTAAGATGTGTTGGCCCATATAACTTTTGTCCTTACATTACTGTATAAACAATTGTTGTATTTAATCCTTTAGAGTTTTACATTATGACAAATGGTCGGGCAGTAATGTAAATGTTTACTTCCTGTAAATCCACATCATTATGACGTGAGCAAAATATTCAGAGAACATTTGTATTGATCGGACAAATCAACAAAAATCTTCAGGGTAGTAAAGCACATGCCCATTGTGGAAATGGCCTGTATCTGGAATCTGATGCGTGAGTGCTGTTCGGATCAATAAATATATATTTTTGCTTGCTCTTGCTGATCAGTTGATCATTATTTGTGTTCTGTTCTAAAATTAGGAATTTATGAGAATGATTCTTCTAGAAGCTGCCTTTAGTATACATCAGCATGAGTGATTGTTGAATCCAGCCATTCTATACAGCACTTCAGACGACAATATTTTTAACATAGTAGTCTTACAGTGTAGTAAATCTCTGACAGCAGGAGGTTGGAGGATTTGAGGTTGGATAACTGAGGTTTAAATACATAAAATATGTGGGTTCAAATTGATACCTCTGTTAAGATATCATCACATGACTGGAACACATTGTTGGGTGGTAAACCTCTTGAATTGAATCATCTAGGAATCTAAAAAATAGAAGAAAGCTGATCTACTACAAATCTTTAAAGAGTAACTAAACTTTTAAAAAACTTTTGATAAGTCATAGTGACATGTCAGTGCTTGGACCCCACAAATTAAAACTTCTGACACCCCCACTTATCGCTAAAACTAAGAGGCAGAAGAACCCGAGTGAACACTGTGCTGCTTCATTTCTGATTGCTTTCCTCAGAAAGCGGAGCAAGCAGTGTATGGGCTCAATAAAAAGTATATTAGCCGGTACACCGCTCGCTTGGCTTTCCGAGTAAAACCGATCAGAAACAGCGGCACAATGCTCACTTGAGCGCTGTGCTTTCCTTTTAGGGAAGATTGGTTAATGTCTTATGGGGGTTTTTTTGTTTGTTTTTTTAAACCTACCTTTGGATCAATAGGGTTAAAACAAAGTTTTATAGTTTCTCCCATCCCTTTCCTTTCTCCTGTCCCTTGGTTTAACTTGATAGACATATGTCTTTTTTCAACCGTACTAACTATATAACTATGGGGTCAAGTAAAGAAGTCAACAAATCTTGGCCATAATATAGATTATATAATGCTTTGCCAGTTCCTATGCCAAATTTCTTTGAGATGAGAATGAGAGTATGGATCCCTGGAGGATTCCCTATAGTAATAACATTGGAAACCACTGACCTAAACCAATGGGAATGTTTATTTTATGTTCCAATAATTTTTATTGAAGATTTTCAAAAAAGGATCAGCAATGCATCAAAAATTAAATCAGCATCAGGGGTTCGAAGCCCCGTAAAATAGGCTATGGCAAACAAATATATATTTAATAGTACACTAGGGGAAAAAAAGGGATGGGGGGGGAGGGAATGAGGATCTAATGTCTTCCAGGCTATGTGAACCTAAGAGATTGTCCCAAGATAACCAAGCCATGGTTGCCAAACTTTACGGAAGAGCTCTTCTCTGTCCGAGCTCTTCTCTGTCCGAGACCATACAGTGTAATCGGTCATTGGCCATACTAAGTGAAGAGGAATAAGAGAACTTTTCCAAGATGTAGCTATAGCAATTTTGGGTGCGAAGAAAAGGAAGGAGATAAATTTATGAGAGGCCTTAGAAAGTCCTGGGATGGTCTCATTGAGTAATGCCTGTGATGGAGAGAGTTTCAAGTTAATCTGAGTTATAGAATACAACATGTTAAAGATTAGTCTCCAAAAACGGCGCACCTTTGGACAATCCGACCATATATGCAGCAGATCACCCACATTTCCACAATACCTAAAACAGGAAGGTGAGGAAGTAGTTAACATCTTGGCCAATCTAGAGGAAACTAGATACCACCGTAAAAATACTTTGTAATTAGCTTCGACCAGAGAAGTATTAATGGAGATTTTTGCAATGCGCTCTGCCATATCTTGCCATTCCCTAACAGAAAAGAATGTATGTAAGTCCCTCTCCCACATAGACATATATGCTAGTTTGTCCAACGGCGAAACCAAAAATATATAACTATTAGAGGCAACGACCACCGGCATTATTTAGGCACAAAGTTTCAAATTCAGTAGTTTTTTGCAGGACCGACATAGGTTTAAAAGAAGACATAAAATTATGTATCTGATGGAAATACAAAATCTCATAGTCCGGGATGTGATCTATGGATTGATAAAAATGACAGGGTTTTATGCCTAGTCTATCAAAGAAGTGTCCAATACAGTATAGATTTTATCCAACCACCATTGGAATGCCGACGGCTGCATACCAGGAACAAAATTGGAACTAGAAAACAATCTAGCTGCAGGTGTGTGTGTGTGTGTGTGTGTGTAGATCTAAGCCAGAATCTGTGACTCAACCTATCCCACAGTGCCAAGGAAGAAGAGAGGAGTGGGAATAACACAGGTAGTCTTTGATTAGGTTTCAACCGCATCAACAAGTCGACAGGAATATCAGGAGTAGCTGCCTGTTTAATAGGAATCCACCGTGCTTGATTAAGTGAGTGAGTGAAACTAAGGGGTCAGATGAGCAGCATAGTAATATTTGATGAGGTTCGGTAAAACCAGTCCCTCGGAAACTTTAGGAGCATAAAGGGAACTCTGTGGGACTCTACAACGTTTAGGACCCCATATGAAGGACAATATAAGTTTCTGAAGGTCTTGTAAGTAGGGGGTACATCTATTAGTAGAAAGCTGAGAAAATAGAGGATTCTGGGAAGAACCGTCATTTCAGCAGCTGCTATTCTGCCAAACCAGGAGAGAGGCATAAAAGCCCAATTCAGCAGTTCTGTTTTTAGTTTTTGCTTTAAAGGGAGAATATGTGCGATAAAGGGTAGAGTAACAGGATGTAAGGTGAACCCCCAGATATGAGATTTTGTCTTCCCTCCATCTCAGCTCAAAATTCAGTTGTATCAACATGTTGTGTGCATATAGTTCACACTTATAAGTCTGAGCTCCAACCTCCACCCCCTTATATCTTTATTCATCCTGATCAGCTGGGCCTGGGGTTCGATAGCTAATACAAAAAGAATAGGGGAGAGAGGACACCCGTGTCTCGTTCCACGGGCTATGCGGATACGGTCTGAGAAGAATCCCTTGTTCATCACCTGGGTGGATGGGGCAGAATACAGACTTTTCAGGTGAGTAATATATTTGTTGCCAAAACCACAGCGCTGAAGAACAAAAAACAAATTGTCCCAGGTCAGGGAATCAAAAGCTTTGTGTAGGTCTTATGACAGGCACAATGCTCCTGTTTTCAATGAACCCAGTGTGAATGAACAAGGGATATAATATCAATAATTCTTCTAGTCTAATCAGCCGCTTGCCTGTTTGGTACAAAACCCACCTGGTCAAGATGAATATATTGCTCCAAGAAAGCATTAAGCCTCGTGGCCAAGATTTTAGTGAGTAATTTCATATCGACGTTAATAAGCGATATTGGCCTATAATTCTGACAGGAGGAGGGATTTTTATTAGGTTTCGGGATCACCGGAATGTAAGCTTTGAGTGCTTTAGCTCCAGGAGACCCCCCATCTCTTAAGGAGTTAAAAAGGGTAACTAAATGGGGGGCAAGCACATCAGCAAATTTCTTATAGTATAAGTTATGGAACCCATACGGGCTTGGGGATTTTGCTGACTTGAGAGACTTAATAGCTGCCAAGACTTCCTGTAACGAGATGGGGGCCTCCATACTATCTTTATGGGGGACCATTAATGTAGGCAAAGGGATATCTTTTTTTTTTTTTTTTTTTTTTCAAATATATTTTTATTATTCAAAGCCAGAACAGTTACAAGTATGCAGTGTGTATCATACATACAATAATACGTACATCATATAACAATGTGTTCCAGCTTCAAAATTATTTTCCATTTTACTTGTCATCATTAAGTTACAAAGCAATTAATAAGGCAAAACAAAGCCAACAATTCCCTTCCCTCCCCCCAACTCTCCTCCATCTCGGTGAACATTTTCTTAACTAGCTATCAGCATGCCTAACGTGCCCTGGATACTCTGTGAACTATACCATGATGTGTGTCGAAATGTGCGCATGAACACCCCTATCTCTGCTGTGGGATAATGTTGTTCAATGAATGTACGCCAAGTTTTAAAAAATTGTTCTGTAGACCTTTCTTTGTGTCTTTCTAGGTCTGTTTTATCATATCCCAATAAAGTCTTGAGAGTAGTCACGACCTCCGCAATTTCCGGGACCGATGCCTGTAGCCAGTGGCGCAAGATGCACTTCTTGATAGCCAATAATGCCATATGTATTCCTTTCCGGGCCACTATAGGTGGTCCCCCCCCACCTGGATCCAAGGGGATATAGTGAAACAACACTGCCTGTGGGTTTGCGTGCACCTCTTCCCCCCAGGTGTCTTTAATAAATTGTAGAGCAAGATCCCAAAACGTCCGAATTTGTGGACACAACCACATCCCGTGAAGTAAATTAGCTTTGTGTAAGTCGCATTTAGGACAACTACGCAGATAGTGTGCTGGAGCGTCCCTATAGGATAAATTAAAGGCGTATGTCGCTCTGTGCATAAGCCGGAAGTGCATCTCACGCCACTGTTCATTTACCATGACCTTCCTCACCCTCTCCCATCCATCTCGAATTTTGCTGGAGATTTCTGGATCCTCCAGCTCCACCTCCCACGTTCTAAAGCAAGAAGTACTAAAGGAATCAAGATGAGCATTCCGAAGTTTACCATACAAACTTGCAAGACTTCTTCCCGTACCACCCTGCGGCACCATCCCATCAAATGCTCCCCGCATCTCCACTACATCAATATTGCAGACTTTGGTTTTACATAGCTCTGTTACTTGAGCATATTGCAGATACTGATTTCCCCTCAGATTATATTTGCTAGAGACCTCCTGCCACGTAAGCCATCTTCCCTCCTCAACATGAGTTGGCCCAGGACATTGATCCCTTCATCTCTCCACTGCGAAAACAATTTATTCTGACTCCCCTGTGGGAACATGGGGTTATCCCACAACGGCCAGAATTTAGAAAGACCATACGGAAGACCAAAAAGCTTCCGCACCGCCTTCCAGGCGCCGATTGTATCTTTCAGCAACAGACTTGACTTAACATTAGTAGGCAGTTGAGCATATGGCAGATGTAACAGGGCCTGCAGCGGAACCGATCCCGCCAAATCCTGCTCCAGCTGAACATTGGAGTACAAATTAGTGTTATGTATCCAATCCCCTATATGCCTGCAGATGGCCGCTAAATTGTAATATCGTATAAGTTGTAGCTGAATGCCTCCATCCACTTTGGGCAGTGCCAATTTTTTATATGCAATCCTAGGTCTCTTCTTTTGCCACAAGAATTGTAGAAATGCTGTCAGTAATTTCTGGTTATCTAGATGCTTGATCAATATGGGTATGGTTTGCATTGGATATAACAGACGAGCAAAGCTTATCATTTTTAAAAGAGCAGCTCTCCCAAACAATGACAAAGGCAGTGACGCCCATCGATTTAGTTCCTTATGAATTTTTTCAAACAAGGGTGAATAATTTAGCTTATAGAGGGAAGAGTGAAATTTGCCTATTTTAATCCCTAGGTATGTGATATAAGATCTGGCTATTTCCACCGTACCCTGCAAGGGTGGTCTTGCCCCTGATTCCTTCAAGTAAAGTAATTGACTCTTTTGCGCATTGACTTTATAGCCTGAGAATGACCCAAAGTATCTTAGCTTCTCCAGCACCCCCCCAAATGATCCCCAGGCGATTTTAGAAACAACAGAAGATCGTCAGCAAAGCATGTCAGTTTGATCTCCTGTCTGCCAACCATTATCCCTTCAAAATCCCTGGAGGACAAAAGATGTCTCGCTAGCGGTTCCAAAGCCAAGTCAAACAGCAAGGGAGACAGGGGGCATCCCTGTCTTGTTCCCTTCTGTAAATGTATCGGTGCTGACAGAAAACCTGTAGTGAACACCCTAGCTAGAGGTTCTGAATATAACTCTTCCAGGTAATTCCTAAACAATCCTTGTATCCCAAATCTATCTAGAACTAACCTCAGCCAATCCCAGTGGACATTATCGAAGGCCTTTTCGGCATCTAGCGTTAAAATTTCTGGCGAATCATGTCCCTCCATATTAGAAGTCCTCATTGCGTCTTGTACCGCCAAAACCGTGCGTATGTTTTTGACCGCCGATCTCCCCTTAACAAAACCCACCTGGTGTGGCCCAATCAGAGTCGGGAGAAACATGGCCAACCTGTCGGCCAGTATCTTTGACAATATTTTAACATCCTGATTTATCAGAGAGATTGGGCGATAAGACCCCGGGTTAGCCGGGTCTTTCCCTTCCTTGTACAATACTTTGATATAAGCTACATTGCCCGATTTCAAGAATTCCTTATTTAACAGCATATGATTATACACCGGCAATAAAATGGGCGTGACTTCCTCCCTCATAAGTTTGTATGTCGTTGGGAAAATCCATCTGGCCCTGGCGCTTTGTTATTCGTCAATGATTTAATGGTCGATATGATCTCTTGTTCCGTGATCAATGCATTTAATGCTTCTCTATCAGAGTCCGAGAGAGATGGTAACGTTAAGGAGTCCAGAAACTCCCTCCCCTCAGTCCTCTCCGAAGTGTCCTGTGCATATAGCGCAGTGTAATAATCTCCCAGTATATCATTGACGATCTTTGGATCTTTCTGTACTTCCCCGTTCCCATCTCTCAACCCCCCTATGTGAGTCGGGCGAAATTGTCCTTTCGCCATTTTGGCCAGCAGGGAGCCTGATTTGTTCCCATATCTAAAAAAATGCACAGTTGTTTGCTCTCTCTGGAACCTTTCTTTTTTATCCAGCCACATTTCAAACTCTGCCTTAGCCGTGAGCCAGTCCCCCCTAAGCGCTAGTGTAGAGTTTGCCAAGTACGCTGTGTATTTCATGCGAAGATTCCTACTAGACTCGTTATAATGCTTGTTGGTTTTTCGTTTAAGCGACGCCACATAAGAAATGATCCTCCCCCTCAGCACTGCCTTGGCTGTGTCCCAAAACAAGTGGCTGTTCTCTCTATGAGCTTGGTTTTCCTGACTATATTCCCATAACCACCCCTTCAAGCATGATTGAAAGGATTCATCAGTTGCCAAAAACGACGGAAATTTTAACAATATATCCGACCCCCTTTTAAATGTATCTGCCAAGATCAGAGAAACCGGTGAATGGTCTGAAATCACCAAGTCCTCTATGCGAGCACTAAGGATCCTAGGGAGGAGCACCGGAGAAGCCATAAAGTAGTCAATGCGCGACCATGCGGTATGCGCATGAGAAAAATGAGTGAATTCTCTACCTAATGGAAATTGTGTTCTCCATACATCTACCATGCCCGTGGAAGACAGTAATGGGGCCAAGACTTAATTGTGTGTTCTTTCAACCAATACCCTACTATCTCCCCTTCGCCTGTCCTCTGTTGTGCATAAGACTGAGTTAAGGTCCCCTCCCAGTAGAATCTGAGGTTCTTTATCCGCTAAAAGTTTTCCTTCCAGAAATTGAAAAAAGACCCGATTGTTGTCATTCGGTGCATATATACAGTACAAACTCACTCTCCCCATGGCGCCCTCTAAGATCACATGCAAATATCTGCCCCCCTCATCCCGCTCAGAAGTAATCACAGAACATTCAATTCTTTTGTGTATGAGGAGTAAGACGCCCGCCTTGCCATTAACTGCTGGAGAGCCCATTACTGTGCCCACCCATAATTTGCGCATTCTCTGGAAATCACGTTCCAATAGATGGGTTTCCTGCAAAATCGCTATATCCGCTTTCAGCTTTTTCAGGTGGCGAAGAACCATCATGCGTTTATGTGGGGACTGCAGTCCCTTCACATTCCATGTTATTACTTTAGGCATCTCACAGTAATGGCAAAGCAAACCTCATCCACCGAGACCGTTTCCCCCCCTCCTTCCCCCTCCCTAAACATAAAACAGAATTGAAACCCCAACAACAGATCATTACTAGTTTCAGACTTCTCTTTTTTCGCACATTTTAGCGTGAAATCTCTGTACATTCCACCACTAAAAACCCCTTGGTATACCATGAACCCCCTGTATACCCGGAAAGTATCAACAACACCTTACACTCCCACCCGACTCCTTGCAAAAATTTCCTCAAGCCTCACTTCAGCTGCGCCCTCCCCTACCATTAACATCAGTAAACCTCAACCTCCGATGCACCGATAGGTATAACAATTATGTCTCAGACAATGCGAAACTTAAAATGACATGAGTCTCCTTCCATCACTGCCTGGGCATCTCCCTTCAATCCGGAGAAGAAGAGGTGAGACCCCTCCTGATACTCCTGTTTCTGGAACGTCCCCTGCGAGGCAGACTGTCCCTGTGTGTCTGGCTATCACCATTGTTGTCTTTGGACAAGCTTTCCACATATTTAGCTTCCTCCCCTGGAGAAGAAAACGATTCCACCCCACCACCGGGCTCGAAGATCCTGAGAATGGCGGGAAACATCAAAGAGAACCGAATGCGTTTCTGGACCAGTAGAGAGCACACCGTGCTAAAAGCCCGCCGCTTACGTGTAACCTCAGCCGAGTAATCTCCAAACATTAAGATTCTGTTGCCTCGTACTCTCACTTGTGCCGATGACCTTCGGTAGGCCTGTAACACATTCGTTTTATCCACATAGTCCAGGTACTTCACAATGACTGGTCGCGGCCGTGCTGGGGCGCCATCTTGGGTCACACTTCTCATCGGTCCCACTCTATGAGCTCTCTCCGCTCTCAGCGGGGCTGGCAATCCCAGCGCCTGAGGCAACTCCACCGCACACAACTTTAGCAGCTGGCCTGCTGGTATAGACTGGGAGCCCAATAATACGTAAATTGCTCCTCCTCGAGCGATTCTCCAGGTCATCCACTTTATCAACCAGCTGTAGATTACAAGCTATCACCTTCTTCACCTCCTCCTGCGTTCCCGCTAGCTCATCCTCCAATAAACTGAACCGTTGTTCCAAATCGTTAATTCGTTCCGCCTGAGCTGAAACATCCGACTGAATTTGGTGCAATAATTTCGACACCATCGCCTCCAAAGAAGCTGTGATATCTGGGGCTATAAGTTTCGCTACTTCCCTGGCCAAGACTCGACATGAAATGTCCATATTGTGAAACATAGTCTCAGGCTCACCTTCTTCCACTTCTGGCTGCACCAGAGGAGGTTGTGATGCCGAGCGCGAGCTCGTACTCCTCGTGTTCCTGGCCGGCTCAGGCGCCATTTTCCCCAGCGGCAGCATGTCGTCAGTCTGCAGGGCCTGTGATTTTAATCCTGGGGTCCCGGTTTTCACCAGGTATCTCTCCATACGCCGGAGAGAAGCCTGTACGTAGGGTTGTCGGCCAGCAGCCTCAGGTCAGGTATCAAAGCCTCGGGACCCCGGTTTTTGAGTCGGGTTAACGGAGCTCTCCTTACTCGCGTCTACTCATGTGCGCGCCGGAAGTCAAAAGGGATATCTTTAAACAAAGCATCAGTTTTAAGGGCATCTAGCTGGCGAGGGGATTTGTAGAGGGAGGAGTAGAAGGAAAAAACCTATTAAGATCTTCCTTAGGGTGTTACGTAAGATTCGCCAGCCGTAGTTTTGGGACCGTAGAGTTACGGGACAGCAGAGCAAGCATTTGAGCTAAAAGGGTACCTGGTTTATCACTCTGGGCAAAAAAAAACATAAAACTATATTGTGTCCAGCGGATGTGACGTTCGGCAAAAGTATTAATGCACAAATTAATTTCCGTACGGGCATCTTCAATTTTAGAATGCAGGTCCAACTTGTTATCCATTTTTTCCTGTTGTACGAGCGCTAAATATGCCGCTTCCTTATCTTGTTTGTTCCCTGTTTGGTCTCTAGTTCTTTTAAATCGTGAGCCAAGCTGAATGAGTTTCCCTCTGATGGTAGCTTTATGGGCCTGCCAGTTAATAGCTGGGGAAGTGTCAGTTGCACAGTTAGCGTGGAAGTAATGCTCGAGTTCAGTCAATATATCTTGGGAAATCTGGGGATTAGTCAGAAGGGACTCGTTCAAACGCCATGACCAAGACCGAGACTTGAGCCAAAAACGATCCAGTGTAATCCAGACTAAATCGTGATCTGACAACGAAATGGGGCGTATTTTGGCATGGAGCATACTATTTAGGAGCTGAGGCGGAAGGAAGAGGTGGTCTATGCGAGAATAAGATGAGGGGGCATGTGAATAAAAGGTGTAATCTCTGGTGGAGAGATTGACGGTTCTCCAGGCATCCACAAAATCATGAGAATGCAATAGTTTGCCTAATTGTAAACACTGTTTAGGAGGGGGGCGACGAGAGGAAGGACCTGCAATCGATTTATCTAGGAGATGATCAAGCGCCACATTAGAATCCCCACGCCAAAAAAACTCTACCAAGGAAATGTGGGAGTCATTTTCTGAACATTGTATTGAAAAAACTAATTTGGCCTTCATTTGATGTATAATATGAAATAAATGTGACCTGGGTGTCCTGAAGTGTACCATTTATGAGCAAATACCTGCCCTCAGGGTCTGCCACTGTGGTTTGATGTGTGAAGGAAAGGTTTCTTTTGAGAAAGATGCCCACTCCTCTTTTCTTCTCCGCAGCCACCGCTAGACAATACAAGAGATAATGATTATGCATAAATTTAGGACAAGAGGTAGTGGAGAAATGCAATTCATGTAGAAACAGAATATCACAATGCAAAGACTTATATGTTTGAAACGCTTGACGCTGTTTAGTCGGTCCGTCAAGATCCCAAGGAGGGCATACCATCACCCAACAGAAGGGCCAGCTCTTAATTGCTCAGCCAATTTCTAAACTAGAAATATTAACAAATAATACTATGATAAAATAGGCAATTTTTGTGTAAAAATAAACATGAAGTTTAAACAGGAAAGGGAACCTAAATGGAGAGAAAGTTCCAATCTCAGGATCCTGTAATAAGCATGTCAGTGTTGTGATAGGGCACTTCAAGTTCAAGTAGTAGAAGCTGAAGGTCGAGATGAAGACTTGTAGTGCAAAAGTGGTCGAAGACAAGCTGTAGAAAAGGAGGAAACAGGTGGCGGTGATTTTTGGGGCGGAGGTGAACCATCTTTAGAAAGAAGTTCTAAACGCTCCATAATGGACTCTCCTTCCTGGAGGGAAGCAAAACTGTATGGTCGATTGCGATAGGAGAATGTGAGACAAAAAGGAAAGGTCCATCTTTATTTAATCTCCTGGCGTATCAGGAATTGGAGAAGGAGTTTTAATGAACGGCGCCTCTGGATAATGCAAGGAGCCAAAACAGCGAATATTGAATGTTACAGTCACGCAGTAGCAGTTGCTCTGAGATTCTGGAGGCTTCCATGACTTGTTCCTTTACAGAATAATAATGTGGTTTAACCAACACATCTCTGGGCAGACCATCTGTGCGGGGAGCTGTAAGTGCCCTATGCACTCTGTCGATATCAAAGTAGCGGTTAGGTAGATCAGGGAGGAGATGCTTGAAAAGATCATGTACTGCCGCTTCTAAATCCAGGATGTTTTCTGACAGGCCCCTTATATGGAAATTTTCCTATCTGGATCTATTTTCCATATCTTCAAGCTTAGAATGGGCTTCCTCAAGCTGTTGGTATATATCATCAATGTGGTCAAAGTGCTGATTAACAGTTGATAGTGTATCCTCAATTTTAGCCTCCATCGCTTCCATTCTCGAACCTAGAGCATGAAAGTTTGCTTTTCGTTCAGAAGTAATCTTTACACACGTTTTTTCAAGTTCTTATCGACAGAATATGCCCCAGTTTCAGCATGTAACTGTGAGAAGGATAATCAGGATGACACCCCCTGCCCCGCCTGGCTTAGTGAAAACCCTGTTACCACATGTTCTGCAGACGGTGTATTAGAGGTTTTTTTCGCCAAACGAATCTGAGGCAGGGTTTGGGCTCTGAAAACATGGGGTACCTCCGTCCAATTTGTGTATTGGGTCCGGTGAGGATGACTGCAGTTGCGGTGAGTGAGGCGGGTCCGGCGCCATTATGGCCTGCTCCGCGTGTGGGATTTGTAATGGGGGCTCTGGCTCAGCAGCCGACTATCTGGTGAGGATCCCGGACTTCTTGGCATTCCCTTTCGCCATCAAAAGATCCCTGAGGGGATGCAGGAGGGATTCCGGTGGAGTTTGAGCGAGGTGAGCGGCTAAAAATAGTTGGATACTCCCATTGAGGTGCGGAGCTCTAGGGGAGTGCGTCCACCATTAGCCCCGTGCGCATTTGCCTTCCGGGAATTACTATTTTGAGGAATGTGTTTACTGCATATAACTAGCATAGTATTAACTGGTTCCTGACCGCTGGCTATGTTTTTACGGCCAGCGGTCAGGGTCCTTAAAACCCGAGCCATAGACTTTTTACGGCTCGGGTTTTAACTTGCTGCCCGGGCAATCGGGCAGCTGAATGTCGGGTTTCCGGCTGTCAGTGACTGCCTGGGACCCTGAGGAGAAGATAGAAGCAGCTTTCACTGCTTCTGTCTTCTCCGATGTCTTTTACACATCGCTGTGTATATTTTACACAGCCGCTGCCTCTATTGCTCTCGGTGTTCATGTGACTGGTCACATGATCGCCGGGTGCCGTTACTGACAGACTGCTGCTGGGTCTAACTAGACCCAGCACAGCCCTATTAGTAACGATCGTCACTATATGAGGGCAGATTTCCCCTGTAACTGGGGCTGCTGTGCATCTCCATTTACAGTGGAAAAACATGGTGTAAAAGAAAGAAAAAATATATCTAAAGTTCCCCAAAGGTCTTTTTTGACCTTTGAGGGACAGACCATAGTAATAAAAAAAATAGTAACGTAAAGTGCAACATTTTTTTAATAATAAATACACATAAAATACCCACCCCAAAAAAAAAAAGTTCCGCCCCGTCAATCATTGTTGTAACGCTAGCGCTGACCCAATTACCCTAATATAGACATGTAATATATTAAAAGTTACGGTAGACAATGACGATCACAAAAAATACATAGTTTTACCCTAAAATAGACCTTTAATTACAAAAAAAAATAGCTGATACGTAAAAAAGCTTATTTTTTTACTATTTCCAATCTTTAAGAATAAAAATTCTAAAATAGCAAAAATAATGTGTATAAAAACGATAAAAAAAAGAAACCTGCATTGTCTACGGAAAAAAACATTGCAAAAATCACATTGTTAGCCCAACAAATAAAAAAGTTATAGCCATTTAACTAACGCGTGCTAAAAAGGGCTAAACGGTGTCTGGACCTGAAGGCTCAAAATAGCCCGGTCCTGAACTGGTTAAGTATAATAATAATAATTATTATTATTATTATTATTATTATTATTATGCGGACAGATGGTACACGCTGGAAAAATTAAGGAAACTGGGGACAGTGTTAGAAAAGCTTGGAGAAGCCTAGGGAATTGGATAGATTCCTGTACCAACTAGTGAATTCTTATTAGCAACCTACTTGGCTTAAAGCTTTGGGATGGAGCCAGGCTGGAGAATTTGAACCCGAGGATAGTGTGACAACAGTAAAGTGACTTAAACATTTATATTGTGTCGTGGCTGAGGTCCAAACTGGCATGTAAAATACTGACTCTAGTTACTGTAAGTATTATATGGTGGGATCAAATACACAACACGCAACAGATTACCGTATTAATCCAGCAGCTAACCTAATAACTATTACAGAGGAAAACTAAGCAAGCCAAAAAAATTATGATCGCTCTCTGATTCTTAAATCCTACAGAATCAATAACTCTAAGGGCAAAGCCACATGTGGCGGAATTGCTCTTGAATTCCGCTGCGGACACTCCGCAGCGTTAATCCGCAGCGGAGCCGTTTCTCCATTGACTTCCACTTCTATTTAGTAGGGTTCGTTTAGACGAAGCGGAAAATTCCACTGCGGAGCATAGGCTGCGGTGCGGAATTTGGTGTCCGCAGCATGCAATGGATGTTGCGGAGTTGTGGCGGACTGGTTGCGGACTCATGGCGGAATTTCTCCATTGACTTCAATGGAGATTCTAATTTCCGCAATGAAGTCTGCAGCTGTCATGCACATGTTATGTGTGCTGCGGATGCGTCTTGCTTTTTTGACATGACATTTCTTCATTCTGGCTGGACCTATTTATTTCTAGGTCTACAGCCAGACTGAGGAAGTCAATGGGGCTCCCGTAATTACGGGAGCTTTGCTAGGAGACGTCAGTAAATAGTCACTGTCCAGGGTGCTGAAAGAGTTAAGCGATCGGCAGTAACTGTTTTTGCACCCTGGACAGTGACTACCGATCCCAATATACAGCAACCTGTAAAAAAAATAGAAGTTCATACTTACCGAGAACTCCCTGCTTCTGTCTCCAGTCCGGCTTCCCAGGATGATGTTTCAGTCTAAGTGACGGCTGCAGCCAATCACAGGCTGCAGCGGTCACATGGACTGCCGCGTCATCCAGGGAGGTCGGGCTGGATGCCGAAAGAGGGACGCGTCACCAAGACAACGGCCGGTAAGTATGAAATTATTTTACTTTCACTAGGGAAAGTGCTGTCCCTTCTCTCTATCCTGCACTGATAGAGAGAAGGGAAGCACTTTTACCGCAGTCCGCAGCAGCTAGTCCGCATCAATTTACTGCACATTTTGGGCAGATCCGCCGCAGAATCTGCAACGCAGATTCTGTGCGGCATTGATGCGGACAGTTGCGGAGGAAATCCGCCACGTGTGGGCATGCCCTAAATGTTCCAGCAGGTATGACAAGTGTGAGGCCCCAAACACACTTTTTTTTCAGCATTTTAAAATGAGTTTCAATCGTCGTACTATTAGCACCCCTGCTACGTGATTGCGGGCTGCTATGGAAGCCAGCATAACATGTATACCAGTTTTGCAGTTTACTGCCATTTCATGGTGTTAATTTGTGCTCCAAATTAGACTTTATTCAGTGTAGTTGTTTCTGCATCGGCACTTTAGTGTTTCTGTCTTAAATAGAAACACAAGCCTTTGCAATAGCCATACACTTTCCGTTTTGTGGGGATGACTTTTTAGCTTGTGCTGTGTGCCCTGGAGGCAGGGTCAGAAGTCATTGCATTATCGACAGAGGGCAGGATTACTATAAAAGGTAACATGTCTTTATAAAGCTTTAAAGGGGTTTTCCCCACCGGATAGGTCATCAGTACATGATCTGTGGGGGTCCGACACCCGGGCCCTGCAGAGATCAGCTGATCCGGTGCCTCTGTGCACCGGACGTACAAGCCAGAAGCAGTTAGCTCCGGCCATGGAATAGCAGCCGAGATGAAGTACTGCAGCTCTGCTCCTATTCAAGTGAATCGGAGCAGACCTGCAGTTCTGCAGCACGGCCACTATGCTATGTACGAAGTCAACTGCTTCCGGGCTCCGTACATAGCATTATGTGTCACAACATCCGATGCCGCAGGCCACTGGAGCGGTTTATCGGTGCGGGAGCCGGGTGTCGGACCTGCACCGATGACATAGTGATGTCCTATCCGGTGGATAGGTCTTCAATTGTCACAAGGTGGACAACCCCTTTAAGTAGATAAAACAAGATCACACCATTAAAATAGGTGATGGAGACAGCTCAGTTTTTCCTCCCTGCACCGTAACTTCTATGATAGTGCTGTGGGCATACTCTGTCATGTGTAGAAGTGATCGTTTTCTTATGTCAGGGTGCCTGCTGTAAAGCTAATGTCTGAAACTGCTCTAAAGAAAATAAAGTTCAAAAATAGACAATCAGATGTAAAAAAGTATGAGCCAGTATGTGTTTTTAATTAGACAATAGGTTGCTGAGCCCCATCACAAGTAACGGGACTCCGTTTGTCACATTTTCCTTTGTGAAATCATGTTAGGAGCTGAAGTTAAAAATCTAATTAGCATCTGACACTTGTCAAAGTCACTACCCACACAAGAGCACTCTGCTCTTGTGTGGGTACTGCGAGCCCTTTTATAAAGACAAAACCTCTGAGATCCCTCCAGTAAAATCCTGCATTTTCCGTGTGTGACAATTTGGCAAGAAGAGATAGGGTTTTTAATGATATTGATGCTTTTAGTTTAATATAGCAGAGCATGTCCTTGGAGAATGAAAAGCTGAAACTATTTAGAATAGTATGACTTCAATATACAATGCCAGCTTTTTTTTATTTGATATAAATAAAATATGTTTGATAGATATTCCAGCCTTGCTGTAGGATAGATTCAGATATCCAGACATAGTCTAAGCAGATTCTTCCCAATCCGTTCTCCACAACTGCAGTCTGTGTGATAGTTGCTTGTTTGCGTCACTAATCCCTGTGCATGTTAGAATGCCAAGTAAGTTAAACACGTGTCACAATGCGGGGTGTGTACCCACTGGGCCATACCGCGTAGCGTAGGTATAGTACAGAGTCTATAGTCAAGAAAGGGTACCTGTGGCAACTCGGACAGTAGCAGGGAAGGCTCGGCTGGGATCAGGCAGCATGTAGACGTCAGGCGTGGAGTATCAGAACGGACGTGGAATACAGCACAACACGACCCAGCTCAGCACGGCACTTGACCAGGATAGCACGGGATACAGGAACAGGGAACACTTGGGAACTGGAAGACACTAGGAGACCATTTGCATGACAAACTTTGGGTAACGAACAACGCTCAGGCAACAAACAAGAGGGCAGAGCCCTTTTTATCGTCCAGTAGCATTCTGGGCTTGATTGCAGACTTCCCTGCAATTATGCGCGCACTGACCCTTTAAGACCGTGCACGCACGCACCCTCCGGGAGACAGTCTCGATACCAGGAAGTGAGTGCCGGCGCCTCACAGGGGGACGACGCTGCAGGGAACTCACATGGCCGCGGCCGTCGAGGGGTCAATCAGAATGACGGGCCACGGCCATAGACGTTACAACACATTTCCCTAGCGTACTACATTACCCTTGCAAGTGTTAGGCGGGATTCACACGACTGGGTCGTTCCCGAGCCCGAGTGTCGGCCGGTAAAATCGGCCATTTTGCCCGGCCGGTTTGCATTAAGTTTTGCATCCGTGCCGGGCCGGGCAGATCTGGACAGTGACATCAGCGGCAACTCCTGAAGGGGAATCCCCATGTGTTCGGGGATTCCGCTTCAGGAGTTTCCCCTGATGTCACTGCCCAGATATGGACAGAGACCTCAAGCGCTCTGTCCAGGAGCGGAATCCCCGAAAACACGAGGATTCCGCTCCTTCAAGGAGCTAAAGTGCGGCTAGCACATAGCAGAGCGGGGAGATACCTCCCCGCTCTGCTATAGTGGCGTCGCTACAGTAGTAGCAGCCGCAGCAGCAGTAGCTGCTAGCGGCGCCATCAAAGGTGTCGCCGGGCCAGGGCGCTTTTAACAAGCAGGGGAAGGGAGCCAGCGCAGCGCTCCCTCCACCTGCTGTACACCCGGGCCCTGCCACACAGTGTACAGCGTAGCCATTCGTCAGAATGGCATCAACTCCCCCTCACATGCACTCTGCGCTGTGAGGAGGAGGAGATAGAGTGCAAGCGCCGGAAAACCCGGCCATCACTCGGGACACATCCCGGTGATGGCCGTGTATTACCCGGCCCCATAGACTTCTATGGGAGTCGGGCGGCCGGGTATCCGGCCGAAGATAGAGCATATCCTATTTTTTGACGGTCGGTTTTTCCGGCCGTCAAAAAATCGGTCGTGTGAATAGCCCCATTAGGGGTCTATTATTCCTAATGCAGCCGAGTGCCGGCAGATTTATGAACGGCCGGCACCCGGCCGGGAAAACCTGCCGTGTGAATGAGGCCTTAGTATTGTTTTTTCCCTTAGGCAAAACATTACAGTATTTTATACTTATTTGTAAAGCTTCTGTCCCCTTCCCCTTGCCTCGTAGATTGTAAGTCCAAGCGGGCAGGGACCTCTCTCCATCTGTACCAGTCTGTCGTTCATTAAGCTTATGTTTACTGTACTTTTTCTCTTTATTGTCTCATGTTATTTCCTTAACCCCTTAAGGACTGGGCCAATGTTGGCCTTGAGGGCCAGAATTATTATTTTTTTTCCCTCTTTGCATCCTGCCAGTCAGTACTTTTTTTATTTTTAGTTCGATGTAGCTGTAGGAGGCTTTGTTTTTTACTGGAGGAGTTGTATTTTACATAGGCGCGTCTTTTTTGTACATATACATTAGCGGTTAAGTTTAAATGTATTTCTCTTTTTTTTTTTTTTTTTTTAAATGCTGAAAAAAAGCATTTCCCCTTTATTTTTTTTATAACATACATTGCTCACCATAAATGATGCTATCATTTTATTGTGCAGGTTGTTACGGTCGTGCTGATGCCAAATATGTGCATGTTATTTTATGTTTTGGGACTATTTAATCAAGTTTATTCATTGCAAAAAAATAAAGCACATTTCCGTGTATTTTTTTACTGATTTTTTTTGTTTAATATTTATTTTTTTATTTATTTTACTTTTTTGTTTTTTTTGAATCCCATATAGGTTTTTTTTTTTTTTTTTTAACTGTTATATATTGGCATGTATATATATATATATATGGACCCTGGACTGTCTGTCCATGTAAGGTATTGCCTTCATCGCGTCACAGGGATCACCTGTGACTCAATCAAAGGAGGGTCCCCCTCTCACTCTTTCCCTTTTGAATGTCACAATCAGCGTTGGGGTTAAGGGCAGAGTATTACAGCCATTGCCTCACTCCTGTTTGCACAGTGTGATGCTTGTCCTGATGCAGTAACAACCTGCTACTCATTACACTCATACTCGTTATCGTTCTTCAACCGGTTAAACACTTTTAGTATTTGTACAGTGCCCAGGAATTAATGTCATTTAAAAAATAAATATATATATATATATATAATAATAAATTAGTACGAGTTAATGCAGCCCAATGACATGCTCCTAGGCTGGACCACCACTGCAAAGTTGCTTGTACAGGAATACTGCCTCTGGGCAAAAAAGATGTACTTTTCCTGTTTATGCAAAATATAACAACAAGAAGAACATTTATTAAATCTAGTTTGCAGATATGTGAAAATAATAAGACCAGTCCCAATAAAATGGGGTCCAAGTCATCAAAGAAATGGGACCAAGATGACTACAGTAAAATTCATACAATGAATCTGCATATGACCAAAGTACTCTTAAATGATGTGTCCAAATGGGTAATCTTAGGATCTGAAAGTGAGGGTGAAAGGGCCAGGAACAACTTTTCTAAGCTCATTTAGTGGGCTGCAGATTTGATTTTGAAATTGATTTTGTGCGATGGTCCTATCTCCCTGCATTCACATTGGACAGTATTCAGTGAAATCAGCCAGTCTAACAACAGGGTGTGGGGCAGTGGCATGTCCCAGTTTCAAATATATCTTCGTCCTCAGATACAGTTGAACCCAATGCTGGAGCAACTAGCCGTCCACTCCCTTGCTCCAGAATTTACTGCTTAACGACGGCCATGAGCATACAGGCACAATGCAGTTGTTAGGAAAATGCCTGTTCCCTTAAAGGGAACCTGTCACCAGCATTTCACCTATTAAACCAGCAATACCTGGTGGAAGTGGGTGAAAAATAATTTCTATATAACCTATAATTGTCTTCTTAGTCGGCTTTATAACTTTAGTATTCAGATTTGCACACCGTATGCTAATGAGCAAAAAAGAGTCAAATCTTCATTTGAAAAGAGTCATATCTTCATTCCTCAAGTGTCTTTCTGCGTTTACCCCACCTCCTTACTTTTGATTGACAGCTCGTCGCCTTCCCCCAGCACACACAATCCCGTGCTTGCGCATTGATGTCCTCTTCTGATGTGTGCGCACAAAGGGACACCGGATTATTACGATAAAAGGTGCAAAATGTTTGCAGACCATTATTTATAGTCAGAGGAGGAGTTTAGGAGAGAGGATAATGTCAATGAACTTTTGATAGCAGCGGCCAGTGAGGGATAAGTAAAGTTCAATAGGTGAAATGCTGGTGACAGGTTCCCTTTAAGATCACCATGACTACTGTTCCAGCTTCTGGGCGGTTCTGTTTTACTTTGAGCCGATCTCTTTTCTCTGTCTTTCTGCCAATTAGGTGTGGGGTTGTATTTATATCTGGCTTCCTCCACCTGGTCTTTGCTTGTGATTTACTTGTCTTCTGGTGTTTTTGATCAAGCTCTGAAACTCCCTGTACTTCTGGGCTTCTTGGTAACTGACCTCGGCTTGTCTCTCGTTAACCCCTGGTTTACAGATTTTGATTATTTGCTTCCGGCTGGTTCTGATCACTGCTGTACCTGATTTCCACTTGCTCTGTTTTGGACTTTCTGTTTACCCTCTGGCTGTCTGGTTATCCTGTTCAGGTTTGCCTGCATTGCACCTCTTATCCAACACTGAACTCTGCTAAGACAACCTGGGTTCTATGCAGCAAAGACCATCCCACCTTGTGGTCGGCTACCTTTAGAGTAGCCTTAGACTCTGTCGTTTAGAGTTGTGACTGATTTGAGGTTGAGGTTTTATTTGCACGCTCCCTCCCGGCAGTCTCCAGCAGCCTTTAGGGAATCGCTCAACTTGCAATTCCATAACAGCAGTGATGTCATCGGGCCTGTCTTCACTGATCCACACATTGCACAGACCGGAGGAGCAGAGGGATCTCCTCCACTTGTTGTGGGAACAGGGTTAGGTGAGTATTTTTTTTATTAGGCACTATGGGGGCATTATACTGCATGGAGCAGCTATGGGGGCGCTGGCTGAGGGGGAAGTATACTGGATGTGGGGGCATTATACTGGCTGTGGGGGTATTATACTGGGTGTGGGGGCTTTGTACTGGATATATAGGGGCAGCTATGAGGGCATTTTACTGTGTGGAGGAAGCTATGGCGGCATTATAGTGTGTGAGGGGCACAATAGGGGCATTATCTTGTGTGAGGGCAGCCATAGGGTCATTACACCGCGTTCCAAATTATTATGCAAATGTTATTTTTCCCTGATTTTCCTAAATAGTCGATGCAAATGACAGTCAGTATAATCTTCAAGCCATCAACCGTTGGAGTATAATGCGTATTTTATTGAACAAATCTCCTAATGATAACAGATTTTTTTTTTAGAAGTAAAAAAAACTCAAAATGCACTGTTTCAAATTATTATGCACAACAGAGATCAAAACATTTTAAAGGTTGTAAAGAGAACTGAAATGGTAATTTGTTGAATTTGCAGTATCAGGAGGTCATATTTACAGAAATCAAAAGCTCTTTCAATAAAAAAAAAACTTAGTAGGCCAAGTTACATGTTAACATAGGACCCCTTCTTTGATATCACCTTCACAATTCTTGCATCCATTGAATTTGTGAGTATTTGGACCGTTTCTGCTTGAATATCTTTGCAGGATGTCAGAATAGCCTCCCAGAGCTTTTCTTTTGATGTGAACTGCCTCTCACCCTCATAGATATTTTGCTTGAGGATGCTCCAAAGGTTCTCAATAGGGTTGAGGTCAGGGGAACATGGGGGCCACACCATGAGTTTCTCTCCTTTTATGCCCATAGCAGCCAATGACACAGAGGTATTCTTTGCAGCATGAGATGATGCATTGTCATTCATGAAGATAATTTTGCTACGGAAGGCACGGTTCTTCTTTTTGTACCACGGAAGAAAGTGGTCAGTCATAAACTCTACGTACTTTGCAGAGGTCATTTTCACACCGTCAGGGACCCTAAAGGGGCCTACCAGCTCTCT
This sequence comes from Rhinoderma darwinii, assembly GCF_050947455.1. Taxonomy (NCBI): domain Eukaryota; kingdom Metazoa; phylum Chordata; class Amphibia; order Anura; family Rhinodermatidae; genus Rhinoderma; species Rhinoderma darwinii. Next base: position 266,750,913 of record NC_134689.1, on the reverse strand, counting down.
CCCCATGATTCCAGCCCAAAACATGATTCCGCCACCTCCTTGCTGATGTTGCAGCCTTGTTGGGACATGGTGGCCATTCACCAACCATCCACTGCTCCATCCATCTGGACCATCCAGAGTTGCACGGCACTCATCAGTAAACAACACGGTTTGAAAATTTGTCTTCATGTATTTCTGAGCCCACTGCAACCGTTTCTGCTTGTGAGCATTGTTTAGGGGTGGTCGAATAATAGCTTTATGCACACTTGCAAACCTCCGGAGGATCCTACACCTTGAGGTTTGCGGGACTCCAGAGGCACCAGCGGCTTCAAATACCTGTTTGCTGCTTTGCAATGGCATTTTAGCAGCTGCTCTCCTAATCCTATTCATTTGTCTGGCAGAAACCTTTCTCATTATGCCTTTATCTGAACGAACCCGTCTGTGCTCTGAATCAGCCACAAATCTTTTCACAGTACGATGATCACGCTTAAGTTTTCTTGAAATATCCAATGTTTTCATACCTTGTCCAAGGTATTGCACTATTTCACGCTTTTCGGCAGCAGAGAGATCCTTTTTCTTTCCCATATTGCTTGAAACCTGTGGCCTGCTTAATAATGTGGAACGTCCTTCTTAAGTAGTTTTCCTTTGATTGGGCACACCTGGCAAACTAATTATCACAGGTGTCTGAGATTGATTACAATGATCCAAAGAGCCCTAAGACACAATACGATCCATGAGTTTAATTGAAAAACTAATAATTAAATGTTTATGACACTTAAATCCAATATGCATAATAATTTGGAACACGGTGTATACTGTGTGGGGAGGCACTATAGGGGCATTATTCTGTGTGTGGGGCAGCAATGGGGGGCATTATGCTGTGTGGCGAGGCACTATAGGGGCATTATACTTAGTGGTGGAGACACTATACTGTGAATTGAAGTTTACAGAAACAGAGTAGCACATCAAACTAAGATGTTTATGTAAGCCTGACCCCACCGGATGTGGCTCTGCAGTTGTGCACATGCATTTACAACTGGGTTGGGGCCCACTCAGATGTGTTTCGCCCCCCTGTGCTAAACCCGTAGCTACGCCTCTGAAAGTCCCCATATTATCTTTATCAGATTTGCCAGTAAAAGTTTTTTATATGGGATTGTAATAGGTCCAGGTTAGTATGTTTGACTGTTTCCTGCCCCTTCTGTACAAATTGGGGTATGGCCACCTTCTTAGGTTGCGCTTGCACTCATCCTTTATTACCTCTATGGGCAATCAGCTGTTCTCACCAGAGGAAACCTCACCTAGGCATACATTTCTCTTGCAGCTGTCACTCCTGGGGAAATGTATAATTACATGGTGACTTTTCAAATGACTTGCCGTCCATTTAATTTATGGACGAGTTGGGTCTCTTAGAGCAGGCTCTACATTCAAAAATGGGGTCCCGAGCAGGTAGAGGTCCCCCTATTATGTCTTTATGATCTAGTGAGCTGTTGTTACTCCTAGAAAATTCCTACAGTCACACCCCAAAAGTCTTCCCAGAAGAGTGGAAGCTGTTTTAGCTGCAAGGGGAGGACCAACATAATAATGCCTTAGGATTTAGAATGGGATGTCATAAAAGCTCCTGTAGGTGTAATGTGTAGGTATCCCAATCCTCTTGTCCATATATTGTATGTATGCATGTACAGTGAAGGAAATAAGTATTTGATCCCTTGCTGATTTTGTAAGTTTGCCCACTGTCAAAGACATGAACAGTCTAGAATTTTTAGGCTAGGTTAATTTTACCAGTGAGGGATAGATTATATAAAAAAAAAAACTGAAAATCACATAGTCAAAATTATATATATTTATTTGCATTGTGCACAGAGAAATAAGTATTTGGGCAATCAGTCTGCACCTGCTCCTATGTCTGTGAGACTGACTCCATCTTCCACCACTCAGGATGGCAGGCTTAGGAGTGGGAGAGCCTATCACAGCCTGGCCAGACGGAGCTAGTTCCCGCCCACTGTCTATTTATACCTGCCTTTCCTGATCCTCCTTTGCCTGTGATTCTTCTATGCTTGTTTCCCGGCTTGCTGCTGCTGCTTGTACTACTGATCCTCTGCTTGTTATTGACCTTGGCTTTCTGACCACTCTCCTGCTCAGCGTTTTGTACCTCGCTCTCTCCTGGTTTGACTCGGCTCGTTCACCACTCTTGTTGCTCACGGTGTTCCATAGGCAGCTGCCCCGTTTCCCTAGCTTCTGTGTACCCCTGTCTGTTTTGTCTGTCTTGCACTTACTGAGCGTAGGGTCCGTCGCCCAGTTGTACCCCGTCGCTTAGGACTGGTCGTTGCAAGTAGGCAGGGACGGAGTAGCGGGTAGATTAGGGCTCACCTGTCTGTCTCCCTACCCTGTCATTACATTGGCAAGCACAGCAGTCAGACGTTTTTTGTAGTTAATGATGAGGTTTGCACACATGTTAGATGGAATTTTGGCCCACTCCTCTTTGCAGATCATCTGTAAATCATTACGATTTTGAGGCTGTCGCTTGGCAACTCGGATCTTCAGCTCCCTCCATAAGTTTTCGATGGGATTAAGGTCTGGAGACTGGCTAGGCCACTCCATGACCTTAATGTGCTTCTTTTTGAGCCACTCCTTTGTTGCCTTGGGTGTATGTTTCGGGTCATTGTCGTGCTGGAAGACCCAGCCACGGGCCATTTTTAATGTCCTGGTGGAGGGAAGGAGGTTGTCACTCAGGATTTGACGGTACATGGCTCCATCCATTCTCCCATTGATGCGGTGAAGTAGTCCGGTGCCCTTAGCAGAGAAACACCCCCAAAACATAATGTTTCCACCTCCATGCTTGACAGTGGGGACGGTGTTCTTTGGGTCATAGGCAGCATTTCTCTTCCTCCAAACACGGCGAGTTGAGTTAATGCCAAAGAGCTCAATTTTAGTCTCATCTGACCACAGCACCTTCTCCCATTCACTCTCAGAATCATCCAGATGTTCATTTGCAAACTTCAGACGGGCCTGTAGATGTGCCTTCTTGAGCAGGGGGACCTTGCGGGCACTACAGGATTTTAATCCATTACGGCGTAATGTGTTACCAATGGTTTTCTTGGTGACTGTGGTCCCAGCTGCCTTGAGATCATTAACAAGTTCCCCCAATGTCGTTTTTGGCTGAGCTCTCACCTTCCTCAGGATCAAGGATACCCCACGAGGTGAGATTTTGCATGGAGCCCCAGATCGATGTCGATTGACAGTCATTTGTATGTCTTCCATTTTCTTACTATTGCACCAACAGTTGTCTCCTTCTCACCCAGCGTCTTATGGTTTTGTAGCCCATTCCAGCCTTGTGCAGGTCTATGATCTTGTCCCTGACATCCTTAGAAAGCTCTTTGGTCTTGCCAATGTTGTGGACTGACTCTAAGTCAGACTGATTAATTGAGTCTGTGGACAGGAGTCTTTTATACAGGTGACCATTTAAGACAGCTGTCTTTAATGCAGGCACCAAGTTGATTTGGAGCGTGTAACTGGTCTGGAGGAGACTGAACTCTTAATGGTTGGTAGGGGATCAAATACTTATTTCTCTGTGCACAATGCAAATAAATATATATAATTTTGACTATGTGATTTTCTGTTTTTTTTAAATATAATCTATCTCTCACTTGTAAAATTAACCTAGCCTAAAAATTCTAGACTGTTCATGTCTTTGACAGTGGGCAAACTTACAAATTCATCAAGGGATCAAATACTTATTTCCTTCACTGTATGTGTATAAAATTTAATTATTATGCAAGTTAAATATGATTAGGATTTCAGTTAAATGATCATTTTAGGTTTTATTTTTTCAAATAAAGTGTTTGTTTGTTTGTTTTCTTTCTCATATGTTTTTAGATGTCTGGTATCAATCTCAAACGGGTTTGTTAATGAAATTGGCAGGTGATCTTGATTAACCCCTTCCTGCACCTTGACGGAACTGCACGTCAAGTTGAGCAGTAACTTTGCGCACCTTGACGTGCAGTTACGTCTGGACTTTGGCAGTTAACCGCCACATGGCGCTGCACTGCAGTGGCGGTTAACTGTGCAGGGCATCTGCCCTGCATTCCCTGTTGCTGATCAGCGGCCCCCTTAGATGCGGTGGTTCGATTGTGATCGCTGCATTCAAGGCGTTTAGAGCAGATCGGCAGCCCCCACATCAAATCGTGGGGGCTGCCGATGTTAGCCATGGCAACCGGAAGCCAGCCGGTGGCTGGTCCTCATAGGCTTCCTGTCAGAGAGACTGTCATGTCACAGTGATAGTTAGAATACATTACACTATGTAGGTAGTGTAATGTATTCTAGCAGCGATTAGAACTGCAAGTCTTGAAGTCTCATAGTGGGACAAAAAAAGTAATAAAAATGTTATATAAAAGTGTAAAAATAAAAGTTATACGCTACAAAAACAAAAAATGTTTTTTTTCCTTTATTATAGGAAAAAAAATGAACACGTTAAAAAAAAGTACACGTTTGGTATCGCCACGTTCGTAACGACCCAAACTATAGAACTACAAGATTATTTTTCCCGCAAGATGAACACCGCCAGAAAAATAAGTTTAAAAACAATGCCAGAATCACAATTTTTTTGGTCAACACTCCTCCCAAAATATAGAATAAAAAATTATCAAAAAGTCGCATGTACCTCAAAATAGTACCAGTCAAGACTACAACCCGTCCCGCAAAAAACAAGCCCTCACACAGCTTTTTTGACTGAAAAATAAAAGTTGTGGCTCTCAGAATATGGTGACACAAAAAATAAATAATTTAATTTAAAAAAGTGATTTTATTGCGCAAACGCTGCAAAACATAACAAAATAATATACATTTGGTATCGCCGTAATCGTACCGACCCTCAGAATAAAGTAAAATTGTAATTTATAGCCCACGATGAACCCTGTAAAAAAATTCATTTCTTGCCAAAGAATGGAATAAAAAGTAATCAAAAAATCGCATGTACCCCAAAATTGTACCAATGAAAATGATAGATTGTCCCGCAACAAATAAGCCCTCACACAGCTCCGGTGGAGAAAAAATAAAAACGTTCTGGCTCTCTGAATATCGCGACGCAAAATGTGCAGAGTGTCCAAAAGCAGATAAGATTGGGCGCCATTTATCAGTTCGACATTATTATACCCTCTTGTTATGCCCTGATGCACTCCGCACAGCTTACATATGCCCCCACATTATAAAATGAAATACCAGTCCAAACACTTCAAACAGAACAACCACCAAGCAAAATCTGCGCTCCAAAAGCCAAATGGCGCTCCCTCCCTTCTCAGCCCTCCAGCGTGCTCAAACAGCAGTTTACGTCCACAGATCTGGCATCGCCATACCCGGGAGAACCTGCTCAATATTTTATGAGGTGTTTATCTTCAGTGGCACAAATTGGGCACAACTTATTGTGCACTAAAATTGCATATCAGAGGAAAATTTTAATTTTCACTCCGCACCATCAGCTGCGCATTAACCCCTTCTCGCACCATGACTTATCACGTTGTGGTGCGGGGGGTGATGTATTGAGCCTGTGCCACATGTTGCGGGTGTCAGCTGTGTATTACAGCTGACACCCACTACTAATGGAAAGGAACAGCGATCGCGCTGTTACATGAGCATGTAAAAATGAAAATATACTGCAATACATTAGTATTGCAGTGTATTGTACCAGCGATCTAATGATCGCTGGTTCAAGTCACCTAGGGGACTAATAAAATGTGTAAAAAAAAAAAAAGTTACGTTATTAGTGAAATTAAATAAATAAAGTAAAAAAAACAACCCTTTTTTCCATTTTTTCTCTAAAGTAATGTAAGAAATAAAAAAATACACAAAATTGGTATCGCTGCGTCCGTAAAAGTCCAAACTATTACAATATACCATTATTTAACTCACACGGTAAACGGCATAAAAAAATAAAGACTTTACAACTGCAAAATCGCAGTTTATTCGTCACCTTAGCTCTAAAAAAAATTAAGAAAAAGTGCTCAAAAAGTTGTATGTACCAAAAAAGGGTACCAATAAAAACTACAGCTCGTCCCGCAAAAAATAAGCCCTCACACCTCTCAATCGTCCAAAAACTGAAAAAAGTGATGCCTCTCGGAAAGTGGGGAAACAAAACAATTTTGTTTTTTAACAAATAGTTTTTACTTTGTAAAATATAGAAAAAAAAACAATATAAATTTGGTAACCCCATAATTGTATTGAGTCGTAGAAAAAATGTAAGTTGTCGTTTTTACTGCTCGGTTAAAGCATTAAGAACAAAATCCCAAAAACTATGGGGGAATCACAGTTTTTTCCAATTTCTGCCTGCAAAGGATTTTATTTCAGTTTCTGAATACATTAAATGGTACTTTAAATGGTGTCAATAGAAACTACAACTCCTCTCGCAAGAAACAAGCCCTCACACCACTCTATTGACGGAAAAATAAAATAAGTTATGGCTCTTGGAAAGCGGGGAGTGGAAAAAGAAAAAGCAACAAATGCATCAGTCCGGAAAGGGTTAATTCATTTTTAATAACAAAACATTTATGACCACATGTGTGGTATAGCCGTACTCTGGATAATTGCTTTACAAATGTTGGGGTGCTTTTTCCTCCTTTATCCTTTGTGAAAATGAAAAAATGTAACATTTTAGTGGAAATAATGTTGAAATTCATTTTCACGGCCTAATTCTAATATATTCTGAAAAAGACCTGTGGGGTCTAAATGCTCACTATATCCCTAGATGGATTTCTTAAGTGGTGTAGTTTCCCAAATGTGGTCACTTTTGGGGTGTTTCCACTGTTTTGTTCCCTCAGGGGCTTTGCAAATAAGACATGACACCCGAAAACCATTTCAGCTAAATTTGATCTCCAAAAGCCAAATAGCGCTCCTTCAGTTCTAAGCCCTTCTGTGGGTCCAAACAGCAGTTTATTACCACATATGGCATATTGCCGTAATCGGGAGAAATTGCTTTACAAATGATGGGGTGCTTTTTCTCCTTTATTCCTGGTAGAAATTTAAGATTTCTATGTTTTAAAAAAAAAAAAAAAAAGGACATTTTTGTCTTCACAGACTAATTCCAATGACTTCAGCAAAAAAAACAAAAAAACCTGTGTGGTCAAAATGCTAACTATACCCCTAGAAAAATTCCTTGAGGGGTGTAGTTTCCAAAATGGGGTCACATTTGTGGGGTCTCCACTGTTGGTCCCTCCAGGGCGTTGCAAATGCGACATGGCACTGAAAACTATTCCAGCAATATCAGCGCTCCAAAATCCAAATGACGCTCCTTCTTTTCTGAGCCCTGCTGTGGGTCCAAACAGCAGTTCATTACCACAATTGGGGTATTGCCGTAATCTGGAGAAATTGCTTTACAATTGCATTGGGGTGTTTTTTTCTCCTTTATTCCTTGTAAAAATTAAATTTCTACATTTTTTTTTAGTAAAAAAGTAGATTTTCGTCTTCACAGACGAATTCAAATACATTTAGCAAAAAAACTGTGGGGTCACAATGCTAACTTTACCCCTAGATAAATTCCTTAAAGGGTCTAGTTCCAAAAATGGGGTCACTTTTGGGGAGTTTTTACTGTTTTGGCACCACAAGACCTCTTCAAACTTGACATGGTGCCTAAAATATATTCTAAAAAAAAAAAGGAAGCACCCAAAATGCACTAGGTGCTCCTTTGCTTCTGAGGCCTGTGTTTCAGTCCATTAGGACACTAGGGCCACATGTGGGATATTTCTAAAAACTTCAGAATCTGGGCAATAAATATTGAGTTGCGTTTCTCTGGTAAAACTTTCTGTGTTACAGAAAAAAATGTATTACAAATACATTTTGGCAAAAAATATTACATTTGTAAATTTGACCTCCACATTGCTTCAATTCCTTTGAAAAACCTAAAGGGTTAAAATGCTTTCTGAATGCGGTTTTAAACACTTTGAGGGGTGCAGTTTTCATAATGGGGTGTTTTATAGAGGTTTCTAATATACAGGCCCCTCAAAAAAAAATTATTACAAATGAATTTTGGAAAAAAAATAAATTTGTACATTTCACATCTACTTTGCTTTAATTCCTGAGAACCAGCTAAAGGGTTAAAACACTTACTGAATGCTGTTTTCGATACTTTGAGGGGTGCAGTTTTCAAAATGGTGTGATTTAATTGGGACTTTCTAATATATAAGGCCCTCAAAGCCACTTCAGAACTGAAGTGGTCCCTGAAAAAATAGCCTTTTGAAATTTTATGAGAAATTGCTTCTAAAGTTCTAAGCCATGTAACGTCCTAAAAAAATTAAAGAATGTTCAAAAAACGATGCAAACATAAAGTAGACATATGGGATATATGAAATAGTAACTATTTTGTGTGGTATTACTATCTGTCTTACAAGCAGATACATTTAGATTTTAAAAAAATGCAAATTTTTTCACATTTTTTCAAATTTTGTTGTTTTTCACACATAAATATTGAATATCGATAAGACCAAATTGTTACAATATGTCATGAAAAAACAATCTCAGAATCACTTGGATACATAATAGCATTCCAAAGTTATTACCACATAAAGTGAACGTCAAATTTTAAACTATTGGCTTCGTCCCCAAGGCCAAAACAGTCTAAGTCCTGAAGGGGTTAAAATCTTCAGCCCACTAAATGAGTTTAGAAAAATTGTTCTTGGCGTTTTCCCCCTCACTTCCAGATCGTAAGATTACCTATTTGGACACATAATTTAAGAGTACTTTGCTCACATGCAGATTCTTTGTATAAATTTTACTGTAGTCATCTTGGTCCCATTTCTTTGATGACTTGGACCCCATTTTATTGGGACTGGTCTTATTATTATTTTCACATATCTGCAAACTAGATTTAAAGGGAATGTTAGGGGCCCTTTTACACTGGCCAATTATCTGGCAAACGAGCATTCATAGAACGCTCCTTCCCGATAATTGTCCTGTGTAAATAGGGCAACGATCAGCCGATGAACGAGTAAACGCTCGTTCATCGGCTGATCGTATAGTTTTAAATGCCCAAAATATTATAGTTGTCAGCAGCACATCTCCCTGTGTAAACAGGGAGACGTGCTGCCAACATGATAGAAATGTATGGGGACGAGCAATCAGAGTAACGAACGCTCGTCCCAATACTAGTTTCTTTTGAAAGAATAAAACCGGCCAAAATGGGCCTGTGTAAAAGGACCTTTACTTTAAGAGATTGTTCCACATTATTAGGCAAGTCACAGTTCTCATGCACTATAGGAAGGAAGAAAGACCTTTCCGAAGATGAAAAGCGTGAAATAGTTCAATGTCTTGCAAAAGGCATGAAAACAATTGATGTTTCACGAAAACTGAGTGCAAATGGTTTCCGTTTGTCTCCGTTGTACAAGGGTCCGTTTGTTTGTCAGGGTTCCCGTTCATGGGTTCCCCTGATGGAAAGCCAAGACGGAACGCCTGAACGGAGCGCCGACGCAGATGTGAACGAAGTCTTATCTGTGCATCATATTTGAAATTATATGTATGTCGTTATGTCCTATTGAGTGTTTTCCAAAACTGCATTGTGCATAATAATTTGGAACAACATATTTTTTGTGTTCTTTTAAAAATATAAATAAAGCCATTGCTATTATCAGTACTTCCTCATGTAATAACATCCACATTGTAAAATAACTGTTTAGGATAAAAAAAAAAAACTTGCACATACTGACTGTTTAGGAAAAACGAACAAAAATGCCATGTGCATAATAATTAGCAACATAAAATAAATAAGGAGCATCTGTTGGGTGAATAAATTTCACTTTTTTTCTTTGAGTGCTGCTTCCGTGCTCTCATTTCTTGCTATAATTAGCAACATAGTGTATAAGGCAGCTAGAGAGCAGTCCGTTCTTGAAGTTGATGTGTAAGGCTCTGTTCACATCTGCGTTGGGGTTTCGTTCTGACGTTCCGTCGGAGGTTTCCATCGGAACCCTGAGCAGACACAAACTGACACCGACGGAAACCAAAGTTTTCCGTCTCCATCACCATTGATTTCAATGGTGTCGGTGCCCATGGTTTCCGTTTGCCTCTTTTGTGCACCGGACCCGTCCTTTTGCCGGGAGCAATAGCGTAGTCGACTATTCTATTGCTTCCGGCAAAACGACTGATCCGACTGCACAAAAGAGACATACGGAAACCACGGGCTCCGTCACCATTGAAATCAATGGTGATGGAGACAGAAACCTCTGGTTTCCGTCGGTGTCAATTTGTGTCTGATTATGGTCCCGTTCTGATGGAAACCTCCGACGGAACGTCAGAACGGGACCCCAACGCAGATGTGAACAGAGCCTTACACATCAACTTCAAGAACGGACTGCTCTCTAGCTGCTTTATACACTATGTTGCTAATTATAGCAAGAAACGAGAGCACGGAAGCAGCACTCAAAGGAAAAAAAAAAACCTCCAGCGGAACGTCAGAACGGAACCCCAACGCAGATGTGAACAGAGCCTTAGTTGCATGAAAAATGGGCATGCGTAAGGATCTGAGAGACTTTGACAAGGGTCAAATTGTGATGGCTAAACAACTGAGAACATCTCAAGAACAGCAGGTCTTATGGTGTGTTCCCAGTATGCAGTGGTTAGTACCAACCAAAAGTGGCCCAACGAAGGACAACAGGTTAACCAGCAACAGGGTCGTGGGCGCCCAAGGCTTATTGATGCACGTGGGGAGAACAATTACTGTGATGGGCACTATTACTGTGTGGGGGAAAAGAGGCACACTATTACTGTGTTGATGCTACTAAGATGTCAATATTACTGTGTGGGGCACAAAGATGGCACATTATTGTGTTGGGAACTATGACAGTCTGCGTTGCATATAAATAACATCCTGATGCTGCCTGATGTCATGCCCAATGGCGTAGTCCTCTGCTGGGGCTGTGTCAGTCTGAGGGGAATCCGGGGAGAGCCCTCTGGAGAAGAGGAACGGTGAGTAAATTTGTTTGTTTTTGTCTGATCGGGGGGAAAGAGGAAAGAGGGGGTATTGGGCTCAATCACGGGGGCCCAGCTCTATATTGTTACGCCCAAGAAGTTTGTGTAGAGCGTGTGGAATATGTGGTCGAGGGTGGTCCACTACTAAGTACCTCTTCCGACATTATATCCCTGGCACTTTTTGCTTAGCATTTTTTTTTCCCTCGTGTATATGTATGCGTATATTTAAATAACAGTATAAACTAAACTATAGATTCTATAAGGATAAAAAATAATTCATGGGTGTGTTTCTGTGTATTTATGGTATCGTTTTGCAGCACTAGTTATTTTTTATTCAACAAGACGTGTGTTTTGGAATCATCATATATTAACTTGCCCATAACAATAATTAGTGTAAATCTGAGTGATAGGAGATTGCAGCATTTATCAGTGCACCTGGGAGATGTCGAGGGAGTTGACACTTTCCTCTTGAGTCAGCAGCCACAATGATCGTCAGTGATTGCTATAGTGATGTGTGTTGTTGATGTAAATAACATGCCGTCACCTGAACTCTGCTGCCATCTTGTGACATCAAAGTACTGCTACAATAAAAACCGATATTTCAACCAAGTCATTGAAAAAGGTGTTTATAGTCTGGGGATTTTTATTTTTATTTTTTTATAAACCGTGAAAAAATATGGAGCAAGTTAGAGCTGGGCGATTAATCAAATTAATTTGATTAATTTGCCCTTAAGGCCTCTGACGATTCTATTTTTTTTAACAGAATCGTTAAATCGCATACCTAGTGGCGCCGTTGCGCCATGTTGCAGGACAAAACTCCATCTTGCAGCCTCGTCACCTGCCTGGTCCGCCCCATCTGAAAAGTTGCGCCCCATCGCCTCTTCTCCCGGTTCTGTCCCGATACATGTGAACGAGATTCCTGGCATCCTAGTCCTATATGGTGCTAGGAGTCCCTGCTTCCCCACGGAACTGCTGTTCTGAACAAAATTATACAGTATTGAACAGCATTTCCGTGGGGAAGCAGGGACTCCTAGTATAGTGCCACCCCCCTGTAGATAGCACCACCCCTCCCCTGTAGATAGCACAACTGTAGCTCTCTATAGGACCGGAAACCCTACCAGAGCATCGGCAACCCAGGGACTTCGCTCCAGGAGGAGCCCCTGTCGTCACTGTCCATACATGAGTCCCCGGCCATGCTCTGGCGGATCCCCGGCCAGAGCATCGCAAGATCTCTGGCCGGAGAGTCCTGTCTTGGGAATGCTGTTAACGTCACTGTCCATATATGGGCAGTGACGTCAGGGGCCACTCCTGCAGTGGAATCCCCGGCCAGAGCATTGCAGACGCTCTGGCATGGGATTCCACTCTCAGAGGGAGCACTTGACATCACTGTCCATATATGGACAGAGACGTCAGAGACTCCCTCTAGGAGCAGAATCCCCGGCCAGTACGTCGGCAATGCTCTGGTCGTGGATTCCACTCCTAGATGGAGCTACAATGACGATATTTACAGGGGGTGGAACTTTGTGGGCTCTGGAACTTTATTTGTGGGCACTATGGCACTTTTTATGTGGGCACTGTGGTACTATGTGGGCACTGTGGCACTACAGTAGGTACTGTGTCACTTTATATGGGGGCACTGTGGCATTATCTACAGCAGGCACTGTGGCACTATGTGGTCACTGACATGGTCTATGGGGGCACTTTCTACAGTAGGCATTGTGGCAATATCTACATGGGCACTGTGGTGTTTTCAGGGGGTTGGGACAACAAAAAACCCTGACAGATGAAATTCATCCGTGTTTTTTTTAACGCCCATGAAAAACAGATGGCAAATGGATGACAAACGTGTGAATGTAGCCTGAATGACTATGATGCCAGGAGTCCCATTCACATGTACGGTAGTAGGGCCGGGAAAGCCGGCTGACGCATGGACCATTTATCATGGCCCAATCATGGTCGTGTGAATCCAGCCTTAATGTCATTTATTTAAAACACCATTGTGGGGCGAGTACTGCACAACGTCCTTCTCAGACTTCAGACACTATAATGTAATCTTTTCCCAAAGTGCCCACTCTGCGCTATCTGCCTGGTCCTGCTGCAATTTACGCTGCTTTCACCTACAATGTCGGAGACTGGCTAATGTGGTGGCGGAGAGAGAGGGTGTTAGTGCACGCAGTGCATAATTGATTATAGATTCTGTTAACCTGTTCCCTGCCGGGGAGCAGGTTAAGGCAGCATTTATACGAGCATGACAGATTTACGTGTGTAAAAAAACGCTCGCAAATCTGTCCGTGTGCATTGCGTTTTGCATCAGTGTGCTTTGTGAGTGGCATGTGTTTTTCACGCACTCACAATCACTTCTTTTTTTTTTTTATTCAATGTAATTGATGCCTAAAACACGGACAGCACACAGATGTGCATCTGTGTGCTGTCCGTGGTTTTCACGCACCCATTGACTTCAATGGGCGGCTTGGTGCGTGAAAACGCAGCAATATAGGACATGCAGTGAGTTTCACGCAACAGACACTCGCTGCCTGAAAACTCACGCATGTGTGAATAGCCCCATTGAAATCTATGGGGCCGTATGCTGTGCGCTGTTTCAATGCACAGCTCACAGACGAGATTCTTGTGTGAATGAGCCCTAACAATAGTTATAATCAATTAGATATATATTTTTCAAATAGTATTTCTGATAAAGACAAGTATTTGCAGAGGTTAAAAGTTGTGAAGTTAAGTACGATTATTATAGTAATATATGTTAAAAAGTTGTTTATATAAAGAAAATAATTTATTAAATTATCTCTTGGTATTTTTAAGAAAATCGAGATTCAAATCTATAATCGGCCATAGGGCTGAAAAAAATCTAGATTTTATTTTTTGGCAAAATTGCCCAGCCCTAGAGCAAGTTTAAATTCAAGCCTTGGGGACCAATGCTGAGTGGCAATTGTTTAATTTTCATGTATCTATCCAAATGTAATGAGAAAATACACTACCGTTCAAAAGTTTAGGGTCACTTAGAAATTTCCTTATTTTTGAAAGAAAAGCACAGTTTTTTTCAATGAAGATAACATTAAATTAATCAGAAATACACTCTATACATTGTTAATGTGCTAAATGACTATTCTAGCTGCAAACATCTGGTTTTTAATGCAATATCTACATAGGTGTATAGAGGCCCATTTCCAGCAACCATCACTCCAGTGTTCAAATGGTACATTGTGTTTGCTAACTGTGTTAGAAGGCTAATGGATGATTTGAAAACACTTGAAAACCCTTGTGCAATTATGTTAGCACCGCTGTAAACAGTTTTGCTGTTTAGAGGAGCTATAAAACTGACCTTCCTTTGAGCTAGTTGAGAATCTAGAGCATTACATTTGTGGGTTCGATTAAACTCTCAAAATGGCTAGAAAAAGAGAGCTTTCATGTGAAACTCGACAGTCTATTCTTGTTGTTAGAAAAGAAGGCTATTCCATGCGAGAAATTGCCAAGAAACTGAAGATTTCCTACAACGGTGTGTACTACTCCCTTCAGAGGACAGCACACACAGGCTCTAACCAGAGTAGAAAGAGAAGTGGGAGGCCGCGCTGCACAACTGAGCAACAAGACAAGTACATTAGAGTCTCTAGTTTGAGAAATAGACGCCTCACAGGTCCTCAACTGGCAGCTTCATTAAATAGTACCCGCAAAACGTCAATGTCTACAGTGAAGAGGCGACTCCGGGATGCTGGCCTTCAGGGCAGAGTGGCAAAGAAAAAGCCATATCTGAGACTGGTTAATAAAAGGAAAAGATTAATATGGGCAAAAGCACACAGACATTGGACAGAGGAAGATTGCAAAAAAGTGTTCTGGACAGACGAATGGAAGTTTGAGGTGTTTGGATCACACAGAAGAACACTTGTGAGACGCAGAACAACTGAAAAGATGCTGGAAGAGTGCCTGACGCCATCTGTCAAGCATGGTGGAGGTAATGTGATGGTCTGGGGTTGCTTTGGTGCTGGTAAAGTGGGAGATTTGTACAAGGTAAAAGGGATTTTGAATAAGGAAGGCTATCACCCCATTTTGGCAACGCCATGTCATACCCTGTGGACAGCGCTTGATTGGAACCAATTTCATCCTACAACAGGACAATGACCCAAAGCACACCTCCAAATTATGCAAGAACTATTTAGGGAAAAAGCAGGCAGCTGGTATTCTATCTGTAATGGAGTGGCCAGCGCAGTCACCAGATCTCAACCCCATAGAGCTGTTGTTGGAGTAGCTTGACCGTATGGTACGCAAGAAGTGCCCATCAAGCCAATCCAACTTGTGGGAGGGCCTTCTGGAAGCATGGGGTGAAATTTCTCTCGATTACCTCAGCAAATTAACAGCTAGAATGCCAAAGTTCTGCAATGCTGTAATTGCTGCAAATGGAGCATTCTTTGACGAAAGCAAAGTTTGAAGGAGAAAATTATTATTTCAAATAAAAATCATTATTTCTAACCTTGTCAATGTCTTGACTATATTTTCTAGTCATTTTGCAACTCGTTTGATAAATATAATTGTCTGGGTGACCCCAAACTTTTGAACGGTAGTGTACATGTTTAAGACTTCACTATGATTTTATAGTTTGCAGATTTGTCTTGCACCCTGTTAATTTCTAGTAATTTTTACTAAACATGTTTGTGTCTTTTTTTTTTTTTTCACAGCAGTTATTCCGTTAACAGACTCCGAACACAAGCTTCTACCTTTGCACTTTGCAGTTGACCCTGGGAAGGACTGGGAATGGGGCAAGGATGATAATGACAACATTAAGCTGGCCAGGTAACTTTCACTCAATTTTTTGGAATTCATAGTTTTTTATTTCTGAGCAGGATTTTGGAGGATACCAGTGATCAATTTTGAAGGTGTCTTTTAAATCCCTGCTCAGCAGATATTAAACTTTTTTTCTCTCAGACAGACTATTTAACTTCAAGAAGACTGTAGTGGATTTCTAAATTGCCTCAATGACAACCTGGCAATGCTTCAGACTATTATGTCCATGAATGTCCGATAAAAATGCAGAGAATAAATGGTATGTTGTGAGTCATACATAAGCTCCAACTTACATGCAGCATTAGAAGCAACTCTGCGTTTTGCAACTAAAGTTAAGAACAGGGATTACAGGGCACCGGCTGTTTCCTCAGATAATTATTCTAAGGTGCTGAGCTACGTTTGGTCATTCCTACAATTGTAAAGCCATGTGATAAGATTGTAGAACTTATAAACAATAGTAATATAATAACAATTGTGATAATGAGTATTCTTACTATTACATTTAACATAGAAACAATACCGTGACACATATTATTGGTTCCTCAGACAGAGTCTTCATTGAGGTTTTAATTATTTACATTATTTAGCTCTGCAGCAAGTTTATTTATAATTTTTTTATACCATTAGTCACAAATTTTGTCTATCACTAGGCACAGTAAGGATGAGAACACACTAAGTGGCAGCCGCATACTGCCAAAACCACGCCACTAGGTGAATGGTAAGGCGAAATCATGTGGCAATTCGTCAACACATGTGGGCATGGTTTTGGCCAGGTGCGGCTGACCCTCCATGTGTTTTCAACCTTAAAGAGGCTCTGTCACCAGATTATGCCAGGGGTCCACATCTAGAGAAGAGGCTGTCTAGGTGGGACAATCCCTTTAAAGAGGCTCTGTCACCAGATTATAAGTGCCCTGTCTCCTACATAATATGATCGGAGCTGTAATGTAGATAACAACAGTGGTTTTTATTTTGAAAGACAATCATTTTTGAGCAAGTTATGAGCAATTTTAGATTTATGCTAATTCGTTTGTTAATGACCAACTGTGCGTGTTTTTACTTTTTACCAACTGGGCAGTGTATGACGCTGACCAATCAGTGACCAATCTGCTTCATACACTTCTCATTGTTCCAGCCCAGCTTCTTTCACTGCACACAGTGTGATTGTGCTGTGGATCATGCTGGGCGGGAACAATGAGAAGTGTATGACGCTGATTGGTCAGCGTCATACACTTCTCTTCACAACGCCCAGTTGGTAAAAAGTAAAAACACGCCCAGTTGGTCATTAAGAAACGAATTAGCATAAATCTAAAATTGCTCATAACTTGCTCAAAAATGATTGTTTTTCAAAATAAAAACCACTGTTGTTATCTACATTACAGCGCCGATCAGATTATGTAGGAGATAGGGCACTTATAATGTGGTGACAGAGCCTCTTTAAAGGGATTGTCCCACCTAGACAGCCTCTTCTCTAGATGTGGACCCCTGGCATTCGGAAGATGCTAATACTACAGTGAAATAACCAGCTTAAGTTATTCCTATATTTGATACATTTATGATAAATAATTCCTCTCCAAGCTGAAACGTTGTGTAATTTGTTCAAATATGTGTAATGTTTCCTGCTGTCCTTTTTATATTCCCTTTACAGTTTGATTCTATCCCTGGAGGCCAAACTGAACCTTTTGCACAGCTACATGAATGTAACCTGGATACGTATACCCTCTGAGACACGGGTAAACCCCTGCAGACTAGATAAAAGTTTTAGTGTTTCTGCATATTGTATATACAGTATGTCTTTTCTGTCATATATATGTGTGTGTGTGTATATATTAATATATATACATTTAATTTTTTTTATCTTATGTTTCTATTTTGGGGTTGAAATGTTAATAGAGTTTGGTTTTGGAGATAGAATAGAGAGAAGCCATTATTCATAGAATATCTAAACCCTCGGATCTGTGTAAGTTTAGATTGTATTTTATGAGGTTACATTTCACCTCCATCTTTATCTCTATATAAAGAAATAGTATTGCTATGGAGAATTTCTGGTCATTACTTTAATTATGTTTTACCAGTGGCGGAGATCATCAAAAGTCTGAGCCTGTGCCTCCTCCTGTAGAAAAGCTTAGCCCTTCAAACAATTCTTCTTTTCGTAAATACTAATATCTTCAATTTGATGCAAGACAGACAAATAGTTCTGGTTGTTGATATCTAATGCTTAAAGCTACAACAACTTGATCTACAACCTGTAAGACTTGAAGATAAAATTTAATTTTTTCAATTTGCTTCTCATATGTGCATGCACTATGCCCCAAACCATGAACCCATCAGATTTGTTTTTCACCTAGTGGTGGCAGTATTGCTACAGATGAAGCACAGTGTAGCACAGCAAACATGAAGTAGACACGGTGCACTAGAACATTGATACCTTTCAAAATAGACAAGAATGAAGACAGACTGACAACTTGTAGTGTGGTTTCTCTGTAATGTAATATGGAGAGGAGTCCAAAATGTAAACTTCAAAACTGATGAATCAATTTTACCTTATTTCTAGACGAGAGAATCTCAAAAAAAAATTATTGATTCTTCACAGATTCTCAGATCTTCACAGATTCACAGATCTTCGCAGATCACTGATTTGCAGCAAAAAGATGAAGTTGAGTTATTTTCCGTAGGATAACTGGTGTTTTTATTAAAACATCATCACATGGGGATATGTTTTATGGGGGGAACACCAATGTGATCTGGATATTGTATTAGGCCTCATTCACACGGCAGGGTTTCCCGGCCGGGTGCCGGCCGTTCATAAATCGGCCGGCACCCGGCTGCATTAGGAATAATAGACCCCTAATGGGGCTATTCACACGACCGATTTTTTGACGGCCGGGAAATCCGGCTGTCAAAAAATAGGACATGCTCTATCTTCGCCCGGGTACCCGGCCGTCCGGCATCCCATAGAAGTCTATGGGGCTGGGTATTACACGGCCATCACCGGAATGTGTTCCGAGTGATGGCCGGGTTTCCCGGCGCTTGCGCTCTATCTCCTCCTCCTCACAGCGCAGAGTGCATGTGAGGAGGAGTTGATGCCATTCTGACGAATGGCATCGCTGCACACTGTGTGGCAGGGCCGGGGTGTACAGCAGGTGGAGGGAGCGCTGCGCTGGCTCCCTTCCCCTGCTTGTTAAAATCACCCTGGCCCGGCGACACCTTCGATGGCGCCGCTAGCAGCTGCAGCTGCTGCTGCTGCTGCTACTACTGTAGCGACGCCACTATAGCAGAGCGGGGAGGTATCTCCCCGCTCTGCTATGTGCTAGCCGCACTTGAGCTCCTTGAAGGAGCGGAATCCCCGTGTTTTCGGGGATTCCGCTCCTGGACAGAGCGCTTGATGTCTCTGTCCATATCTGGGCAGTGACATCAGGGGAAACTCCTGAAGCGGAATCCCCGAACACATGGGGATTCCCCTTCAGGAGTTGCCGCTGATGTCACTGTCCGGATCTGCCCGGCACGGATGCAAATCTTTATGCAAACCGGCCGGGCAGAATGGCCGATTTTACCGGCCGGCACTCGGGCTCGGGAACGACCCGTTCGTGTGAATCCCGCCTTATATATACAGTGTGTATATGTGTGTATATATATATATATATATATATATATATATATATATATATATATATATATATTGAGTGTGGATATGTAGTGGCAATGAGCGTGTAAATACCTTCTGTATGCCATGTGTGACGGGCTGCAACCTCTGTTGGCTAATCGACACACATCAAAGTACATATACTACAACTCTAGGAGAAACTTGTAAAACTGCTTTCAGGACCTTCCAGGGACACACTGAGGAAGGGAGTGGTAGCGGGCACAGCACAATAGTTGTATTCACCTAAACAACAAGCAGAAATTGAAGAATTATTTATATGGTGTTAGGCATTCGTGCTAACCTGTTTACCAGAAGAATTGATATCTGATTGTCTACTAGACTTCAGGCATTTTGTCTACTCCGCTTGATTTATGTATAGTAAAACAGTCTAATATGGCTACTCACATTCTGGCAAGTTAACAAAGGCCCATAAGGTGAATTTACCAGTGGTTTGCTAGCTTTATTTATGTACAACTGTCATTTAACAGATGTCTTGTCATTTTAGGCTCCTTTGGCCCAACCTGAATCTCCAACAGCTTCTGCGGGAGAGGACGTACAGTCACTTGCCGACTCTGTGGACTCGGACCGTGAGTCAGTCTGCAGTAATTCCAATGTTAACAATGGGAAAAATGGGAAAGAAAAGGAAAAAGAAAAACAAAGGAAAGAGAAGGAAAAGAACAGAACTGACTCTGTAGCTAACAAGCTTGGGAGCCTCAGCAAAACATTGGGTATTAAGTTAAAAAAGAACATGGGAGGCCTTGGTGGCCTAGTACATGGCAAAATTAGCAGAGCAAATTCAGGCAATTGTAAAAACGGTGATTCCACTGAAAAAGTAAAGAAGTCCAAATCTCGCAAAGGAAGCAAAGAGGAGTCTGGACAGTCTGCTAGCACTTCACCATCAGAGAAGACAACCCCATCACCCACTGATAAAGCTAGCATATCACCCATTGATAAGCTAGCTAACAGATCACTATTAGATAATAAGTCAGACCCCTGGAAATATAGCACAGATGTTAAACTCAGCCTTAATATTTTGAGAGCTGCCATGCAAGGGGAACGCAAGTTCATCTTTGCTGGACTCCTTCTAACTAGTCACCGGCATCAATTTCATGAGGAGATGATTGGTTTTTATTTAACCAGTGCCCAGGAACGGTTCAATGCTGAGCAAGAACAGAAAAGAAAGGAAGCGGAGAAGAAAGCCGTCCTTAACGGGTCATCTTGCAGGAAGCTAGATCAGGAAGGATTTGTCAAAGAGAAGCTGGAAACATCTCCTCAGGATAAGACATCACCAATCTTGCCTCAAAGCCATACAACACAACTAGTTCTTAAATTAAAGGATCGGTCCAGTCCTACCCCTGCTTCCTATCCCTCACCCAGCAACGGTGCTAAGAAATGTGGTCCCGTGCCAGTATCTGCCCATTACAGCCATACACCACCAGTCCAAAGGCAAAGTGTTATTCATCTACATGATGTCAACTCCAAGTCACCGAGCTTCCAAGATGATCCTTACAAACCAGTTGTGGGCTCTTTGAAAACTTGTGCTACATATCCTCAACAGAATCGTTCATTGTCTTCGCAGAGCTATAGTCCAGCTCGATTATCGGGCATACGCACAGTGAACACAGTTGAATCCCTTTCATACGAGAAACCCACAGAGCATAAATCTCAGACATATACTAATGGGTTTAACTCTACAGATATTAGAGACTGCTTAGAATATGCTGACGAGGAGTCTCCTCAGACATGGTTGAACAATGACAAAAATAGTAGAGGCAGAAATTCAGGCTGCCCAATATATTCACTTCACCAGAGCAGGTGTAAGAAGGAGAACTGCTCTTTCTATGGACGCCCCGAAACTGATAATTTCTGTTCATACTGCTTTAAAGAGGAACTGAAAAAACGTGATCGGGAAAATAAAGTGCACAGGCACTGAATTGATTTGACAAGTCCAGATCTTAGTCCTCTTATCATTTTTTTTTTACATGCAAACATTCAGTACTAAAATCACTTTAATTGCAATGGAACAAAATAGCCAAATTGGAGAGCAAGGGAAAAATAATAGTCGCTAGCTGTTATACAGGTCAAGCTTTATTAGACTGCTCAGAATGAGAAGGAATAAAAAGCCTTTGTTAGATTTTTCTTTCTGTAGTCATTTTCATATATTAAGCTGAAAGGTTGGTCATGTCACAGTCAGTGCTGTGTATGATGTATGGTTATTAACTACTAAGGTGCCTGATTTCTTTTGCTATCACTCAGGTAAGTAGGAAGGATCATAATAGTGGACTCATCACCTACATACATTAAAGGCAGTCAGTTTATGGTGAATCGCAATATACGACGCAGCAAACTGCTAGGAACTAGAGACGTCACTAATGCATAAGCCGCAACATCTCTTTTGCTTATGTGATGTCCCTAATTTCATGGGTATTGATCAATTTATATTAGTTCAACCCACAAATAAAACTGGCTCCACTGTGCGCAGATGACTAATCCACTTTTAATATTTCCTAATATACATTCTGGTTGTATATAACCAATGTACCTATCTGTTTAATGCACTTTGACTACCATACTTGTCTTGGTTTCTTAGATAATTATATGTATACATTTGTTCTACCTTTTTATACGGGGTTGTCTAGGATTATTAAAACGCATGGTTGGTTTCTTCCAAAAACAGCCTCACTCCTGTCTACTGTTGAAGTAGTGAATAGATATGAGCTGCAATACCACACGCAACCTGTAGACAGGTGTGGTGCTGTCTTTAAAGAGGCTCTGTCACCAGATTTTGCAACACCTATCTGCTATTGCAGCAGATAGGCGCTGCAATGTAGATTACAGTAACGTTTTTATTTTTAAAAAACGAGCATTTTTGGCCAAGTTATGGCCATTTTTGTATTTATGCAAATGAGGCTTGCAAAAGTACAACTGGGCGTGTTGAAAAGTAAAAGTACAACTGGGCGTGTATTATGTGCGTACATCGGGGCGTGTTGACTTCTTTTACTAGCTGGGCGTTCTGATGAGAAGTATCATCCACTTCTCTTCAGAACGCCCAGCTTCTGGTAGTGCAGATCTGTGACGTCACTCACAGGTCCTGCATCGTGTCGGCCACATCGGCACCAGAGGCTACAGTTGATTCTGCAGCAGCATCAGCAGGTAAGTAGCTACATCGAATTTACCTGCAAACGCCGATGCTGCTGCAGAATCATCTGTATGTAGCCTCTGGTGCCGGCTCGTCTGACACGATGCAGGACCTGGGGAAGTGACGTCACAGCGTGATCTCTCGAGAACACGGCTGTGTCTGCACTGCCAGAAGCTGGGCGTTGTGAAGAGAAGTGGATGATACTTCTCATCAGAACGCCCAGCTAGTAAAAGTAGTAAACACGCCCCGATGTACGTACATAATACACGCCCAGTTGTACTTTTACTTTTAAACACGCCCATTTGGACTTTAGCAAGCCTCATTTGCATAAATACAAAAATGGCCATAACTTGGCCAAAAATGCTTGTTTTTTAAAAATAAAAACGTTACTGTAATCTACATTGCAGCGCCTATCTGCTGCAATAGCAGATAGGGGTTGCAAAATCTGGTGACAGAGCCTCTTTAAGAAGAAAGCAGCCATGTTTTTCTTATCATGGATGAAACCGTTAGGCTCTGTCATTCCACGTACATTTTACATATTTTTTTAATTGTCTTGTACATGGGTAAAATCAGAGCAAAATATGAAAAGAATAAAGGAATATCTATGGACTGCTTTATTTAAACCATGCTAAACCAGAGTTTATTTTGTATGTAAGGTTACTTTGCCTTCAGAACCTGCTCTTACAAGTCAGTTGTGTGTCTTAGGGGGTAATGGTGGTAAAAGGCTTGTTTTGTTCTATATCGGCGTAATGTATAAATTGTTTCCGTATTGTCACTATAGTTTCATGAACTTTATTTTAAAAAATATGCTGTTATTCACAAATAATTTATACATTTTGGCCAAATCAAATAACTCTTTAAAAAAAAAATATATATATATATATATATATATATATATATATATATATATACACACACACTAGTCCTTCTCAATGAATTAGAATATCATCAAAAAGTGAATTTATTTCAGTAATTCAATTCAAAAAGTGAAACTCATATTATATTATTATATACAGTAGATTCATTACACACAGAGTGATTTATCTCCAGGATTTTTAGGTCAGGCGAGTTTTCTGGCCAATCAAGCGCAGTGATACTGCGGTTAGTAAACCAGGTATTCGTACTTTTGGCTGTGTGGGCAGGTGCCAAGTCCTGCTGGAAAATGAAATCAGCATCTCAGCAGAGGGAAGCATGAAGTACTGTAAAATTTCCTGCTAGACGGCTGCATAGACTCTGGACTTGATGGAAACTTCATAATGGACCGCAAGCACTGGGGAAAAAGGACTGGTCTGTTGCTCAGTGGTCCAAAGTCCTGTTTTCAGATGAAAGTAAATTTTGCATTTCATTTGCAAATCAAGGTCCCGAAGTCTGGAGAAAGAGTGGAGAGGCATCAATCCAAGTTGCTTGCGGTCCAGTGTGGAGTTTCCACAGTCAGTGATGGTTTGGGGAGCCATGTCATCTGCTGGTGTTGTTATATCAAGTCCAGAGTCAACGCAGCCATCTAGCAGGATATTTTATAGCACTTCATGCTTCCCTCTGCTGACAAGCTTTCTGGAGATGCTGATTTCATTTTCCAGCAGGACTTGGCACCTGCCCACACTGCCAAAAGTACCAATACCTGGTTTAATAACCACAGTATCACTGCGCTTGATTGGCCAGCAAACTCGCCTAACCTAAACCCCATAGAGAATCTATAGGGTATTGTCAAGAGGAAGATGAGAGACACCAGACCCAACAATACAGATGAGCTGAAGGCCGCTATCAAAGCAACCTGGGCTTCCATAGCACCTCAGCAGTGCCACAGGCTGATCGCCTCCATGCCACGCCGCATTGATACCACCTCAGCAGGGCCACAGGCTGATCGCCTCCATGCCACGCCACATTGATGCAGTAATTCATGCAAAAGGAGCCCCGACCACGTATTGAGGGCATATACTGTACATACTTTTCAGTAGGCCAACATTTCGGTATTAAAAATCATTTTTGAAATTGGGCTTATATAATATTTAAATTTTTTCAGACATTAAATTTTGGGTTTTCATTAACTGTTAGCCATAATCATCAACATTAAAAGAAAAAAATGCTGGAAATAGATCACTCTGTGTGTAATGAATCTATATAATATATTAGTTTCACTTTTTGAATTGAATTACTGAAATAAATTTACTTTTTGATGATATTCTAATTCATTGAGAAGGACTAGTATATGTATATGTGTATATATATATATATATATATATATATATATATATATATATTATATTTTTAGTTATTTCTTTTTTTTTCTGCTGAGATTAGTAAATAATGTGGAGTGTAATCATTTGATGTAAAAGCTGAACATAGCTCTACCCTGTGGACAAAAAAAATAATGGCAAAGCCTCAGGGAATGAGAGTTGAAGACTATTACTTAAATGTACATTTATAAGGGAGACCACTAAGTTTCTTGATCAGCCAAGCAATGGAAGGTAACATTTTATTTATTCCTGCTAATATTGACACAGTCATAGTTTTTTTCCCATAGGAGTGGCATTAAATATGTTATTATGAAAACTGCATTTTATAGTGTTCAACACTAGGATAGGGATGTGGTTCAAAAAGTCCATATGAATATATGTAAAATGCAGCCAATGCATAATATACAAACTCCTGCAAGCAACTTTTGCTTGAGAAACTTTGAAGACTAAACAAATATAAATTATAAAATGGCCTCAGTGAATGCATCAAATGTATATCATAACATTATGTTAGGCGAATGTAAATTTCGTTCAACATTTCCACAGTCTATTATTTTTTT
Organism: Rhinoderma darwinii; assembly: GCF_050947455.1. Classification (NCBI taxonomy): domain Eukaryota; kingdom Metazoa; phylum Chordata; class Amphibia; order Anura; family Rhinodermatidae; genus Rhinoderma; species Rhinoderma darwinii. The sequence goes on along the minus strand of NC_134689.1, from coordinate 266,725,629 downwards.
TGTATTTTCCGATTAGATTTGGTTTTAATATTAATCCTCTGTGTTAAGAAAGTGTATTAAATACCACTAGGGTCCAGTATGAATATTAACTCCCAACAATGTGGACTTAAGTGCACATAGGACATACATACCACAAGAGACAATATATAATCTGGGTCAATCACACATTACTACAGATTCTGCGTATACACACATTACTACATATTACTACCTTACTTTTGGGCAATGATCACTGTAAGTACTTGGCTCCTCATGGACCTGAACATTATGATTTTGATAATAACTCTTCCACTTGTCTTATCTGGCAATTTAGCATGGTCAACATTTTGCCACTTTCAATCTATATGGACCTGAATAGTTACAACTACATTGTTAATAGAGTGTGGCATCTTTTGGTTTTACCATTGTCAACACTAAACTGCTAAGGAATAAAGGCAAAACTGTTGGAATCCAATCAGAAAGGCAGAAGATCAATGATCAGGTACCTGCTACTTATTGCTGTCATTTTCTAAAGGGAACTTTTTTTGTGACAGTTTTGCTTTACAGCAGAGGAGATGACATAATTTTGCCAGCTTCACTGATAATAAGTGGGAGGTTTGCAGAACAATGTAGCCTTTCATAATGTGTATTGGAGCTCTCAATGTGACTGCAAAACAACCTGGACACAAAACCACTTCAAAGCTGTATCAATATTGCTGCTACCTTGACAAGGTAAGGTTTTTGCCCAAATGTTCCAGAAGTGGTAAAACCAATAAGATCTTGGTGCCCTACAATAATCTTGTCATATATGAAATTATTCCTATTAGTGTTTTGTGGTCTGTCTCTACATAGATTTTCTTCTCTTAGACCAATTGGTAACAATGGAAGACATCAGACTACATAGTATAGGTTTTGTACGGCTTATTTGAATATAACTTGGTCTCTTATATAGATGTTGTAGGACCATATCTCAAGCCAAGCATTAGGCTTTCGACATACCTCTAATTATATGAAGAAATTCATATTTTTCATCACTCACTATAAGTGATGTCATTTGCTAATATACTCCATTAGCTTGTTCTGCTTCTTCCTCTAGATAATGCAGTCTGGACTGTACAGTGTCCGTGTTGCGCGCTGCTTATATAACAAAGTCTCTTATATACAAGACTGTCTACTGCAAAACTCCTATTGTAATCAATAGAGAAGCCTACACCATGTTCTGTCTCCTTTTCTTTATTATATGAGCTGTATGCATGATGGAGACTGGGCAATACATGCTGCAATATTACAAGAAAGAAGCAGAATAAAATAATAAAGTATATTTGGAAATAAAAACACTTGGATGCACATTATTATTTTTTTTCGACCCAACTTAAAAAACAATGACATTAAATCTGAAATAACTGAATAAACATTTCACATATTTTTTTCTATGAATCTATTCTTCAATATGCATCAATTAAAATCTGTGGATATCTTAGTAGATGTAAACCTTATGGTCATTTTAATGTGCATATCACAGTTATTATTGAGTTTCGTTTGGTTATGTATAAAAACATATTCAGATAGTCAGAACAAAAAACACAATATTCCTATTTATCCCCCGAGCAAGGTGTATACCACTCCTTTTAAGTGAAAACTGAATAAATACAAGTACTAATACCTATGTACTTTTACAGAGTTTAGCGTATTTTTGTAGTAAATACAAATATAAACAGATATAGCATTTTATTTTTTCTTGCATTTTATTGGATGAGTAAATAAGGAGTACAACAATAAAAACAGTGGACTATAGATAATTGGAGTGCAGTACAATAGGCAAGTAATGGCAGTATATATTGGTATGCATAGGTTTAAGGATTTAGGAAAGAAGGGCAAGGGACAGAGAGACAAGGAAAGCTAAGAGAAGCGTGTTCAACCAAAAGTCATCATCATTCTACAGAATGTGAAATAAAATTATTGTAGGAAATAGAGTGATAAGTCAATGTAAAAAGAGTCTCATGAAATCCAAGTTTCCTCAAATGTGCGCACTTTGATGTTCATGTTGGTACTAGTAAGCCGTTCCACATTGTGAATATTCTTTATCCTATCGTAGGAGTCCGTTGTGCTTGATATGCTGTTCATATCCATATATAGCTATTAGCCTTTTAGCCACTTAGAGGGTGTGTTAAAGTAGCTAGTAGAGGTCCATCTTAGGGACTTACAAGGAACCCCAAGTAGGTAAGTCAGTTGGTCTAGGGGCATGTCTCTATGTAGTACTGAGGAAATTGTGGCCCTAACCGAATACCAATATTACATTCAGGCTGGATCTCCAGAAGATGTGGTTAGTTGATCCAAGAGATTGTTGGCTATTGTGGAGTTCAGGTGATGTAGCAGGGCAGGTGAGTGGTGCCAGTTCATGAAGATTTTGTACTGGATTTCTTAACCATTAACTTTCCTCATGAGTAATACCTTAAGGAAATTTTCACACTGAGTTTTTTTACGCGGAAACCGCGCGGCAGAACTCGCCAAAAACTGGCCGAAAATGCCTCAAATTGATTTTAATGGGAGGCGGAGGCGGTTTTCTCCTGCGAGTGGTAAGACCGGGAGACATCAATGGGAGGCAGAGAAAGCGTATTTCGCAGCGTTTTATGCCCGCGGCGCTCAATGCCCGCTGGCGAAAAACGCCACAAAAATCGGCGTGCAGGCAGAGGAAAATCTGCCTCAAACTTCCAAACGGAATTTTGAGGCAGATTTTCCTCCTGCAAAAAACTCAGTGTGAACCCAGCCTAATACCTCATGAGTAATACCTTAATGTAAATAGTGACAATTATGACTCCCATTCAAAATCAGATTTTATTTTTTATTTTACCAGTATTTCAGGATGTTAGGTTTATATGAACAGGAAGTTGTGGTTTTGAATTAAAGGGAGCTGAACTTCAGAGTCTTTGATTAGAAAAGTGTTTTTAGTGCACAGAAATGGTGGACTGCTGACTTTGAACACTGTATCATAATATGCATTTTTGACCGATTATGTTATAGGGGTTGTCCGATTTCAGGAAATGAACAATATTTTTTTGTATAATTAAAAGTTGTAAATTTTTCCAATATACTTTCTGCATTAATTTCACACGGTTTTCAATATCTCTGCTTGTTGTTATCCAGTAGGAACATTAATTGTTTACTTCCATTGGATACAATTCTGTCCAGGGTCATGTGATGGACACACAGGTGTATCAGAGATGGACACATACTGCAACGAGCCGTGCACCTGTGTGTCCATCACATGACCATAAACAGAATTTTATCCACTCAAAGTAAACCATGAATGTTCCTACTGAATAACAACAAGCAGAGGAATTAATACAGAAAGTATATTAGAAAATTGTGTAACTATTAACTAAACAAACCAGACAACCCTTTTAAGTATATAGTTTCATGAATATGTATTTGTTGAGTCACTCGGATAAAAATGAAATGTATAAAGGAACACATTGAGGTTTTAACTTCAGCTGAATAGCTTCAATTACCCTAAATGGGTATTTCAAGCTTATGAAAAATACCGGAAAGTACCTATATGTATCTAAATGGTCACCAAATGATGCCCCCATGGCTCAGAAGTAGTTTATTTTTATTTTTACTATGTTGCCCAGCTTTGTACATCACTGTTGTTTTAATTTTGCTAGGGCGTGCTGTGAGTGTGATAACTATTAAAAGGACTACATTTCCCATGATTCCACTCACAGATATGGCCTATATTTACAGTCCCCCCCCCCCCATTCCAATTTGTACGGTAGTTCTGTATTTACTCACTGTTTGCTACAGAGACACTGTTCTCTGCGCTACTTGCTGCCCAGCATGTGAAATACGATCCCTCCAGAGAGGGATGGCAAGAGCAGTGGAGATAAGAGGCAGGTGATGTGTGATGTACTATACACTACAGGGAGAGGACAGATAACCACGTGTTCAGTGAATGGAACGTCATACAAGCAGGAGATAAACACCAGGATCGTGGTCCTGTGACTGAATGTGAGAATGGCTTATAAAGACATTTTAGCTACAGACAGTACATTAGTACTTGCGCACAATTTAAAAAAAAAATAGGAAAACCCCTTTACACGGATTTACCCACCTTGGTTCAAAATGTTGTCTTGTATATTTACATATATTAGCATTTTCCTTTTAATGTTTTAAAACAATAGAATGTGATTTTTCAGGGTCCGAAATACCCTTTAACGCGTACCTCCACTTTCAGTGAAAAACGTATATAGTGCAAGGGTGTGCACAATAATCCATGGTGTGTAAAGTCCATACTGCCGGCTGCTCATAAGCTCTGTCTCCCACTGAAGAGTTATGAGCAGCCAGTAGCACGGACTTTACACAGTACGTGCTGATGCTAAAAGCAAAATTTAATATTAAAGGAGTTTAGAAAAACGATTATACCACACACTGCTGCACTGTAATTGTTTTTCACTGAAAGTGGAGGTACACTTTAAATCAACACTGGCGTAGCATAAAATGTGAGGGGCTGAATAGTTCTATTTAAGACCACCATGAACCTATCATGGTTCTGTGAATAGTCTGGATTGGTAACTAGCCGTTTCCTTCTGTACCACTAATATTTGCATGTAGTCAAACAATTACCAATTACAGCTTGCACTAAAACGAAATCCTCATTGGAAGCGTTATGCCCACCCAATAAGTCATGACATTCTATTCAGATGTGTCTTTCTTTATAACTAGGCAGTTGACTGGATTGCCCTGTTATCCTCAACAAGTACTCCAACCCTGTAGAATATAAGAACGAACTTTACCAAGATTCTTTACCACACACTTACTGCAACCAGTTGTGTGAATGCCAATAGTAATCTGCTTATCAACATAAGTCGGCCATGACCCCATATCACCCTTTGATCATCTACCAGGCCCCAGAGGAAATAATTCTGATGATGCAGTCTATGAGCGACCATCAATTGTGAAACCCAATTGAACTCTATAGAGGTTTTGCAATGTGATATAAATCTCAGTAAGCTGTTTAGGTTCTGTGTTGCTTGTGATTTCATTTGCTAATTGCACAAAACTGTAAAAGTCTGTGAATAATATTGGTGTATACTAACATGTTTATGTATAATAGGAGTTGCTATGCAAATGTTTACCCTCATATACTGCCAGCTGTATGGGTTACAGTGTTGTATGAAGGGAATATTCTTACTTTTTTCTTTTTATACTATATAAGGAGAATTGAATGTTAGAGGTGAACGGATTCACCCATCGGGATTTAATAATTTAGCCTGATTATAGAATTTAAATCTACTCACACTGAGGGTATGCACGTTGGACAGACAAGACTAGAACAGATTTACTAGGCATGTATGTAATTTAAAGTTTTCACTATCTAGTAGATCATGTAATATCTGAAAGGGAATCATAGAGGATTAATTATGTCCACTAAACAGTCCCACGTTCCTGTATACAGTCCCACTTACACTACTACTGCCTTTTTTTTTAAGTGTGAGAGAATCCCTGGCTATTTCCTTTTTCTGAGACAATTAATCTTATGCTAATTTGTCGAACGTGTGGATATCAACAGGGATTCCCTCACACTACGTCTCCTACTTGATCGGTTTAGTAAGCAGTAGCACGGTGCAGCTGTTTGAGGGGGTACTGTAGCAGGAGCACTTAACACCCTGTGGTTTAACCCATTCAAGGGAGCCTGCAAGATAGAACATTTTGTCTTATCTGCAGGCAGCATGTTATAAAGGCAGATTGATATATAGTTTTGTAGGAAGAGATTAAGTATAACTTGTACATTCTTTATTACAATTTCTACCGACTGTGGGTTTATGAGGTCAGTGGACGGAGTGGCTGAATGATTGAGAAACTTTTGAGATAGTTGTGAGACCGCCTACTGGACTAATACGCTCGCAGTGATCAGAGATTTCAATCAACCAATTACAAGGTCTACTAAACTTTTCCCACAAAATTATATATCAATCTGCTCTGCTCCTCCAGCTCTACAACATACTGCCAGCAGATCAGATTGCATGTTCAACATGACAAGTTCTCTTTAAGCTGCTCTCACACAGCCATACTATGGCACTGAAGAGAGAGAGCAAAAAACACGGCGCCACCTTGTGCAGGTCAATATGTTAGGTAGGTGAGGAGAGGGGGCATTACCATGCTCACCTAGGCTGAATGCATATAACGCAAGGGTAGGTCCACATATGCTGCTGCCAGATCCGAATTGGTTCCCGGAGGGGACCGCTTAGTTAGCGAAGAAAGGAGGAAAAAAATGGATCATCTGGAGGCGCTGCTGCGTGGTGAAATTGTAAAATGACAGGATGGTAGAGTCCAGATATAATAATATCATTCATTTAGGACAAGACGTGGCTACGCGTTTCGACGCTGAACAAGCGGCCTGAGGAAGACGCTTGTTCAGCGTCGAAACGCGTAGCCACGTCTTGTCCTAAATAAATGATATTATTATATCTGGACTCTACCATCCTGTCATTTTACAATTTCACCACGCAGTAGCGCCTCCAGATGATCCATACTATGGCACTTTAATGGAGCCATAGATATAAGGTTTTGGAAAGGTTTTCCTGCTATCCCCTGATGGGATTAAATCCTGTCTTTGGCACTAAATATATAAGTCCCGCATGGAGCCGCATTATGGCTTTATGAATGCAGGCTTTCAGTGCATATGTAAGGCTGGAATCACACATGCAGTTTTTTATGCAGTTTTTAAGACAAACACAAGAGTGGAACAAGAGTAGAGACGTATCAGTCTTTCCCTTATTCTTTTACTTTTCTTGGAAAAAACCCTCCTGGTTTTGTCTCAAACAACTTTAGCTGCGTAAAACATTTTTGTGACCACTCAGAAGACTGTTTATAATAAAGAATTGGAAAACTGTGACTTATAAATCCAAATAGAATATGATCCGGAGTAGGTGAACATGATGGCTATTGTCATCCCCTCTTACGTTTATATTCTAACCATTGAAAGGACTGACCATGATTGTAGGTAACTTTTCAGCTCTGGCTTTTTCATTAAACTAATCTGTGTATTGCTGGATATTTTTTTAACATGTTGTAGGTAGTATTTATAAAGGCCAATGGTGCCATTATGAACAAACTATGGCTTTTTCATATGTTAGGTTTGTAAAAGAATTCTCTCATAAGCTTTTTTTTATCATATTGATATATGATAGAAAAAAAAATTATTTTTAGAAAATTTTGTTGCAATTTACACACTTTCTATTTTTTTTGCACACCACTTCATTAACAATGTAGTGAAAAATAAATAGTATATCGTTGAGAAAATAAAAGAAAGTTGTTTGTATGTGTTCTGTTTGTAGATTAAAGGCTGTATTCTGTTGAAATTTTACAAGCCAAGTTTAAATTGTAATATAGAACTTATTTTTATATTATTTTCAAAATATGCTATAGAGCAATATTTTGCGCCTTTATTATATACAGGGTTTGTCACTTTAGTAGGTTACCTGCAGAGCCGTTGGTAGACCATGACATGAAGATGCTTTGTAAACAGTCTAGTAAGTTATGAATGCTATTTATTGTTATGCACACAAAAATGTTTATTGAAAGTTGAAATATATGAATGGTTTCTATTAAAATTGTCTTATGCTTTTTTTCTGTCTCTTAAACCTTTCAAACAACCTACATCAAACTAAAGTGATTATATGCAATAGAGAGATTCTTTAAAGAGCATTTCCCCTAAAAGGAAAAGTTACCAGATGTTGATGGTGACATTTGTTCATCTGTGTCTTGTTTATTATAAACACTGTTCTGTTTTTGTCTCTGTGGTTATAATGATGAATATTTCCTAGGAGACAGCAACCATAGGCAGGCATTAGAGTACATTATGGGCTAGTCAGCCATGAAAGGCTGCGTGTAGAACCACAGACACAGAAAGAAAATCCTTTGCTCACAACAGTTTCGGCACATTCTCTTGTGCACCCCCTCCCCCCAAGTATAGGGTCTGTAGTGCATGGGTGAGGTAGTAGATGGGGGATGTTAATCTCTCCTCCAGTTACAAATCACTCTTTTTTTATTCATACTTGCCCTTTTTACCATAAATAAGAATTTTCCTCCTTATTAATGAAGACCATGTAAAACATAATTCCTGGAATACTGTATCTCTTCAACTCAAAAATTTTGCAAGACCTGATCTCTGTAACATTGTAGGGTAGGAGATAAAATGCTGCATCTTATCAGTCTTCATGGCTTGAAAATTAAATTGTGCTACTGCCACATAACAGTTTGGGTGTATATTTTCACCTCATCATTTATTTCCCATCTTCTGATGCTCTGACGGTAAGTGTCAGCTTGTGCATAGCTGCTTTTCTCTTGCTACCACTCCTTCTCATTATCGTCATCCTTTTAGTAGCTGTTCCTTTGCATATCTTCATGAAACATTTTCAAGCTCATTTATTTTCACAACTGCGCACGTTTACTTGATCAGATCTGGTGTCTTTTTTGTTTTTTTTTCTTATTTGTCTGAACTTGATTAGCAGTAGATAATCCTTTTATAGGATCTATGTCATTGTCTAACACGCAGGAAGCCACCAGCATAGATTTTTGACACCTGCTCCTATGAATTTCTGCACAGATATACAGATGACACACTGTACGTACATAGTTATTTGCATAATGTTAACTCCTAGACATTGTTGTCTCCATATTTTATAATGTATTTGTACTGGAGCAGTGTTAAAGAGGCTCTGTCACCAGATTTTGCAACCCCTATCTGCTATTGCAGCAGATAGGCGCTGCAATGTAGATTACAGTAAAGTTTTTTTTTTTTAAAAACGAGCATTTTTGGCCAAGTTATGATACTTTTACTAGCTGGGCGTTCTGATGAGAAGTTTCATCCACTTCTCTTCAGAACGCCCAGCTTCTGCCTGATCACACTGTGACGTCACTCACAGGTCCTGCATCGTGTCAGACGAGCGAGGACACATCGGCACCAGAGGCTACAGTTGATTCTGCAGCAGCATCAGCGTTTGCAGGTAAGTAGCTACATCGACTTACCTGCTAACGCCGATGCTGCTGCAGAATCAACTGAAGCCTCTGGTGCCGATGTGTCCGACACGATGCAGGACCTGTGAGTGACGTCACAGATCTGCACTGCCAGAAGCTGGGCGTTCTGAAGAGAAGTGGATGATACTTCTCGTCAGAGCGCCCAGCTAGTAAAAGTATTAAAAACGCCCCGATGTACGCACATAATACACGCCCACTTGGACTTTTACTTTTAAACACACCCACTTGGACTTTTGCCAGCCTCATTTGCATAACTACAAAAATGGTCATAACTTGGCCAAAAATGCTCGTTTTTTAAAAATAAAAACGTCACTGTAATCTACATTGCAGCGCCTATCTGCTGCAATAGCAGATAGGGGTTGCAAAATCTGGTGACAGAGCCTCTTTAACCTTTGTTGTCGTTAACCTCTAGACTTCCATGATTTTCCTATAGATGTATTACGTTATGGTAGGAATGCTTTTACCTTCCCAATGAAATAACTTCCACATCCAAAAATCTTTCATATGTCCACTTGGACTTCCAATCACCATGGAAATACAGGGGGAGAGAGATCTCGGAGAACATGTCTCCTCTGCAGCCTCGTGGCAGCACCCATGATGGGCCAAAATGCCAGTGAATACCAACTTTATTTTCTTTATAAGGAAGAGTACCTGGTTATCAGAAGATATGAGCCTCACCCTAAGGTAGTGGCATATGATGCTAATGCAAGTCTTCATTTGCTCTTACAATAGAATACAGTATAGAATTTGTTAGCATATAAGGGTATAAATAAGAAATTATATTTAAGTTCTATTTATTTTAAATTAAGTCGTTTAACCAGTTCAGGGCCAGGCTATTTTGAGCCTTCAGGACCAGACACCATTTAGCCCTTTTTAGCATGTATTAGTTAAATGGCTATAACTTTTTTATTTGTTGGGCTAGCGACGTGATTTTTGCGATGTTTTTTTCCGTAGACAATGCAGGTTTCTTTTTTTTTATCGTTTTTATACACATACTTTTCGCTATTTTAGAATTTTTATTCTTAAAGTTTGAAAATAATAGTAAAAAAATAAGCTTTTTTACTTTTCAGCTATTTCTTTTTGTAATAACATAGTTTTACCCTAAAATAGACCTTTTATTTGTGATCGTCCTTGTCTACCGTAAATTTTAATATATTACATGTCTATATTAGGGTAATTGGGTCACAACAATGATTGGCGGGGGGGGAACATTTTTTTTTGGGGTGGGTATTTTATGTGTATTTATTATTAATTTTTTTTGCACTTTACTTTACTTTTATTTTTTTATTACTATGGTCTGTCCTTCAAAGGTCAAAAAAGACCTTTGGGGGACTTTATATATTTTTTTCTTTCTTTTACACCATGTTTTTCCACTGTAACTGGAGCTGCACAGCAGCCCCAGTTACAGGGGAAATCAACCCTCTCATAGTGACGATTGTCACTAATAGGGCTGTGCTGGGTCTAGTAAGACCCAGCAGCAGTCTGTCACTAACGACACCCGGCGATTATGTGACCAGTCACATGAACACCGGGAGCAATAGAGACAGCGGCGATGCCTCTATTCCGATACACAGCGTTCATTGAGCGCTGTGTACAAGTGATCAGAGAAGACAGAAGCAGCGAAAGCTGCTTCTATCTTCTCCTCAGGGTCCCCGGCAGTCACTGACAGCCGGAGACCCGACATTCAGCTGCCCGATCGCTCGGGCAGCAAGTTAAAACCTGAGCCGTAAAAAGTCTATGGCGTGGGTTTTAAGGACGCTGGCCGTAAAAACACAGCCAGCGGTCGGCAACCAGTTAAATAATGGACACACCAGTGTATGTATGCAGCACACAAGAAAATGGCGACAGCACACTGCGAACACCAATGTCACCTAAGCCACTAAATATAAATAAATATGCATTACTGCTAAATCTTCTTATAATAGGGAGGTTCTTAGTGCTCATTTTGATCAAATTGTGTTTGCCCACCTGCCACGACAAGGCGTCCTCCATAGGCGGGGACCTACTCTGCACATACAACCAGAACTGGGACTAAGCCTACATATATCTGGCGATGGTAGGGACCAACATTAAACAAATTAAAATCACCCAGGGCAGAATGGGAGGAGTGCAAGAACAAAAATGGAGGCAGTCACTAACCCCACATATATGGATCACAAACACAAAAGCTTGAACAGCACATTCCAGCATATGTATGCATATACTTTATTAACAACTGAAAATAAATGAGTTAGGTTCATATATTTGGTATCTACAAAAATGGATGATTTTTTTTCCACAATCCCAGACTTCTTTGTGGATCACTCATTATAACTGCACTGTGTGAACAAGGTCTAAGTGTGATTTAAGTGTAGATCAAAGAAACAAGGTAGAAAATAAAATAGGAGGAAATGTGCTGAAAGCAGAACAATAGAGGTGAAGCTCAGGACTAGTTGTGCAAGGCACATTTAGGAGGAGTGTGACATAAATCTAGAGGTAAAATACCATCTCAATGTTTGTTATGGAATTGCTATGAGAGTGATTCCCTAAAGGCTACAGGAGACTGCTGGGAGTGAGGGTTCAAATGAATCTGCAACCTCAAATCCGTCACAACTCTGATCAACAGAGTCTAAGGCTACTCTATGTTTTTGCCAGAGCCGATTGTAAGGCAGGATGGTTTTTGCTGCATAGAACCCAGGTTGTCTTAAGCATAGTTCAGTGTTGGATAAGTGGTGCAAGGCAGGCAAACCTGAACAGGATAACCAGACAGCCAGAGGGTAAATAGAAAACCCAAATTAGAAAGCAAGTGGATATCAGGTATAGCAGAAGTCAAAATCAGCCAGGAGCAGATATTCCAAATCAAGGGGTTATACAGAGACAAGCCGAGGTCAGTTTCCAAGAAGTCCAGAAGTCAGAGGTACATAGTATTGTCAGAAGCTTGATCAAAACACCTGAAGACAAGTAAATCACAAGCAAAGAACAAGTGGAGGAAGCCAGGTATAAATACTTCACCCTTACCTCTAATAGGGAGAAAGACAGAGAAGAGAGATAGGCTCAGAGTAAAACCAGAAGCTAGACCAGTAGTCAAGGCAATCTTAAAGGAACAGATGTTTCCTAACAAAAACATTAATGGTAATCTAAAAAAGGGGTTTTCCTGACATAAAGTTTTATGACCCATCGATAGGATAAGTTATAAAACATTAGTGGGGATCCAATTCTGAGAACAGGTCGGTTTTTAGTCCTTTTTTACAGGGAGAGAGTAGGCTGTGCATTGCAGTCTTACACTTAATAAATGAATAAGAAAAGTGAAAGCACCTAGGGCAAATTTTTAATATTGTCAAAAAGACCAGACAAAATTTGAGTAGACCAATGGAAACTGCATCAAATTTATCAGCGTGGAACAGGCAGTATAATAAATTTGGCGCAGGTTGCTAGACATGTTATACACCTTTCTCTTCCTTCAACCACCTCCTGCTTGACGTTCTTTATACCAATATTTTGTACCCAAATATAGTACATACCGCTAATAAATGTGGCACATTTTGTAACTCCTCTTAACCAAGCCCTTTTTTCTAGTCACTTTATACAATTGTCAAAGAAGGTGCAAAAAAAGTCATATAATAAATTTGGGTTGCGGATTCGCTAAGAAAAATCTGCAACCCCAAAAGTGCATAAAAACGACAAATATTGTTGACAGCAGGTAACAGATTATGTATTTTTGTTTTGTTATTATAAAGTATGGAGATTATGCAGATAATAATTCCACTTTGCAGATATATAATGTTAAAAACAAAACAACATTCATCCAGTGCCATATAACCCAGACTTCAACAAAAGGTTAATATATAGTATGAAAACGAAAAGTGCTGAAATTTTTTTGCGTTGGTATACAGTAGTTAATTTACAGGGCCCAAAGCTGCAGACATTTACAGCACACACTAACCAGTTATTTGACTTTTTAAGATAGACTTTCTGAGTTTAGAGTTCAGCTAAGGTTCTGTTTTACTACCTAATGTAATTGCATTGGATAAAAGCCAAATCTGATATAGTAAAATCGTGCACACATACATTTTCCACACGGCCCGCCACGTTCCCATTTATAATTAAATATATCCAGCTAGCGGCTGTATGAAGAAGCACTGTTACTCACATTAGTGCTGAATTACTATAACTGCTGCAAATTATGTTTTCAGGCTGCCAAATACGGTTTTCACAATGCTGGACAATGTAATGGCAAACCAAACTCTGCAATATATTTTACTCTAGAAAATTGCAGGGATTGTATAATATTCTACATTATCTATGTATTTAATTATTATGGCAGCATAAATGATCAAGGGGTTGTTTCTATAGAGTTTAAATTATACAACATAAGGTAAGAATAAACACTGTATATAAATAAATGCTGTCTTCCACCCTGAATGATTACTTTTATACATGTTCTTCAGATTTTGTGTATCAAAGTTGTATGCAGAATTAAGTTTAACATCTAAAAAATACATCAGGAGAGAGTAGAAGGGTCAGTTCACACGTAGCGTAAATACTGCGGATTTTCCGCGACTGTGGAGGGATGCGTTGCCATGGCTACATAAGTATGAAGCTTTTTTTTTTTCAGGGGCAGTTTTCCACAGCTGACATTCCAGTCGAAAAACTGCACCACAATTTGGTGCAGGTTTTTCAGCCGGAATTCCCTGCAGCGCATAGGGCGGATACGCTGTGTGCTTTTACGCAGCGTATCCGCCCTGTGTGATCATACCCTTAAGGGGCATAAAGCACATTGTTGCAAAATATATTTACAGACTCTGTACAATGCTCTTGTATTGCACATTCGGCATATACTCCAGGAAAATATTCAGACATTTACACTAAGGCTATGTTCACACGGAGTATTTTGCCGAGTTTTTTGACGCGGAGACCGCGTCGCAAAACTCGGCAAAAACGGCCCGAGAACGCCTCCCATTGATTTCAATGGGAGGCGTCGGCGTCTCTTTCCCGTTAGCAGTAAAACTGCCTCGCGGGAAAAAGAAGCGACATGCCCTATCTTCGGGCGCTTCCGCCTCTGACCTCCCATTGACTTCAATGGGAGGCAGAGAAAGCGTATTTCTCGCTGTTTTATGCCCGCGGCGCTCAATAGCCGCGGGCGAAAAACGGCGCGAAAATCGGCGTGCAGGGAGAGGAAAATCTGCCTCAAAGTTCCAAACGGAATTTTGAGGCAGATATTCCTCCCCCAAAATGCTCCGTGTGAACATAGCCTAAACCTTTGGGCTGGATGTTTGCAACTGTATGGCATACGTTATGCATATGTCTGCCATTGAAAAAAAAAACATATAACACATAGTATACCTTGTTTTTGAAAGATGCCTTTGTATTAAAAAGCATAGTTAACTAAGCTTTACAGTACAGTTAAAGTTATATCGATGCTTTCAGCCGAAATATATGACAAAAGGGTAAACTTTTGGGCATTCACCTGGTCCATAGAAGTCAATGGATACTTTTTCACATAAAAAAGCATCTCCTGGAGCAATTCCTGGGTTAATATGCCAGATGTGCCCTGAAAACTATGGGGAAAATACCTACCCACGATCGGTGGGGGTCACTAGTTCTTGGTGAAAAGCACAGGACATTGCTGGTCAATCAGGTGACGCCACATCATAGACACTGTAATTCATGATGTCATGGATCCGCACACCTGCTGGTCTATATAATGCCAGCAGACAGAGCAGGATCGGTCAGTCTGATGGAGCAGAGACTAAAAGATGCCGTGGTCAGATCGTGAAGACCAGCTTCAAAGAGGGACATAGAGCACAGTGCAGATACGATTCAAGTTCCTAGTTCCAGACTCTTGATAATAGAGCGGGTGGAGCGTTGTAGTGCCAACCCTGGAATAAGAGCAGGACTTACCGTAAGTTAGTGCCCTCTTTTTTTTCTCCAAATAAGCAGGGAAATCCCAAAGTCAGTACCCCTTTTGAAAATGAGGAGTACTGGCCTAACCTATGTGTTCCTTTTGCAATGAGCAGTACTGGCCTAAATTTTGCATCCCTTATAAACAAGCAGGACTGGCCTACAGGTTATCCCACTTGGGGTGAGCAGGACTGGTCTGGAGTTTGTGACCCCCGTGAAATGAGCAGTACTGGCCTAAACGTGCCGCTTTAAAACGAGCAAGGCTGGCCTAATGTTTGTGACCCTTCTTTTTCTCTATAACAAACAGGAATAGTCAAGTTCAGGAAGTCTGCCATCAGTACTGCTGCTACAAATTCCTTCAGTAAGAAGCTTATTACTTACCCAAAGCATTGACAAAATAAAGTTGGGTGCTCCACCTTTGGCCATTAGAACAGCCATTCTCCCCTGATAACACCACTGTATGTGGTGAAAAGTAGGGAGGCTAATTTAGGGACTTTTTTTGTTATTTTAATATACAATCCTTGTTAGGACTAGCCCTTATAATACCAATACAATATCAACACCATGGTTTAGCGGAAATAGGAGAGTCTGAATGTGTAGCTCTTTGAGAGGAATGCCTCCATGTGTTTGCTTATGCAAAAAAAATATCTAATACTGAGTGTGATATACTGTAGGAGGAATGCCACCATGTTTCTGCTGATTATAAGAGGAATGCCTCTAATACTGAGTGTGTAATATACCCTAGGAGGAATGTTTGTTGATTTTGAGAGGAATGCCTCTAATACTTGATGTGCAACTGTCACGACTCTGGGGTATGTGGACCCACTAGGCCGCTCTGCCGTAGCGGAGTAGCAGCTGGCCAAACAATAGTCAATAACATTCTCTAGGACAAGAGTACCTGGATGGATGATTTGACGTAGCAGACACATGGCACTGATGAGACTTGGTACAGATAGTACTTGGCTTCTCACTGGAACAAACAGAATTACTGGATACAGGGTACGGGAACACAGGATACAACTAAGGGACCATTTGCAATAACTAACATGGGCAGACACAACAACGCTCAGGCGAGGGGGGATAGGGCAGAGTCCTTTTTATAGTTCCTGGTATGCTGGGATAAGATGGGGGAGATTTTCTTGGTGCACGCGCTGGCCCTTTAAGGCCTGGAGCACCTGCGCACTATGCACAGCAGCAGCCGAAGACAGTCTTGTGTGCCAGCATTTCAGAGGAGGGAGACGCCGGCATGGGCTCACAGGTTTGCGGCCTTTGGCAGGTAAGTAATACGACCGCGGCCATTACAGTAACATACCGTAGGAGACGTCTTCAATGTTCATAAATTCAAGAGGAATGCCTCTAGCACTTTAGACACTCTAGATAGTCTACTGAAATGTATAATATTAACCTGAGTGAGCAGTGGAAGGTTAAGGAGAATGTCGCAAAGAGGTTGTTACTACTGATGGTTTAGGTACATTGGAAGGAATGCCTCCATTTTCCAATATTAAAAGTATCTATTATCTTAGATAATTTATAGTAAATGGTGTCTGAATTTTTCTCGGTGGAATGCCTTCAGTGGCACTTAAACGTACATCTTTTTCCATATCTAGATTATATAGTGACTACCTCTCGCCATTGAAATGGACTGTTATTCCTCCCAACTGGAGTAGTTACATAGTACGGTTGAAAAAAGACACATGTCCATCAAGTTCAACCAAGGAATGGGAAAGGGAAGGGAAACATTTCTACGCATAGGAGCTAATATTTTTTTGTTCTAGGAAATTATTTAAGCCTTTTTTAAAGCCATCTACTGTCCCTGCTGTGACCAGCTCCTGCGGTAGACTATTCCATAGATTCACAGTTCTCACAGTAAAGAAGTCTTGTCGCCTCTGCAGATTAAACCTTTTTTTCTCCAGGCGGAGGGAGTGCCCCCTTGTTTTTTGAGGGGGTTTTACATGGAACAGGATTTCACCATATTTTTTGTATGTGCTATTCATATATTTATATAAGTTAATCATGTCCCCCTTAGTAATCTCTTTTCAAGTCTAAATAGGTCTAATTCTTTTAATCTTTCCTCATAACTTAGATTCTCCATGCCCCTTATTAGCTTTGTTGCTCTTATTTGTATTTTTTCCAACTCCAGGGCATCCTTTCTATGAACTGGAGCCCAGAACTGAACTGCATATTCTAGATGAGGCCTCACTAATGCTTTGTAAAGTGGTAATATTACATCCCTGTCCCGCGAGTCAATGCCTCTTTTAATACACGACAATATCTTGCTGGCCTTAGAAACAGCTGATTGACATTGCATGCTGTTATTTAGTTTATGGAGCAAGTGAGAGTCTATAGGTACCTGTGGCAGCTCAGACAGCAGCAGGGCAGTCACGGCTGGGACTTAGGTAGCAGGCGGACGTCAGGCGAGGTGGAGCAGGTCAGACGTGGATGTAGCGCAGCACGACTTTGGCACGGCTCCGTGCTAAACCACGAATGTACGGATTGCTAGGTACAGGAACTGGAAACAAGTATAGGGACAGGGACTGGAACAGGGAACACACTAGGCCATCAGATAGACAAACTATAGGGAACACAACAACGCTCAGGCATAGAACTAGGGGGCTGGACCCCTCTTATAGTCCAGAGTACTCATGGGTCAAAGTTCGTCCATGAGGTCCGGCGCGCGCGCTGCCCCTTTAAGCGTGCGCGTGCACCCTACGGGATCTGGCAGAGGTGAGTGGATGCGAGTGCTGGCATCTCCTGAGGTGGAGGCTGGGGCCAGCGCTTGCCGACTCGTGGCTGTCGGGGAGGTTGGAGCTGGCAGCCCGCAGCCACGGACATTACAGTATCCCCCTCTTCTTGGGACCAGAGCAAGAGAGAAACTTTTTCAGAAGAGTAGGGGCATTGAAGTTCTCCTCTGGCTCCCAGGACCTCTCTTCAGGACCAAACCCCCTCCAATCCACCAAATAAAAAGTCTTTCGTCTCACTCTCTTGGTGTCCAAGATCTCCTTGACCTCAAAGATGTCCGAGGGACCGCTGGAGGCAACCGCAGGGCTGGGAGTCTTGGAATAGCGGTTCAGGATCACAGGTTTCAGGAGGGAGACATGGGAGGAGTTGGGAATTCTGAGGGTAGGAGGCAGCCGAAGCTTGTAGGCGACAGAATTGATCTTCAGAACCCCGAATGGTCCAAGGAACCTGGGGGCAAATTTACATGACCGCACCCTCAGTCGGATATTCCTGGACGACAGCCAGACCTTAGTGCCAGGAAGAAACCGAGGAGGCTCTCTTCGCCTTGTGTCAGCCTTCTGTTTCATGCGGTCCACTGCCATTAGGATGGAGGATCGAGTCTGCTGCCAGATCGTCAAAAAGTCTCTAAACGTGGAGTCAGCCGCAGGTACCTCGGAAGTGTCAGGCAGCGGGAAAGGAATTTGTGGGTGCTGGCTGTAGACAATGCAGAACGGTGTATTCCTAGTAGACTCGCTGGTGTGATTATTGTAGGAGAACTCTGCCCACGGGAGCAGCTGCACCCAGTCATCATGCTGCTTGGAGATGAAGTGGCGTAGGTAGTTCTCCAAAATCTGGTTGATCCCATTGACCTGACCATTAGACTGAGGATGGTAGGCAGAAGAAAAGTCCAACTTCACGCCAAGAAGTCCGCAGAGGGCTCTCCAGAACCTCGAGGTGAACTGAACCCCCCGATCAGACAATATGCTGCGGCAAGCCGTGCAGGCGGAAGATGTGTTGGATAAATAACTTGAGCAGAAGGAAGACCGGTCAGAGGAACGAAGTGGGCTATCTTCGAAAATCGGTCCACCACCACCCAGACAGCACTGCATCCAGCAGAGAGAGGCAGGTCTGTGATAAAGTCCATCACTATATGCTGCCAGGGAGCATTGGGCACAGGCAATGGCTGGAGCAGGTCTGGAGTGGGTGGCCTTGTTGGCTGCACATACAGCACAGGAAGAAACTAAGTCCACAATAACCTTGGGCAGAGAGGGCCACCAGAAGTGACGAGCAATCAAATCCCGGGTCTTACATAACCCCGCCTGACCTGCCAGTCTAGAGGAGTGATCAGCCAGGCGCACAAAAGTCCTCCCAGGATTAATGTCCCCAATTTGCAGGGGGTTGACCGAGACAATGCAAGATAATGTTCTGTGGACTCTCAATGGTGTCTTCTATCTCGAAAGACCTGGACAAGGCATCGGCCCTCACATTCTCGTCGGCCGGGAGATAATGAAGCTCAAACTGGAACCTTGCAAAGAACAGTGACCACCTGGCCTGACGAGGGTTCAGCCGTTGGGCCGTCTGGAGGTAGGTCAGATTCTTGTGGTCCGGAAAAATCAAGATTGGATGAGCTGCGCCCTCTGGTAGATGTTTCCACTCCTCCAGGGCCAATTTGATGGCCAGTAACTCCCGATCTCCAATCGAGTAGTTGCGTTCTGTGGAAGAGAAGAACTTGGAAAAGTATCCACATACCATTGACTTGCCCTTGGGACCTCTCTGGAACAGGAGTGCACCAGCACCGACAGAGGATGCGTCCACCTCCAACGAGAACTGCAGAGAGACATCTGGATGATGGAGGATAGAGGCTGACGTGAAGGCACTCTTCAGGCTATTGAATGCGGACTCTGCCTCGGGAGTCCACACCTTGGCGTTCATACCCTTCTTAGTAAGGTTAGAGATGGGAGAAGTCAGTGAGGAGAAGTTCGGAATAAATTGCCTGTAAAAATTAGCAAATCCCAAAAAGCGCTGTATGGCGCTGAAGCCTTGAGGGCGTGGCCACTCCAGGACAGACTTTACCTTTTCACGGTCCATCTCGAGACCACGATTCGAGACGATGTAGCCCAGGAAGGGTAGAGCATCCTTGTCAAATACGCACTTCTCCAACTTGGCGTACAGACGACTCTCCCTTAACCACAACAGAACCTGATGGACATGTCTCTGGTGCGTCATAGGATCTGGGGAGAAAATCAAGATGTCATCAAGGTAGACTACAACACAAGCATAGAGGAGTAATGTACCTAAATGGAGAACACATAGAGGATCCCTAAAATACTCATTGTCGTATGCATTGCACTTAATATATACTGTCTATAGGGAACCGGGCACAGCAGCCCATAATAAACATGGCGGTAATGGTGAAACCCGCTGGTTTGAAGCAAAACCTAAAGATTGGAGTCTGATACACCAAATATGAATTAAAACAATGTAAATTTATTAGATCAAGTTAAAAATTACAGAATACTTTAAAAGCAGAGATAATTACCACAGTGCGGAAAGACAACCAGATCATAAAAAAAAAAGTATATATTTAACCCCTTAATGACCGGGCCATTTTTCACGTTAATGACCAAGGATTATTTTTTGTTTTTTCACGGTCGCATTCCAAGAGTCGTAACTTTTTTTTTATTCCGTCGACATAGCCGTATAAGGGCTTGTTTTTTGCGGGACGAGTTGTATTTTGTAATTGTACCATTTTTAGATGCTTACAATATATTGATTAACTTTTATTAACTTTATTTTTCACGTTATAAATTTACGCCGTTTACTATGCAGTGTAAATAACATGTTAACTTTATTCTATGGGTCGGCACGATTACGGGGATACCAAATATGTTAAGGTTTTATATGTTTTCCTACGTTTGCACAATAAAAACCCTTTTAGAAAAAAATTACTTGTTTTTCCATCGCCGCATTCCAAGAGACGTAACGTTTTTATTTTTCCGTCGATGTGGCCGTATGTGGGCTTGATTTTTGCGGGCCAATGTGTAGTTTTCATTAGTACTATTTTGGGGTACGTAGGACTTATAGATTAACTTTTATTTTATTTTTTATGGGGGGAATGGGAGAAAAGAGAGAATTTTGCGTTTTTTTTGGACGCCGTTCATCCGGCGGTTTAATTAATGTGTTAATTTTATTGGTCAAGTTGTTACGATCACGGGGATACCATATATGTGTATGTGTTATTTGTTTTGACACTTTTACTGAATAAAACCAAACTCCTGGAAGACCGCGGGAGCATTACACAGGCCAAAGGGCATTACATTCATAGTGTCGATCACGGGTGTTAAATGCAGTCTTCCATTCATCACCCTGGTGAATCCGGACTAGGTTGTAAGCCCCATTCAGGTCTAGTTTAGAAAAAAAATTGCATCACGTATACGATCAAACAGTTCGGAGATCAGTGGCAACGGATATTTATTCCTCACCATGATCTGGTTGAGACCACGGTAGTCGATGCAAGGACGAAGAGAGCCATCTTTCTTTTTGACGATGAAGAACCCGGCTCTTGCCGGGGAGGAAGACTTTCGTATGAAGCCGCTTTCTAAGTTCTCTTTCACATAGGAGGACATGGACAGAGTCTCTGACAAGGAGAGAGGATACACCCTACCACGGGGAAGGGATGCACCAGGGATCAGTTCAATAGGGCAGTCATACGCCCGATGTGGGGGCAATGTCTCCGCCTCCCTCTTGCTGAAGACGTCCGAAAAGGCACCATAATGACCCGGCAATCCTGCCAATGTCCGAGGCAGAGAAGACTGAGCCGAACGAATCCGCACCAGGCATCGACCTTGACACTCTGGGCCCCACTGGAGAACATCTCCAGAATTCCAGTCCAGAACTGGGGCATGTAGTCGGAGCCAAGGCAGGCCCAGCAACACAGGGTTTACAGCTTTGGGCAGGACATAGAACGTCAGAAGTTTGGAGTGAAGGACTCCCACTTGGAGCCTCAGCAGCTTGGTCACGGCTATAACAGGGTCTGGCATGGGTAGACCATTTACTGAAGCAACTGTCAACGGGCTCTCCAAAGGGCTGGTGGGCAATTGCAGATCCACCAGATCTCTGCGGATGAAATTAGCAGCGGATCCAGAGTCCAGATACGCAGAGACCTAATGCGTTTTCGCGCCGGACACTATGGTCACAGGTATGGACAATTTAAACGGAAGTCCATCTTTACTCAAGGTCGTCACTCCAAGCAACCCTAGGTTTTGGGATTTTTGGGGGCACAGGCACACAAGATGACCATTGAGACCGCAATAAAGACAGAGTCCAGAAGTGCGTCTGCGTTGTCTCTCTTGAGGAGATAACTTACACTGGTCCGTTATTACCGACTTCTTAGGCTGGGTTCACATGACCTATTTTCAGGCGTAAACGAGGCGTATTATGCCTCGTTTTACGCCTGAAAATAGGGCTACAATACGTCGGCAAACATCTGCCCATTCATTTGAATGGGTTTGCCGACGTATTGTGCAGACGACCTGTAATTTACGCATCGTCGTTTGACAGCTGTCAAACGATGACGCGTAAATTGTCTGCCTCGGCAAAGAAGTGCAGGGCACTTCTTTGCAGCGTAATTTGAGCTGTTCTTCATTGAACTCAATGAAGAGCAGCTCAAGATATACGAGCGTCACAGACGCCTTGTATATTACGAGGAGCTGCTTTTACGGCTGAAACGACGCAGCTGTTTTCTTCTGAAAACAGCCTGTCATTTCAGCCGTAAATGACAGCTAGCGTGTGAACATACCCTTAGGAGGATTGACATCGGGGGACAGCAGGGTTTGCTGCAGAGTAGGAACCAGACTAGGAAGGGCTCTCTCCCGTTGAACCTCTTGGAGGCGTTCACGGATCTATATATCAATCCGGGCAGACAGAAGGATGGGGTCATCCAGGGTAGACGGCAGATCCCAGGCGGCAAGTTCGTCTTAAATTATGGAAGATAGTCCATGCCAGAATGCAGCCACCAGAGCCTCATTGTTCTATAAGAGCTCTCCCGCCAGGGTACGGAAGTGGATGGTGTACTCACTCACGGAGGTGTCTCCTTGGCGTAGGCTAATCAAAGATGCCGCTGCAGATGAGACCCGTCCAGGCTCCTCAAACACCATGCAAAAAGTCCGGAGGAAGGCAGGGAAGTCACGGGTCTCTGGTCCTTGTCTCTCCCGTCTGGCCAGGCTGTGATAGGCTCTCCCACTCCTAAGCCTGCCATCCTGGGTGGTGGAAGATGGAGTCAGTCTCACAGACATAGAAGCAGGTGCAGACTGATTACCTATGGGCGTCGACACAGAAGTTGTGTCTGGCAGATCCTTTACATTGTCTGAGTACAATCCTTATGTTTGAATATAAAACTTAATGTAACACCCCGACCCCCCATATGTATATCTTTGAGACTTGATTTAATCCATTATATTTTAGTCCACCTTAGGCAGCGCAAGATATCAACTATCCCTGGCAAGGAGCTACCTAAAGCGATGTGCCTGGGAAAGCTCCTGATATCAGAGTTCATATATGAACACTGACGTCAGGAACGTGAAAATCCTAGAGTCCCTGGCCAGAGCATCGGAAGCGCTCTGTCCGTGGACTCTGAACCCGGGGAAGCTTTACAATGCCAAAGTCACTGGCTTGAGTATCGGAAGCTCCCTGCATCCGGATACCGGTTCTGGGGAAGCTCCTGAAGTCCTTCTCCATATATGAACAGTGATGTCAGGAGCTTTCTCAGTGCTGGACTCCACGGAGCGAAGCTATGACAGATCCCATACAGTTGCATCCATCACACATAGGCTCCAATGGTAAAATACGTATACCGCAGATTATACGTTTTTCTTTTTGCAGGTTCCCATAGCATGGAATAGCATAGTCTACTACGCTATTCCATCCTTCTTAAAAAAAGGTATACTAACGTATACCAGCCCGACACAGTCCAAACGGACACTTTTGGCCTCCATCGGGATAATAGAGCTCTATGGACACGTTTAGAATGTACACTGGGCGCTTTCCTAACATACACACTAAACGTAGTTCAATAATGACATGTGAACTATCTTGAACTTTATATATTAAGTGTGTAAATGAAGGGACAGGTTCTACCTATTATTTCTATAAAGTGGTTCTATATATAAGAATATATGATATATGTTTATAAAAATTTTAGGCCCGAAGGACTGATACCATATATTTAACCCCTTCAGGACCAAGCTAATTTTGGCCTTCAGGACCAGACCCATTTTTTCAAATCTGACGTGTCACTTTATGTAGTAATAACTTCAGAATGCTTTTACCCATTCAAGCGATTATGAGATTGTTTTCTCGTGACATATTGTACTTTATGTTAGTGAAAAAATGTGGTTGATAAATTCATTGCTTATTTGTGAAAAACACCAAAATTTTGAGAAAATTTGAAGAAATTAAGATTTTTCTCATTTTAAATGTATCTGCTTGTAAAGCAGATAGTAATACCACACAAAATAGTTACTAATTAACATATCCCATTTGTCTACTTTATGTTTGCACCGTTTTTTGAACATTGTTTTATTTTTCTAGGACGTTACAAGGCTTAGAACTTTAGCAGCAATTTCTTACATTTTTAAGAAGTACAGTAAAAAAAAATTGTGTAGTACCGTGTTAGCCAGAAACAATATGCAATGTTAAATAACTTTGTGTCAGAAAAGACAAAAGTATAGAAGGTATGATACCTTTATTGGCTAACCATAAAACACTTGCATATAGAATTTTTATGGTTAGCCAATAAAGGTATCATACCTTCTATACTTTTGTATTTTTTGACACAAAGGTATTTAACATTACATTTTTAAGAAAGTTTCAAAAGGCTATATTTTTAGGGACGAGTTCAGTTCTGAAGTAGTTTTGAGGGCCCTATATATTAGAAACCCCCATAAAACACCCCATTTTGAAAGTTGCACCCCTCAAAGTATTCAAAACAGCATTCAGAAAGTGTTTGAACCCTTTAGACGTTTTACAGGAATTGAAGGAAAGTAGAGGTAAAATTTTCAAATTTCATTTTTTTTTTGCCAAAATTCATTTGTAATACATTTTTTTCACAACACAGAAGGCTTTACCCGAGAAATGCATCTCAATATTTATTGCCCAGATTCTGCAGTTTTTAGAAATATCCCACATGTGGCCCCAGTGTGCTAATGGACTGAAACACAGGCCTCAGAAACAAAGGAGCAACGAGTGGATTTTGGGGCCTCCTTTTTATTAGAATATATTTTAGGCACCATGTCAGGATTGAAGAGGTCTTGTGGGGCCAAAACAGTGGAAACCCCCAAAAGTGACCCCATTTTGGATACTACACCATTCAAGGAATTTTTCTAGTGGTATAGTTAACATTTTGACCCCAAAGGTTTTTTGCTAAATTTATTTGAATTAGTCTGTGAAGATGAAAATCTACTTTTTTTCTGAAAAAACATAGCATTTTTTATTTTTACAAAGAACAAAGGAGAAAAAACACCCCAGCATTTGTAAAGCAATTTCTCCTGATTACGGCAATACCCCATATGTGGTAATAAACTGCTGTTTGGACCCACGGCAAAGCTCAGAAGGGAAGGAGTGCCATTTGAATTTTGCAACTCAGATTTAGCTGAATTGCTTTCTGGGGGCCATGTCGCATCTGCAAAACCCCTGAAGTACCAGTACAGTAGAAATTCCCCAGGTGTGATTCCATCTTGGAGACTATACCCCTTAAAGAATTAAATTAGAGGTATAGTTAGCATTTTGATTCCTCAGATGTTTTATAGATTTTATTAGAATTGGGCTGTGAAAATGAAAAAAAAATTTTTTTCCATTAATATGTCGATTTAGTGCATCATTTTTCATTTCGACAAAGAATACGGGAGAAAAGACACCCCAAAATTTGTTACACACTTTCTCCTGAGTAAGGAAATATTGCATATGTGGTTGTAAACTGCTGTTTGGACACACGGCAAGGGTCTAAAGGGAAAAAGCACAATTTTGTTTTTGGAGTGGAGATTTTACAAAATTGGTTTTTGACGCCATGTTGCATTGCGCTGAGGTGCCAGTACAGTGGAAACCCCCGAGAACTGACCACCCCATTTGGGAAATTATACCCCTTTAAGGAATTTATCATGAGGTGTAGTGAGAAATTTGACCCCACAGGTTTTGCAGAAATGAGTACACAATATATATTGCAGATCGATAATTGCCATTTCCCATAGATATGCTATTTTAGTGCCCAATATGTTGTGCTCAGATTGTGCCACTTTAGACACACACCCCATAAATCGCTAAGCGGGTTTTTTGGGAAGTAGTTTTGTTTGGGTTATTACTGGTATTTCAGTTTATAATGTGGGGGCACATGTAAGCTGTGCGGAGTACATAAGGGTATATGTAAACTGGGCGGAGTACATCAAAGTATATAATCTGGGCGGAGTACATCAGGGTATATGTAAACTGGGCAGAGTACATCAGGGTATATGTAAACTGCGGGGTACATCAGGGTATATGTAAGCTGGGCGGAGTGCATCAGGTCATAATAGGATGATGTAATAATGGGGTAAATTAATAATAAAAATAATTATCCACTGATAGTGACATACGCTTTGAACCAATCCTTTATGCACAGGCCGGATTTTTGGGTGCAGGAGTCGCACTTCTGAAGGGTGTCCGTGGTATTGTACAAAATATCCGCACTCCAGCATTGCCTAATCTTTGATTTCTTCACTAGCCACATATGTAGCACAAGACCCCAAAATGTCATAGTCTCCGCTGCATTACATAGTCTACCAATGGGGGCTAGCAAATGATAACGTGGGGTTTCAGGTGAAGAACTGCTGCACATATAAATTAGTCTGGGCCGTCGTTTTGCACTATTGCGTTCCGAGAGTCATAACTTTTTATTTTTTCGTTGACGAGCTGTATGAGTGCTTGATTTTCATGGGACGAGCTGTAGATTTTATTAGTATCATTTTGGGGTACATGCGATTTTTTTATTCGTTTTTATAAAAAAAAATTGGGAGGTGAGGAGTCCAAAAAACAGAAAACCTCCTACTGTTATTTATACATTTTTAACGACTTTCTGTGTGCAGTATGAACAACATGTTTACTTTATTCTGCGGTTCGATACGATTACAGCAATACCAAATTTATGTCATTATTAAATGTTTTACTACTTTTACACAACAAAAACACTTTTTTCTAAATAAAATAATATTTTAGTGTCTCAATATCCTGGGAGTCATAACTTTTTTATTTTTTTGTTGAGGGAGCGAAGTGAGGGCTTGTTTTGTGCATGACAAACTGTGGTTTTTATTGGTAATATTTTTGTGTACTTGCAACTTTTTGATCACTTTTTATTCCATTTTGTTTGGAACCAATGTGACCAAAAAAGAAAATTCTGCCATTGTTTTTTATTTGTTTATTTTTTACGGTGTTCACCATGCGGGATAAATAATATGATATTTTTATAGTTCAGGCCGATACGAACGTGGGGATATTTATTATGTATAGGTTCTTTGTTTTTTTTGTTTTTTTTTTTCTAATTTATTGATCAGGGAAACGATTATTGTTTTTTGTTACATAAAACTTTTATTTATTTATTTTTCAAAAAGTTTTTTTTACACTTACTAGAGGACTTGAAGATCTGATCTTATGATCTCCAGTACAATACACTGCACCACGTATGTAGTACAGTGTATTGTAAGCTGAAAAATCAGAAGCTGTTCCAACAGGGCGTTTTTTACGTGGTCGTTTTTCAAACGGCCATGTAAAAAAACGCCTGCGAAAAAGAAGTGCATGTCACTTCTTGAGCCGTTTTTTGAGCTGTTTTTCATTGACTCTATAGAAAAACAGCTCCAAAAACGGCCGTAAAAAACGCGAGTTGCTAAAAAAACGGCTCAAAATTAGGAGCTGTTTTCCCTTGAAAACAGCTGTGTATTTTCAGACGGTCTTGATTTTATGTGTGCACATACCCTAAGGCTGGATTCACATGAGCCCATTACGTCCGTAATGGATGGAACGTATTTTGGCCGCAAGTCCCGGACCGAACACACTGCAGGGACACGGGCTCCTAGCATCATAGTTATGTACGATGCTAGGAGTCCCTGTCTCTCCGTGGAACTACTGACCCGTACTGTAGTCATGTTTTCAGTACGGGACAGTTGTCCTGCAGCGAGGCAGGGACTCCTAGTATCGTACAAAACTATGATGCTAGGAGCCCAGCTCCCTGCAGTGTGTTCGGTCCGGGACTTGCTGCCGAAATAAGTTCCGTCCATTACGGACGTAATGTGCTCATGTGAATCCAGCCTAAGGCTGGGTTCACACGACCTATTTTCAGACGTAAACGAGGCATATTATGCCTCGTTTTACGTCTGAAAATAGGGCTCCAATACGTCGGCAAACATCTGCCCATTCATTTGAATGGGTTTGCCGACGTATTGTGCAGACGACCTGTAATTTATGCGTCGTCGTTTGACAGCTGTCAAACGACGACGCGTAAATGGACTGCCTCGGCAAAGAAGTGCAGGACACTTCTTTGCCACGTAATTTGAGCTGTTCTTCATTGAACTCAATGAAGCACAGCTCAAGATTTACAAGCGTCTCAGACGGCTCGCAAAATGCGAGGAGGAGCATTTACGTGTGAAACGAGGCAGCTGTTTTCTCCTGAAAACAGTCTGTCTTTTCACACGTAAATGACAGCTAGCGTGTGCACATACCCTAACTGTCATTTACAACAGGCAGTTAGTCTGCCAAAGGCAGGACCTAATAGGCTTCTGTACTTACCCGACCAGGAATCTGTTGCTAGGCTTCCTGGTTGCCATATCAACCATCGGCACCCCGCAATTTTTAAGTTCCTAACTCAGATGTGATTGATAACCGGTGGATCCTGTGTGTCAAAGACATGCAGGACCCTCTAACACTGAACCCGTCAGTCCCGCTGACCTGAGGGATACAGGTCTCAGCGCTAGAGCTGCTCTGTATACAGGGCCGCCATCAGGGGAGTATTAGGGGTACTACTGTAGGGGGTCCGGCCAAACTTAATTGAAAGGGGGGCCCGGCAACTGCCGCGACTTGCCTTTGGTAGAAGAAAACAGGCCCCTGCAATGGGGCCTGTTCTTTTCACCAAAACAATGTCGTGAGCTGCGGGCCCCCCTCTCGTCAAACACCGCCGTGAGCTGCGGGCCCCCCTCTCGTCAAACACCGCCGTGAAACACCGCACACGCGCGCGCTCGAACGCACAAGCGCCCCGCACAAAGGACCGTAGACGCGCGCCCACGTATGAACGACCGGACGTATCGGCGCGCAACATGCTCGTGCCCGCACCACCTGAACACCGCCGAACTACTTGGAAGGACAGCCACACAGGGAGAGCGGCGCACAGACTACTTACCTGCTGGTCCGCCTCCTACTCCGCCTCCGCCTCCACCTCCTCCTCCTCCTCCAGAGCGTAGCTGCGTAAGGAGAGGGGGAGGAGTCCAGTTGTTGCGCGGCGGCAGGAGTTCTACGATCCCCGCCATTTTCTGGAGCCTGGAGGTGAAGGACTGGACATCTGGACCGAAGACATCGCCTGACGAGGACTGGAGTGGGAGCAGTTCTTCTGACACAGTGAGTAAAATATCTCAAAGTGCAGTTTAAGTATGGCCCTGTTCACACAGAGTATTTTGCAGGCCGAAAAAATCTGCCTCAAAATTCCTTAAAGAATTTTGAGTCAGATTTTGACCTGCCCACACTATCTTGCCGCGTTTTTTGCTGCGTTTTTTGCCTGCGGCGATTGAGGACAGCAAACAAAAAACGCAGCGAAAAATGCATTTTCTGCCTCCCATTGATTTAGATGGGAGGTCAGAGGCAGAACAACGGCAAGAAAGGACGTGCTGCTTTTTCTTTTTTCCGCGACTGGCTCCCATTGATTTCAGATTAAATCAATGGGAGGCGGTTTTGGACGTTTTTTGGTGCTGATTCTGACGCAGTGTCCGAGTCAATATCAAGGCCCAAAAACTCTGTGAACTGGGCCTTATTGTTAGGGCTTATTCAGACAAACGTGTAATACATCCGTGCAACGTGCGTGATTTTCACGCGCCTCGCACGGACCTGTGTTACTCTATGGGGCCGTGCAGACTGTCAGTGATTTTCACGCAGCGTGTGTCCGCTGCGTAAAACTCACGACATGTCCTATATTTGTGCGCTGTTCACAACATCACGCCCAGCACTTCCGCAGCAGTATAAACTATGAATGAAAACAGAAAAGCACCACGTGCTACAAACATACAAACAGAGTGTCATAATGATGGCGGCTGTGCGAAAATCACTCAGCCACGCATCATACGCTGCTGACACACGGAGCTGTTATGGACCTTTTGCATGCCACTTTTTTTTCGCGCGCAAAAAGCACACGCTTGTGTAAATCCGGCCTTAGGGTAGGAACACACTAGGCATGAACACTGCGGATTTTATGCAACACATTTTATTGTGGAAAATCCGCAGCGTATTACAGTCGCAGCAGAGTGGATGAGATTTGAACAAAAAAAATTGACCTGCAGTGTGGCTTTTTAAGCCACAGCATGTCAATTTATTCTGTGGAATCGATGCTCCTCTGTTGCGGAAATGCTGCGGTTCTGCCGCAGAAATCACAAATGAGAAAAAAAAAAAAGGCACTTTTTTAAATTTATAAAAAAGTTTAGACTTACCCCGGCCGTAGTTTAGGTGACGCATCTCTCTCTTCTGAACGTAGCCCCGCCTCCTGGGATGACGCTGTAGACCATGTGACCGCTGCAGCAGTCACATGGGATGAAACGTCATGACAGGAGGCTGGGCTGCGCGAAGAATAGAGGATCGCGTCACCAGGACTACGGTCGGGGTAAGTCTAAACTTTTTTATAAATTTAAAAAAGTACCTTTTTTTTTTCTCATTTGTGATTTTTGCGGCAGAACCGCAGCATTTCCGCAACAGAGGAGCAGCGATTCCACAGAATACATTGACACGCTGCGGCTTAAAAAGCCACACTGCAGGTCAATTTTTTTTGCAGCGTGTGGATGAGATTTGTTCATATCTCATCCTCTCTGCTGCGACTGTAATACGCTGCGGATTATCCACAATAAAATGTGTTGCATAAAATCCGCAGCGTTCATGCCTAGTGTGTTCCTACCCTAAGGCCGGATTTACACAAGCGGGTGCTTTTTGCGTGCGCATGCAAAAGGTCCATAACAGCTCCGTGTGTCAGCAGCGTATGATGCGTGGCTAGGTGATTTTCGCGCAGCCGCCATCATTATGACACTCTGTTTGTATGTTTGTAGCACGTGGTGCTTTTCTGTTTTCATTCATAGTTTATACTGCTGCGGAAGTGCTGGGCGTGATTTTCACGCACCCATTGACTTCAATGGGTGCGTGATGCTCGAACAATGCACAAATATAGGACATGTCGTGAGTTTTACGCAGCGGACACACGCTGCGTGAAAATCACTGACAGTCTGAACGGCCCCATAGAGTAACATAGGACCGTGCGAGGCGCGTGAAAATCACACATGTTGCACGGATGTATTACACGATCGTCTGAATAAGCCCTAACAATAAGGCCCAGTTCACAGAGTTTTTGGGCCTTGATATTGACTCAGACACTGCGTCAGAATCAGCACCAAACAACTTCCAAAACCGCCTCCCATTGATTTAATCTGAAATCAATGGGAGCCAGTCGCGGGAAAAAGAAAAAGCAGCACGTCCTTTCTTGCTGCGGTTCTGCCTCTGACCTCCCATCGAAATCAATGGGAGGCAGAAAATGCATTTTTCGCTGCGTTTTTTGTCTGCTGTCCTCAATCGCCGCGGGCAAAAAAACGCGGCAAGATAGTGTGGGCAGGTCAAAATCTGCCTCAAAATTCGGTGCTCGGTACCAGGCGGTCGCGGGTGCGCGGGCGGTCGCAGGTGTGTGCGGTCGTGGGTGCGCCCTCGCGTGTGCGCACGCGTGGGAGTTTGCGGGTGTGCGCGATCGGTCGCACGGAAGGCGGTGTTTGACGGCCCCCATGACGACCCCCATGCTACCCAGGGCCGCCATCAGGGGGGGGTATTAGGGGTACTGATGTGAGAGGCCCGGCCAAACCTAATTGAAAGGGGGGCCCGCAGCTCACGACATTCTTTTGGTGAAAAAAACGGGACCCATTGCAGGGGCCTGTTTTTTTTCTACCAAAGGCAAGTCGCGGCAGTTGCCGGGCCCCCCTTTCAATTAGGTTTGGCCGGGCCTCTCACATCAGTACCCCTAATACCCCCCCTGATGGCGGCCCTGGGTACCATGATATAGTGCTGGACAGAGTACCGTTAACGGGTGGTGCCACGGTAGGGGGGCCCAAAAACTTTAGCTGTATGGGGCCCTGAAATTCCTGATGGCGGCCCTGTCTGTATACAGGGTACAACTAAGCTGAATCTAAAATAATTTAAAATAAAAAGTAATAAGGTTGCACCAAACACACTGATACACATTTTTATTTAAAAAAAAAAAAAAGTGTACATAGCCTTTAACCCCTTCCCGCTCCTGGACGTACTATTAGGTCATGGCAGCTGTATCGTTCGCACTTCATGACCTAATAGTACGTCTCGGGAGTAACGGCCGTTTCGGCCGTCCTCCCGACACATACAGGAGCTGTGACAGCTGCTGTCTCGTACAGCAGCTGTCACAGCTCCTACAGCGGGGACCGATCGCTGTGTCCCCGCTGATTAACCCCTTAAAAGCCGCGTTCTATAGAGATCGCGGCTTTTTAGGGGTTAAGCTGCCATCGCCGGCCTGCTACGCGATAGCGGCCGGCGATGGTGACTATGGCAACCGGACACCAAACAATGGCGTCTGGCTATACCATAGACGGAAGCCTAGGACCCACTATGCTTGCTGTCAGTGAGTAGCTGACAGTTCTAATACACTGCACTACGCATGTAGTGCAATGTATTATAATTGCGATCAGGGCCTCCTGCCCTCAAGTCCCCTAGTGGGACAAAGTAATACAGTAAAAAAAAAGTTTAAAAAAGATGTGTAAAAATAAGAAAATAAATGTTTTAAAAGTATTAAAAGTAAAAATCCCCCTTTTTCCCTTATCAGTCATTTATTATTAATAAAAATATATAAACAAACAAATAAACTATACATAATTGGTATCGCCGAGTCTGTAACGGCCTGAACTACAAAATTATTTCGTTATTTATCCCGCACGGTGAACGCCGTAAAAGAAAATAATAAACCGTACCACAATCACAATTGTTTGGTCACTTCACCTCCCAAAAAATGGAATAAAAAGAGATCAAAAAGTTGCATGTACCGAAAAATGGTCCTGATCGAAACTACAGTTCGTTACGCAAAAAATAAGTCCTCGCACTGCTTTATTGATTGAAAAATAAAAACGTTATGCCTCTTAGAATATGGTAACACAAAAAGTGAATGATTGTTTACAAAACGTATTTTATTGTGCAAACGCCATAAGACATAAAAAAAAACTATAAACATATGGTATCGACGTAATCGTATCGCCCCGCAGAATAAAATGAATGTCATTTATAGCGCACGGTGCACGCAGTAAATAAAAAAGAATAAAAAAACAATAGTAGAATTGCTGTTTTTTAGTCACCGCGCCACCTAAAAATAGAATAAAAACTGATCAAAAAGCCGCATGCACCCCAAGAAAACTACAATGGATTGCTCAAGGGTGTCAACATATGTCTCATGGGACTATACAGTCTATGGGTTAAGTCGCCAGCAAGTGCGGTTAAATTTATTCGACTCCCCAGTAATAATAGAAACTCCAAATATCAGATTAAGCACAAGAGAAAGAAAGAGTCAGAAACTATCAATAAATGTAAATTTGCCAAATGGCATAGAAAAATATATATTTTATTGGACAATACAAGTAACACGATTAAAAATAGACTACAAATCAAAATAGACTGTATATCTCCAAAAGTATGGGAGAGGAACATGGGTAATAGAGGTAAAACAGTACAAACAACAGTTTATATCAGTGGTTATCAGTTTATATCAGTGGTTCTAAGTGGTTTGCAAACGATAGATACAGAGGAAGCGAGGGTTAGTTATAACCATACACAGTGTCGGTACATATCAGCAAAAAGCGATTAGTCTAGTAACAGGCATGAAAAGGATAAGGAACCTAATAGTTAAAGAGGCTCTGTCACCACATTTTGCAACCCCTATCTGCTATTGCAGCAGATAGGCGCTGCAATGTAGATTACAGTAACGTTTTTATTTTTAAAAAACGAGCATTTTTGGCCAAGTTATGACCATTTTTGTAGTTATGCAAATGAGGCTTGCAAAAGTCCAAGTGGGTGTGTTTAAAAGTAAAAGTCCAAGTGGGCGTGTATTATGTGCGTACATCGGGGCGTTTTTAATACTTTCACTAGCTGGGCGCTCTGAAGAGAAGTAACATCCTCTTCTCTTCAGAACGCCCAGCTTCTGACAGTGCAGATCTGTGACGTCACTCACAGGTCCTGCATCG
The DNA here is from genome assembly GCF_050947455.1 of Rhinoderma darwinii. Classification (NCBI taxonomy): domain Eukaryota; kingdom Metazoa; phylum Chordata; class Amphibia; order Anura; family Rhinodermatidae; genus Rhinoderma; species Rhinoderma darwinii. The sequence goes on along the minus strand of NC_134689.1, from coordinate 266,691,511 downwards.
TGACGGCCACATCGGCACCAGAGGCTACAGTTGATTCTGCAGCAGCATCAGCGTTTGCAGGTAAGATCGACTTACCTGCAAACGCTGATGCTGCTGCAGAATCAACTGTAGCCTCTAGTGCCGATGTGGCCGTCACGATGCAGGACCTGTGAGTGACGTCACAGATCTGCACTGTCAGAAGCTGGGCGTTCTGAAGAGAAGAGGATGTTACTTCTCTTCAGAGCGCCCAGCTAGTGAAAGTATTAAAAACGCCCCGATGTACGCACATAATACACGCCCACTTGGACTTTTACTTTTAAACACACCCACTTGGACTTTTGCAAGCCTCATTTGCATAACTACAAAAATGGTCATAACTTGGCCAAAAATGCTCGTTTTTTAAAAATAAAAACGTTACTGTAATCTACATTGCAGCGCCGATCTGCTGCAATAGCAGATAGGGGTTGCAAAATCTGGTGACAGAGCCTCTTTAAGCAGAGAAAGTCTCAGTACGACCAAACCTGCTGTCTAAGTAGATATAAGTGTTTTGCAACTAACCTGTCGCAAGCTCAGAGGAGTAAATGTATCAGTCAATAGTCGTATATTTTAAGATTGCAAAAGAAACACCGCTAGTACTGACCCATATCGTTCCAGGAATGTGGTGACTCCCAGAAGTGGAGAAACCCCAACGCGCGTTTCGCGTGGATGGCTTTTTCAAGGGGTATGTTCCTAATCATTTAGATTACGCCTCTTATGCAGTAAGTCACAAGGTCAGCTGAGCTCATCAGCCAATAGGGGAATGACTTCCGCCGTGCGCATGCAAGGAAAAGGCATCGCGATACTTAAACTCCGGGCCGTCAAGACACGACCACGCATGCGCGGCTCCGGAAACTGCGCACGCGCAGACGCGTACAATGAACAATCCAGGCAAGTCCCGACGATGACAGAACTGACACACACGGATGAAGAACAGGATAAGGTAGGGAAAGGGGACTCAATCTAGCACTAAAAAGATAATTAGGCCAATATAAGTGCCATTTATCTTCTTCACGGACAAGTTCAGTAGGACTATCACACTAACTCAAATATCGGAAAAAATCTATCAATGAACAGATCATTCAGACATACGAGAAGCAGATATCATAGTTAGATCAATCCATGTCACGATAATGTGATCAGTACTAGAGTAACTAAACATTCCTGCAGAAAAAATATAATAATAAAATAATACTGAAGAAAAGCATAAAAATATAAAAATAATAAAATATTACAGATTATAAGCTAACATGTGAAAAAATCTCATAATAAATGAGCTGAAAAAATATATTTATAAAAGTGATTATTAATATAAGTGACAATTACAGAGGAAAACATATAATCATGGGTATCAAAACTAAACAAAAGTAAGATGCTTGCTAACGAAAATTTATTTATAGCAGCAATTAATGAGATACCAAAGTTATATACAAATAAATATATGAAGTGAATTACAAAAAGTATGATAGTGATAGGTAAAAAAGGTAAGTTTTCTGCTTCAGAAAAATGGGTCATACACAATACAGTACAGGAGATGTCACATAACAAAAATATATTATCAAAAAGTGGATATACATTACTAACATATCAACACCATATAAATTAAATATAAAATATAAAATATTGGAGAGTCTCTTAAGCCTAAATTCAATCCCTCAGAATCCCGGAAGGCACACTCGCAGATGGTCTAAGGCATACATGATCAGCAACAGAGAAAATGACTAAATAGAACAAAAACATATATTAGTAGACATACAGTTAAAACAAATTAAAAATACATATAGGCAGAAAGTTCATAGAAATGACACAAAACTTAGTGTCTCATTCAGACCAACAGGGGCCATAGTACCTAAAGTGACTATCCACTTACATTCCCTCTGGGCTAGCAGTTTCTTGACGTCTCCGCCTCTAATCCCAGAGAGAACTTTATCAATACCCCATGCCTTAAATGATTTGGGATCACAGGCATGGTGTATTTTAAAGTGCTTAGGGATGGTCTTAAGGAGTGTGAGGTCATCCACATCTCTTGCAGCCACTATGTCACGCACGTGTTCACGTATTCTGACACGTAATTGTCTTGACGTTAGGCCCACGTATACTTTTTGACAGGCACAGGTGGCGTAGTAAATAACATTCATTGTACTACAAGAGATGTAGTGTCTAATCTCAAACTCCCTGTTGTCAATCATTGATACAAATTTAGTTGTGCGGACCAGATTCTTACAGGACAGGCAGTCACCACAAGGGTAACAACCATGTCTAGGGGTGCTTGATGTAAATGGATTGCACTGTCTTGGTACATAGTGACTTCTTACCAGCATATCCTTCAAGTTCATACTTCGTCGAGCTGTCATAAGGGGTTTGTTGGAGAGGTTGCCTGCCAACGCGGGTTCTAAGTCACTTCACCTCCCAAAAAATGGAATAAAAAGAGATCAAAAAGTTGCATGTACCGAAAAATGGTACTGATCGAAACTACAGTTCGTTACGCAAAAAATAAGTCCTCGCACGGCTTTATTGATTGAAAAATAAAAACGTTATGCCTCTTAGAATATGGTAACACAAAAAGTGAATGATTGTTTACAAAACGTATTTTATTGTGCAAACGCCATAAGACATTAAAAAAAACTATAAACATATGGTATCGACGTAATCGTATCGCCCCGCAGAATAAAATGAATGTCATTTATAGCGCACGGTGCACGCAGTAAATAAAAAAGAATAAAAAAACAATAGTAGAATTGCTGTTTTTTAGTCACCGCGCCACCTAAAAATAGAATAAAAACTGATCAAAAAGCCGCATGCACCCCAAGAAAACTACAATGGATTGCTCAAGGGGTCTAGTTTCCAAATTGGGGTCACTTTTGGGGGGTTCCCAATGTTTTGGCACCACAAGACCTCTTCAAACTGGACATGTTGCCTAATAAAAAAGAGGCCTCAAAATCGACTAGGTGCTCCTTTGCTTCGGAGGCCGGGGCTTCAATCCATTACCGCACTAGGGCCACATGTGGGATATTTCTCAAAACTGCAGAATCTGGGCAATAAGTATTAAGTTGCGTTTCTCTGATAAATCCTTTTGTGTTATAAAAAAAATGGTATAAAGAGGATTTTCTGACAAAAAAAATATGTAAATTTCACCTCTACTTTGCTTTAAATTTCTGTGAAACACCTAAAGGGTTCATAAACTTTCTAAATGCTGTTGTGAATACTTTGAGGGGTCTAGTTTCTAAAATGGGGTATTTGATAGGGGTTTCTAATATATAGGCTCCTCAAAGCAACTTCAGAACTGAACTGGAACCTAAAAAAATAAATAAATGAGGCAATACTTTGCTTCTTACATTATACTGATAATGAGCCGTGCCCACCCCGAGATGACCCCAGTTTTGACCGTTTGTATAAACGGAGAGCCCTATTAGACCGTTCCAGTGCCCGGTTTTCCCAAGCATTCACCCCCGAGAAGTGTATTTCTATTGATGAGTCCCTGGTACATTTTAAAGGGAGGGTTCAATTCCGCGAGTACCTGCCGGGTAAGAGGGCAAGGTATGGTGTGAAGATGTATAAGCTGCGAGAGTGCATCCGGGTATACCTACAGGTTTAGGCTATATGAAGGAAAGGCCACCCCCAAACCAGACTGCATCCTGGACTACAATAGGTACATGGGAGGGATGGACTTGTAAGATCAAATCCTGAAGCCCTACAGCGCCATGCGGTGTGGTATAAGAAGCTGGCCGGGCACATCATACAAATGGCATTGTACAATACGTACGTGCTACGTCGATGTGCAGGCCAGACGGGAACTTTCCTGGAATTTCAACAGGTGATTATCAAGAACCTAATCTTTAGGGACCAAGAAGGGGGGGGGCACCCAGTACTTCTGGAAGCGGGGCTACACGCATCGTACCAGGGCGGCAACACTTTCCAGGAGAAGTTCCCCAAACTGGCAAGAAGGGACAAAGTCAAAAGAGGTGCAAAGTCTGCTATAAGAGGGCGATAAGGGATGACACAATATATCAATGTGACACGTGTCCCGAATAACCAGAGCTCTGTATGAAAGTCAGTTTTAAAATTTATCATACATCCCTTGGTTTATAATTTACTCCAATTTTACTTACCCTGATGCACTCCACACAGCTTATCCCCCCTCGTCTTTCCCCTCTGAGCCCTGCTGTGTGCCCAGGCAGCTGATAACAGCCACATGTAAGGTATTGCCATACCCGGGAGAACCCACATTACAGTTCATGGGGTGTAGGTCTCTGGTCAAAATGCTCACTACACCTCTAGATGAATGCCTTAAGGGTGTAGTTATTAAAACGGGGTCACTTCTTGCGGGTTTCAACTGTACTGGTACCTCAAGTGCTTCTGCATACATGACTTCGCACTAGAAAATCCCCAGTAGGCCAAATGGTGGTCCTTTCCTTCTGAGCCCTCCCATGGGCCCAAACAGCAGTTTATCACAACAAATGGGGTATTGCGGCACTCAGAACAAATTGTGCAACAGAATGGGGTATTTTGTTTCTTGTGAAACTAAGAAATTTTCAGCCAAAACTACATATTATTTGAAAAAAAATATTTTGTTTTCATTCCCAGCCCAATTCAAATAAGTTCTGTGAAAAAACTATGGGGTCAAAATGGTCACAACACCCATAAATGAATTCCTTGAGGGGTGTAGTTTCCAAAATGGGGTCATTTGTGGTTGGTTTCTATTGCTTTGATACCTCTGGGGCTCTGCAAATGCGACATGGCACCCGAAAACCAATCCAGCAAAATCTGGACTCCAAAGAACACACAGCGCTCCTTTCCTTCTTAGCCCTCCCATGGGCCCAAACGGCAGTTTATCACCACAAATGGATTATTGCTGCACTCAGGACAAATTGGGCAACAAAATGGAGTATTTTATTTCTTGTGAAAATAAGAATTTTTGAGCTAAAATGACATATTATTGGAAAAAATATATATTTTTTTTAATTCCCAGCCCAATTCAAATAAGTTCTGTGAAGAAACTATGGGGTTTAAATGGTCACATTACCCATAAATGAATTCCTTGAGGGGTGTAGTTTCCAAAATGGGGTCACTTCTGGTGGGTTTCCATTGCTTTGATACCTCTGGGGCTCTGCAAATGCGACATGGCACCCGAAAACCAAACCAGCAAAATCTGCACTCCAAAGAACACACAGCGCTCCTTCCCTTCTGAGGCCTCCCATGGGCCCAAACGGCAGTTTATTGCCACAAATGTGGTATTGCTGCACTCAGGAGAAATTGGGCAACAAAATTTAGTATTTTGTTCCCTGTGAAAATAAGAAATTTTGATAAAAAATTTAATTTTATTGGAAAAAATGTCATTTTTTTAATGTCACAGCCCAATTCAAATACGTGCTGTGAAAAAACTGTGCAGTCAAAATGGTAACAACAACCATAAATGAATTCCTTGAGGGGTGTAGTTTCCAAAATGGGGTCACTATTGGGGGATTCCTACTGTTTTGGCACCTCAACACCTCTTCAAACCTGGCATGCTGCCTAAAATATATTCTAATAAAAAAAGAGGACTCAAAATGCACTAGGTGCTTCTTTGCTTCTAGGGCTTGTGTTTTAGTCCACGAGCGCAGTAGGGCCACATGTGGGACATTTCTAAAAACTGAAGAATCTGGACAATACATATTTAGTAGTGTTTCTCTGGTAAAACCTTCTGTGTTACAGAAAAAAAAATGAATAAAATTGAAATTCAGCAAGAAATATGAAATTTGCAAATTTCACCTCCACTTTGCTTTAATTCCTGTGAAATGCCTGAAGGGTTAAAAAAACTTTCTAAATGCTGTTTTGAATACTTTGAGGAGTCTAGTTTTTAAAATGGGGTGTTTTATCAGGGTTTCTAATACATAGGCCCCACAAAGCCACTTCAGAACTCAAGAGGTACCTTAAAAAAAAGGCTTTTGAAATTTTCTTAAAAATATGAGAAATTGCTGTTTATGTTCTAAGTCTTGTAACGTCCAAGAAAAATAAAAGAATGTTCAAAAAACGATGCCAATCTAAAGTAGACATATGGGAAATGTGAACTAGTAACTATTTTGGGTGGTATAACCGTCTGTTTTACAAGCAGATGCATTTCAATTCTGAAAAATGCTATTTTTTCTAAAATTTCTCTAAATGTTGCAATTTTTGACAAATAAAGACTGAATATATCGACCAAATTTTACTACGAACATGAAGCCCAATGTGTCACGAGAAAACAGTCTCAGAATCGCTTGGGTAGGTTTAAGCATTCCAACGTTATTACCACATAAAGTGAAATATGTCAGATTTGAAAAATGGGCTCTGAGCCTTAAGGCCAAAACTAGGCTGCGTCCTTAAGGGGTTAAGTCCTGCCAGAGCAGAAAGAAGGCAGGCCTGGGGGCTTTCATTAGGCCACCAGGCTGCAATGACAACCATCGGCACTCTGCAATCGCGTCACGGAGGGGCCGATGGGCAGTCGGAGAGAGGCCCCTCTCTTTCTAACGGCTTAGATGCCGCGTTCGCTATCGACCGTGGCATCTAAGTAGTTAAATGGCCAGGATCAGAGTGCTCTCTGTTCCTAGCTGTTAGGCTGGATTTACACGAGCGTATGCGTTTTGCCCGCGCAAAAGGCACTTAATAGCTCCGTGTGTCATCACCATTTGATGCGCGGCTGCGTGAGTTTCACGCAGCCGCCATCATTATGACACTCTGTTTGTATGTTTGTAAACAGAAAAGCACGTGGTGGTTTTCTGTTTTCAATCATACTTTTTACTGCTGTTGCGCGAATCACGCGCGTCCCACGGAAGTGCTGGGTGCGTGATGCGCGAAAAACGCAAATATAGGACATGTCGTGAGTTTTACGCAGCGGACTCACGCTGCGCAAAAATCACTGACTGTCTGCACGGCCCCATAGACTAACATAGGTCTGTGCGACGTGCGTGAAATAACGCGCGTTGCACGGACGTATATCACGTTTGTGTAAATAAGCACTTAGGGTGAGGCATCAGCTGTAATACACAGCTAACACCCGCAGCGTAAAGAGCGGACTCAGTGCGTGAGCCTGCTTCGTACATCACCCCCCACGCACCATGCGGTATAGTTTCGTCAATGAGCGTAAAGGTGATAAATGAGAAGCGTTATGTTTGGAGAAAGAAAAACCCTGCATTCCAGCATGAAAACCTCATACCATCTGTTAAACACAGTGGTGGTAATATCATGGCTTGGGCCTGTTTTGCTGCATCTGGGCTAGGATCGCTTGCCATCGTTGATGGGACAATGAATTCTGAATTATACAAGCAAATTATTAGGGAAAATGTCAGGAAATCCTGATATACTGATAGCAAAGGTTCACATAATTTTTCCACGCACAGATTTTTGATATTGGACCATTCTCCTCAATAATAAATGACCAAGTCTAATATTTTTTACTTTTTTGTTTGATTTGGTTGTTTTTATCTACTTTTAGGACTTGTGTGAAAATCTGCTGTAGTTGTAGGTTAAATTTATGCAGAAATCTAGAAAGTTCTGAAGGGTTCACAAAATTTCATGCGCCACTGTAGATAATGCCACAGTGTCCCCTGTGGATAGTGCCCACATAGCGCCACAGTGTCCCCCATAGATAGTGCCCACATAGTGCCACAGTGACCCCTGTAGATCGAGCCACACCCTGCCACACACTGATTCATTGCTTTCTATGGGGGGTGTCGGACCGTTAAAACGGGCCAAAAATTTTCTATTTTTTGCCGGTCAGTATTCACGGACAGTTAAAAAAAAAAAAAGCAGTGTGAATCCACCCATAGAACTTCATTGTTCTAAAAACAGCTGTGTGACGGCCATTAAAAATAATTCTGTCACAGCAGGTTTCAACTGTTGTGTGAATATAGTCTTAAAGTCTCTTATTTTACTATTGTGTATAGTCCCCTTATGACTTGTGTTAATACTGAGTATACAGACTTCCCTCTTGCACTTACTACAAGTGTCTCATTAGTGTATTTATATCTTGTCATTGGAAAAAGACCCAATATCTACCAGGAGTGTTGCTAGGATCTAAACAGATCAGGGGAAAAAGCCCCTCCCCCCAAAAAATATATTGAATACACCATACCTATAAACCAACTTTTAGTATACGATACACTTGGATACACCACCTCATCAGTACACTGTCCCTGGTAATTACTTTGTAAGGCAATCTGTACCCATAGATACATCAGCCCTACCCCAAATAGTTTGCCCCGTCATAAACACTAATGTATATATAATAGCATTTCTCTGAATAATACAGTCATGCAGTTACCAAATAATACCAGTATAAAAGGGCCAAATACGACCTCCAAACCATGAACACATATATCTACCACAAGAATCCAATAATATCACCATACAGTGACAATATAGCGGTCACATACCAGTTCTACACTGGCGCGCCGTGGCGTATAATCTGGCGCTCTGCAGACCATATATATATGTATATATATACAGTGAAGGAAATAAGTATTTGATCCCTTGCTGATTTTGTAAGTTTGCCCACTGTCAAAGACATGAACAGTCTAGAATTTTTAGGCTAGGTTAATTTTACCAGTGAGAGATAGATTATATTTTAAAAAAAAACTGAAAATCACAGTCAAAATTCTATATATTTATTTGCATTGTGCACAGAGAAATAAGTATTTGATCCCCTACCAACCATTAAGAGTTCAGCCTCCTCCAGACCAGTTACACGCTCCAAATCAACTTGGTGCCTGCATTAAAGACAGCTGTCTTACATGGTCACCTGTATAAAAGACTCCTGTCCACAGACTCAATTAATCAGTCTGACTCTAACCTCTACAACATGGGCAAGACCAAAGAGCTTTCTAAGGATGTCAGGGACAAGATCATAGACCTGCACAAGGCTGGAATGGGCTACAAAACCATAAGTAAGACGCTGGGTGAGAAGGAGACAACTGTTGGTGCACTAGTAAGAAAATGGAAGACATACAAAATGACTGTCAATCGACATCGATCTGGGGCTCCATGCAAAATCTCACTTCGTGGGGTATCCTTGATCCTGGGCAAGGTGAGAGCTCAGCCGAAAACTACACGGGGGGAACTTGTTAATGATCTCAAGGCAGCTGGGACCATAGTCACCAAGAAAACCATTGGTAACACATTACGCCGTAATGGATTAAAATCCTGCAGTATGGCCTTTTTCGGTATTTTTGCATATGTCCCCTTGTTTTTATCGGTTTTGTCTGTGCATCAGGAACATTCAGTTCCAGTTAAGGAGTTAGGGACTCGCAAGTCTGCGGATCCTTGTCGTGGATTGCCAGCTTGCGTCCTTTTGGCCAAAATGATCACTAATGCCCCAGGTATTTTTCATTATTACGTATATTCGCTTCTCTTGCACACAGCCGGGTCTTTGAGGCTGGGAGAGCATGGTGTGTTGTTGTTTGGCATAGCAAGCAGGGTAGCCCGCTCTATGAACTATCAAGGCGTCACAAATAGGCTTCTACCTGGCTATACACGTTGTGCCTCATGACGTACACACTATCCCTCCATGTTTTACACACTTGCACCCCTTTATCCATTTATTTCTATTGAGGCACTTCACTCATTACTGCCCCCTATATTTCACTTACAGTATTACACTTGCACACACACTATTCATTTATTATTTCTTACTACACATCCCAAGCACCACACACACCACTCCCCTCAAGACTAGTGGGAGTGGCTATTATTATTTAAAGCACCTGCTCACTCCTTCATCAGCGTTTCTGACCTGGCTGTGTCCATTTGTAAGTATGGCCTTTTTCGGTGTTTTTGTATATGTCCCCTTGTTTTTATCGGTTTTGTCTGCGCATCAGGAACATTCAGTTCCAGTTAAGGAGTTAGGGACTCGCAAGTCTGGGGATCCTTGTCGTGGATTGCGAGCTTGCGTCCTTTTGGCCAAAATGATCACTAATGCCCCAGGTATTTTTCATTATTACGTATATTCGCTTCTCTTGGACACAGCCAGGTCTTTGAGGCTGGGAGAGCATGGTGTGTTGTTGTTTGGCATAGCAAGCAGGGTAGCCCGCTCTATGAACTATCAAGGCGTCACAAATAGTCTTCTACCTGGCTATACACGTTGTGCCTCATGACGTACACACTATCCCTCCATGTTTCACACACTTGCACCCCATTATCCATTTATTTCTATTGAGGCACTTCACTCATTACTGCCCCCTATATTTCACTTACAGTATTACACTTGCACACACACTATTCATTTATTATTTCTTACTACACATCCCATGCACCACACACACCACTCCCCTCAAGACTAGTGGGAGTGGCTATTATTATTTAAAGCACCTGCTCACTCCTTCATCAGCGTTTCTGACCTGGCTGTGTCCATTTGTAAGTATGGCCTTTTTCGGTGTTTTTGTATATGTCCCCTTGTTTTTATCGGTTTTGTCTGTGCATCAGGAACATTCAGTTCCAGTTAAGGAGTTAGGGACTCGCAAGTCTGCGGATCCTTGTCGTGGATTGCGAGCTTGCGTCCTTTTGGCCAAAATGATCACTAATGCCCCAGGTATTTTTCATTATTACGTATATTCGCTTCTCTTGGACACAGCCGGGTCTTTGATGCTGGGAGAGCATGGTGTGTTGTTGTTTGGCATAGCAAGCAGGGTAGCCCGCTCTATGAACTATCAAGGCGTCGCAAATAGGCTTCTACCTGGCTATACACGTTGTGTCTCATGACGTACACACTATCCCTCCATGTTTCACACACTTGCACCCCATTATCCATTTATTTCTATTGAGGCACTTCACTCATTACTGCCCCCTATATTTCACTTACAGTATTACACTTGCACACACACTATTCATTTATTATTTCTTACTACACATCCCATGCACCCCACACACCACTCCCCTCAAGACTAGTGGGAGTGGCTATTATTATTTAAAGCACCTGCTCACTCCTTCATCAGCGTTTCTGACCTGGCTGTGTCCATTTGTAAGTATGGCCTTTTTCGGTGTTTTTGTATATGTCCCCTTGTTTTTATCGGTTATGTCTGTGCATCAGGAACATTCAGTTCCAGTTAAGGAGTTAGGGACTCGCAAGTCTGGGGATCCTTGTCGTGGATTGCGAGCTTGCGTCCTTTTGGCCAAAATGATCACTAATGCCCCAGGTATTTTTCATTATTACGTATATTCGCTTCTCTTGGACACAGCCATGTCTTTGAGGCTGGGAGAGCATGGTGTGTTGTTGTTTGGCATAGCAAGCAGGGTAGCCCGCTCTATGAACTATCAAGGCGTCACAAATAGTCTTCTACCTGGCTATACACGTTGTGCCTCATGACGTACACACTATCCCTCCATGTTTCACACACTTGCACCCCATTATCCATTTATTTCTATTGAGGCACTTCACTCATTACTGCCCCCTATATTTCACTTACAGTATTACACTTGCACACACACTATTCATTTATTATTTCTTACTACACATCCCATGCACCACACACACCACTCCCCTCAAGACTAGTGGGAGTGGCTATTATTATTAAAAGCACCTGCTCACTCCTTCATCAGCGTTTCTGACCTGGCTGTGTCCATTTGTAAGTATGGCCTTTTTCGGTGTTTTTGTATATGTCCCCTTGTTTTTATCGGTTTTGTCTGTGCATCAGGAACATTCAGTTCCAGTTAAGGAGTTAGGGACTCGCAAGTCTGCGGATCCTTGTCGTGGATTGCGAGCTTGCGTCCTTTTGGCCAAAATGATCACTAATGCCCCAGGTATTTTTCATTATTACGTATATTCGCTTCTCTTGGACACAGCCGGGTCTTTGATGCTGGGAGAGCATGGTGTGTTGTTGTTTGGCATAGCAAGCAGGGTAGCCCGCTCTATGAACTATCAAGGCCTCACAAATAGGCTTCTACCTGGCTATACACGTTGTGCCTCATGACGTACACACTATCCCTCCATGTTTCACACACTTGCACCCCATTATCCATTTATTTCTATTGAGGCACTTCACTCATTACTGCCCCCTATATTTCACTTACAGTATTACACTTGCACACACACTATTCATTTATTATTTCTTACTACACATCCCATGCACCACACACACCACTCCCCTCAAGACTAGTGGGAGTGGCTATTATTATTTAAAGCACCTGCTCACTCCTTCATCAGCGTTTCTGACCTGGCTGTGTCCATTTGTAAGTATGGCCTTTTTCTGTGTTTTTGTATATGTCCCCTTGTTTTTATCGGTTTTGTCTGTGCATCAGGAACATTCAGTTCCAGTTAAGGAGTTAGGGACTCGCAAGTCTGGGGATCCTTGTCGTGGATTGCGAGCTTGCGTCCTTTTGGCCAAAATGATCACTAATGCCCCAGGTATTTTTCATTATTACGTATATTCGCTTCTCTTGGACACAGCCAGGTCTTTGAGGCTGGGAGAGCATGGTGTGTTGTTGTTTGGCATAGCAAGCAGGGTAGCCCGCTCTATGAACTATCAAGGCGTCACAAATAGTCTTCTACCTGGCTATACACGTTGTGCCTCATGACGTACACACTATCCCTCCATGTTTCACACACTTGCACCCCATTATCCATTTATTTCTATTGAGGCACTTCACTCATTACTGCCCCCTATATTTCACTTACAGTATTACACTTGCACACACACTATTCATTTATTATTTCTTACTACACATCCCATGCACCACACACACCACTCCCCTCAAGACTAGTGGGAGTGGCTATTATTATTAAAAGCACCTGCTCACTCCTTCATCAGCGTTTCTGACCTGGCTGTGTCCATTTGTAAGTATGGCCTTTTTCGGTGTTTTTGTATATGTCCCCTTGTTTTTATCGGTTTTGTCTGTGCATCAGGAACATTCAGTTCCAATTAAGGAGTTAGGGACTCGCAAGTCTGCGGATCCTTGTCGTGGATTGCGAGCTTGCGTCCTTTTGGCCAAAATGATCACTAATGCCCCAGGTATTTTTCATTATTACGTATATTCGCTTCTCTTGGACACAGCCGGGTCTTTGATGCTGGGAGAGCATGGTGTGTTGTTGTTTGGCATAGCAAGCAGGGTAGCCCGCTCTATGAACTATCAAGGCCTCACAAATAGGCTTCTACCTGGCTATGCACATTGTGCCTCATGACGTACACACTATCCCTCCATGTTTCACACACTTGCACCCCATTATCCATTTATTTCTATTGAGGCACTTCACTCATTACTGCCCCCTATATTTCACTTACAGTATTACACTTGCACACACACTATTCATTTATTATTTCTTACTACACATCCCATGCACCACACACACCACTCCCCTCAAGACTAGTGGGAGTGGCTATTATTATTTAAAGCACCTGCTCACTCCTTCATCAGCGTTTCTGACCTGGCTGTGTCCATTTGTAAGTATGGCCTTTTTCGGTGTTTTTGTATATGTCCCCTTGTTTTTATCGGTTTTGTCTGTGCATCAGGAACATTCAGTTCCAGTTAAGGAGTTAGGGACTCGCAAGTCTGGGGATCCTTGTCGTGGATTGCGAGCTTGCGTCCTTTTGGCCAAAATGATCACTAATGCCCCAGGTATTTTTCATTATTACGTATATTCGCTTCTCTTGGACACAGCCATGTCTTTGAGGCTGGGAGAGCATGGTGTGTTGTTGTTTGGCATAGCAAGCAGGGTAGCCCGCTCTATGAACTATCAAGGCGTCACAAATAGTCTTCTACCTGGCTATACACGTTGTGCCTCATGACGTACACACTATCCCTCCATGTTTCACACACTTGCACCCCATTATCCATTTATTTCTATTGAGGCACTTCACTCATTACTGCCCCCTGTATTTCACTTACAGTATTACACTTGCACACACACTATTCATTTATTATTTCTTACTACACATCCCATGCACCACACACACCACTCCCCTCAAGACTAGTGGGAGTGGCTATTATTATTTAAAGCACCTGCTCACTCCTTCATCAGCGTTTCTGACCTGGCTGTGTCCATTTGTAAGTATGGCCTTTTTCTGTGTTTTTGTATATGTCCCCTTGTTTTTATCGGTTTTGTCTGTGCATCAGGAACATTCAGTTCCAGTTAAGGAGTTAGGGACTCGCAAGTCTGGGGATCCTTGTCGTGGATTGCGAGCTTGCGTCCTTTTGGCCAAAATGATCACTAATGCCCCAGGTATTTTTCATTATTACGTGTATTCGCTTCTCTTGGACACAGCCAGGTCTTTGAGGCTGGGAGAGCATGGTGTGTTGTTGTTTGGCATAGCAAGCAGGGTAGCCCGCTCTATGAACTATCAAGGCGTCACAAATAGTCTTCTACCTGGCTATACACGTTGTGCCTCATGACGTACACACTATCCCTCCATGTTTCACACACTTGCACCCCATTATCCATTTATTTCTATTGAGGCACTTCACTCATTACTGCCCCCTATATTTCACTTACAGTATTACACTTGCACACACACTATTCATTTATTATTTCTTACTACACATCCCATGCACCACACACACCACTCCCCTCAAGACTAGTGGGAGTGGCTATTATTATTAAAAGCACCTGCTCACTCCTTCATCAGCGTTTCTGACCTGGCTGTGTCCATTTGTAAGTATGGCCTTTTTCGGTGTTTTTGTATATGTCCCCTTGTTTTTATCGGTTTTGTCTGTGCATCAGGAACATTCAGTTCCAATTAAGGAGTTAGGGACTCGCAAGTCTGCGGATCCTTGTCGTGGATTGCGAGCTTGCGTCCTTTTGGCCAAAATGATCACTAATGCCCCAGGTATTTTTCATTATTACGTATATTCGCTTCTCTTGGACACAGCCGGGTCTTTGATGCTGGGAGAGCATGGTGTGTTGTTGTTTGGCATAGCAAGCAGGGTAGCCCGCTCTATGAACTATCAAGGCCTCACAAATAGGCTTCTACCTGGCTATGCACATTGTGCCTCATGACGTACACACTATCCCTCCATGTTTCACACACTTGCACCCCATTATCCATTTATTTCTATTGAGGCACTTCACTCATTACTGCCCCCTATATTTCACTTACAGTATTACACTTGCACACACACTATTCATTTATTATTTCTTACTACACATCCCATGCACCACACACACCACTCCCCTCAAGACTAGTGGGAGTGGCTATTATTATTTAAAGCACCTGCTCACTCCTTCATCAGCGTTTCTGACCTGGCTGTGTCCATTTGTAAGTATGGCCTTTTTCGGTGTTTTTGTATATGTCCCCTTGTTTTTATCGGTTTTGTCTGTGCATCAGGAACATTCAGTTCCAGTTAAGGAGTTAGGGACTCGCAAGTCTGGGGATCCTTGTCGTGGATTGCGAGCTTGCGTCCTTTTGGCCAAAATGATCACTAATGCCCCAGGTATTTTTCATTATTACGTATATTCGCTTCTCTTGGACACAGCCATGTCTTTGAGGCTGGGAGAGCATGGTGTGTTGTTGTTTGGCATAGCAAGCAGGGTAGCCCGCTCTATGAACTATCAAGGCGTCACAAATAGTCTTCTACCTGGCTATACACGTTGTGCCTCATGACGTACACACTATCCCTCCATGTTTCACACACTTGCACCCCATTATCCATTTATTTCTATTGAGGCACTTCACTCATTACTGCCCCCTATATTTCACTTACAGTATTACACTTGCACACACACTATTCATTTATTATTTCTTACTACACATCCCATGCACCACACACACCACTCCCCTCAAGACAAGTGGGAGTGGCTATTATTATTAAAAGCACCTGCTCACTCCTTCATCAGCGTTTCTGACCTGGCTGTGTCCATTTGTAAGTATGGCCTTTTTCGGTGTTTTTGTATATGTCCCCTTGTTTTTATCGGTTTTGTCTGTGCATCAGGAACATTCAGTTCCAGTTAAGGAGTTAGGGACTCGCAAGTCTGCGGATCCTTGTCGTGGATTGCGAGCTTGCGTCCTTTTGGCCAAAATGATCACTAATGCCCCAGGTATTTTTCATTATTACGTATATTCGCTTCTCTTGGACACAGCCGGGTCTTTGATGCTGGGAGAGCATGGTGTGTTGTTGTTTGGCATAGCAAGCAGGGTAGCCCGCTCTATGAACTATCAAGGCCTCACAAATAGGCTTCTACCTGGCTATACACGTTGTGCCTCATGACGTACACACTATCCCTCCATGTTTCACACACTTGCACCCCATTATCCATTTATTTCTATTGAGGCACTTCACTCATTACTGCCCCCTATATTTCACTTACAGTATTACACTTGCACACACACTATTCATTTATTATTTCTTACTACACATCCCATGCACCACACACACCACTCCCCTCAAGACTAGTGGGAGTGGCTATTATTATTTAAAGCACCTGCTCACTCCTTCATCAGCGTTTCTGACCTGGCTGTGTCCATTTGTAAGTATGGCCTTTTTCTGTGTTTTTGTATATGTCCCCTTGTTTTTATCGGTTTTGTCTGTGCATCAGGAACATTCAGTTCCAGTTAAGGAGTTAGGGACTCGCAAGTCTGGGGATCCTTGTCGTGGATTGCGAGCTTGCGTCCTTTTGGCCAAAATGATCACTAATGCCCCAGGTATTTTTCATTATTACGTATATTCGCTTCTCTTGGACACAGCCAGGTCTTTGAGGCTGGGAGAGCATGGTGTGTTGTTGTTTGGCATAGCAAGCAGGGTAGCCCGCTCTATGAACTATCAAGGCGTCACAAATAGTCTTCTACCTGGCTATACACGTTGTGCCTCATGACGTACACACTATCCCTCCATGTTTCACACACTTGCACCCCATTATCCATTTATTTCTATTGAGGCACTTCACTCATTACTGCCCCCTGTATTTCACTTACAGTATTACACTTGCACACACACTATTCATTTATTATTTCTTACTACACATCCCATGCACCACACACACCACTCCCCTCAAGACTAGTGGGAGTGGCTATTATTATTTAAAGCACCTGCTCACTCCTTCATCAGCGTTTCTGACCTGGCTGTGTCCATTTGTAAGTATGGCCTTTTTCTGTGTTTTTGTATATGTCCCCTTGTTTTTATCGGTTTTGTCTGTGCATCAGGAACATTCAGTTCCAGTTAAGGAGTTAGGGACTCGCAAGTCTGCGGATCCTTGTCGTGGATTGCGAGCTTGCGTCCTTTTGGCCAAAATGATCACTAATGCCCCAGGTATTTTTCATTATTACGTATATTCGCTTCTCTTGGACACAGCCGGGTCTTTGATGCTGGGAGAGCATGGTGTGTTGTTGTTTGGCATAGCAAGCAGGGTAGCCCGCTCTATGAACTATCAAGGCCTCACAAATAGGCTTCTACCTGGCTATGCACGTTGTGCCTCATGACGTACACACTATCCCTCCATGTTTCACACACTTGCACCCCATTATCCATTTATTTCTATTGAGGCACTTCACTCATTACTGTCCCCTATATTTCACTTACAGTATTACACTTGCACACACACTATTCATTTATTATTTCTTACTACACATCCCATGCACCACACACACCACTCCCCTCAAGACTAGTGGGAGTGGCTATTATTATTTAAAGCACCTGCTCACTCCTTCATCAGCGTTTCTGACCTGGCTGTGTCCATTTGTAAGTATGGCCTTTTTCGGTGTTTTTGTATATGTCCCCTTGTTTTTATCGGTTTTGTCTGTGCATCAGGAACATTCAGTTCCAGTTAAGGAGTTAGGGACTCGCAAGTGTGGGGATCCTTGTCGTGGATTGCGAGCTTGCATCCTTTTGGCCAAAATGATCACTAATGCCCCAGGTATTTTTCATTATTACGTATATTCGCTTCTCTTGGACACAGCCAGGTCTTTGAGGCTGGGAGAGCATGGTGTGTTGTTGTTTGGCATAGCAAGCAGGGTAGCCCGCTCTATGAACTATCAAGGCGTCACAAATAGGCTTCTACCTGGCTATACACGTTGTGCCTCATGACGTACACACTATCCCTCCATGTTTCACACACTTGCACCCCATTATCCATTTATTTCTATTGAGGCACTTCACTCATTACTGCCCCCTATATTTCACTTACAGTATTACACTTGCACACACACTATTC
Source organism: Rhinoderma darwinii (assembly GCF_050947455.1). NCBI lineage: Eukaryota > Metazoa > Chordata > Amphibia > Anura > Rhinodermatidae > Rhinoderma > Rhinoderma darwinii. The sequence goes on along the minus strand of NC_134689.1, from coordinate 266,673,411 downwards.
ATTTATTATTTCTTACTACACATCCCATGCACCACACACACCACTCCCCTCAAGACTAGTGGGAGTGGCTATTATTATTTAAAGCACCTGCTCACTCCTTCATGTACAGGCCCGTCTGAAGTTTGCAAATGAACATCTGGATAATTCTGAGAGTGATTGGGAGAAGGTGCTGTGGTCAGATGAGACTAAAATTGAGCTCTTTGGCATTAATTCAACTCGCCGTGTTTGGAGGAAGATAAATGCTGCCTATGACCCAAAGGACACCGTCCCCACTGTCAAGCATGGAGGTGGAAACATAATGTTTTGGGGGTGTTTCTCTGCTAAGGGCACAGGACTACTTCACCGCATCAATGGGAGAATGGATGGAGCCATGTACCGACAAATCCTGAGTGACTACCTCCTTCCCTCCACCAGGACATTAAAAATGGCTCGTGGCTGGGTCTTCCAGCATGACAATGACCCGAAACATACAGCCAAGGCAACAAAGGAGTGGCTCAAAAAGAAGCACATTAAGGTCATGGAGCGGCCTAGCCAGTCTCCGGACCTTAATCCCATCGAAAACTTATGGAGGTAGCTGAAGATCCGAGTTGCCAAGCGACAGCTTCGAAATCTTAATGATTTACAGATGATCTGCAAAGAAGAGTGGGCCAAAATTCCATCTAACATGTGTGCAAACCTCATCATCAACTACAAAAAACGTCTGACTGCTGTGCTTGCCAGCAAGGGTTTTGCCACCAAGTATTAAGTCTTGTTTGCCAAAGGGATCAAATACTTATTTCTCTGTGCACAATGCAAATAAATATATATAATTTGACAATGTGATTTTCAGTTTTGTTTTTTTATATAATCTATCTCTCACTGGTAAAATTAACCTAGCCTAAAAATTCTAGACTGATCAAGTCTTTAACAGTGGGCAAACTTACAAAATCAGCAAGGGATCAAATACTTATTTCCTTCACTGTATATATACACAAAGCACACAAAAAATTGCGACAGCACACTGCGAACACCAATGCCACTTAGGCCACTGATTATAAATAAATATGCATTACTGTTAAATCTACTTACATTAGTGAGCTTCTTAGCGCACATTTTGATCAAATTGTGTGAGCCCACCTGCCACGACTAATATATATATATCACAGTACTGTAATGTCCGGCTTCTCTTACCTTCTGGCGGCCGCGACCGCAGGTCTCTGAACTCCTGCAGACATCTTCCCGGAGACGCCAGCACACGTGGCCACAGTGCCCTGTAGTGTTTCCTAAGGTGCATGCACCTGTAAATGTTCGTTACCCAATTCATAACAACGCCCTGAATTATAAAATGTGCTCTGCCCCTTCCTCCTTGCCTGAGCGTTGTTATGTCTGCCCATGTTCATTATTGCAAATGGTCCCTTAATTGTACACTGTGTTCCCGTTTCCAGTAATTGTTTGCTCCTGTGAGAAATCTAGTGTTAGAGTTAAGTGTCATCTGTGCCAAGCGTATGCTACACCATGTGTCCACTATGCCAAGCATCTGCTACGCCAAGTGTCTGCTACGACAAGGGTCTGTTGAATACAGGTACTCTTGTCCTATAACTGTCATTGACTCTTGTTTGGCCAGCTGCTACTCTGCTATCGCAGAGTGGCTCAGTGAGTCCACATACCCCACAGTGGTTACAGTGCGCTCAGGACATGGATCCCGCTGGTGAATCCAAAACCGCGATCCAGCTGATGCAAGTGGACATGTGTGACCTCCGGGCACGCTAGAATCTGCATTTACAGGCTGTAAACTCCGTCATTATGTGTTTGGATCGTCCTTCTGTTCCTCCTCTGGCTGCTACCGCTGCTCCACCACCTGCTATCCTTCCTGCCTGTCCTGGGTCTGCAATCTCATTGCCTATACCTTATCGCTACAACGGGGATCCTAAGACCTGTAGAGGTTTCATTACCTAGTGTACGATCCACTTCAAATTACGTGCCCATCTCTTCCTCTCTGATGAGGCCAAGGTCGCTTTTGTTATTTCCAACCTCTCTGGCAAAGCCCTGGCATGGGTGAACCCCATCTTGGAACGAGAGGGTCCGGAATTCTCTGATCTGACACTGTTGTTTGAGAATTTCCGTACAGTGTTTGCGGAACCGGGTCGAATATCTTCTGCAGCGGCCTCACTGCTGACTCTTAAACAAGGGGAATCAACTGTAGGGGAGTACTTCTTCTGTACCCTGGCAGCGGAGCTGGTATGGAATAATGAGGCTCTGGTGGCAACTTTCTGGCAGGGACTAGCTCCACATATAAAAGATGAACTAACAGCTCGAGAGTATCCCTCTACTTTGGATGCCTTGATACTGCTAGTAATCCAGATCTATATGAGGATCCAAGAGCGTACTTGTGAAGTTCGCCGGGAGAAGAGATTATATCAATTGCAACCTATGTTTCAAAGACCACTTCTGCCTTCTCCTATTGTATCCCTGGAGGAGCCAATGCAAATAGACAGACTCAGTGTAAAGGATCTGCCAGACACCGCTTCTGTGTCGACCCCCATGGTTAATCAGTCTGCATCTGCTCCTAGGTCTGTTAGAGTGACTCGATCTGCTACCACTCAGGCTGGTAGGCTGAGGAGTGGGAGAACCTATCACAGCCGGGCCAGACGGTTCTAGCTCCCACCCTCGGTCTATGTATACCTTCATTTGCTTCTTGTCTTTGCCTGTGATTCTCTCTAGTTTCCTGGCTCTGCTGTTCCAGCTATTACTATTGACCTCAGCTTCATTTTGACCCTGGCTTTACTGACTACGCTCCTGCTCTGCGTTTGGGACCTCGTACACTCCTGGTTTGACTCGGCTCGTTCACTACTCTTGTTGCTCACGGTGTTGCCGTGGGCAACTGCCCCATTTCCCTTAGCTTCTGTGTACCCTTGTCTGTTTGTCTCTCGTGCACATATTGAGCATAGGGACCGTCGCCCAGTTGTACGCCGTCGCCAAGGACAGGTCGTGCAAGTAGGCAGGGACTGAGTGGCGGGTAGATTAGGGCTCACCTGTCTGTCTCCTTACCCCGTCATTACATAATCACAGGCCCTTATACCTTTTCTACCCTGGTTCCTACTACAATGGACCCCCTTGATACCCTGGCTCAGCAAATGCAGGGTCTCTCCCTAGAGGTCCAAGCCCTGGCTCAGAGGTGCGACCAGCGTGATGCTAACCAGCTAGTGCCCTCCACCTCACCTCTTGAACCCCATCTTAAGTTGCCTGACCGGTTCTCAGGGGACCGGAAGACTTTTTTCTCCTTTCGGGAGAGTTGTAGACTCTATTTCCATCTAAGGCCCCACTCCTCAGGTTCTGAGAGCCAGCGAGTGGGTATAATTGTCTCCCGGCTCCAGGACGGCCATCAAGAATGGGCCTTCTCCTTGGCTCCTGACGCCCCTGAACTTTCCTCTGTTGACCTTTTTTTTCCGCTCTCGGGCTCATCTATGACGAGACTGACAAGACTGCCTTTGCCGAGAGTCAGCTGGTGACCTTACATCAGGGTAAGAGACCCGTTGAAGAGTACTGTTCTGACTTTAGGAAGTGGTGTGTAGCTTCTCGCTGGAATGACCCTGCCTTGAGGTGCCAGTTTAGATTCCCTCTGTCGAACGCGATGAAAGACCTGTTAGCTGTCCCTCTTCTGACTCTCTCTAGATCAGGTTATGGCTTTAGCGGTACGTCTTGACCGACGTCTCAGGGAACGACGACTTGAACGTTTTTGTGCCTTCTCCTCTGGCTCCCCCATGATGGCTCCCGAGGTTCCGTTGCTTTGTTCTTCCACTGAAAACTCGGATGAACCAATGCAACTCAGGGCCTCCGTATCTCCCCAACAACGTATAGAGCTCCGCAGGAAGAATGGTCTCTGCTTCTACTGTGGGGATGACAAGCATCAAGTGAACAACTGTCCTAGGCATAAGAATAAGCAGCCGTAAAACTTCCGCGCCTAAGTGACCATCGGGGAGGTCGCTTGGGCGCACAGGTATTTCCCGTAAATATGAAACCTAATAAGATCTTGCTTCCCTTTCAGGTCTCTTTTGAGGGTAGGTCTGCCACCGGCAGTGCCTTCGTGGATTCAGGATCTTCTGCTAATATTATGTATGTGGAATTTGCTATGTCTCTAGATATGCCATTGATTGATTTGCCTAAACCTGTCCCGGTAGTGGGTATCGACTCCACTCCACTTGCTAATGGTTATTTTACGCAGCATACCCCTGTTTTTTAACTCATTGTTGGCTCCATTCATTTGGAGCAGTGTTCTGTACTGGTGATGCAGGGATTATCGTCCGATTTGGTTTTAGGCCTTCCCTGGTTGCAGATGGATAATCCCACGTTTAACTGGAGTACTAGGGATCTTGCTAAATGGGGTAATGAATGCATGACGTCCTGTTTTTCTGTTAATTTTATTTCTCTCCCTGAGGAGGTGAACACTCTACCTGACTTTATTCAGGACTTCGCTGTTGTTTTTTCTAAAAAAGGCCTCCGAAGTGTTACCTCCTCATAGAGAATACGATTGCGCAATCGATGTGGTACCAGGAGCTAAGCTCCCTAAGGGTAGGATATTTAATCTCTCTTGTCCAGAATGTGAGGCCATGAGAGAATATAACCAGGAAAGCCTGGCCAAGGGTTACATTCGCCCCTCTACTTCTCTGGTAGGTGCTGGGTTCTTCTTCGTAAGGAAGAAGGATGGTGGTCTTAGGCCGTGCATCGATTACCGAAACTTGAATAAGGTCACTGTAAGGAACCAGTATCCCATTCCTTTGATTCCTGATCTCTTTAATCAGGTTCAGGGGGCCCAATGGTTCTCTAAGTTTGATCTTCGGGGGGCTTATAACCATATCTGAGTCAAAAAAGGGGATGAGTGGAAGACTGCGTTTAACACGCCCGAAGGTAATTTCGAATACCTCGTCATGCCCTTTGGGTTGTGTAATGCTCCCGCGGTCTTCCAGAATTTCATAAATGAGATTTTAAGAGAATACCTGGGGGTATTCCTTGTAGTGTACCTTGATGACATACTTGTGTTTTCCAAGGACTGGTCTTCCCACATTGAGCATGTCAGGAAGGTGCTCCAGGCCCTTTGGGAAAACAAACTCTTTGCTAAAGTTGAAAAATGTGTGTTTGGGGTGCAGGAGATACCATTTTTGGGTCAAATCCTCACTTCTAATGAATTCCGCATGGACACTACCAAGGTTCAGGCTGTGGCTCAATGGGTCCAACCTGCCTCCCTGAAGGCACTACAGTGCTTCCTGGGGTTTGCTAATTATTACAGGAGATTCATTGCTAACTTCTCGGTCATCGCTAAGCCTCTTACGGATCTTAATCGCAAAGGTGCTGATCTCCTCCACTGGTCTCCGGAGGCGGTCCAGGCTTTTGAGATCCTTAAGAAGTGCTTTATCTCTGCCCCAGTGCTGATTCAGCCTAACCAAATGGAGCCATTCATCGTGGAGGTTGACACCTCCGAGGTGGGAGTGGGTGCTGTCTTGTCCCAGGGTACCAGGTCCCTCACCCATCTCCGTCCCTGTGCCTACATCTCCAGGAAGTTTTCGCACACTTAAAGTAACTATGACGTGGGCAAACGCAAAATCTTAGCCATTAAATGGGCATTTGAAGAGTGGCGCCACTTCTTGGAGGGGGCTAGGCACCAGGTAACGGTCCTTACCGACCACAAGAATCTGGTCTTCCTAGAATCTGCCCGGAGGCTAAACCCGAGACAAGCTCGATGGGCGTTGTTTTTTACTAGATTCAACTTTGTGGTCACCTATAGGGCTGGGTCTAAAAATATTAAAGCTGATGCACTGTCGCATAGCTTCATGGCCAGCCCTCCTTCGGAGGAAGATCCTGCTTGTGTTTTGCCCCCAGGTATAATAATGTATAATAATATCCTCTGATTCTGACTTAGTCTCCGAAATTGCGGCTGATCAAGGTTCAGCTCCTGGGAACCTTCCTGGGAACAACCTGTTTGTTCCCCTGCAATTCCGGCTAAGGGTACTCATGGAAAATCATGACTCTACACTATCTGGCCATCCTGGCATCTTGGGTACCAAGCACCTTATTGCTAGAAACTATTGGTGTCCTGGGTTGCCTAAAGACGTTAAGGCCTACGTCGCCGCTTGTGAATTTTGTGCTAGGTCCAAGACTCCCAGGTCCCGACCAGCGGGCTTACTATGTTCTTTGCCCATTCCCCAGAGACCTTGGACCCATATCTCCATGGATTTTATCACCGATCTTCCTCCATCTCAAGGCAAGTCGGTGGTGTGGGTTGTAGTAGACCGCTTTAGTAAGATGTGCCACTTTGTGCCCCTCAAGAAACTATCCAACGCCAATACGTTAGCTACCTTGTTTGTCAAACACATCCTGCGTCTCCATGGGGTTCCTGTCAATATAATTTCTGACAGAGGGGTACAGTTTGTTTCATTGTTTTGGAGAACTTTCTGTAAAAAGTTGGAGATTGATCTGTCCTTGGCCTTCCATCCTGAACCTAATGGCCAAACTGAGAGGACTAATCAGTCTCTTGAACAATATTTAAGGTGTTTTATCTCTGACTGTCAATATGATTTGGTCTCCTTCATTCCCCTCGCCGAATTTTCCCTTAATAACCGGGTCAGTAACTCGTCAGGGGTCTCCCCCTTTTTCTGTAATTTTGGGTTTAATCCACGGTTCTCCTCCGTTTCACCTGGTGGTTCCAACAATCCCGAGGTAAATGTCATTCATCGGGAACTGTGCACAGTCTGGGCCCAGGTTCAGAAGAACCTAGAGGCGTCCCAGAGCATACAAAAGACTCAGGCAGATAGAAGACTTGTTTGTGGTCGGGGATCTGGTGTGGCTGTCTTCCAAAAATTTGCGCCTTAAGGTTCCGTCCAAAAAAATGGCGCCCCGGTTTATAGGGCCGTACAAGGTCATTGAGGTCCTTAACCCTGTCTCCTTCTGGCTGTAGTTACCCCCTTTTTTTCAAATACACGAGGTGTTTCATGCCGGTTTGAAAGCTTGCATATAGAACTTTTATGGTTAGCCAATAAAGGTATCATACCTATTATACTTTTGTCTTTTTTGACACAAAAGTATTTAACATTTCATAATGCCTCCCTCCTGAAACGCTGCTCCACGTCCTTGGTTACCTTGAGGAAACCTCTGGTCCCTGTTCTCACCCCTGAAGGGGTAGAATTCGAGGTGGCCAAGATTGTGGACAGCAGGATGGTCCAATGTTCCCTCCAGTACCTGGTCCATTGGAGAGGATATGGGCCTGAGGAGAGGACTTGGGTACCTGCCCGGGATGTTCACACTGGGGTATTGCTCAGGAGGTTCCATCTTCGGTTCCCCAATAAGCCAGGTCCACCTAGGAAGGGTCCAGTGGCCCCTCATAAAAGGGGGGAACTGTAAAGGATCTGCCAGACACAGCTTCTGTATCGACGCCCGTGGTTAATCAGTCTGCATCTGCTCATAGGTCTGTTAGAGTGACTCGATCTGCTACCACTCAGGCTGGTAGGCTGAGAAGTGGGAGAACCTATCACAGCCTGGCCAGACGGTTCTAGCTCCCGCCCTCAGTCTATGTATACCTTCATTTGCTTCTTGTCTTTGCCTGTGATTCTCTCTAGTTTCCTAGCTCTGCTGTTCCAGCTATTACTATTGACCTCAGCTTCATTTTGACCCTGGCTTTACTGACTACGCTCCTGCTCTGCGTTTGGTACCACGTACACTCCTGGTTTGACTCGGCTCGTTCACTACACTTGTTGCTCACGGTGTTGCCGTGGGCAACTGCCCCATTTCCCTTAGCTTCTGTATACCCTTGTCTGTTTGTCTCTCGTGCACGTATTGAGCGTAGGGACCGTCGCCCAGTTGTACGCCGTCGCCTAGGACGGGTCGTGCAAGTAGGCAGGGACTGAGTGGCGGGTAGATTAGGGCTCACCTGTCTGTCTCCTTACCCCGTCATTACACTCAGACTGTCCGACTAAGAGCGGCAACACAGATGTTCTTCTGGATTTTGTCTATACTGTGGTCACAAGGGACATTTTGTGCGCCAATGCCCTCAGAAGCGGGGAAACCTCCAGCTCCTAGGGTTGATTGGAGAGACAACTCTAGGTGACTCTAACTCTGCTGCTAAATTCTCGTCTAGGCTGTCTATTCCTGTGTCTATTGTCACCAGTGAAGGATCGCATGGTGTGCCTGCTTACTTGGATTCCGGAGTGGTTGCAAATTTTATCCAGCGGACCTGGTAGACCATCTTCAATTGGCCACTATCACTCTGGAGAAACCTCTGGCGGTTGCTTCAGTTGATGGACAGCCCCCGCCAGATCCTATTCTGTCTATCACTAAGTCACTGAGACTACAGATAGGAGTCCTCCATTCCGATCGAATAGCCCTCCACGTCTTAACCAAAGCTATTAAACCCCTCCTGCTGAGATTGCCATGGCTTCGCCAGCACACCCCAGTCCTTGATTGGAATTCCAGGGAGGTCCTTAATGGGTACCCCGATGTCTTCAGCGCTGTCTGCCTCGGGTCAACCTGTCGTTTCTCCTCTGCCCCAATCTCTTTCTGGACTACCTCCATAATATGCTCATTACGCTGATTTCTTCAACAAAAAGGAGGCAGAGCTCCTTCCTTCTCATCGTCTCTAGGACTGTCCAATCGATCTGCTTCCTAAAGCCTCTACCCCTCACGTACGGGTTTATCCTCTCTCCTTGCCAGAAACCCAGGCCATGTCAGATTATGTCAAGGAGAACTTAGAGAGGGGATTCATCAGTAATTCTACTTCATCAGCCGGAGCTGGATTCTTCTTTGTGGAAAAAAAGGATGGATCTCTTCGACCATGCATTGACTACCGTGGGTTGAATCAAATCACAGTAAAAAAAAAAAAAAAGTACTCCCTTGCGGCATATCTGCGAGCTCTTTGACAGGATTCGCAGAGCCAAGGTTTTCACTAAGCTGGATCTACACAGGGCCTATAATCTGATCCGTATCTGCTAGGGTGACGCATTTAACACCTGGGACGGTCACTACGAGTATTTCGTAATGCCCTTCGGAATATGCTATGCTTTAGCAGTAGAAAACCAAATTGTACACATGCAGCAAACGTATGCACTCCACATCAGAAAAGATACTAAAGATATATATCTTCGTAAGTACCGGTAACAGTCAAAGTGACATAAATAACCAAGATTATGAAGTAGGAGGAACATACATGTAAACCCAACATGACCTGGTACTCTGACCATGAATATATACTGAGAAACCTAAAGAGAAAGAGGTCAAGTACATTCAAAATAATGTGTAATAGAAAAACTTTCTTTATTAACAGATAGAAAGACAAACAGTTAAAAATGAGTCATACAGTGTAAAAGGGCGTCAGCCCACACGGAATACATGAAAAGATACTGATGATGGTATTAAATAACAAAGACCCAGGGTTAAATGTTAACAGTGAACAGCTCGATACATGTAGCATAAGTATAAGGGAATAGATCAAGTGATCAAGTAATTCTGATGTCTATAACACCATACGCTGGTATTGGTAGTTGTAATCAGTAACTATAGGTTAATATCATGTAGCAGTATAGCTGAGACTGATTGAGGAGCAGTACAACCTGGATCTAAGTGGCCATGTGCATTAGGTAAATAAAACATGTCACGTACCCGGATTCATGTAGCCGCATGGGGGAGACGCCAAGCCCGACGCGCGTTTCGGCGGATGCCTTCGTCCGAAGGCATCCGCCGAAACGCGCGTCGGGCTTGGCGTCTCCCCCATGCGGCTACATGAATCCGGGTACGTGACATGTTTTATTTACCTAATGCACATGGCCACTTAGATCCAGGTTGTACTGCTCCTCAATCAGTCTCAGCTATACTGCTACATGATATTAACCTATAGTTACTGATTACAACTACCAATACCAGCGTATGGTGTTATAGACATCAGAATTACTTGATCACTTGATCTATTCCCTTATACTTATGCTACATGTATCGAGCTGTTCACTGTTAACATTTAACCCTGGGTCTTTGTTATTTAATACCATCATCAGTATCTTTTCATGTATTCCGTGTGGGCTGACGCCCTTTTACACTGTATGACTCATTTTTAACTGTTTGTCTTTCTATCTGTTAATAAAGAAAGTTTTTCTATTACACATTATTTTGAATGTACTTGACCTCTTTCTCTTTAGGTTTCTCATTATATGCTTTAGCAGTGTTCCAAGAATTCGTAAACCACATCTTCCGTGATCTTCTGTATGTCTGCATGGTGGTGTATCTGGATGACATCTTGATCTACTCACCTGATCTGACGATGTATCGGAAGCATGTACCCTAAGTTTTGTTGCGGTTCAGGGGGAATAGCCTGTACGCGAAACTCAAGAAGTGCGTGTTTGAAAAAAAAATCCTTGCCCTTCCTGGGGTATATTATTTATGATTGTGGTCTTCAAATGGATCCGGAGAAGGTGAACTCCATCTTGGAGTGACCATGTTCTCTAGGTCTCTGAGTTATCCAGAGATTTCTTGGATTCGCCAATTTTTATCGACAATTCATCCCAAATTTCTCGTCCCTTACCGCTCCCATCTCAGCTCTTACCAAGAAGGGAGTGAAGGCTAAGGACTGGTCCCCTGAGGTAGAGTCGGCATTCTCCAACCTCAAGAGCGCCTTAACTTTTGCCTCTGTTCTTCATCATCCTGATGTGACTCAACAGTTTTCCTTGGAGGTTGATGCCTCTTCCATCCTTGCAGGATCACTCTTGTTTCAGAGGAATTCCAAAGGAAGGGCAGTATCGTGTGGATTCTTCTCCAAACTTTTCACTCCCGCTGAGCGCAACTACTCTATCGGGGACCGAGAATTACTCACCGTCAAGTTGGCCTTGGAATAGTGGAGACATCTGCTGGAGGGGGCTGCTCATCCTATCATCATCTTTACAGATCACAAAAATCTCACATATTTGCAGTCTGCAAAGTGACTAAATCCTTGTTAAGCCAGATGGTCGCTGTTTTTCGCCAGATTTCAGTTTCTTCACTTCCGCCCTGCGGATAAAAGCATTAAGGCTGGTGCCCTGTCCCGGTCATTCAAGACAGATGACTCTGAAGAAAATACAAGAGACAAGGCAGCACATCCAAAATAATATGAATTTATTTACCCACAAATGCGACGTTTCAGTCCAACAGGACCTTTCTCAAGCAGTATTTTGCGGTCTCCATTCATGGGACCTTGGATCAGGTTCCTGTAAGGCTTGCACCCATTATAATATATTTGTCGTCGCAGGTTCGGCCAAAAGTATATTAGACTGAAGATTTAGGTAGGTGTGTCAACCAATACCTGTATCAGTACACCTGTTCAGGTCCAAATAATCTCAGTGGTTATTGGTTATCGATATATCGCGCGGGAGAAATAACACACAGACGCTGCTGGTATTCTCAAAATACTCCTCTGATCTTTATTGATCCAAACAAGTATATAAGTATGATGACAGAAAAGGTGTAGGCTCTCATTTCAGCCAATCATCTACAATATGATAATGACTCTGATTCAGCCAATGAGAATATTTCAATGCATTATAATGATTATTCACCCTTCAAGGTCTCCCAGGTGGCCTCTCCCTTGTTACATGTGGGAGACACACTTCAGATACACAAGTTAATGTGTTTCTACTTCTTATCTCACTAGAGAATGGAGGCTGCAGATAAGATGGCTAATACGCAACATTAAATCATTTAAACAAAGCCCTTCTTCAAGGCTGCTATCTGGGCAGTGGTGTGCTGTTTCTCCAAAATGACACATTTCGTTCCTTTAACTGGAAATCTGCCCCTCGTATGGCAAATCTGTTTATTCAACACATCTTTTGTCCCTCCTAAAGCCTGTGGTCCTGAACCACTACAGTAAATCTCCTGGTGCTACAGTTGCTCCCAGTGGTTCTTATGACGTCTTCGAGGTGAAGGAAATCCTGGACTACAAGAGAGTGGGAGGAAAGACTTTCTATCTGGTGGACTAAAAAGTGTTTGGTCCTGAGGAGAGGTCTTGGGAGCCAGAAGAGAACATTAATGCCTCTACTCTCATTAAAAAATTCCTCTCACACTCTGGACCTAAGAAGAGGGGGGGGGGTATTGTGATGTACGCGATCATGAACCGCCGGCTTCTCTTGCCTTCCAGCGACCGCAGACCTGGGAACACCTGCCTGCGTCTTCCTTCCTGAAGACGCCAGCACATGCGGCCGCACTGCCCAGTAAATGTTCCCTACCCAATCCCAAAAATACCCTGAATTATAAAAATGGCTCTGCCCCTTCCTCCTTGCCTCAGCATTGTTGTGTCTGTCCATGTTAGTTATTGCAAATGGTCCCTTAGTTGTTTGCTGTATCCTGTGTTCCCATATCCGGTTTCCAGTAATTGTATTTGTTCCTGTGAGAAGTTTAGTGTTGGAGTCAAGTGTCATCTGTGCGAAGTGTCATCTGTGCCAAGTATTATCTGTGCCAAGTATCATCTGTGCCAAGCGTCCACTACGCCAAACAACTGCTACACCACGTGTCTACTATGCCAGGCATCGGCTAAGCCAAGCGTCTGCTATGCAAAGTGTCTGTCAAATCTTCTATACAGGTATTCTTGTCCTCAGGGGCGTAACTAGGAAAGATTGGGCCCCTATGAAAACTTTTTACTGGGGCTCCCCCTCCCCTGGGAATCACACAACCTTGTAGATAGTGCCTCCCTAAAGATTCTGGCACAAAGTGCCCCCTATAGATAGCACCATACAGCCCCCCTGTAGATAACGTCATACTGCCCCCCTGTAGATAACGCCATACAGCCCCCCTGTAGATAACGCCATACAGCCCCCTTGTAGATAACGCCACACAGCCCCAAACCCCCATATAGATAACACCACACAGCCCCCTGTAGATAACGCCATACAGCCCCCCTGTAGATAACGCCATACAGCCCCAAACCCCCCCCTGTAGATAACGCCATACAGTCCCAAACTCCCTGTAGATAACGCCATACAGCCCCCCTGTAGATAATGCCATACAGCCCCCTGTAGATGACGCCATACAGCCCCTACACCCCCCCAAAAAACACAAAAAAAAGCTCCTACAAAAGAGATGTTTCCCTTATCCACAGGATAGGGGATACATGTGTGATCGCTGGCAGCGATAAGGAGAATGGGGGACTGAAAGTCTTCCGAAGTTCTCCATGACAAACCTCGGACTTCCGGGGTCTGCGTAGTTCAATAAAAACGAAATGAGCGCTGGTCACGCATGCACACAAGCGCGACCGGTGCACAATTCATCTCTATGGAGCTACCAACAGACCCCGGATGTCCGAGGTTTGTCATGGAGAACTTCGGGGGACTTTCGGTCCCCCGTTCTCCTTATCGCTGGGCGTCCCAGCGAAACCACATGTATCCCCTATCCTGTGGATAGGGGATGCATGTCTTTTTTTAGGAACAACCCCTTCAGTGGCAGCCAAGAAGTGCAAGCCGTAAGGTTATGCAAATCGAGGAAGTAGCAGGTGTTACTAAGATCTGCAAATGATAACATTTTCAAGCACCTGGCTCCAATCTGTGGCACATGGAAGGGGCATAAAAGTCAGATTGAAAGCAAAGTGTTTTAGCCACATGAAAGCTCAAAAATCAGATCAAGTGGTGTGGGATGATTGTGCAATGCCTTCTGTTCGTCAACGTGGGACAGAATCCTTGAACTGAGAGACCTTGGTTTATCACTCCGGCAGATCGCTAAGCGCCTACGCCGAGATGTCAGCACTGTTCAATGTTGTGTGTCTCGGAGGTTGGGAGAACAACAATGAACAGGAATGACAGCAAGACGTGCGCGGAGGCGAACCTCTGTACGTCTGATTGGAAGAATGGCATGCAGTGATCTATTCTGTACTGCAAGTGAAATTAAATATCACATCCAAAGCCTAAGGGTATGTGCACACGATAACGACCATTACGGCTGAAATGATGGAGCTGTTTTCAGGAGAAAACAGCTCCGTCATTTCAGCCGTAATTGCTCGTACTCGCATTTTGCGAGGCGTCTTTGACGGCCGTAATTTGGAGCTGTTCTTCATTGGATTCAATGAAAAACGGCTCAAATTACGTCCAAAGAAGTGTCCTGCACTTCTTTGACGAGGCAGTCATTTTACGCGTCGTCTTTTGACAGCGACGCGTAAAATGACAGGTCGTCGGCACAGAACGTTGGCAAACCCATTCAAATGAATGGTCAGATGTTTGCCGACGTATTGGAGCCGTATTTTCAGGCATAAATCGAGGCATAATACGCCTCGTTTACGCCTGACAATAGGTCGTGTGAACCCAGCCTAAAACGGCAACCAGTGTCGACACAAACGATAAGAAGGCTTTCATGGTGCACAGCAAGATGGAAATGGAGGCTGGAATGCAGGTCTAGCCTCTTCAGCGATGAGTCCCGCTTTTGTCTCGAATGCAATGATAGTCGTAGATTGGTCTGGAGACTACGTCATTGCTTGTGCTACTGTGAGCAGCCTGCATGGCCTAAATGTTCTACCATGGTATCCGGCAATTGTCTCCCATCGAGCACATCTGGGACGTCATTGGCAGGCAATTTTAAAGGTATTCAAAAAAACGAAGAAATGAAGGAGGCTGGCACTACCTGATTCAGACAGAGCAATCGTCCTGTATAGAGGTTTTAACTAGCATGTGATCATGTAAAGAGCCAACTTATAATTGCCCCCAGGGTGCTCATTGACAAGTACAGCACGCTTGTTTTGAATAGATAAAGTAGAAAAATCGAGGCACTCACCGTTGGTTGCAATAAACTTATTTTATTCACTGATCATGGTCTCAAAGATGTGGAGTAATCCTACGGCCATTTCGCGTTAGCGCACGCTTTTTCAAGGCCCTGGTGTAACTTCCTCTCTTTGCTCATTATATACCCTGCTCACATATGAGTATACACAGTATCCTTTTACATTTAAAGTAGCAAAGAGAAAAGCAGATTTTTATATAACAGGTATGCACGATAGCCACAATAGAGTATACAAATAGCGGATAACTTATCAATTTTTGTTAGTTACATCTATACCAAGAAGGCACTAAGATCGTTACGATCATTCAGACCGAGTGGTTCTAGTGCTTCCTTTTTTAAAATAATTTCAGGCTCTTTTTTTAAAAGTATCTGATGTCTATCTCCCCCAGACAATGTCAATTGTATTTGGATAATCCCTGCAAAACGCATACAACAAAAGTCATTGTCAGGGAAAAAAAGTCAGGAAAAAATATTTTTTGTGAAATAAAAATCCCACACAACCCTCGTTAACCATTTTATTGAGAATAAAAAAAACGCCATCATCGAAGTAGTCCTCAAATCCGAAGTAGTCCAACAACCGAACTTGTAAAAAAACACAAACACAAAAAAATAGTAACACATAAAAAAGCAAAAGAGTTATTCTTACCTCCTGGGTCCAGCAATGGAGCCGCAATGTCAGCGAGCTGGGCCCTATATCTAATCCTATCATGTGTGATACTCTTCTGCTGAGCCACTGTATCTAATTCTATCATGTATGATACTCTTTTGCTGAGCTTCTGTATCTAACCCTATAATGTGTGATACTGTCTGCTGATCTAGTGTATCTAATCCCATCATGTGTGATACTGTTTGCTGAGCCAATGTATCCAATCCTATCATGTGTGATACTGTCTGCTGAGCCACTGTATATAATCCTATCCATAGCTATAGGGTCATAGTGCTATAGATATGGACTTCGAAACCAGCTTGCATACCTTTTACCACCACGTATGCGGAAAATAGTCATTCCATGAATAAAATTATACTTGACCATTGGCCTATGTTAATGAAATGCTTTACACATATTCCAGAGATTAAAAATGCACCCCTGTTCTCATATCGGAGATTGCCAGTATCGGATCGGAGATATACAGATATAGCGGAGATATACAGTATAATGCCCCCCCATATCAGCTCCTCATACAGTATAATGCCCCACATATGAGCTTCCCATACAGTATAATGCCCCCATATGAGCTCCCCATACAGTATATTGCCCCCGATATCAGCCCCCCATACAGTATAATGCCCCCCATATCAGCCCCCATACAGTATAATGCCCCAATATCAGCTCCCCATAGAGTATAATGCCCC
This sequence comes from Rhinoderma darwinii, assembly GCF_050947455.1. NCBI lineage: Eukaryota > Metazoa > Chordata > Amphibia > Anura > Rhinodermatidae > Rhinoderma > Rhinoderma darwinii. Next base: position 266,657,319 of record NC_134689.1, on the reverse strand, counting down.
TATATGAGTTCCCCATACTGTATAATGCCACCCATACACTGTAATGCCCCCATATCATCTCCCCATACAGTATAATTCCCCCATATCAGCCCCCATGTCGTATAATGCCCCCACCTTATCAGCCCCTATGACATATCACCCCCCATGCAGTATAATGCCCCCCCACCATATCAGCCCCCCCTACAGTATAATGCCCCCATATGTGCATAATAGAAAAATAACATAATTACTTACCTATCCCCGTTCCCGCGCCGGGTGGAGGATCCTTCGCCTCCTCCGGTGTGTGCTATGAGTGACTCGGCGCAGACAGGCGCGAAGACATCGCTACATCGTGCCTGCCTGCGTCGAGCCACTCAGGGTACAGTGAATGCTGGAGCAAGGACACGTCAGCTCCTTGCTCAAGCATTGAATGGAACCGGGACCTCAATGAGTGACTCGCGACCCCCTGGTGGTCTTCACACGACCCCCCCAGGGGGACGCGACCCACAGTTTGTATTGTATTGTGTTGTATTGTGCAGTTTGCGGTGGAGAGAGAAGGGGGTGGCTGTAATTTAATGTACCCCACCTCTCCACCGCAAACACAGGCAGCACAATACAACACAATACATTACAAGACAACACAATACATTACATTACATTACATTACATTACAATACAGACTCTGCAGCTCACCTGGAGACCTCCGCACCGGCTCTTCCACTGCACTGGCTGAAAGACGTGTCACAAGATGTCACGATCACATGGTACACTAAGTGTACCATGTGAACGTAACCAGTTAGTGCCGGCTTCACGGCACAGAAAATTTATTTAACCAGCATGCTGTATGGGAATGGGGGCCCTTTGGGCCCCCAGGCTTAGGGACCTGGTCGCAACTGCGACCCTATAGCTATGCCACTAATACTGAGGCAGGACATACAGAGAAACAAATTCTCGTTTATTTGATAGATCACATTCCGGTTCCTCGTAGAGGAGACAATCGTATCAAATTATTAAAATGCAGAGAGTTGCAGTAGATAGAGAGATTACACATATTAAAACCCCATGGATTGAATGTTGATTTTTCTACTGATGGCATCGTTTAGGATTGGCTTGCCCATAGGTTGGGATGTGTTGGACATATGTCTCCTGCATATTCAAATCAGTGTATAATTTAAATTATTGGAGATTTTAATATATAATTTTTTCCTAGATCATGTCACAACGAACCAAGTTCAAGCTCCTTCCATGTATACTTTGGACCCTTTGTTCTGGTGTGTAAAATACATCAGCACCTATATGAACATTATATACATTAAAATGTATTCTTTATAAAAATTCATATTGTATATATTAATATATATTCTCTATTTAGAACTGGAATTAGTAAACTCATCAGTAATTTGAAATATATGATGATGTATTGTGCCAATATCCATGTGAACTGGTAAGGTTTAAAAGAGGGAGGAAAAAATAAAAAAAATAGAAAACAAAGATTTATTTTTTCCATTCACACTGTTGCGGTTTTTCTAGTGTTATTTCATATTATTGAATATTTTTCCCTTTTCTTAAAATAATTATATTATTGGACAATTTTTTGTCAAATACGTTGATAATTGCTATATATATTACATTATAACAATAGATTTTCTTATTCTTTATTGTCACATAACATAAACATAAGTTATAACATTATGATAAATATACAATCCATAATCCGTTATATATTTTTATTCAGTTGCATGGATGATAGATAGCAATTCCCCCCCTGTATATAGCGCTACACGGCTCCACTCCTCCCCTTGTATATAGCGCTACACAGCCCCCCTCCCACAGCTCCTTAAAAAAAAAATTGTACTTACCTTGCCCCGCTCCTGCGACAGACAGAGCGATACACTATCTCTCCAGTCGGACGCAGGCGCAAACCGGCATGATGTGACGTCATCACGCCAGCCTGCGCGACTCCCAGCACCTTATAGGCTGCAGGCTTAACGTGGCCTACAGCCTATAGTATTCATTTGTATGTGTATTGTATGATGCACATACAAGTGAATGTGGCTCCCACCGGTGCTAGCGACGTCCCTGCAACCGCCCGCCGCCCGTGACATGCGCGGCTTTAAACATTAGTGAGCGGGCGGACCGTGGAAGGTGCGAAGCTGCGCACCTTATAGGGAACACTGGTTGTCACCCTTATCCATTGAAACGTGGTATTCCGAGAGGTCAGTTTTTAAGAGTCCGTCGGAACTGTAGCTCTATGTCAGACATTGAGAGTCAATCTAGGGATCTGGGAAGACGTTTAAAGAAAGAGGTTTCCCTAGAAAGGTCATAGATACAGCGCATGAATCTCCAAAGGCAGATACTAACATTACTAGGCTTATAGGTACATTTTACTCTAAGCAACCTGAGGTATTTATTTATTTGAATATGGATGTATGGACAGTGATGTCAGAGGCTTCCCCAGAGTCCCAGAGCAGAGCCGATTCTAGCGCTCTGCTCGGGACCCCAGCTCTGGGGAAGCCCCATACATCGCTGTGCATATGTGGACAGCGATGTCAGAAGATTCCACAGAGTCCCGGAGCAGAGCCTACACTAGTGCTCTGCCCAGGACTCCGGCTCTGGGAAAGCCCCAGATATGTGTGTCCATACATTGACACCGATGTCAGGGAATTCCACAGAGTCCCGGAGCAGAGCCGATACTAGCGCTCTGCCCGGAACTCGCACTGGGGAAGACCCTGACACACTGTCCATATATGGGCAGCGATGTCAGTGAATTCCACAGAGTCCCGGAGCAGAGCCTATACTAGCGCTCTGCCCGGGACTTCAGCTCTGAAGAAGCCCCAGACATCGCTGTCCATATGTGGACAGCGATGTCAGGGAATTCCAGTGTCCCGGAGCAGAGTCTATACTAGCGGCTCTGTGTCCCGCGGGTAGCAGATGACAGCCCCAGGGGCCGTATGCGGCCCGCGAGCCGCGTGCTTGAGACCCCTGATCTATAGGATCCACAACTGGACCAATTGATGAAAATATACAGATTTTGTCTGTTATTCTTATTATTTTTAGCACATTGGGTTATGACAGGGGGATGGTTTCCCTGTTTATTACAAAAAAAAATACAAGGACATAGAAAAAATATTTTATTGAAAAAAAAAAACGCCACATCCCTGATTAACCATTTTATTGAAAATAAAAAAAGTTGTAATCGAAGTAGTCCTCGAATCCGACGTAGTCCAACGACCGAACCTGTAAAAAAACACAAATACACCCAAAAAATTTGTAACACATAAAAAAGCAATACAATTATTATTCTTACCTTTCCTGGGTCCAGCGCTGAAGCCGCAATGTCAGCGAGCTGGGCCCCATATCTAATCATATCATGTGTGATACTGTCTGCTGAGCCACTTTATCTAATCCTATATATAGGTATAGGGTCATAGCAGTGGCATAACTACCGCCATAGCGGCTGCTACAGGGCACGCGGCATGAGGGGGCCCGTGTCGCCCGCCGGCACGGGCCCCCACCATGGCCGGAGGCTCCGCTAGCAGCCGCTATGGCTGCTACAGCGGGACGCCACTGAACACTACGGCAGAGCAGGGAGGTTTCTCCCCGCTCTGCCATTAAACAAAAGACATGTATCCCCTATCCACAGGATAGGGGATACATGTGTGATCGCTGGCATTGATAGGGAGAACGGGGGACTGAAAGAACCCTGAAGTTCTCCATCACAAACCTCGGACTTCCGGGGTCTGTGTCGACAGCTCCGTAGAAATGAATGGAGCGCCGGTCGCGCTTGTGCGCATGCGTGACCAGCGCTCCTTTCATTTTTATGGAGCTGCGCAGATGCCGGAAGTCCGAGGTTAGTCATGGAGAACTTGGGGGGACTTTCGGTCCCCCGTTCTCCCTATAGCTGCCAGCGATCACACATGTATCCCCTATCCTGCGGATAGTGGATACATGTCTTTTGTCTTTTCACACTGTAGGTCGCATTTTTTTGTTGGGTTGGGGACGCTGTACGGCGTTCCCTACAGGGGGGGGGCTATATGGCGTTCCCTACGGGGGGGCTGTATGGCGTTCCCTACAGGGGGGGCTGTATGGCGTTCCCTACAGGGGGGCTGTATGGCGTTCCCTACAGGGAGGGGGGCTGTATGGTGTTCCCTACAGGGGGGGCTGTATGGCGTTCCCTACAGGGGGGGCTGTATGGTGTTCCCCCTCTGTAGATAGCGCCATACAGCCCCCTCTGTAGATAGCGCCATACAGCGCCATACAGTCCCCCCTGTAGATAACGCCATACAGTCCCCCCTGTAGATAGCACCATACAGCCCCCTGTAGATAGCACCATACAGCCCCCTGTAGATAACGCCATAGAGCCCCCCTGTAGATAGCGCCATACAGCCCCCCCTGTAGATAACGCCATACAGCCCCCTTTGTAGATAATGCCATACAGTCCCCCCCTGTAGGGAACGCCATACAGTCCCCCCCTGTAGGGAACGTCATACAGTCCCCCCCTGTAGGGATCGCCATACACCCCCCCTGTAGATAACGCCATACAGTCCCCCCTGTAGATAGCGCCATACAGTCCCCCCTGTAGATAGCGCCATACAGTCCCCCCTGTAGATAGCGCCATACAGTCCCCCCTGTAGATAGCGCCATACAGCCCCCTCTGTAGATAGCACCATACAGCCCCCTCTGTAGATAGCGCCATAAAAAGGGCACTATCTACAAGGGGGGGGGGTTGTGTGACACCCAGGGGAGGGGGGCCCCAGTCAAAAGTTTGCTATGGGGCCCAGTCTTTCCTAGTTACGCCCCTGGGTCATAGTGCTATAGATATGCTGTCTCATATATATATATATATATATATATATATATATATATATATATATATATATATGTATATATATATACACACATATACATGCACGCACACACATTTTTTTGGGGGTGTGAACATATGTTAGTACAAGGATACGTACTGCTGGTGCCCTGTACCTAAGGGCTTATTTACACGAGCGTGTTAAACGTCCGTGGGACAGCCGTTGAAACAGCAACCGTCCCACGGACCCATGTAATTCAATGTGGCCGTTCACACAGCCGTTGTTTTAATGGACCGTGTGAAGGGTCCGTGCGAAAATAGGACATGTCCGTTCTTTTCGCGCATCACGCATCCCTCCATAGACTCTCAACTATGGGGAATGCCTGACATCGCATCCCGCAGCACTGAGCACGGATGCACCTCGGACGTGAAAAACTGCAGTTTTTCATGTCCGAGATGCGCAGCGCTCGTGTGAATCAGGCTTTAGTATCATGTGTGATACTGTCTGCTGGGCCATGTATCTAAGTCTATCATGTGTGATACTATCTGCTGGGGCCATGTATCTAAGCCTATCATGTATGATACTGACTGTTAAGACAAGGAGAATATATGGGACTACCTACAGGAGACTGCATGGCACTGTATACAAGGGCGATGTATGGCAGGGGGACTGTGTGTGTAACCATACAGGGGGGTTGTGACACTATATGCAGGGGTAATTTTGTGGGGTACTCTCTACAGGTGTGTTTGATTTGAGGCCCGTGACATAACTTTGCTTGGGGCCCTAGAAATGCCAAATCTGCCACTGAGGTTTAGTACAAGGATACTTACTGTTGGGGCCCTGGATCTAAGTCTACATTCACACAAGCGTGACAGATTTATGTGCGTAAAAAAAAACGTGCGTAGCGTTATGCATCAATGTGCTTTACATGTGGCATGTGTTTTTCACGCACTCGCAAGCACTTTTTTTTCAGTGTAATTGATGTGTGAAATACAGACAGCACACGGATGTCGTCCGTGTGCTGTCCGTGGTTTTCATGCACCCATTGACTTTTTTTTTATTTTTTTTTTGGGGGGGGGGGGGGGAATATATATCTTGGGGCTTGTGCTCCTGATCTTTTAAGACCCTAGAAATGCCCCTGATGCTCGTACAGAGCTAAGGGTCATTTACATTTCACATAGAAATTTCCAGCCTACAGTAGAACCTTACATTTACAACTTACAGCTTTACTACAGTAGAACCTTAGAACATTATTTTTCCTATATTCATGGGACCTATTTTGTATGATTTATGATCCATATACTACTGTATTAATGTACAAGCCATTTATAATATATAAAGACTAATGGTCTGCTTTGCTCAGGTAGTCTATGCAGCATTTAGAAATAGTAGAGTACCAGTAGTAAGCGTATACTTTTCATGCATTCATAGACAGATTGCAGATGTACCTTAGCATGAAATAAAAAATTCGGGCTATATTCGCTGTCGGGCATGTTAATTAATGGCTTTTTAAAATTATTTATTTATGTCTCTTACAGTACATAACAATAATTATGAAAATACAGAGAAAAAACATCTATAGACATCTATATATCCATTGGCAGATTAAGTAAACCATAGGCCCTTGGCTGTTCCACAAACTTGGGCCCCACTTCCCCACCGCCGCTCTGTCATGTCTATAGTAAACACCACCTTTTGTGTGAGCTATTGACAAATGGGTGTTACGATTCCTCTTGTCAAAGGGCTGTGTCCTTACATACTGACAGTCTCCAACCATCGCTGACAGTATAACACTGTGTAGGGACACATCCTCCTGACAATGGGAATGGTAACACACATTTGTCTATTAGTCCTGGGTACAAAAGACTTTATGTGGAATACAAGGATTTCCTACAACAGACATGTCAGGGGAGGGGACAGATACTCTATAGATCCAGTGACTCACAAGTGACGTCTTCTCTGATGGGAGTCGTTCTCTTTTCTTCTCCATCTGACACAGACCGGTATGGCGACTTCTCCTGATGAGACATCTTTGCTCCTCATTTCTGCAACCTTTTCCAGCCTTTATAGAAACCTTCAAAACTATTTCTGTCCCCAGACCAGACCCCCCTAAGAAAATACAGACCCCAGAACAAGCATCCTAAACAAATACAGACCCAGAACAAGCACCCTAAATACAGACCTCGGACAACACCTCTAAACATAGACCCCAAACCTGACCCTCTAAACTAATAATGACCCCAGACTGGTCTCCCTAAACTAATAGACCCGTAAACTAATACAGACCCCAGACCAGACCCCTAAATACAGACCCCATAAACTAATACAGACCCCATACCTGACTCTCTAAACTAATACAGAACCTTACCCTCTAAATACAGACCCCTATAAACTAATAGAGACCAGGCCCCCTAAATACACACCCCAGACTAAATATCAGCACAAATGCATTGTACTTGGGGCGACCATGGGCCCCCGGGAGACTCGGGCCCCGGGTGGTCGCCCAAAACGGCCAATGATGATCCGCCATTGTATATATCCCCTAAGACGCACCCTGCTCCCCATTGGAAGCAAAGAAAAAGGGAAAAAAAATTATGCCTCTGTGCAATTATTTTAACCAGCATACTGAAACCTCCCTACCTGCTGTTGCCGCAGACGTTTTCTCTATTATGACTTCTCAGCATCCGCCAGTAATATAAGCATATCGTCTGCATAAAGCAAAATTTTTTACTCCCTGGAACCATACCTAAAGCCTTAAATTTTAGGTCTAGATTTTATATAAGAGGCCAATGGTTCCATTATTAATGCAAATAATAATGGGGACAATGGGTATACTCACCTTGTACCCCTATGCAGAAGAAAAGAATCTGTAGCCAATCAATTTATACTGATTCTCACCTTAGCTCCCTTATACAAGTGTATAATCCACCTAAAAAAAAACATGGTTTAACCCCAAATTTCTTCAGTACAGCCTGCACAGAATTCCATTCAACGTGACCTAAGGCTTTGATCGCGTCGAGGGACAAAAACTGCGCAATCTCTTGCATTATCAGGAAACTCTTGCATATTCTAATACAATCTTTGAATATTGTAGTTTTCCCCCTTGCCAGTTACAGTGAAGGAAATAAGTATTTGATCCCTTGCTGATTTTGTAAGTTTGCCCACTGTCAAAGACATGAACAGTCTAGAATTTTTAGGCTAGGTTAATTTTACCAGTGAGAGATAGATTATATAAAAAAAAAACAGAAAATCACATTGTCAAAATTATATATATTTATTTGCATTGTGCACAGGGAAATAAGTATTTGATCCCTTTGGCAAACAAGACTTAATACTTGGTGGCAAAACCCTTGTTGGCAAGCACAGCAGTCAGACATTTTTAGTAGTTGATGATGAGGTTTGCACACATGTTAGATGGAATTTTGGCCCACTCCTCTTTGCAGATCATCTGTAAATCATTAAGATTTCGAGGCTGCCGCTTGGCAACGCGGATCTTCAGCTCCCTCCATAAGTTTTCGATGGGATTAAGGTCTGGAGACTGGCTAGGCCACTCCATGACCTTAATGTGCTTCTTTTTGAGCCACTCCTTTGTTGCCTTAGCTGTATGTTTCGGGTCATTGTCGTGCTGGAAGACCCAGCCACGAGCCATTTTTAATGTCCTGGTGGTGGGAAGGAGGTTGTCACTCAGGATTTGACGGTACATGGCTCCATCCATTCTCCCATTGATGCGGTGAAGTAGTCCTGTGCCCTTAGCAGAGAAACACCCCCAAAACATAATGTTTCCACCTCCATGCTTGACAGTGGGGACGGTGTTCTTTGGGTCATAGGCAGCATTTCTCTTCCTCCAAAAACGGCGAGTTGAGTTAATGCCAAAGAGCTCCATTTTAGTCTCATCTGACCACAGCACCTTCTCCCAATCACTCTCAGAATCATCCAGATGTTCATTTGCAAACTTCAGATGGGCCTGTACATGTGCCTTCTTGAGCAGGAGGACCTTGCGGGCACTGCAGGATTTTTATCCATTACGGCGTAATGTGTTACCAATGGTTTTCTTGGTGACTGTGGTCCCAGCTGCCTTGAGATCATTAACAAGTTCCCCCGTGTAGTTTTCGGCTGAGCTCTCACCTTCTTCAGGATCAAGGATACCCCACGAGGTGAGATTTTGCATGGAGCCCCAGATCGATGTCGATTGACAGTCATTTTGTATGTCTTCCATTTTCTTACTAGTGCACCAACAGTTGTCTCCTTCTCACCCAGCGTCTTACTTATGGTTTTGTAGCCCATTCCAGCCTTGTGCAGGTCTATGATCTTGTCCCTGACATCCTTAGAAAGCTCTTTGGTCTTGCCCATGTTGTAGAGTTTAGAGTCAGACTGATTAATTGAGTCTGTGGACAGGAGTATTTTATACAGGTGACCATTTAAGACAGCTGTCTTTAATGCAGGCACCAAGTTGATTTGGAGCGTGTAACTGGTCTGGAGGAGGCTGAACTCTTAATGGTTGGTAGGGGATCAAATACTTATTTCTCTGTGCACAATGCAAATAAATATATATAATTTTGACTATGTGATTTTCTTTTATTTTATTTTATATAATCTATCTCTCACTGGTAAAATTAACCTAGCCTAAAAATTCTAGACTGTTCATGACTTTGACAGTGGGCAAACTTACAAAATCAGCAAGGGATCAAATACTTATTTCCTCCACTGTATAAACCTCATTTGGTCAGGGTGCACCAAAAAAAGCATACACTCTTGCCAATCTCTCCGATAGAACATTGACTAAGGCTAGGTTCACACTACCTATTTTCAGGCGTAAACGAGGCGTATTATGCCTCAATTTCCGCCTGAAAATACGGCTCCAATACGTTGGCAAACATCTGCCCATTCATTTGAATGGGTTTGCCAACGTACTGTGCCGACGACCTGTAATTTACGCGTCGTCGTTTGACAGCTGTCAAACGACGACGCGTAAAATGACTGCCTCGTCAAAGAAGTGCAGGACACTTCTTTGGACGTAATTTGAGCCGTTTTTCATTGAATTCAATGAAGAACAGCTCTAAATTACGGCCGTTAATGACGCCTCGCAAAATGCGAGGACAAGCAATTACGTCTGAAATTACGGAGCTGTTTTCTCCTGAAAACAGCTCCGTAATTTCAGACGTAAATGCAGTTTACGTGTGCACATACCCTAACAGTTTATAGTATGTGTTCATTAAAAAAGGGGCCGATATGAGCCAATATCTGTAGCATCTTTGTCACTTTTCAGAAATTAAAGTGACAAAGGCACGGCAGCTTGTTCAACTGAATGTTTTAAGACCTCCAGGAGGGTTGGCAATAGCACGTCACTTTATTTCAGCAGAATCTCATTTGTACCCGGGGATTTACAAATGGTAGACTGTCTAACAGCATCCTTCAATTCTTCCAATCTTAAAGGAGATTTTAATGCTTCTGCCTGTTCTTTTGTGAATCTGGACAATTTAACCTTTTGTAAGAATTGTATTATCTCAGTTAATGAATACAAACTTTCAGCCTAAGGAACTCTTCTCTAACCTGCTCAGGAATGAAGACCAATCTTCCATACTTTCCACATATTGCTCCAATTGCCCGATTTCCCCCTTGGTTCTGAACCAGTTTAGCTAAAAATGTAGCCGAAGTACCTTTCATGATATGAAATTTAGAATTACTAAATTAAAGATAGCTTTGGGCTTTCTGTTATAGGGCTGCCTTTAATAAATCCTGATAATTAACCCATATGACCTTATTTTCCACAGTAGGTCTTGCTACATAGATATTCCCAGACCGTTATACATTTATTTTTTTTTTCTAAAAGAGCCCTTGACTTTTTAATGTATTCAATTTATTAATTCAACAAAAAAAAACGAACTTTTAAGATTGGTTCAATTAATTACTTTAAATATATAGCCTTTAAGAATACACATAACGTAAAGGCGACCTGTCATGTTAAAAATAGAGGCCAATCTACGGTCAGCATGTTATACAGCAGGGGGAGCTGAGCAGATTGATGTATATTTTTGTAGCAAATGATTCAGTATAACTCAGGAGTCCAGTAGGCGGTCCCACACACATTGACTGACAGTTATCTCTGTATTCACACTCATATAGGGAAGACTTTCTGTCACGGTATAGGACCGCCTACTGGACTCCTAAGCCCAGAATGAGCATAGGTTTAGGTGAATAAATTACAAATTATACTGATTCAAAATATACATCAAATTTGCTCAACTACTCCTGCTCTATAACATGCTGCCTGCTAAGGTCTAATACTCATGAAATTAGTTCTTCCTTAATATGTTTCCTTTTTATTTTAGGATCTACTCATGGCTTAGGCTCAAAACTGCAGCAAAAACTGCATGTGTGAATCCAGCCTAGGGGTGGGAGCTCTGTGCATAAAGACAAAGGGTCATTTAACGGAGGTCGTCAACTATGACATGCTACAGAATTTTGAGTCATGTTTCTACACATAACATTCCCAAAACAATTTCTAGTCTTCAATTAAATGGGTGTATTGTTTGTCCCCAAAAACAGAAAATGGATCCCATTTGGAAAAAAAAACAAAGTGATGGGCAGCTTTAAATGCTTTCTTGAAAAAATAAAACAAATGCTTATGTAAGTCTATCAATATCTGGGTGAAGGTTGATCCAGTCTAATCGCTATAGGAAGTCAGAAGGAAATATTTTCTCTTTTGTGGGTTAATAGACCACTGTTTTATAAGGAGATGTACGTAGATTTAGAAATTGTAAGTGTTAAGAATATTTTGTTTTGATTGGAATTGATAGAAGGGAACACGACCAACCATGTAGAGACTGATGTTTTATTTAGTGGAGTACAACATCAGAACAAAACAGCACTCAGGAGGTTAAAGCCGTTCCAATGTTTACCTCACACATCCATTAAAGTGTTCCATATATAAAGGCCAAACCGTACTGTACATCTCAAATGACATTAGCAGAAGAATGAACAGTAATAGAAACAACTGCTCTAATGGAATTCATCCATATTCAATCTAAAATGCAATTACGCTGATAAGTCAACATTTCCACAATGAAAATTCATTCTGGATCATTAGAAGCTGCTGGATTTCAGTGAGTAACTGTTTTACGAAGTCATTTAAAGGAACCAATAAAATAATTGATACCAAAAATAAAGCTAAAGGTATGGTGTGTGACAAATGGAGTAACATTAAAGTAATGCTGTTTGAACAGTGTTTGGATCAAGTCCCATGCTATAAAACAATTATCTACATGTTCTCAGTAAACATGTCTAGTATGACTGGATACTGAGCCATTACTGTCAATGGTCTACTAAGTACGACAATGGAAGTTTAATTCGCATATTGCGCTAGTCCAGGGATCTCAAACTCGGTGAGGTGAATGGGCCATATATTAAAAAAATGTGAAATTGACGGGCCGCATTCATTTCAAATTTGATACAATACAAAATAATTTGTTCATCAATTAGTTATTTGAACTACTATAACAATACTACATTACTATAACTATACTCTGTCACGATCTGTGGCTATGTGGACCCACTAGGCCGCTCCGCCGTAGCGCGGTAGCAGCTGGCCAAACAACAGTGTACCAAGTCAATATAAAGTCCGAGCACAAGGGTACCTGTAATAGTCCAGACAGTAGCAACGGCTTAGGCACAGATGGGACCTTGGCGGCAGGTGATGCAAAACATGGCAGATGACACCAGACGTGGTATAAGTCAGCAGGCGTAGTAGACGGCACAACAAAACTCCAACACTAGAGATGGCACAGGAACAAATACAGCACGGGATACGGGTAGCAGGGCACGAAAACACAGGGAACAGGATACGACTGAGGGACCATTTGCAAGACTAACAGAGGAATACACACAATGCTCAGGCAAGGAGTAAAAGGGCAGGGCTCTTCTTATAGTCCAGGGTGATCATGGGCTAATTAGGGATGTTTAACATGTGCGCGCTCTGGCCCTTTAAGGCCGGGCGCGAGATTTCACGCGCACCCTACGGGACACAGCAGTGCGTAGCGGAAGTGAGCACTGGCTCCTGGGATGTTACAGTATCACCCTCTTACGCCCTCTTTTCTTAGGACCAGAGCGAGAGTGGAACTTTTTAATGAGGGTTCTCTTCTGGCTCCCAGGAACTCTCCTCTGGACCAAACCCTTTCCAATCCACCAAATAAAAAATTCTTCCTCCTACTTTCTTGAAGTCCAGGATCTTCTTTACCTTGAACACATTGGAAGAACCACTGGGAGCAACTGCAGGGCTAGTAGTTTTAGTGTAGCGGTTCAAGACCACGGGCTTCAGGAGGGACACATGAAAGGAGTTAGGGATTCTGGGGATAGGAGGAAGCCAAAGCTTATGGGACACAGGAATAATCTGTTGCAGGATCTCAAAAGGTCAGAGGAACCTGGGAGAAAATTTGTATGAAGGCACCTTCAGACGGATATTCGTAGAGGACAGCCAGACTTTGGTACCCGGAAGATACTGGGGCGGCTCTTCTTCTTATTTCCGCCTTTCGCTTCATGCGATCTACTGCCCACAGAATAGAGGACCAGGTCTGTTGCCAGATTTGCAGAAAGTCCACAAATGCAGAGTCAGCTGTGGGTACCTGAGAAGTAGCCGACACAAGAAAAGGGATTCTCGGATGTTGACCGTAGACAATGTACAATGGTGTGGAAGTGGTGGACTCATTTGTGTGACTGTTATACGAGAATTCGACCCATGGAAAAAGCTTTACCCAGTCATCATGCTGCATGGAGATGAAGTGGCTGAGATAATTCTCCATGATCTGGTTAATCCTCTCGACTTGACCATTGGACTGGCGGCGATAGGTTGAGGAAAACTCCAATCTCACATCCAGAGGGCTCTGCAGAATTTTGAGGTGAATTGAACCCCCCAATCTGACACGATGTGAAGGGGCAAGCCATGCAAGCGGAAGATGTGCTGAATAAAGAGCTTTGCCAGTCGAGGAGCAGAAGGTAGGCCGGTCAGCGGGACAAAATGTGCCATCTTCGAAAATCGATCCACCACCACCCAGACAGTATTGCATCCTGATGAGGGGGGAAGGTCTGTGACAAAGTCAGTTGCAATGTGCTGCCAAGGGGCATTGAGTACGGGCAGAGGTTGTAGCAGACCGGCAGGATTGGAGTGAGTAACCTTGTTGGAAGCACACACAGTACAGGATGAGACAAAATCCACAATATCTTTGGGCAGCGAGGGCCACCAGAAATGATGAGTTATCAGGTCTCGAGTCTTGCGAACACCAGCGTGCCCAACCAGTTTGGAGCTGTGTCCCCAGTGGAAAATTCTCCTCCTGTCTGCCAACCGAACAAATGTCCACCCTGAAGGGATGTCTCTAACTTGCAAAGGATTGGCAGTGACAATGCAGGACGAGTCTATGATATTTTGAGGGGATTCCACCGTGTCCTCCGTTTCAAGCGACCTGGACAGGGCATCGGCCCTCACTGTTTTATCAGAGGAACGGTAGTGGAGCACAAGTTGGAAACGGGTGAAGAAAAGCAACCACCTGGCTTGACGGGGGTTTAGCCGTTGAGCCATCTGGAGATAGGTGAGGTTCTTGTGGTATATCAGGATGGGGTGAGCTGCGTCCTTGAGCAGTTGTCTCCACTCCTCCAGAGCCAATTTGATGACCAGTGGCTCCCGATCCCCAATAGAGTAATTGCACTCTACAAGGGAAAAAAGTCTCAAGTAATAGCCACATACTACTGCCTTTCCTTTGGAGCTTCTCCGGTACAGAAGTGCACCTGCACCAACAGAAGGTGTCCACCTCCAACGAGAACTTGCGAGACACGTCAGGATGATGGTTGATCGAGACTGAAATGAAGCCATTCGTGAGGCTATTGAATGCAGATTCGGCCTCTGGATTCCACACTTTGGCGTTCACACCTTTCTTGGTAAGGCTAGAGATGGGGGTTGTCAGTGAAGAGAAGTTTGAGATAAACTGCTGGTAGAAGTTAGCGAATCCCAAAAAACGCTGTATGGCCCGCAGGCCCTGAGGACGTGGCCACTCCATGACGGACTTTACTTTCTCAGGATCCATCTTGAGACCCTGATCAGAGATGATGTAGCCCAGGAAGGGCAAAGAATTTTTTTCAAAAGTACACTTGTCCTACTTGGCATAAAGGCGATTCTCCCTTAATAGCAGCAGGACTTGATGGGCATGTCTCCGATGTGTCGTCGGATCTGGGGAGAAGTTCAAAATGTCATTAAGATAGACTACAACACAGACGGGAGATCTCGGAAGATATAATTGACAAAAAAAGACAGCGGAAGCGTTACACAGGCCGAAGGGCTTCACCAGGTATTCATAGTGCCCGTCTTGAGTGTTAAATGCCGTCTTCCAGTCGTCACCTTGACGGATTCAGATTAGGTTGTAGGCCCCACGCAAGTCTAGTTTAGAGAAAATCTTGGCTCCTCGTATGCGATCAAATAATTCCGAGATCAGAGGCTAAGGGTATTTGTTTTTGACCGTGATCTGGTTGAGACCAGAGTAGTCTATGCAGGGTCGAAGAGATCCGTCTTTTTTCTTTACAAAGAAGAACCCGACACCGGCCGGAGAGGATTTTCATATGAAACCCCTCTCCAGATTCTCCTTGATATAGGCTAACATGGACTGAGTCTCTGGCAAGGAGAGGGGATATACGCGTCCACGGGGAGGTGAAGCATCAGGAACCAGAGAATTTATTATTTAGTCCTTTTCCACCTACGGTTTTCTCTCCAACCAATCCTAGGCTCTGGAGCTTTTTAGGCATTTGGGGACACAGACGCACAAAATGGCCTCCGAGGCCGCAAGTGCGTCTGCGCTGTTTCTCATGGACAGACAACTTGAGATGGTCTATTTGCGTAGGCTCCTCTGGCGGAACAGCTGATGAGGGCAGCAGGGGTTGCTGGAATGTAGGAGCCGGCCTGGGCAATCTCCTGACCCGGTGAATCTCTTGAGACTGTTCCTGGATCCTCATGCCAATCCGGGTGGCTAGAAGAATAATGTCTTCTAGGGTAGAGGGCAGATCTCGAGCGGCAAGCTCGGCTTTGATATCGGGATATCGGAGGAAAGACCTTGCCAGAATGTAGCCACTAAGGATTCGTTGTTCCAGATCAGCTCTGCCACCAGGGTACGGAACTGAATGGCGTACTCGCCCACGGAGGTGTCTCTTTGGCGAAGGATCAGCAGGGATGCAGCCACTGAAGGGACTCGCCCAGGCTCCTCAAATACAGTGCGGAAAGTCCGTAGGAAACACCATAGGTCACAGGTCTCCGGTCCCTGAAGTTCCCAGTTGGGGTTCGCCCATGCCAGGGCCTAGTCATTAAGGAGAGAGACTATGAATGCGATCCTTGTGCCATCGGAAAGGAAATGCACCGGCATGTAGACTGAAGTGGATCCTACACTGGTTCAGAAATCCCCTGCAGGTCCTCGAGTCTGTCGTCACGGGGAGGCAGTGGCAGAGAGAATAGACAATCTGTACTGCCAGGAGTTGTAGTAGGAGGAACAGCAGGAGCAATATGAGCAGGTTCCGGGAGGGCTGCAGCTTGCGTATCCAGCTGATGTGCAATAATGTTCACTGCCTGGAGGAGTTGGTTCTGTCGTGACTGGAGGTCTAGCATATCCGCCCACATGGCTTGTGACGTCGTCGTGGTCTTGGTTTGACCAGCGGGGTCCATGGCCTGAGCGTACTGTCACGAGCTGTGGGCATGTGTACCCACAAGCCCGCACCGCCGTAGCGGAGTAGCAGCTGGCCAAACAACAGTGTACCAAGTCAATATAAAGTCTGAGCAAAAGGGCACCTGTAACAGTCTAGACAGTAGCAACGGCTTAGGCATAAATGGGACCTTGGCGGCAGGTGATGCAAAATGTGGCGGATGACACCAGACGTGGTGTAATTCAGCAGGTGTAGTAGACGGCACAAGACGACTCTAACACTAGAGATGGCACAGGAACAAATTCAGCACGGGATACAGGTAGCAGGGCACGGGAACACAGGGAACAGGATAGGACTAAGGGATCATTTGCAAGACTAACAGAGGAATACAAACAACGCTCAGGCAAGGAGTAAAAGGGCAGGGCCCTTCTTATATTCTAGGGTGATCATGGGCTAATTTGTAATATTTAACATGTGCGAGCACTGGCCTTTTAAGGCTTGCACGCGCCCCTTTCGGGACACAACAGAGCGGAGCGGAGGTGTGTTGGTGTCTCCTGGGGAGGAGATGCGGACCAGCGCTCACAAGTCCATGGCTGCAGCCGTCGAGGGGTGAGTAGTCCTGGCGGTCTGCGTCCATGGATGTTACATACTACGTTACTATAACACTGAACACTAATATAACAATACATTACTATAATAATACCTTACTATAACAATACTACATTACTATAATAATACTACATTACTAAAACAATACTACATTACTATAATAATACTGTTAGGTTTAAACTTTCATTAAATTTGCGAGTTTACTCCATGTGCTTATTAAAACAATCCAGTTTTCCAGTTTGTGTCGCTAAATTCAGTCTGGTGGCTCAGTTGGCAGCGTTTGGCAGACACAAGAATTTCAAGATTGGGCAGCCCCTCTTTAGATAGTGCCACAGTGCCCTCTGTAGATAATGCCACAGTGCCCTCTGTAGAATAATGCCAAAGTGCTCTCTTTAGATACTGACACCCCCCCTAGAAAATGCCACAGTGCCCTCTGTAGATAATGCCACATTGCCCTCTGTAGACAGTGCCAGATTGCTCTCTGTAGATAATGCCACAGTGCCCTCTATAGATAATGCCACAGTGCCCTCTGTAGATACATCCACAGTCCCTTCTGTAGATACTGCCACACACCCACCCGTAGATAATGCCACAGTGCCCTTTGTAGATAATGCCACAGTGCCCTCTGGAGATAATGGCACACCCCCTAGATAATGCCACAGTGCCCTCTCTAGATAATGCCACATTGCCTTGTGTAGATAGTGCCACATTGCTCTCTGTAGATAATGTCATGGTGCCCTCTGTAGATAATGCCACAGTGCCCTCTGTAGATACTTCCACAGTGCTCCCTGTAGATACTGCCACACACCCACCCATACATAATGCCACAGTGCCCTCTGTAAATATTGTCACACCCTCTCCCCCTAGATAATGACACAGTAGATAGTGCCACACATACACACCCAGTAGATAGCTTTATTGGGGCTCCCTCTAGGAGTGGAATCCCTGGCCAGAGCGTTGCCGACGCTTTGCCCGGGGACTCCTCTGCTGGAGGAGCCCTTGACGTCACTGTCGATAGACAGGGACGTCAGGGGATCCTCTTGGACCGGAATGTGATGTCGGGGGCAACACCAGATCCAGAGTCCCAGAGCAGAGCAGAAGTATAGGCTCTGCTCCGGAACTCTGTGGAAGCCCCTGACATCACTGTTCATATTTTGACAGTGATGCCAGGGGCAACCCCAGAGCCGGTGTCCCAGGCAGAGCGCTACTAGCCTGGGATTCCAGCTCTGCTCCTGACATCACTGTCCATATATGGGGCTTATATGTCAGGGGCTTTCCCAGAGCTGGACTCCTGGAGCAGAGCCACTTCTAGTACTCGGACGCCCCTTCTTCGGCCTTTTCTCCTCTCCTGAGGCAGCTACAGTGCCCCGCAGGCCACAGATGACAGCTATGGGGGCCACATTTTTGAGACCCCTGCTTTAGTCCAACCTCTTCAGCCAACTTCACCAACTAGCAATGAATGTGAGTACCATGTCAGTTTTAGCTTACCTTAATTCACTGTAGTGGTGGTGTTTCATGCCTAATGTTTGCAGGATCCAGGTAAGGTGACCTTCAATTCAAGCTCTAACTCAATTCCGTTTTTGCCAACAATTCTTGTGGTTACCCCATGTAAACACTGGTTTGCTGCTACGGGTACATGCTCTTGGTCTCTTTGGATTATTGGGCATGGCCACAGAATAGTATAATAGAATTCCCTTCCCTTTTCCCATCCCTTGGTTGAACTTGATGGACATGTGTCTTTTTTCAACCGTACTAACTATGTAACTACAGTGGAGGAAATAAGTATTTGATCCCTTGCTGATTTTGTAAGTTTGCCCACTGTCAAAGTCATCAACAGTCTAGAATTTTTAGGCTAGGTTAATTTTACCAGTGAGAGATAGATTATATAAAAAAAAAAAAAGAAAATCACATAGTCAAAATTATATATATTTATTTGCATTGCGCACAGAGAAATAAGTATTTGATCCCCTACCAACCATTAAGAGTTCAGCCTCCTCCAGACCAGTTACACGCTCCAAATCAACTTGGTGCCTGCATTAAAGACAGCTGTCTTAAATGGTCACCTGTATAAAAGACTCCTGTCCACAGACTCAATTAATCACTCTGACTCTAACCTCTACAACATGGGCAAGACCAAAAAGCTTTCTAAGGATGTCAGGGACAAGATCATAGACCTGCACAAGGCTGGAATGGGCTACAAAACCATAAGTAAGGCGCTGGGTGAGAAGGAGACAACTGTTGGTGCAATAGTAAGAAAATGGAAGACATACAAAATGACTGTCAATCGACATCGATCTGGGGCTCCATGCAAAATCTCACCTTGTGAGGTATCCTTGATCCTGAGGAAGGTGAGAGCTCAGCCGAAAACTACACGGGGGGAACTTGTAAATGATCTCAAGGCAGCTGGGACCACAGTGACCAAGAAAACCATTGGTAACACATTACGCCGTAATGGATTAAAATCCTGCAGTGCCTGCAAGGTCCCCCTGCTCAAGAAGGCACATGTACAGGCCCGTCTGAAGTTTGCGAATGAACATCTGGATGATTTTGAGAGTGATTGGGAGAAGGTGCTGTGGTCAGATGAGACTAAAATTGAGCTCTTTGGCATTAACTCAACTCGCCGTGTTTGGAGGAAGAGAAATGCTGCCTATGACCCAAAGAAAACCATCCCCACTGTCAAGCATGGAGGTGGAAACATTATGTTTTGGGTGTGTTTCTCTGCTAAGGGCACAGGACTACTTCACCGCATCAATGGGAGAATGGATGGAGCCATGTACCGTCAAATCCTGAGTGACAACCTCCTTCCCTCCACCAGGACATTAAAAATAGCTCGTGGCTGGGTCTTCCAGCACGACAATGACCCGAAACATACAGTCAAGGCAACAAAGGAGTGGCTCAAAAAGAAGCACATTAAGGTCATGGAGTGGCCTAGCCAGTCTCCAGACCTTAATCCCATCGAAAACTTATGGAGGGAGCTGAAGATCCGAGTTGCCAAGCGACAGCCTCGAAATCTTAATGATTTACAGATGATCTGCAAAGAGGAGTGGGCCAAAGTTCCATCTAACATGTGTGCAAACCTCATCATCAACTACTAAAAACATCTGACTGCTGTGCTTGCAAACAAGGGTTTTGCCACCAAGTAT
The DNA here is from genome assembly GCF_050947455.1 of Rhinoderma darwinii. Taxonomy (NCBI): domain Eukaryota; kingdom Metazoa; phylum Chordata; class Amphibia; order Anura; family Rhinodermatidae; genus Rhinoderma; species Rhinoderma darwinii. The sequence continues at coordinate 266,637,116 of NC_134689.1, read as the reverse complement.
TAAGTCTTGTTTGCCAAAGGGATCAAATACTTATTTCTCTGTGCACAATGCAAATAAATATATATAATTTTGACAATGTGATTTTTTTTTTTTTTTTTTATATAATCTATCTCTCACTGGTAAAATTAACCTAGCCTAAAAATTCTAGACTGTTCATGTCTTTGACAGTGGGCAAACTTACAAAATCAGCAAGGGATCAAATACTTATTTCCTTCACTGTAAGGGCAGATTCACACGAACGTTGCGTTTTTGCGCGCGCAAACAACGCAGCGTTTTGCGAGCGCAAAAACCATTTGACAGCTGCGTGTGTCATGCGTGTCTGATGCGCGGCTGCTTGATTTTCGCGCAGCCGGCATCATAGAGATGAGGCTTGTCAACGGCCGTCACTGTCCAAGGTGCTGAAAGAGCTAAATCTTTCAGCACCCTCGACAGTGAATGCCGAACACAACAGCGAAAAACCTGTAAAAAAAAAATATAAAGTTCCTACTTATCGAGAACTTCCCGGCCGTTGCCTTGGTGACGCGTCCTTGGTGACGCGTCCTTGGTGACGCGCCTCTCTTGACATCGGGCCCCACCTCCCTGGATGACGCAGCAGTCCAAGTGACCGCTGCAGCCTGTGATTGGCTGCAGCCTGTGCTTGGCCTGTGATTGGCTGGAGCTGTCACTTGAACTGAAGTGTCATCCCGGGAGGTCGGACTGCAGGAAGGAGACAGGAGTAATTGGTAAGTTAGAACTTCGGTTTTTTTTACAGGTTAATGTATTTTGGGATCGCAAGTCACTGTCCATGGTGCTGAAACAGTTTAACTCTTTCAGCACCATGGACAGTGACTATCTCCTGACGTCGCGTACCGATAATTTTTTTGCCGGGATCGGCCAAAACGAGTTTGGCCGAACCCGGTGAAGTTCGGTACGCTTGTCCGGCTTCGCTCATCGCAAAGACACTCCGTTTGGATGTTCGGAAACAGAAAAGCACGTGGTGCTTTTCGGTTTTCATTCATCCTTTTCACTGCTGTTGCGCGAATCACGCTCGTCCCACGGAAGTGCTTCCGTGTGGTGCGCGTGATTTTCACGCACCCATTGACTTCAATGGGTGCGTGATGCGCGAAATACGCAGAGTTATTGAACCTGTCGCGCTTTTTGCGCAGCAGACAAACGCTGCGCAAAAAGCACGGACTGTCTGTACTGCCCCATAGACTTGTATTGGTCCATGCGTGCCACGTGAAAACCACGCGGCCCGCACGGACCGAATACACGCTCGTGTGAATCCCCCCTAAGTAACAACTTTACAATATACTTTCTGTAATGACCGGGGGGTAGGGAAACGGACAAGTGAGCCCTAATCTACCCGCCACTCTGTCCCTGCCTACTTGCAATGACCGGCCCTAGGCGACGGGGTACAACTGGGCGGCGGTCCCTGCACTCAGTAAGTGCACGACAAACACGACAAACATACAAGGGAATACAAGCAAGGGAAAGGGGCAGTTGCCCACGGCAACACCGTGAGCAACCAGAGTGGTGAACGAGCCGAGTCAAGCCAGGAGTGTGCGAGGTACCAAACGAAGAGCAGAAGAGTAGTCAGTAAGCCAGGGTCAGTATGGAGCAGGAACAAAATAGAAGGAGCTGTAGCTGGGCCAGGAAACCACACGAAAAAGAATAACAAGCAAGGAGGAACAGGAAATGCAGGTATAAATAGACAGAGGGCGGGAGCTAGCTGAGTCTGGCCAGGCTGCGATAGGCTCTCCCACTCCTAAGCCTGCCAGCCTGAGTGGTGGAAGCTGGAGTCAGACTCAGGGATGTAGATTCAGGTGCTGACTGATTAATTAAGGGAGTACCCCCCCTTTTATGAGGGGCCACCGGACCCTTTCTAAGTGGACCTGGCTTACTGGGGAAACGCAGGTGGAACCTCCTGACCAATACCCCAGCGTGAACATCCCGGGCGGGTACCCAAGTCCTCTCCTCGGGCCCGTAACCTCTCCAATGGACCAGGTACTGGAGGGAGCCTTGGACCATCTTGCTGTCCACAATCCTGGCCACCTCGAATTCCACCCCCTCAGGGGTGAGGACGGGAACAGGAGGTCTCCTCGAGGGAGCCAAGGACGGGGAGCAGCGTTTAAGGAGGGAGGCATGAAACACGTGTATACGAAAAGACGGGGGTAACTCCAGCCGGAAGGAGACAGGATTGAGGACCTCAATGACCTTATACGGCCCAATAAACCGGGGAGCAAACTTCTTGGACGGAACCTTGAGACGCAAGTTCCTAGACGACAACCACACCAGATCCCCGACCATAAACAGGGGGTTAGCAGAACGTTTTCTATCAGCCTGAGTTTTTTGTACGCTCTGGGACGCCTCTAGGTTCTTCTGAACCTGGGCCCAGACTGTGCACAGTTCCCGATGAACGACCTCTACCTCGGGATTGTTGGAACTATCAGGTGAAACGGAGGAGAACCGTGGATTAAACCCAAAATTACAGAAAAAGGGAGAGACCCCTGACGAGTTACTGACCCGGTTATTAAGGGAAAATTCGGCAAGGGGAATGAATGAGACCCAATCATATTGACAGTCAGAGACAAAACACCTTAAGTATTGTTCTAGAGATTGATTAGTCCTCTCCGTTTGACCATTGGTTTCAGGATGGAAGGCAGAGGAGAAGGACAGATCAATCCCCAACTTCATACAGAAGGCTCTCCAAAACAATGAAACAAATTGTACCCCTCTGTCCGAAACAATATTGACAGGGACCCCATGGAGACGCAGGATGTGTTTGACAAACAAGGTAGCCAACGTCTTGGCGTTGGGTAGTTTCTTGAGGGGCACAAAGTGGCACATCTTACTGAAGCGGTCTACCACCACCCACACCACCAACTTGCCTTGGGATGGAGGCAAATCGGTGATAAAATCCATGGAGATATGTGTCCAAGGTCTCTGGGGAATGGGCAACGAACGCAGTAAGCCCGCTGGTCGGGACCTGGGAGTCTTGGACCTAGCACAAACCTCACAAGCGGCGACGTAGGCCTTAACGTCTTTAGGCAACCCAGGCCACCAATAATTTCTGGTAATGAGGTGTTTGGTACCCAGGATGCCTGGATGACCAGATAGTGCGGAGTCATGATTTTCCCTAAGTACCCTTAGCCGGAATTGCAGGGGAACAAACAGCTTGTTCTCAGGAAGGTTCCCGGGAGCTGAACCTTGATCAGCAGCAATTTCAGAGACTAAATCAGAATCGATCGAGGAAATGATTATACCTGGAGGCAAAATACAAGCAGGATCTTCCTCCGAAGGAGGGCTGGCCATGAAGCTACGCGACAGTGCATCAGCCTTAATATTTTTAGACCCAGCCCTATAGGTAACCAAAAAATTGAATCTGGTAAAAAATAACGCCCATCGAGCTTGTCTCGGGTTTAGCCTCCGGGCAGATTCTAGGAAAACCAGATTCTTGTGGTCGGTAAGGACCGTTACCTGGTGTCTAGCCCCCTCCAGGAAGTGGCGCCACTCTTCAAATGCCCATTTAATGGCTAAGAGTTCGCGGTTGCCAATATCATAGTTACTCTCAGTTGGCGAAAACTTCCTGGAGAAGTAGGCACAGGGGCGGAGATGGGTGAGGGACCTGGTACCCTGGGACAAGACAGCCCCCACTCCCACCTCAGATGCGTCAACTTCCACGATAAATGGCTCCATTTGGTTGGGCTGAACCAGCACCGGGGCCGAGATAAAGCACTTCTTAAGGACCTCAAAAGCCTGGACAGCCTCAGGAGGCCAGTATAGGAGATCAGCACCTTTGCGAGTGAGGTCCGTAAGAGGCTTAGCGATGACCGAGAAGTTAGCAATAAATCTCCTGTAATAATTAGCGAACCCCAAAAAACACTGTAACGCCTTCAGGGAGGCAGGTTGGACCCATTCCGCCACAGCCTGAACCTTGGCGGGGTCCATGCGGAATTCATGAGGAGTGAGGATTTGACCCAAAAATGGTATCTCCTGTACCCCAAACACACATTTTTCGGTTTTGGCAAACAGTTTGTTTTCCCGAAGGACCTGGAGCACCTTCCTGACATGCTCAATGTGGGAGGACCAGTCCTTGGAAAACACCAGTATGTCATCAAGGTACACTACAAGAAATATCCCCAGGTAATTTCTCAAAATCTCATTTATGAAATTCTGGAAGACCGCAGGGGCATTACACAACCCAAAGGGCATGACGAGGTATTCGAAATGGCCTTCGGGCGTGTTAAACGCAGTCTTCCACTCATCCCCCTCTTTGATGCGAATAAGGTTATACGCCCCCCGTATATCCAATTTAGAGAACTATTGGGCCCCCTGAACCTGATTGAAGAGATCAGGAATCAAAGGAAGGGGATACTGGTTCCTTACCGTGACCTTATTCAGGCTACGGTAGTCAATGCATGGCCTAAGACCACCATCCTTCTTCCCCACGAAGAAGAAGCCAGCACCTACCGGAGAAGAAGAGGGACGAATGTAACCCTTGGCCAGGGATTCCTGGATATACTCTCTCATGGCTTCACGTTCGGGACAAGAAAGATTAAATATCCTACCCTTAGGAAGCTTAGCTCCTGGTACCAATTCGATAGCGCAATCATATTCTCTATGAGGAGGTAACACTTCGGAGGCCTCCCTAGAGAAAACATCAGCGAAGTCCTGAACAAACTCGGGTAGCGTATTCGCCTCCTCAGGGGGAGAAATAGAATTAACAGAAAAACATGACGTACAACATTCATTACCCCATTTGGTTAGCTCCCCAGTATTCCAGTCAAACCTGGGATTATGAAACTGCAACCAGGGAAGGCCTAGAACCAAATCGTATGATAATCCCTGCATCAACAGTACAGAGCATTGCTCCAAATGCATGGAGCCAACAAGGAGTTCAAAAACGGATATGCTGTGTAAAATAACCATTAGCAAGAGGAGTGGAGTCGATACCCACTACCGGGACAAGTTTAGGCAAATCAATCAGAGGCATAGCAAGAGACATAGCAAATTCCACAGACATAATATTAGTAGAGGACCCTGAATCCACGAAGGCACTGCCGGTAGCAGACCTACCACCAAAAGAGACCTGAAAGGGAAGCAAGATCTTAGTACGTTTCCTATTTACTGGAAATACCTGTGCGTCCAAGTGACCTCCCCGATGATCACTTAGGCGCGGAAGTTCTCTGGCTGCATTCTTACGCTTAGGACAGTTGTTCACTTGATGCTTGTCATCCCCACAGTAGAAGCAGAGACCATTCTTCCTGCGGAATTCTCTACGTTGTTGGGGGGACACGGAGGCCCCGAGTTGCATAGGTATCTCTGAGTCTTTCGGGGAGGAACGAAGCAACGGAACTTCGGGAGGCATCATGGGGGAGTCGGAGGAGAAAACACATAAACGTTCATGTTGTCGTTCCCTGAGACGTCGGTCAAGTCGTACCGCTAAAGCCATAGCCTGGTCTAGGGAGTCAGAAGAGGGATAGCTAACTAGCAGGTCTTTCAGGGCATTCGACAGACCCAACCTAAACTGGCAACTTAAGGCAGGGTCATTCCACCGAGAAGCTACGCACCACTTCCTAAAGTCAGAGCAATACTCCTCAACAGGTCTCTTACCCTGACGTAAGGTCACCAGCTGACTCTCGGCAAAGGCAGTCCTGTCAGTCTCGTCATAAATAAGTCCGAGAGCAGAAAAGAAACAATCAACGGAGGAAAGTTCAGGGGCGTCAGGAGCCAAGGAGAAGGCCCACTCTTGGGGCCCTTCCTGGAGCCGGGACATAATTATACCCACCCGCTGGCTCTCAGAACCTGAGGAATGAGGCTTTAAACGAAAGTAAAGCCTACAACTCTCCCGAAAGGAGAGAAAAGCCCTCCGGTCCCCTGAGAACCGGTCGGGCAACTTGAGGTGGGGTTCAAGAGGTGCGGTGAGGGGAACTACCAAGGTAGCATCAGGCTGGTTGACCCTCTGAGCCAGGGCCTGGACCTGTAGGGAGAGACCCTGCATTTGCTGAGCCAGGGTCTCACGGGGGTCCATAGTGGTGTCAGGGACCAGGGTAGACTAGGTATGGGCTTGTTATTATGTAATGACCGGGGGGTAGGGAAACGGACAAGTGAGCCCTAATCTACCCGCCACTCTGTCCCTGCCTACTTGCAACGACCCGCCCTAGGCGACGGGGTACAACTGGGCGGCGGTCCCTGCACTCGGTAAGTGCACGACAAACACGACAAACATACAAGGGAATACAAGCAAGGGAAAGGGGCAGTTGCCCACGGCAACACCGTGAGCAACCAGAGTGGTGAACGAGCCGAGTCAAGCCAGGAGTGTGCGAGGTACCAAACGAAGAGCAGAAGAGTAGTCAGTAAGCCAGGGTCAGTATGGAGCAGGAACAAAATAGAAGGAGCTGTAGCTGGGCCAGGAAACCACACGAAAAAGAATAACAAGCAAGGAGGAACAGGAAATGCAGGTATAAATAGACAGAGGGCGGGAGCTAGCTGAGTCTGGCCAGGCTGCGATAGGCTCTCCCACTCCTAAGCCTGCCAGCCTGAGTGGTGGAAGCTGGAGTCAGACTCAGGGATGTAGATTCAGGTGCTGACTGATTAATTAAGGGAGTTAACCCCGAAGCTGTGCCTGGCAGATCCTTTACACTTTCCTTAGAAATTCTGTCTTCCTGCTCATTCAGTTGAACTACTGCTGTTCCCCTGCAGTTTCCCAATTTGTGTAATGTCATGTTGGGGGTTAGTGAATGCATGAAAACTAATTGCTAAGGTATTTATATTGCCTATTTTTTTATGTTCCTATTTTGTGGCCATATAACTACCCCTTTAAATAATAAAATGTAAAACTACATGACAATTATTATAGTGGACATTATTTGTACAGTTTAACACAAAAATAGATCCACAGTCCAGTAAAAAAGAGAAGGGTAAGAAAATCCACTGGGCGGCCCGAGCCGCAATTACCGGATAGAGTTAGCCGCAATCACCGGATAGAGTTGTGCAAAGCAGAAGGCACAATTCTAGGATGCGTGTATAGGAATATTCTCGGCCCTACAATCAGCATGGTTGCTGCTCCGCCTGCAGAACTCAATCCCGAGATGTTTAACGATACATCACCAAGCAAAAAGAAAAATGCAGGATGCACCAAAATGAGAAGGTCTGGAGTAAAAACTAGAAAAGATGATTTAATGAACGTACAATGCGTTCCAAGCTCAGGCTGACCTCTTTCGCAGGTACATAGAAATGTTCACAAGCACCACAACCGCACAGTGCCAGAAGTGATGCAAATTATTTAACAAACGGTGAAAAATACATCATTAAAACAAATTGGATAAAAAGTATTAAATCAAAGATATAATCCACAAAACAGCAGGTGTGATGATATTATAATATGCAATATAACATATATACATACAAATGTAATTGAAAACATGTTTGAATTAAAATTTATTAAAATTCTTTCAAATTTATTTAAATTTATTAGTGTGTTGCAACCTCGGAAATCGATCAAAGAAAAGAGGGAGGAAAGACGGAAAAGAGAGGGAGGGGAGGAAGAAGGAAAAAGGAAAGAGAAGATGGGGAGGAAAGAAGCTAAAGGAGCAAAACATGAGATAAATAAAAAATCGACCAGCGAGGCAAACAAAAGGGGTTCCCCTAATCAATACAGGCTTATCGAAAAATGACGTGCCGATTGTGATGTCAACGTGAATTTATATTGGCAAAAAAAAAAGAAAAGGAGGAGCCAGCAACACATACAAATGCACAGAGAAAAAAAAATACATTTAAATGCATATGTGACTATACACCTGACATAGAAAACATGCAAACAAAGAAGATAACCGTGTAGTTTCGATAGTCTCGTTGAAACCATCGGGATATAAGATGTTTCATTTAAATATCCAAAAGGATTCCCTGTCGATCAGTCCCCTATAGCGATTCTCGGTTTGCTCCTGGATCTTCTCAATAATGTATTGATTAGGGGCACCCATTTTGTTTGCCTTGCTGGTTGGTTTTTCATTTATCTCATGTTTTGCCCCTTTAGCTTCTTTCCTCCCCATCTTCTCTTTCATTTTTCCTTCTTTCTCTCCTCCCTCTCTTTCCCTTCTTTTCTTTGATCCATTTCCGAGGCTGCAACACACGAATAAATTTAGAGAAATTTGAATAAATTTGTATCAATTTTAATTCAAACAAGTTTTCAATTACATTTGTATGTATATGTTATATTGCATATTATAATATCATCACACCTGCTGTTTTGTGGACTATATATCTTTGATTTAATACTTTTTATCCAATTTGTTTTAATGATGTATTTTTCAGTTTGTGAAATAATTTGCATCACTTCCGGCACTGTGCGGTTGTGGGGCTTGTAAACATTTGTATGTACTAGACTTCTGTCCCCTGTCAGCACTATAAAAATCTATTAAAATCTCATAATCAGCGCGACGGGGGACCGGAATGTATATTAGCGAGTGTACTCACATACTGCAGTGAGTACACTGATATTATTTTTCGCTCCCCACATAACCCCTTTAATCAGCTTCTCACCTTTATAATCTAAAATAAGGAGACACAAGAAAGGGGTCCCTGCTTCTTACACCTTACAATCTTAAAGTGTAGTTAAACGTTTGACAAACTTCTGACATGTCATAAGTTTGGATTGGTGGGGGTCTGAGCGCTGAGACCCCCACCAATCTCTAGAACGAAGCAGCAGAAGCGCTCGTGTAAGTGCTCAGCCGCTTCGTGTCTGTTCGGCGATTTCCGGAAATAAATGTATCGGTGTACGGACTCAATAGAAAGTTTATGAGCCCGTACTCCGATACATTGGCTTTCCGGAAAAAGCCGAACAGACTATAAGCAGCTGAGCGCTCACACGAGCACTTCAGCTGCTTCATTCTAGAGATTGGTGGGGGTCTCCGTGCTCGGACCTCCACCAATCCAAACTTCTGACATGTCACTATGACATGTCAGAAGTTTGTCAAACGTTTAGCTACACTTTAAAGGATAATATAATCAATAGAAGTGCTGTCTACTGGCTCCTGGATCAACTGTGACAGGAGACTAACCCCCTTGTTTGCTAGGCACTCGTGATATATCTTCAGGGTTTGGAAATAATTCTACCGAGCCATTGGAGACTTGGCACTGAATATACTACAGATGTGTGACACTCGGCATAATGTATGCCAAAGTTAGAATAGGATTGACAATTGTACTACTAATATGGCCGATAGTGGTATCCCAGTAGAAAGAATTTCCAATGTATTATTTAATGAAGTCTATATCTAATTTACTTCTGTCAGATTCCGTATGTCTTTGACAGAATAAAAACAAACCTGTCTATTTTCTCCTAGAAGAGAATATCTTTGTAATATGGCACCAGATGGAACTTTATATGGAGGCACATGTGCCAGTGCCTACAGGGATTCCACTGTGAACACAAGGCCTTTTTTGTTTTTTTCTTTAAAGGTTTCTGTTAATTTTTCATGGCCAGAATAGTTTAGCACGCTGAACTATTTTATCCAATAAGAAAAAAAACCAAAACAGACGGACCAACTGTATCTTAATGTAAATAATAAATGAATCCGAATAGAAAACAGAAACCATGACACCAATGTGAACAGAGCCTTGCAAGTGAATAAACGTGACAAACAGCAAAAAAGAATGTGTTCTGTTCAATCACACACACACACACACACACACACACACACGCACACACACACACACACACACACGCACTGATGAATAATGATCATTGAATAATAACACTCAGACAAATTACTAGCGTTTTATTTACTTTATTAGAAATAATTCTTCAAAACAACAAAACCCATGCATACAGAACATGATCTATAACAATTTTACGCTTTCTTTGCTGTCCGTAACCATTTCATTTCCACTATATATATATATATATATATATATATATATATATATATATAGTATACAAAGTACAAAATACATGAAAAATAAGTACAGTGAAGGAAGTGTTACACTGGCACATCCATAATACTCAATACCATTGAATTAAAACGATGGAGCGGAAGACTTCCATAAATCTAACATTGCACACTGTTCAGACAGTAATATGATGCATACAAATTGTTCCCATTTTATACACTGTTATTTTCCTAATGGAGAAGTTTTCCTGAATTAACCATGATAACCTGCATTTGACAATCACTTGCTGTTCCATGGAGATGATTGATGAGTCCGGCCTAACAGCTTCTGTATTCGGTCGAAACTGTGTTTATACCAATGAGATGCACATATACACAGTATACAAATGTGTGGCACTGCTATCTATGTGTTAATGCAAACACTAATGTAACATATTAAAAAACTAGGAAGAATCTCTGTATTTGGTTAGTTAGTATTGGTTAAAAGGGTATTTTGGCTTAGTGAAAGGGACAAGTTTCATAGCGTTAGCAATGTGAATAAAGGAGATGCATCATTCTATCTAATTCCATGTTTCTGCCCAGCAACAAAATGACCTGTTAGGATACAAAGAATTAATAGGATTAAAGAGCGATTCCCCAGCTTATATCCATACACATGTCTGTAACATATGTCCTGTAACAGGAAATGTCTGCAGATTTTTATAACATTTATCAAATAACTATGATCATCAAATAATGTTAATGCAGTGAATATTAAGAAATCTGGAATTAATAACTACATTACGATGTTTTCAGATGGAGACCTCCTTAGGTCATCTCTAACATATATAAGAGCCTTGAATAGGAAAGGATCCACCCTGTAACCCAAAGCCAAGGGCCAGTTCATTTTGTTGATCATCAATGTCAGAAGGGTAATACACTCTGAAAGCTTAATTCAGTATTGCCTCCAGACATCTATTATCCATTTAGGTCTTTTAATTCTTTTGTGAGTTCTATGGGGGAGATTTACTTAGACTGGCATTTTATACGTGAGTCTAAGAATGAATGCTGCTGAAATAAGATGCGGTAACTCTAAGAGGTGAAAAGGAAATCTATGCCTGCTATGAGCTTGTGTCAATTTCCGCTATAATTTATGCCGGGTACTTCTGCTAAGCCCTACCCACTTTTTCTAAAGACAAAAAAACAAAGTTAATTTTTTTTTGCCTAAATCCTTGTTTTTGTCTAAATTGCGACTTTTCTACGACAGAAAACTGGCGCAGATTGCTTCATAAACTCCCCCTAAGTGTTTATATATATATATATATATATATATATATATATATATATATATATATATAAATGTGGCTCGTATAACAGGCACATATAGTACTCTAACATGTAATATGTGTTGTTTCAGTTCAGTCCATGATCTCAGATCTTGGGGACCTTAACCACAGTGGCAGACTTACCAAGCTGTGGAAGATTTAGACCAGGCAGTCTGAAGTTGCACCAATGACCCCATCCTGCGGGCATGGGTTCCAAGACAATAGCCTGGACAAAGCCTTAAAGAGGATCTGTCACTAGTTTAGTAATGTCCTATCTAATAGGCTCTCTCACATTGATAATTCTAGTGAAGATTGTGTCCCAAAACGTTTTTTTATTTCAAAAGTTATGAGCTTTTTTTCTTAATATGCAAATGACTAAACTAGTGACAGATAATCTTTAAAGAGGCTCTGTCGCCAGATTCTCAAATCCCTATCTCCTATTGCATGTGATCGGCGCTGCAATGTAGATAACAGTAACGTTTTTTTTTCTTTTAAAAACGTTCATTTTTGGCCAAGTTATGAGCTATTTTATATATATATGCAAATGAGGTTTGAAATGTACAACTGGGCGTTTTTTTTCGCTATGTCCAACTGGGCGTGTATTGTGTTTTTAACTGGGCATGTTTACGTGTATGACGCTGACCAATCAGTGACCAGTCAGCGTCATACACTCATCTCCATTGATTTACACAGCAGCGATGTGCAGCCACATAAACAGAGATTAACGTTAATCAAGTGTCCTGATAATGAATACACATGATCATCCAGCCTGGACGTCATGTGTATTCAGAATCCTGACACTTCTGAATCTTTTCTTTGAGATTTCTAGCAAGGGAAACGAAATCTCGCGAGATTACGGAGGTAAACGCGATTTCGTTTCCCTTGCTGCAAATCTCACAGAAAAGAGTCAGAAGTGTCAGTATTCTGAATACACATGACGTCCAGGCTGGATGATCATGTGTATTCATTATCAAGACACTTGATTAACGTTAATCTCTGTTTATGTGGCTGCACATCGCTGCTGTGTAAATCAATGGAGATGAGTGTATGACGCTGACTGGTCACTGATTGGTCAGCGTCATACACGTAAACACGCCCAGTTAAAAACACAATACACGCCCAGTTGGACTTAACGAAAAAAAAACGCCCAGTTGTCCATTTCAAAGCTCATTTGCATATATATAAAATAGCTCATAACTTGGCCAAAAATGAACGTTTTAAAAAAAAACAAAAAACTTTACTGTTATCTACATTGCAGCGCCGATCACATGCAATAGGAGATAGGGATTTGAGAATCTGGTGACAGAGCCTCTTTAACACACAACAAACATTGTAATGTCCGAATACTTTGAGTGCTTATTAAATATGGCTATTTGAGCCATATTTACATAAATAGTTAGAGTACCTATAGCTAAGTGTACACCGCCTTTTGGTCACTATGTCAAGTCTAAGTCTGCATACTAAAAAAAAAGTATACAGATGTATATTGTACAGTATCCACAGGCTTCTGTTCTGCAGGCCTACACCACGTAATAGCATTTGTCTGTCTCATTTACATCTGAATATTTTTTTTTTTACAGTAAAAAAGCGTGGTAAAAGTCAATGACAGATGTACAGTATGTAAATGGATGGGCATACATTTGCATCTCTTTTGACGTTTTTGAGATTTGCATTTTCTTTTTTTACCTCAACGGTATTACGCGAGCATGGCATGAACTCAGCCTAAGGCCTCAAATACACCGTTGAGTTGTGTGCGCAGAACCTGTACAACAGCAGAGTCCCTGAGGCTCCATAATTCAGTGTGCCTCCAAACAGTCTTGTAATACAGTATCTGATAAAACATGTAAGGTTTGTTTTCCACATGAATCTAACCGTAAAAGTCTACATATGAAAATGGAAATATACAGTGTGGGGCACCATGGGCGCCATAATATAGCTCGGTTCAAATGAGATGTAATACAGAGATGTAATAAAGTAGTGTGCATCAGCGCTTAGAGAGAGCACAGTGGATTTTGTAATTCTACAGTAACCCTACAGTACGCAGTAGCATGCAAGCAGGAACCATATATATCTATACAACACCCACACAATGCAAACAAATGCTTTTGCATTATACAGATATTTTCAACTAAACAATTCACTAGGAATTTGTGACATCAGTGGAATACAAGATACAAAGGGAAGAATTTCAGAATGGCTTTACTCCAGTTTTCTGGCATTAAAAAGTAGCAAATTATGATGCATGCCATATTTGTGCAATAATTTGCTAATTTTTTCAGTTTCACAACGTGCTTGTCCTTATTTAGAAATGGGCTGGGCTTAGTGTAAGGGGTGGGGTCACATGCAGCCTGATAGATTTACTATAATTTATGCCAGAAATTGGTGCAAATTATAGCGGAAATCTCATAAGCATCTTAATAAATTAGTTGCATCTTACGCTTGCGGGCTTTAGACAAAGACTATCATATGAAATACTCCACATAGTCTAAAGACTGTTGCAGATAAAAACCATGCATTGCCAATATTTTCAAACCTTTACTTATAAGATTACAGAATGTGATAAATTCCGAACGGCAATACCACTGCCCTTATATGTACTGTGGTTTATGCATTACCCACACGTGCACAAAGCCAAGAGGATATTCTTCATTCTTATTTGCTCATTCTACTTAGGGCAGATTCAGACGAACGTTGCGTTCGCGCAAAAAACACTTGACAGCTGCGTGTGTCATCCGTGTATGATGCGCGGCTGCGTGATTTTCGCGCAGCCACCATCATAGAGATGAGGCTAGTCGACGCCCGTCACTGTCCAAGGTGCTGAAAGAGCTAACTGATCGGCAGTAACTCTTTCAGCACCCTCGACAGTGAATGCCGAACACAATATCGAGAAACCTGTTAAAAAAAAAGAAAAAGTTTGTACTTACCGAGAACTTCCCTCCCGGCCGTTGCCTTGGTGACGCGTCCTTGGTGACGCGCCTCTCTTGACATAGGGCCCCACCTCCCTGGATGACGCGGCAGTCCATGTGACCGCTGCAGCCTGTGCTTGGCCTGTGATTGGCTGGAGCTGTCACTTGGACTGAATTGTCATCCCGGGAGGTCAGACTGGAGGAAGAAGCCGGGAGTTATCGGTAAGTCAGAACTTCGTTTTTTTTTTACAGGTTCATGTATATTGGGATCGGAAGTCACTGTCCATGGTGCTGAAACAGTTTAACTCTTTCAGCACCCTGGACAGTGACTATCTCCTGACGTCGCGTACCGGAAATTTTTTTGCCGGGTTCGGCCAAAACGAGTTCGGCCGAACCCGGTGAAGTTCGGTTCGGTTGTCCGGGTTCGCTCATCTCAAAGACACTCCGTTTGGATGTTTGGAAACAGAAAAGCACGTGGTGCTTTTCTGTTTACATTCATCCTTTTGACAGCTGGTGCGCTGTTTCAGTCGGTTCGCACGGAAGTGCTTCTGTGCGACCTGCGTGGTTTTCACGCACCCATTGACTTCAATGGGTGCGTGATGCGCGAAATACGCGGAGATATTGAGCATGTCGCGCTTTTTGCGCAGCTGACAAACGCTGCGCAAAAAGCACGGACTGTCTGTACTGCCCCATAGACTTGTATTGGTCTGTGCGTGGCGCGTGAAAACTACGCGGCCCGCACGGACTCAATACACGCTCGTGTGAATCCCCCCTTACTCCACAAAATTCGAGTGGTGGCTTTGTACATTCTAGATGAGGTTCCTTGTATTGGAGTGAATTATGAAAGAAATGGCAATTGTAATTGTAGATAATTTATAGGTTTTAACTTTGTTTGGTCTCTCTAAAATACGCTTAGGAGAACACAAATAGCCAGTTCTTTCCGTTAAGTATGTGTATCTAAATATATGTAGCCATCTAATTGTTAGTGATGTATGCCTCGGGAGACATTGGCCACTCAAGTGCTTGATCAATAAGTGATGCAGTGATCATAAATAAAGGCTGCACATAGCTCAGGGTGCTGTATATTGCTTTCACTCATCAGAATGCATTGTATGACCTCATGTGAAACAGTATATACCCCCATACAATCAATATGAACTATTGATTAGCTGTTTCCTCATATGAAGTTCACCGTGTTATGACAACCATTTGTAACCACCCATGTCAGAATTGTGGATATGAACTTTTCCCTTACAAACACTCATGTCACTTGAACTTTCCAGTAAGCTTGAAAAATGCATAAATAAATATATTAGAATGGGGAGCATTTTATTCTGATTGTACGGCGCTGAAAAATAAAATAATCAGTCAAACAATCATTTTATAGTCCATGATATTTATATACTGCTGAAGATCTTCATAATGGCAAGATATCATTTTTTTTTCTGCATTTCTATACCACAAAATATATTGTTTCTATCTATGTGTATAATATTTTGTTCCTGTTTCATCTCTGTTTGTGCTAAGTAAAGGTAGTATAACTGGTCAGAATTATTCTTATGTGGCCTTTATACAGTGGTGTACATAGAAGAGGGACCATATAGCAAAGATCAAAATTGGCCCCAATCATGGTGCCAGGTATTGTCACCTAAGGGCCTGGTGATTCTTTCCTCCTACACACTTCAATAAAGGCTATGGACATCTTTGAGGGCATTTTTTTTTTAATAAATAGATTAGTCTGTGTGTTGAGTGAAACTTTGTAATTACTTTAAAATATCGTTTTACTTTTGGATATACAGCTGTTCTGTATTCTCTATACAGAACAGCTGCATCGCTTGTTTTACACTGAATCCGTCAGTCCTGCGGACCTGACGGGTTCAGTGTCGGCGGGTCCTGTGTGTCTTATGAACTTAGATGTGATCGTTTACAGGTGGATCCTTTGTGTCACAGACATGCAGGACCCGCCGAGACTGAACCTGTCAGGTCCGCGGGACTGACGGATTCAGATTCAGACACTAAACTTCTGCATAGCCTTTAAATGACCATTGGGCCAAATTTCTACACCTTGTTTGCTTACAATAAACTTTTTTCTGGAGAGGGGTGCCCTTCACAGGTTCTTTCCACCCACTAGCAAAAGGGGATGGGACCAAACAGTCCTGAGCCTGATCTCTCCATGTGCCCCATGGTAGTCGCATGATCGGTCGCTATAGTATGTATGCCCTTGCTTTCAAACATTGAGTACCAAAAGGGCAAAAAAATATTTTCCATATTATACAGAACACTACCTGCAGTCAATAAATATGCTCTGCTACACGAGGTTTTACCTACTTCATGCTTATAACAAACATAATGGAGAGTGTGCTCCTTCTTTCTAATAAATGATGATAGTAGTATAATGCAGTGTATATTATCCACATTCACATACATTAAATAGAGGGTAATGTATCTATATCATGTAGATCTATAACAGATACTATTCATGCAATGTCTATGTAACTCCTACTGTATTTTTTACAGTAGCCTAAGGCCTCATGCACATGGCAGAGCCATATGCAGGTGGCTGCACAGAAGCAGACAAAGTCCCTGCTGCTCTATATTAGAGAGCAGTAGGTTTGTCACTGTGTAGCGCTCCATACGACGCCATATTGTGGAGTTAAGAAGCTCCATAATACAGTATCCGATGGAGCATGTCATGATTTTATTTCTGTGTGTTCGTATGAAAGCAAAGGCATACGGAGGTAGAGTATGGGCTCATAGAAGTCTATGGGTGCTGTATTATGGATACGTACAACTTGGAGTTGATTCTGAGCCATAAAACGCATATGTGCATGAGGTCTAAAAATGACTATACATGAACTTATCTGACCACCAAGAAAGAATCAGGCCAGAACAATAGATGAGACTTTCCTGTATGTTATTTCAGCATCTATGGTTGACACAATCTCTTTTGTTTTCTAGAGAAGGGAATTTACATGCACTCATGCTATGATATCTCACTGTTCATCTATGTTGGTGAGATCATTTCTTGTACTTTGCAATTGCTTCGATTTTAGACATGACCTAAGTCAGTATTTTATACCTTTTCAGCATTGTAATGTTTATGAATGCCTCTTGCAAGACATTAAAAAAAACGTAAACATACACAGAGAGTTACAGCGGAGGTGGAGAGACTGTTTTGTGATCTAGTATCAGCATGGTATCAGTTGTCTTTGTCTGGTTTTCAATAGACTAAAACCTGAATAGACGTCTAAAAATGACAAGCTTGCCAAAACCTGAATGTCAGCAGTGTCTGCCATACATTCAACAACCCCATCCACAGGAGGCTAAGCATGTTGAATTTGCATGTTAATGGGTAGGATCAGGTGGGAAATAGCTGCTGACCAACTTTCTGCCAGTACATAGCCAGTTTACACCAGGTATCAAAGGATCTGCTAGATCAAGTACAACAAAAGACCCAAGTGGGTAATATTCTCTAATATTTTTTAGAATTCCATCTGAAACTGACCTTCTGGGGGCACAAATGTCTTCCATACCACAGTGCTGTGGCACCTGAGTTACGTAATGCCTTCCTTTCACATATAAACATGCTGCTAAGCATATTACCAATTCTTGGCAACACTATAAAGTATTAGGAGATTCCCTTTGCTGGCTGAGCCCAGGTCAGATATGCACTAGGTCGACTTTGATTTTGCTGTCATGACCAATGATCAATGTAAATAGGGTGTGAATGGACATGGTATTGTAATAATTAAAAGTAAAGATACAAAAATAAATTAAAAAAAATTATATAACAGTTAAAAACAAATGCAGTTTAAAATGAATATTACGTAGAAGAGAAAAATATTCAGTGCAGGAAAGTTGGACTTGTTTAAGGTCACATTTTAGGAGGTGTTAATGCAGAACTGGATTTTGCAAAGGAAACACAATCTACTCTGGCATTATACACCAACTGCCGCCAAGAAAATAAATGATAAATCTGCCAGAGATGAAGTCACCGAGCAGTTGCTATGATTTACAAAGACCGAACTCAGCCAGCAATATGCATATTTATGATTACAAAACGTGAAGTAACAGAAGTATGTCAGAATAGTAATAATAATGGAATTTAATACAGCTAAGATGTCAGGTCTGATTATTAACATGCCCGGCCAGGGAGCTGGACCTGCTCATTGTATATACTGTAGGATGCAATGACTGCTTGTACAATCTCAACCATCCTAATATGTACAGATTAGTACATAGGGGAACTCGTAATATTCCTGCTCCATGTTATACTCTCTGAATAAGTTGGATTCTTTTAATGTAAAAAACTAGAATAATAGTTCAACACAACAGTCAATACAATAGAACAATGAGTAATGACAAAGCCAGCGCTGCTTTACAGAAAACTCCAGCAAAAACTGAAGTATCGCATTGTTATATTTTATCAGACCTCCTAAATACATTTGTATGAGCGATTGGATAGCAACACTGACCATGTCCTGTGACACAGTATGTTTCAAAGCCCATATGGTCATGACCTATATTGACTGCAAGATCCATTTATTACACACTGCCAGCATGTCTGCTCCATGGCCAAGGGGCAAGTTGTCCGCCACTCCTCAGAACTGGAGTAGACTTATTTCAGAAAATCGATTATTTTTTACTATTGTATTTTTACATGGTGGAGTGTGAATAGTTGTGGAGCTGAGAAAACACAATAGCTTTGGATTTCAGGGTGGAGTTGAGAAGCTAAGCCATTCAGTAGTCTGGAGCTGGTGGGAGGATGAATTGCAAAGCTAAACCTTCCTGTAACCTGGGTTTTTCTTAGTGGGACGAGCATCTGAACAATCTGGTCACCTTTCACAAGATTACATAGTTAGTTACGTTCTTATTGCAAATACAAAGACATAGTATATCATTATTAAAATGGACATAACACAGTCTACCGAACCCAGTATATAAATCTTAATACTCAGTACTACTAACTGCTGCATTCACTTGCTAACTGTTACTTGTTTCCACAAACCCTTATAAACTAGAGACAAATTATACTAGTAAATCCCACTAATAAACAGATACCAGTAAATATATATCACCAATATATATATATATACATTCTCTAGTGCTATACATTACAGTTTCACGTTCACCATTAGCTTTTCAAAGACGCCACTTGATTTTCCTTTAGAGAAATCGGACATGCAGCTTTATGTTACCACCGCATGTGTATAAAAATGGCCGGACTATTGTACAGAACAAACACTGTTACACTTTGTGTCTCCCTTATGTCCTCATAGATTGTAAGCTCTTGCGAGCAGGGTCCTCACTACCCAGGTTTGAATTGTAAATGAACTTTGTCACTATGTAATGTCTGATATTGTTTGTTTCATGTTCCCTCTAAATTGTAAAGTGCTGCGTAATATGTTGGCGCTATATAAATAAAGATTATTATTATTATTATTACTATACCGCCCACAACTACAGAGCACAACACCAGGGCTTATACCATAAACGTTCATTACTTCCTTCATAAAACATCATCACATACATCAATATCATCATCTGTTTCCCCATAGCATTTGCATTTTTGCGTTTTTCGATCTAAAATGTGATACTGTATCATGCACGTCCTAATCTGTATATATTTAATTTGTATGTCAAGATATATTGTATATAAAATAATGCAAAATAACAGCTTGTAATGGTGAGGTAGCAAAGACTTGAAAGACCCAACATTGTTTTAATTTTTATGGGATAAATAAATGGGAGATAGAAAGAACAATTGATTGTCATGGTCATTGATCCCAAAGATTTGATGCTTATAACATGTATAGTATATATTCAATGAGCTTTCCAAATATATATATATGAGTATTTTGTCTTCTTTGAATACCTGTATTGTAAAGAATCTATTTAAATGAATGTAAATAGTTATTGCTTGATAATCCCTGTCTTAAGTAAGTCTACCCTGTTTTGTAAATCTTGGCAAGGAAGAGCAATGCTCAGTAATAAATATTTTCATTGCATCCCTGTATGATGTACAATATATTCATTCTTCTGAAGTAACATGGCAAAGAAAATAGTGCTATTTATTGTGATATTGTATCTAAGATTGTGCATTGTGAAAGAACTGGTGAAGTATTCTTTATATAACGGTCTATTGGAAGAGAAAAACAATTATGTTAAAGAATTGTGAATGTCCACAAACCATCTACCATAAGCGCTTTCAGGTTTTCGGCTCACTGAAGCAGTGGATTGTGTAGTACACTCCTTCCAGTTGCTTCTACAAATTCTGTATAATGTGCAGCCATTTGGATAAGAAGCCTACATGTGATGAATAGAGATTCACTACTGAGAAACTAAGCATTCAGTAAAGTTTGGTATAGTCTAAAATCCTGTTCCTTGTTCTCTTTGGCTACACTTAAGCCTCT
The DNA here is from genome assembly GCF_050947455.1 of Rhinoderma darwinii. NCBI lineage: Eukaryota > Metazoa > Chordata > Amphibia > Anura > Rhinodermatidae > Rhinoderma > Rhinoderma darwinii. The sequence continues at coordinate 266,616,621 of NC_134689.1, read as the reverse complement.
ATGAAGACTTCTACATATACAAAAATTTCACTTAGCACAGACAGTCCTGCTGTCAGTTCATAACCACTTAAAGGGATTGTCCTCTTTGGACAATTCCTTTTTGTTAGAAATGTTCCCTTACGATAAGCTAATAAACTGGGAGTTAACTGCTCGGACTCTCAGCGATAAGCTGTCATCTGTGGGGGAACCCAATATTAAGTGATAAAATTCCCCCGTAGAGCCACCACAGGGGAAATGAAGTATTACACAATAATATATCCTTGTGAACGCTGAACCTTTTAAAACAGTTGTAGAATCAAATGATAATTGAATCAAATGATAATTCTGCATTACACCATTTCTGGTCTTGCTAGGTTTCCAAGGTTGTTTAAGAAAAAAAAACATTACAACCGAGGATCTGGATGGAGGAAGTTGGTAATGTAGTTGTTTTACACCCAAAACCAATACGACAGAGATCAACCCCGTGCCTTTCCTGACAATAGTAGTCTCAACGTGATTTTACTGGGCCTTTACCAGGAAGGTTAGGGTAATGAATAGTTGTATTTATGCCAGAATTACTGTACTTATCCTTGTCTTATAGTTCCATCTTTCCATGTCTTTTTCACTGCTATATTTCAGCATATTACTTTTGCTTCTGTTTCATTAACCTTTTATGTATTTGTTCTGTATTTATAACCTTTTCATTGCAACATGTATTTACTTTTTGTATTTATTTTATCATTAAGGCAATACTATGAGGCATTTTCTATTGTTGTATTGATTATTGTCTATAACACCACCTTCAGTATACAGATTTTGCTTGGAGTATAGCAGACTACAGATTTTTTTTTACTAGAAAGGACTAGGCACATATATAAATCTTTTTGAAAACAGGTGAAAATAAATGGCCTAAACATAACTCTGAAAAGCAAACATTTTCTATTATTTCAGAAACGTGTGTGGCCGTATCACTATGGTTTGGACAAGTATCTATATCCCCGAAATCAAGCTTCATAATTGCTGGTGGATGCAAATGAAGAAGTGGGCAGCAGCCAGTCAAATATAGTTAAGGGTGAGCATTTGTTTTTTTAGATTTTTAGTGACTATCCTCTGTTGATTTACTTTTAGTAGAGGCTTATTTTTGGAAACACAAAAACACTAAAGCACAAAATGGCGGTTATCTTGTAAAAAACATTGATGGTAACCAAGTGCATTCTTTTACTGACATTTCTACTGATACACCTTAAAATTCTTTTAGAGACTTTTAAAAAACAAACTGGTAGAGCCCATGCCCATGTGGAATTAAGTTCTTCTGGTGGCATAGGGAGTATCAATCTCTTTTACGTAAATTAACTGGAAACTGTGTGTATGTGTTTCTACCTGAAGAGTGGACCGTAGTGTGTATCTAGCATCCCAGGACTAGTCAATAATGTGACAGATCCAGTCTTAGGATGATCTCTTTGTTCATACACATTCTACTGCTGTCATTTCTGCTGGCTGCATTGCCATAAGAGCGTGTAATGGCTAGAGGGGGGGGGGGGGGGGTTCTTACAGCTTTATTCTGATTGGTCCATTTGTGTGTTGATGTAATGATAGATGATGGGGTTCCCATGCAATCTCTAAAAAAAAAAAAAAGTGGCGGAGTTATAATGTATCATTCAATATTGTGTAATGAGAAGCTTCATAGTTAAATAACCATTGATTAATAAATTGAACAGCCAATAAAATCACCGAACAAGACAAAGTATAGTTCAAGCATTAAAAAATAATGGAAATGAGCTGATGAAAATTAACCCCAGTACTCTCTGAACTGTGATCAGTTATTTTCGGGAAAAAAGTTTGTGTGAGTCCATTAAAGCAGTGTTACTCAACACCAGTTCTCTAGCACACCCAACAGGTTATGTTTTGAGGTTATTCCATAGAGGGAATGCCTGTGATAATATCTGATGCGCTGACAATAATTACAGTATATGACCTGATCAATACTATGGAAATACTGCAACCATGACCTGTTTGAGGTACTTGAGCAATAAGAAACACTACACCCCAGCTCAGACATACTGATCATGGAGGGTCTTGTTGATGGGAGCTTCTGTATTCAGCTGTTATCAGTAAGAGCTTGTTCACATCTGCAGGGGTGAATAATGCTAAACATAAATAACAAAATAGTCTGTCAAAACGAGGGATACCTTGGAAGGAAACATGTTGAAACTCACTAAAATCAAAGGGTTCTGTCGGGCGCCTGCGCTTATGTTTTTTCATTGTTCTGCTTCTTATATATAATACCAACATTATCATATGGGTATTACATAATAAAATAAAGGTTAAAGAATACCTAACCTTTCAGGTGACTTTTTCGAATAAGCATATACATATTTGTGTTCATGAGGAATATTAATTCTGTCCATTATACAACTTGTATTCTGCATTTTTATTTAGCAGTTTTCCCCTCTGCAGGCTCAATAATTAAATCACAGTTTTCCATGAGCTACGGGGTAGAGCTTAACTTATATCATATCTTCTATACACTGCACACAGAGAAGAGAAGAATTTTGCTGCCCTATCACATATATAGAAGATGCAGCAGCATTGAGATTACACTGAAGTAATGAGCAGCGTAGCTGTGAATCTGTGTTTGTCTCTATGCCTGTTTTACTCTGCTCCTGTTCCCTCCTCCCCCTCTCCTCTCAGTAGACTTATATGGGCAGCTGTAACATGATCCCTCAGTGAGCTGATAGTCTCCTCTTGAGAAGATGGAAAAAGTAGAGAGTGAGTGAACAGTGGGGGGAGGGGGGCCTGATAAGTGGAGAACGAGGCATTTTTTCTCTAATAAGATATATTACACATTTTTATTTTTATTATTATATTCGCTTATACCGTTAATTTTTTTGTGAAGTTTGTTGAAAAGTTAATGACCATTTAATGTAAATAATAAACATAAAATTTAATGTATAGAATGAACAAAAACATCATGACACTTGCTGTTATTTTTGTAAGACTGTTCATAAAAAGTACTTTTATTAAATGAAGAAACCATAAAGCTAAAAATGAAAACAATAAAATTATATAAAAATGAAATAGTATACATTGCATAACTCTTATTATGAAAAGTTTTGTTCAAGCACAAAAAATATGAAAATTTAAGTAATACATGCAAAATATTACAGATTATAACTATACAATGACTCCTAACTTAGGATCACTTTATTATTTTTACAAAAACACCTTAAACTGCAAAATTTATAACGTTTATCACTCAAAAAAGCAGAAATTCAAGGATATATGCAAAAATTCAAGTTTATATCAAAATTATACAGACATACTGTACAGTGCTGATGCGTATGTATAGAGGATGGATTTGGCTTTATTGTATTTGTATATTTTTTGGGGGCGTAAAATAGAGGGAGATTTGCTAATTGTTTTTTCGTTTATTAGACCTAGTTAGATTAGTAAAAAATTCTACATTTCTCCTGTGCTGATTGCCCAGTAATGATGGGTATAATTTATACCTTTAATAAATCACTCATACAAAGTGTAACCTTAAAAGATAATTAATATGGCTAAAGTAATTACTAAACATAATGCCCATATAGCAAAAAAACAAATGTGTATATCATTCATATTGTGAGGGATTTGAATTATTTCTTTTCGCACTTTCCATCAATTAAAGGATTTATATTTTAAGTGTTCTAGTTTGGTGGATTTTGTATATGTGCCATAAATATTACTAAGAGTAATATTAACTGTGCTATTATTCCGCTGCCACCAGTTAAAATCACATGCTACCACAATGGGAACTATGATGTCTTCGAGGGAGCAAACTGTCTACATACAACAGTTTTTTTTATAGTTGCCCAATATACAGGGTGGGCCATTTATATGGATACACCTAAATAAAATGGGAATGGTTGGTGATATTAACTTTTCAAGCTGGGTGTTGACCATGGCGGCCATTTTGAAGTCGGCCATTTTGTATCCAACTTTAATTTTTTCAATGGGAAGAGGGTCATGTGACACATCAACCTTATCGAGAATTTCACAAGAAAAACAATGGTGTGCTTGGTTTTAACGTTACTTTATTCTTTCATGAGTTATTTACAAGTTATGGGGGACATTATGGTTGTCAGGTCCGAGCATTCCTAGATGAACAGTTTCCTGGAAAGTGGATTGGTCGTCGTGGGCCAGTTGAATGGCCCCCTAGATCTCCCGATCTGACCCCCTTAGACTTTTATCTTTGGGGTCATCTGAAGGCAATTGTCTATGCTGTGAAGATACGAGATGTGCAGCAACTGAAACTACGGATACTGGAAGCCTCTGCTAGCATTTCTTCTGCGGTGTTGCTATCAGTGTGTGAAGAGTGGGAACAGAGGGTTGCATTGACAATCCAACACAATGGGCAGCACTTTGAACACATTTTATAAGTGGTCAGAAACTTGTAAATAACTCATGAAAGAATAAAGGAACGTTAAAACCAAGCACACCATTGTTTTTCTTGTGAAATTCTCGATAAGTTTGATGTGTCACATGACCCTCTTCCCATTGAAAAAAACTAAAGTTGGATACAAAATGTCCGACTTCAAAATGGCCACCATGGTCAACACCCAGCTTGAAAAGTTTCCCCCCTCCCATATACTAATGTGCCACAAACAGGAAGTTAATATCACCAACCATTCCCATTTTATTTAGCTGTATCCATATAAATGGCCCACCCTGTATATCTAAATTTACGTCCTCGTTTGTCTCATATCTCAATCAATTCAGTAAGCCTTTTATAGTTATCATCTAGGTGGAAAATATTAATGAAAATATTCAACAAAACAAAAATGTGTATACAGTTATCTAGTTATTGTAATAATTTAATATCTTGTCATCTTAGTTTAAAGTGAAGCTCCACCTAACAGAGACCACGAGAGCCTGTGTATACATTGCATAGAGAAAATACAGGCTTCTGTCAATAGCAGGCTGTATTCTGTTGATGGATCTTCCAGGGTGACAATGGGAAACTTGAAATACCCTACAGTCCTGGGTTACACCCACTTGCTTTTAACTGATGTGGTTCCTATAATAATATATTAGGGTTTTTTTAAAACTGAAATAACCACATTGTACCAAACTTTAAAACTGTGAGCACAATTAGCCTTACAGTTGCAAAGATTTTGACTTTAAAGCTTTTTTTTATTTATTTTTTGCAGTTTGTCTCTTGATTGTCCACAAATTTGTGCTTTTTTTTTTTTTTACTTTTTTTTTCACTAGCAGTGATGCCCATATGTTCAATAGGCCAAGTTTTCAGAACTATATTTAAATCTTTATACCAATATTTCTATTTTACACTCAAAACATTAAATAAGATATTTAATGTAGTTATATAAGCATTCTGATATATATCTTTACAATGTTTTCAGGATAGCAATTTGCATAATATATTAGGGAATTGCTAATTAAACAAATATTTTTAGGGGGAGCAGAGTTATCAGTCACATCCAGGCCCAGGAGCCAATGCTCTAATGCCACATAAGAAGACACTAATATTACAAATGACACAAGGTAGGTGGGGGCCCTGTAACATGTTTTGCATTGGGGCCCAGGAACTTCAAATATATATATTTATTCAGCCTCACTTTAAGACTTGCTGGGGAGAGATCGAACTTCCACACTTCCCCTGAGAATCCATCAGTAGTCACAGCAAATTATACCATCTGTGAATGGGATTAAGACTGATGAATATTATAAAGTAATCTGTTGCCTGTTGAAAGGTAGTAGAAAATAAAATGGAAAATGAATTAACCTGGCAGTTCTCGAGTAGAAATGGATAACTATTACAGCTAACGGGAAATACTCTATTTCAGCAATTCCTTCATATAGTCTTCAAACCGGAGGCATACTCAGAGTACTTGTTCCATACAGCAAATATAAGGAGCTACACCTTAGCTTTAATCCAAGAGAAAAAGGCATGAGATATACTGCTAACTCTCCTATATATAGTTCTACAGAACACCTGCCATAACACTATGGACAGGTGTCCAAGGAATTGACAAAGCCTGGAAGTATAATTAATATTTATACCTGTATCTGTTCTCCCAAAGAGATTACGAATGTATTGGCATAAACCAAGGATTCTCCAAATTCCTATTGTAAAGCCCCCATCTATATGTAAAGTACACAAGGACTATTTGCTATTATTGTGCTTCTTAGATAATTATCTATATGGTATAAGTTCCACCAAATATAAGACTATTGAATAATAAAGAATAGTATTATATTTAGAGTTATCTATTATTATATAATTGAGTTAAATTACAAGAATAAAGAGTACTTGTGTACTTGAAGTATTTTAATAGTCATCAGTGTTCATTGAAAACGGACTTTATCCATCACATATCCACACAGCATCAGTTTATGACAAGTTTGTATTAACTACTTAGGGGCACCGTTCCCTCTAAGTTGTGTTTTCGAGAAATTATAGTTAAAAAATCCACAGGTTGCGGTTGAGGTGTGGTTATAACTGCAGAAAAAAAAGTAAAAAAATAAAAATGTGGTTTTACCGCAATTTGCTAATTTTCTTGTCTAACTTTTACCTTATCCGCAATGTGTGTATACAGCCTTAGTGCGTTGATCTCATTGGAACATTGTTTTAACTCTTTCGTTTCCAGAGTGCACAACTTAAAGGGAACATTTCTTAGAGCTTTCCCAAATGTAACATTTATGACATTTCATGTCATATGTGTAAAAGTGATTGGGGTCCACAGTTGAGGACCATCAATGATCTCAATAATGATGGGGTCCTGGCCCTCGTTTTCCCTGTAATAGTTCTTCTAATTTAAGGCAATTTGGAGCACATGAATTAGGATGCTTGTGTTGGAGGCACACTGAGCATGACTATATCCTTGCCAAATAATGCAAAGGCTTTCTCAAAACATCTCTTTGTTAAAGAAGAGCTGTAATGATGACGGACATCTTTTATTGAGGGCATTTATTAGATGCCATAACCAGAACAAGCCAGTGGGTGCTTCTGCTGCACTCACTGAACACCCCCTTCCATATCAGTAAATGATATGGCTCTTTTATTTTGTGTCTATAGATACTGACATTTGTAGAATAGACCAGCTACAAAACTCCTATCAAAAATGGCATAACAGTATGGGGTAAAAGATTACAATGACACCCGGGCTCCTAGGCCTGGGTAGCCCACATGGCCCTTTGCAACGTTAGAGAACAGTGGAACTTTAAGCGGGTGGTATAAACCCTGAAAAAGGGATTTGTAAAAGTAAGTAAACAAATTCTAAGTATGTGCCCAAAATAGTGCTTAAAAAGCCATTTCTCAAGTGCCATGGAATCCAAGAGGAAGCAGATATGTTGAAGGGTTTCAACATCTCCAAATAAACGATATACACAAAAAGTGTATTCTTAATGAAAGCTATACAATAATTGTATCTTACGTGTTTGAATCAGATTGCATTATAATAACCGTAAAATAAAAATATGCTTTTGGTGCATTTAGACTTGGCAATAAAATGAATTGGCTACATTTCAGATGTTAAACATTCTATAAAGTGTGTTTTTGAAGGATAAATATGAGCAAAAATTCCCCAAAACAGCACACTTATCTGGAGTTTGTACAACCAGTAGTGATTTAGGCTGTCAATATCGATAAACTATTGAAAATGGGGTACAAAACAGCAAAATGAGTAGTTCTAGAAGGTGGTGTGGATAAACCTTAATCTACCTACGCACGCATGTGCTGGACTTGTAGATGTATGATAAGAACATCTTGTATTTTCTTTTATTAAAGGTGATAGTTAGACTGCCCCAACTCTCATAGTCCTGGGAGCCCCACAATCAGCTGTTGGGAAAGATGGGACCACAATGTCTACACCTTTTTTGTGGAAAAAATGAAACATGGCAGGGCAACTGTTGAAGTTCTGCGGTGTCAACAAAGTCCTTGTGTTCCTCTACTGCTGAGACTGCAAATGATGCGACTCTCAGCTATAGCAAAAAGATGGGGACCACTCTCTATTACCTACACATGCCCTGCTAGGTCATATATCCAGAGGTTTTCTATTGTAGATAACCTATTTTATAATCATTTATGAAGGATCTTATTGCACTTATGAAAAATCACATTAGACTGTTTATTTCCAAGAGAATGACCGTATAGACCTATCAATCTGTCAATGCGGTACTTTTACCATGAAGCTATGTACATATATATATATATATATATATATATATATAGGATATTAGTCAATATCTGATAGAAAAATGGGTAGAATATTGCTAAAAATTACCTTCTATATATTTAACGAATGTTTCTGATGACATATAACACCACTGTGTCTACTGCAAACAACGTTTTTCTTACACAGTTATATAATGCAAAACTACAAGCCTTTCAAGACAGTCACCAACGACCTCAATAAGAAAAGAGGAATGCCTTTTAATATTTAATATGTAACAACAACCCAAACTATATCAACAAAAATGAAACACATAAAATGCTACACATGCGGCTTCAATGCAAAACTAAACCAGAATAATTCATGATGCCGTAAAATAAGTAACTTTCTAAAATTAATAATAATAATAATACACAAGTCTACATATATTTTCCCTGCATGCAATATTCCCTGTCTGTTGGAAAGTCATACAACCACATACATTTTGTGACCGACAAGGTTCATTGCTTTAGACAGACCAAACAGCTCCCTTTTAAAGAGACAAAACAATTGCAAACTGTTCACAGGAGAAATACTGCTGGAAAAAAATAATACATTTAAAATTAATTGCAGTAAAACTTAAAAAACAGCAACATATTTTATAATAAAACAATTGTATTATAAAGAAGGAATAATAAAACCGAGATTGCACAACATGCCTGGTTTGATAAATACAAATGGAACCTGAATGCCCAAATATAAAATCTATGGAATGCTAGGTATCAATGCCCAATAATTATTGTTTCTTTGTAAAATATTTCTCTTTTGAATTGCTTTATATACGTAAAATGGCCACTCTGCAGAAATCGTAACTTTTTAAGATAAAAAAAAGTTTATACATACTTTGCAACATAAATTGGTGGACTTAACATACAAGTTATGTTGTCTTAATTGCAATACATAAATTGTTCACTGGAAGGGTCAATTAATACGAGCATTTGATTTAGAAGCTGATAATGCTGTATTCCTCAATGGAATAATGGAAATCATGATAATCATATAGAAGAATAATTGCTCCCAATGCATCATGTCCACTGTCAAACCCAAAAAAATACTTCTCAAAAATGCTGGTCTGAAAGAACCCTAATGATCTAATGATTGTGTCACAAAGTGATGTTTTAGGTGTGTTTATATGTAGATATATATATATACATATATCTTCTATTACTTCAGCAATACCATGCCAAGGTTTGGTTTACATCTGCATCAGAGGCTCCATTTAGACCCTCCATCGCAGATCCTGCCAGATTTGACACTACTAAAAACAACGGGCACCACGATACTGCGTCCTGGTTTCCGTTATAAAGGAAACAGGGTGTCGATGTGACCAGAGCCCTACTATTTATTGTTAGTATTTTCTTTTAAATATATCCCAAAAATCTTACATGTGACAGGGATAGTATGTACATACGTTAAAACGGCACCTAAACCATATTTGCTATGATGTAAATGCATTTAACGACTTTGGTGAAAGTTTTATTGGACAAAACTCATATGGCTTTATTAACACAGACCATGCTGCGTACATCCAACAATTAACACCTATAAATAAGTTTAGACTTTCTTCGTGTGCTGATGCACTTACCGTATTTTTTGGACTATTTGACGCAGTTTCTATCTTAGAATCTGAGCTGTAATCTTCTGCTGCGTCTTATCTCCAGAAGGCAAACAGCTGCCAGGAGCAGGAGACTGAGCTCAGAGCTTCAAAGGTCCTTGCAGTGCAGTGTAATGGAAGCAGCATGTCCTGGGCTGTGTGTAAAAGATCTCTGTGTAATCTGCTCACTGAACAGTCACATCTTACACACAGAATTATTTCAAATCTGACTGTTCAGTGAGCAAATAACACAGACATTAGTACACACAGCACAGTAAATCTATGCAGGTCCTGATCTGCAAGGACCTTCTAGCCACGCCCCCTCCTATATACAGAGCAGCAAGTAGAGCAGATTCATCACCATTAAAGAGGTTTTCCCACAAGGGACATTTGATATGTCATAAATGTCAGATAGATGTGGGTCTCACTGCTGGGACCCGCATCTATCTCTAGGACGGGGCCCCTAAACCCCGTTCTACCTCTTTGTGTCGACTGATTTACGACCATGAAGGTGAAAACAGCGTAGCTTGCTGAGCTACGCTGTTTTCATAAGCCCCATATAACTGAATGGTAGTTATGGAAACAGTGTCGCTCACATGCTACGCTGCTTCCATAACTGCTATTCACTACTATGGGAGTTACGGAAACAGCGTAGCTCAGCGAGTTACGCTGTTTTCGTAAACTCCCGACCATAAAGTCAGGAAGTAGACAGGAGTCAGGGATAGCAGACAAAGCTAGAACAGGGTTTAGGGGCCCCCTGTTCTAGAGATAGAGGTGGGACCCACATCTATCTGACATTTCTGACATATCCTCTGGATAAGTCATAAATGTCCCTCGTGGGAAAACCCCTTTAACTCTTGCCACTCCCCACCTCTGATGTCTGGTGAGTTCAGGGGAGGGTGGGAGCACTATAGCTGCCAATATCTTGTATTTATGTGTCTGACATTGTTATGGGGCACTGTGGTACCCTATTGCCTCAATATTACCGAGGAAATGTACAGTTAAAGGCAAAACCTTTTTTTTCTCCTCTTTTATGCTACAATTTATGGCTGCGTCTTATGGTCCAGTGCGTCCTATAGTCCGTAAAATACGGTATTTATTGTACAACTATTTTGTGGAGTAAACCATATTTGTGAAAATCAATGATTAACTAGTTAAACTGCATTTACACAAAGTGAAGCAAAGTTTTAGATGTACAATATTTCATTAATCAATCTCATTCTTGTGGTTTAGCTCACAAAATACATTGCACCATTGCAGACTGAAACATTTGGAAAATGGATGCCACACACCATATTGGCCCAAACTTGCTCTAGATTTGTGTATGGCAATTTTTTTTCCAGTGTTGAGACATTGAATTTTGTGTAGGCCACACCCTTAAGAGTTTTAAAAATCACGACGATCGATAAAAATCAAAATGTTCTCACAGTGTTCTTCTGATTAAATTTTTTATTTTACATCTTATAATATTTTAAGACAGCAAGGGACAGCTTTATACACTTAAAGGGGGTGGTCTCGACTGGCAATAAACTTGTATTGTCTGAGAAAATTTGGAATGACCACATATTTCCCTTAAAGCGGCCCTCCCCATTACATGTCTATAAAAGGGTATATGTAAAGTGGTTCGCCATATAGGACAACCCACTTTAAAAGTACCCCTGTTAGGTACCCTGACATCTATTTTAGTAAATAATTCTGGAGCATCTTATCTTAGAACTCCGCATTGTGCCATTCCTCTATTATTCCTAATGGAAATGTGTGAATAAATTGATTACTGGTTGTTACTATGCCCTTTGTCAAAGAGGCTTGTCCCTAAATGGTCTGACACTATCCAATCAGTGCTGACAGTGTCAGGCTGTGTAGGGACACACCCTATTCATAAAGAAAATGGAGCAATAACAGAGGAAAGACACAATACAGAGTTCTAAGAAAAGATGCTGCAGCATTGTTTCATGGGGAGTGAAGGTATTTACTAAAAGGGCTTTAGCAAATGGTTTTTCGAGGACTTTAAAAATGCTTCTAAAGATAACTGATTATAAAGATAAATGCTTATAAAGATAACTGATCAGATACAACATTTCTAATTCTCAATTATAGCTGTTACTACCAAGGTTTGCCCCCTTAGGGCATGTTCACACCAGAGTTGGCTTTCCGTTCCGGGGTTCTGTCGGAGGTTTGACGGAAAGTTAAACTGAAATCACAGCTTCCGTTTCAGTCACCATTGATATCAATGGTGACGGAAACATTGCTAATGTCCGTTCGTCACCATTCCGGCAGATTTCAGTTTTTCCGACGGAATCAATAGTGCAGTACTATTAGTGCTGTACAATATCGGTAACTATAAAAAAAAAAATATTCAGCTGTCTATGCCTCTAAAAAACTAAAACCATTTAAGATATATAATACTTTACATTTACGAGAAGTCAGATTTTTTAAAACCTTAAGTAGGGTGGCCTTAAAAAAACAAACCATGGTCTCTAAGTGGGGTGGCCAAAAATGAGCATGGTCGCTCAGTAAATGTGGGTGTAAATAAAACACCATTTATGGATTAAATCGACCATGAGCTTTGTCCAAATTTATAACTGAAAATTTTGACAGGTATGTACAAACATGGGGTTCCTTATCACGTAAGTGAAAAGGAAGAATTCTAAGGCAAATGTAGGTTAAGTAAAGTTTGGTGCTCCAAACTCTAGTATTTATTGTCTCAAGTAATCCAGATACTAAACCTCCATAACTGTATATAAAAAATATTCTTTCAAGTAGAAGACAGAAACTTGTGTAAAATATGTCTCAATAAGTAGTCTTATCTGAAAATCCTGAAATATTTGTTTTCTTGTTTTTGTTGGTTATCCACTTTTAAGAATATCCTTCATATTTGCTAGTGTGAATGTCATTTCAGATTTGTGCGACTATATGTATAGTCTTAGTGATGATTTAGTAGCGTTGTACAAGTATCTGGAAACTTCCATTTTGCATACACTACAACGCTGTGTTTGATAACGTGTTCCCTGCACCAAATACACAATTCACAAACAAATTTCCAACAAGAAGACATTTAAGGCTCTAAGAATTTCACATAATCTATAGATTATTTTTTTTTTAAACTTTTCTACCATATTATAAAAGAAACATAAAGAAAGGTAATGATTTGTTACACTACAGAGTGGTAAAATGCAATGGGTAAGTGAAAACCAGAGAATTAAAAGTGTGGCTTCATAGATCCTGCTACAAAACCGTATTGCAGTTTACTGTTGAATAGATATGAATAGATTTAGATAGATTTAGATATATTTATATAGAAATACACAAACACACTCAAAAGCCCAAAGTGCAATACCTATTAGTAGTGAAGCTGACAGTTAAATGCATAAAAAAACATTTGATACAGATGTAATGAGACACATGCTTATCTTCATTAAGGCCCGAGCTATGATGCAACTCCTGCACTGGGCTTGTTCTAGACAGGAGTAGTTGCCGGAGGTTGGGAGGTATTCATTTACATTGAACCACACAAATGCTGCGAGTAAGATGCAATTCACTACTACTTACATGTGATATTTCAGTCAACACAAATCTACAAGTATATTGCCCCACTGTGCAGCAGCATTACGAGATGCCACCTGATGCCATGACAACATGTGGCCCGGGCCTAACCCAAGTTACGTAAAAATACTGATGCAGGCCTTTTCTGAGAAAGCGCTGCCTGCATCAATACACAGACGCACCATATAAACATAAGTACCACTGATGATTTAAATGTTGAGTAAGCAGCACTACTTAGTGGAAGGAATTTAAGTATTCTCATACCAGTCAGGTATTGTGTACATTTTTTATTAAGTGGCCTGTACACAAATTCATAGTAACCAGAACAACCAATCAGACAATAGCTGGCAGTATCATATACCATTGTTCAATGCTTGAATATGATTGGTTTCTAAGAAACAAAAAAAATGCCCCAATTTAATTAAACTTATACAGTAGTTAATGAGGATCTGTCACTAGTTTAGTAATGCCCTATCACCTAACTAATCTAATAAGTACAATCACATTGATAATGCTGGTGACAATTGTGTCCCAAAAAATGTATTATTTTAAAAGTTATGCGCTTTTTTCTAAATATGAAGAGGCTATACTAGACCAGCAATTCTCCCGAGCTGCTTCACACAGTGTGAGAGACTGAGGCTGGAGGAAAGGGAGATCACTTCAAATAGACATATCTCCCGCTGGGGACCACCTAGATCAGTGGTTCTGGTGGCATACGAAAGATGAGATTCTAATCTTTCATATTGCACCATGATCACAGTTCTAGCTGTGAAACAACCGTTTGAAAACACAGTCGGCAATGGAAGCTGTAAATTATATGACCACGCTGTGTTGCTGGGCTGGGAAGAGGAGAACTGTATGACTCCGATTGGACAGCGTCATACAGAAAAGATTACACCGCCCAGAGTGAACAGAAAGAGTAACCTCCCATTTGGCAAGTATAGCCTAATTTGCATATTTAGAAAAATGCACATAACTTTGCAAATAATAAACGTTTTTGAAAAAAATTACACTGTAGTTATCAGCATCATAGCGCCTGGTAGATTAGTTAGGAGATAGGGAATTAATAAACTAGTGACAGATCCTCTTTAACTAGTAGAACTGGGCATTCTTGTGGTTTTCATAAAGTTATTTTATGGAATATTTTGTTTGAATAATGAAAAGTTATAAAACTTTCTAATATCCTTTGCTTTTCTGTTTCTCGCCATTTTCAAAATTTGTGCTTGCAGTCAGTGAATGCAAATATTGTTTACATGCAGAGGCTGAAACCCTGCCCTAGTTGTGATGTTAGCAAAGGATTTTCTATTTCAGTCTAGACAATCTTATAGGTTTTAAACACAGCGACTGCACAAATCTATCTCCAGTTCTGGATTCCAGGAAAATAGCTTTTACCTACACTGATACCCTGTAACAAAATGTATGGGTTTTTATCCTCCGAATGTAAGCAATAATGTTTATATTCATAGACAGCAAGTCGAGATTGTGAAAATTGGGATAATTTGAAACATAAGTATTTTAGACATTTTAATAAGTTTTCATTATATAGTGATCATGCTTTGTTCACAAAATATTGTGCAGCATCTTTGTATATATAAAGGTGTGGGGAAAAAAGCAGTTAAGGACTGAAAATAAAATACTCTAGGAAGGATCATACACAAATCCACAGATATGGGATACACTATCTATTTTCACTAGTATCACTACGGAAATAAAAACGTCTGACATCATTTTTTTCTAAGTGCTATAAGTAAATCAGTTGACAGCTGGCAACCACTGTCGCTTGCCCACTGGCAGGTGTCGCTGCCCGCTGGCAGTGCTGCTTTCTCAGGCACTTATCACAAGTGACTTGGTAAGAGGTGCTATTTCTTCATGACCTGATGAGAAGAAAGAAAGTGCAATAAATCCATGCTAAACCATAAAATATAATGCTTAGAGTTTACAGTACAGCCCTTGAGCATTAAAATTAAATTTTTGTCGAAAATATTAAAATCAGACTGATAATTATAAACTGAACAAAATGATCCACACGGGAGACATATATGTGTGTACATGTGGACGTGGCTAGGAATAATATATACATTTAAATCCTATAACAGCGATATATGACAAAACCAGAATTACCACAACACTTAATGGGCACTGTATCCTAAGACTGGCACTTCCCATTTGTGCACAAACAAAACAAAAATCTGAGTGCAAAAAAAAAAAAAGTAGGACCTCACACGGTATAAGGCTGCAGATAAGGTGTGACTTCATTAAAACCAATGGACAATCCCTGAGAGAGGGCAATATTGAAGGAGGGGTGTGAGTCAACATTGTTGAACTGCAAATTGTGGACCAACGCTCTTGTGCAAGTTTTTTGAGTCCTGAGGTGAAGAAAATAGTTTCATATACCATTCTTTGTCCTTTTGGAAGAATATATTCAGCTTTTGATGAATTTGAGACAAACATGAGATATAGCAGATAAGAAGGTGGGTCGTAAGAAATGGGCTTTGGAGATTTTCCACATCGAAAAAAAAAAATATGGAGTTCAGATCTCATAGGTGTGGGCACACATAAGGTATTGGATTATAGATTCATAGAGGTATGTATATAGTATAATATTTGTATATATAAAACAGAAAATGTATGGAAATCTGGAGGTAGACAACTGAGGAAGTACTGAATTCTGAAGATCCAGGACAGAATAACCTGTATAATTCTGGAGATCCAAAACAGATTTGTTAAGAGAATTTTGGAAATCCATTAGAAAGGCAGCCAAGAATGTTTGGAAAGGTAAGATAAAGGAAATATGGAAGTTTATCCTTATATTGGTAACTGGTATTTGTTCTAGTCATCTCAAATAAGCAATCTTCAAACCACTTATAAACAAACAAACAAAAAATAATACAAAAACAGAGTTAAATGTAGGTAAGAAAAAGTTCACTTCCCAAAGTGTTCCACATTAGCAGAATCAAAGTGCTAATGTCGAGTGCAGGTAGATTTAAGGGGAGCTTGCTGGGCTTATAGCTGGACTAGATGCATCAGAACGGCTATAGTCGCTGACAGAGCCATTTCTAGAGCTGATACCACCGCGCCCTTTAAGCATGCTGGGCTGGAAGTTGGCATGGCGACGGGCATGCTTAGTCAGGTGATCACTACGCATAAAACGCTTTTCACAGATAGGACAGCAGAACTTCTTCTCTCCAGTATGAGTGCGGTAGTGTCTGGCGAGCTCATCTGACCTGGCAAATTTCTTGTTGCACTCTTCCCAGCTGCACTCAAAAGGCCTTTCACCTGAGAAGACAAGTAGTAAGAATGTTGTTAGTATTAAGAAACACTATCAGGTTCATTCTACTTGTGGTAACAGGAAGGATCTTAAAGAATTACAAAAATGACAAAAAATATATATTTAACTAAGATATATATGTATATATTTTACGGTTTATTTTAGATTATGGCATCTGTATTGTGCCATATTATAAAGAATATGCAATATGTTTATCACTTAAGATCCAGATGCTGAAACTGCACCTTGGGTGCCCACAGATTTGTTGCAGGAAAAATGTAGTATTAAACATAGTGCCCATTTAATTAAATGGTTGACCATATACAGTACATCGTTTTGCCCTCCTCCAGAGCAGGAGCTCTTCACTCTCTATAATATAGGGGGATCCCGAGCAGGGGACCCCTCCTCTATGATGTCCATACGCCCACCCTCTCAGCCAAAATAGTCAGTGCAATTGTACCATTAAATATTTCCGTCAATGATAGCCCCTTCAACTCTGCTGGGAAGTGTCACATGACTACTCCTTTTGCCGAATGTCTGACAGATCTGATCTGAATAAAGGGGTTGCCTTCTCAAAGAGGTTGTTTTCTGAAGACATTTTAATTTATACAAGGATTGTGCAGCAGCAAGTAATCTACTGTGAACATATTATAGCATTTTACTACATGTCAACATTTATTATAGCAATAGTCCAAATAAAGTTTGAGTGTTGTATTTTTATCTTTGGTGCTTATGTCATACCACAAGTATATATGAATACACCTTAAGCAAACAATCTCATCTGCTGACTGTACATGTTCGCCTTTTTTTTTTAATGACCATGAATAAATCTCTTGATATAACACCTAAGCAAACACATTATGCAGTCTTGGGTAACTCCTATCCGGTTCTTTTCAGTTACATTTAGAAACATAGGTGAGATGCCAGGAAAGCAAAGAATATGGCATTTAACACGTATGCTAGATACCCTGCTTTGAAAGTACCCATGACTTCCTACAGTGTTACAGAGAGCATTCACTAAAAAAGGATGTGGTTTCAGCTATCAAAGTTTTCTTTTAGTTTCCCCATATTACTAACTGTAATTGATAACACTAAAAAAGGATGCAAAATGCAGAAATACAATAGTTATTTAAAAGCAATAAGCCCCAAGAACTACTAGGCCTTGCTTATTACATTTTGTAGAAGTGGATCCAAAAATGAGGAGAAATAAAAGTCCTTTATTTATTTTTGTCCTCTTGGTTGTGGTTTAAAAAATAAATGAATAAATAAAAATGAAAAACAAAATGCCAACAACAAAAATAATCATCAAAAACGGAACCAAACTGTCCAATTTAGAACAACTTTACTTGATCTAGAAGACGGTCCAGGATGTGCGATCACACAGGGTGAATCAGATGTCCTTGCTAAAAAGGGCACCACAGATGGCCTGGCATCTGAAGCTTGCGACCACCACCAATCTAAAAATTAGTTGTATAGCAATTTTATTTACAGATTGTTTAGCACTGTTATAAAATTATTCTATGTATGGATCTATTATTTAGTCACTGCATCTTGGTATTAGTTGAGCACTGAATAGTGGTATTTGCTTACAGTGCAGGTACAGAATATTATTTGTGCATTGTATGATGTTGGCAGCACTGTATGGAAGCGTTATTTTAGCACCATAATTGGGCACTGTATGGTATGGGTTGTACACTGTATGACAATACCCCATATGAGGAGGACACCAAAAGAAGGTATTGCACTAGTTACCATTGAACGTAAGGCCACAGTCAGTCTAACCTGTAATGATCATTACATTTATTATAGAAACAAAGTTATCTAACACCTACTAGCACTGAGTGAAAAAGTAATTACCCTAAACATAATGCCTGGTTGTGCCACTCCTAGCAGCACCCACTGCAACCAAATCCTTCCAATAACTGGAGGGCAGTCTTTCTTTTTGGTCCACTCTTATATGCAGAATTGCTTTAATTTAGTCACATTGGAGGGCACTCAAGTGAATGGCTCAAAAGAAACCAAATTATTTTTTTGGGGAGGCATTGTTATTTTAACCCCATTGAGATGATGTTGCATACCCTACTTGTCAGGAAGGTCCCTTGACAATAAGCTGATCACAAGGTGTTCACTTACTGGGACCCCCAGTGATCAGCTGTAATATGTGGGGAAGCCTGGCAGTTAGGCCTGGTTCACACTGAAGTTTTTTTGGCGCAGATTTTGACGCGAAAACCGTGTCTGAATCAGCGCCAACAAAAACGTCAGAAATTGCCACTCAATGATTTCAATGGGAGGCAGGGGCTGTTTATGTCCGCTCGCAAAGAAAAAAAGCGGCATGACGGTTTCCACCTCTGACCTCCCATTGAAATCACTGGGAGGCATAAAAAAACCTGGGGAACTCTTTTAAAGCGTTTTTCGCCCACGGTCTGGGCATTAGCTTCAATGGCCGTGGGCGGAAAACGCAGTGAAAAAAAACAAAGGCAGTTCAAAATCTGCCTCAAAATTCCTGAAGGAATTCTGAGGCAGATTTTTTCCTGACTGCAAAAAAACCTCTGTCTGAACAGGGCCTTAGAGCTCAACTTCCCTGCACAGCCACCACAAAAGTATTACACAGTGCCCATTCATATCAATGGGTTGTCTGTGTAATGCAGGACAGGACAGGTCCTCTAGAGTGAGAGTTTACTCTGGCCAAGAGATGAGGATCCTAAATAAGGGACCCTCCTCTAATAACTTGGAATTCTCTAATCGGGTATATATGAGAAGCCTAAGGCGGGATTCACACGACCGGGTCCCGCCCGAGCCCGAGTGCCGGCCGGTAAAAACGTCCATTTTGCCCGGCCGGTTTGCATAAAGTTATGCTTCCGTTCCGGGCCGGGCAGATCTGGACAGTGACATCAGCGGCAACTCCTGAAGGGGAATCCCCATGTGTTCGGGGATTCCGCTTCAGGAGTTTCCCCTGATGTCACTGCCCAGATATGGACAGAGACATCAAGCGCTCCTTCAAGGAGCTAAAGTGCGGCTAGCACATAGCAGAGCGGGGAGATACCTCCCTGCTCGGCTATAGTGGCGTCGCTACAGTAGTAGCAGCCGCAGCAGCAGCAGCAGCTGCTAGCGGCGCTATCGAAGGTGTCGCCGGGCCAGGGCGCTTTTAACAAGCAGGGGAAGGGAGCCAGCGCAGCGCTCCCTTCCTCCTGCTGTACACCCCGGCCCTGCCACACAGTGTACAGCGCAGCCATTCGTCCGAATGGCATCAACTCCTCCTCCTCACATGCACTGTGCGCCGTGAGGAGGAGGAGACAGAGCGCAAGCCACGGAAAACCCGGCCATCACTCGGGACACATTCCGGTGATGGCCGGGTATTACCCGGCCCCATAGACTTCTATGGGAGCCGGGCAGCCGGGTACCCGGGCGAAAATAGAGCATGTCCTATTTTTTGACGGCCGGTTTTCCCGGCCGTCAAAAAATCGGTCGTGTGAATAACCCTATTAGGGGTCTATTATTCCTAATGCAGCCGGGTGCCGGCCGATTTATGAACGGCCGGCACCCGGCCGGGAAAACCTGTCGTGTGAATGAGGCCTAAGGAGAATAAGACCTGAAAAAAAATGGTGTATCTTCAGAATGCTGCAATAAAAAGCCACTGACGCCAAAAACAGAACAAACAAAACACTGTGTGTAGTCATTCTCATATTTTGCTGTAAACACCAAACAGACATCTAGCCGCATCGTTTTAACCCCCGAAACAGGGAATGCAAATCAACACAAAGTCACAGCTAAATGCTGTGTGTGTGTGTGTGTATAAGAACCCTAAGGCCTCATGCACACAACCTTCACCGTTTTCACAGCCGTAAACCACGGATTTGTGTGTCCGTTTTGGCACCCGTATGGTTGCAAAGAGTGGATCAAAATTCCTCCACAGCAAGACATCTCCAGTTATCGAAAGTGTTTGGTTGTATTTCTCGCAGCTAAAGGTGGTACAATGAGCTATTAAGTTTAGGGCCGTGTGGGGATTCTTTTTTCACACAAGGACAGTTGGAGTTTGCTAAATGTTTCATCAATAAATAAAATGATTTAAAGGGGTTGTCCACTTTGCAAAATACCGAGAAAAGTCTCTTGACTGTTAGCTGATATCAAAGTGTCCTACTGCTGGGACACCCCGCAAAATCTGCAGAATGTTTATTATTTCCACAGATTAGCTCCATTCATTGATTTACAATGGGGCTAGCCCATGTGCGGATCCACTGACGAAATCGCAGCAGAAATCGAAGTGCCAGCTTTGGATTTCTGCCGTGGATTTTCTGAAAATTCAATGACGAATTTGCCCATGGAAAATCTGTGACTTGGTAATTGATGAATGAGGAAATGACAATTAAATTGGGGCCTGTGAAGTAATCTCTGAAATAGCAAGAGGTCCAGAAGAGGCTGGACGCAGCCTGCAGGGCTTAGGAGGAAAGCCTCCATGACAGCACTAGGAGGGAAAGGGTTAAGGGTTGAGGGAAAGTTGAAGGGAGGGGGAGGAGGGACAAGGAGGAGTTGGTGACGTTGCTGAGCTTCCCGCTGTTTTCGGCATTGAGCCGGAAGCAGCGGGAGGAGTAGCACGCACAGAGACAAGCTCCCCTGTTTCCCTGCTCTGTGCTATGTCTGAGGCTGCATTACTTGAGCGGCTGCGCGCCGCTGCTGTGCACCACGGTCCCGGTTGGCTTGAGGAGACCGTGGCTGCAATTACAAGGATCCCGGAGGCCGTATCGCCACGTCAGGCCCGGCTTACGAGGTCTGTTGCTGCGGGGGACAGGCTCCCCTCCCCCGGCCTCCTTCCTAGCATTACTATGGCGGCGGGGGGGGGGGGGGGGGAGTCGGCAACAACCGCTCCTGCTGGGAGCAGGCAGAGAGCGTTGCCGGGGGTGACGGCGACTCAGGCCGGGTCTACCCGTCCCTCCCGGCGGTCCCGACCTCCAGAGCGCCTCAGCCCTGAGGCGGTCTCGCGGACACGGCGTCGCAGGGGGAGCCCGAACACGGACGCTGCAGGCCAGGCAGCTGGGAGGGCCGCCTCTTCCCAGGCCCTGCGTCCTGGCAGGAATCCCCAGCCGCGACGGGGTCCGGCGGTAAGCAGGGAGTCGCAGGCCGGGCTCCCTGTCACCCCTCCCCCATCGGATGGAAGATTTGGAGGACATGGTACGGCCGCCCCGCCTAGTGATGTTCCGGCCAGGGGGCAGGCTTCTTCAGGATCATCAAGACGGACGCCTAGATCTGCAGCGACGTCGAGGCAACAGGTCCGGTCGGAAGTCTGGGTCCCAGCGGTCGGGCGGCAGGTTGCCGGCCCATCGGTCAGCGCGTCCTCATCCCCGTTCCGAAGATGTCGGTGGGATGGCCAGTCGTCGGCGAGAGAAGAGCTGGAGGAAGGTGAACTGGACGTGTATCGTCGAGGTCAGGATGGTCCGGCTGACGGGAACACAGCGCCTGTGCAGCCCGGTGAGTGTATAACTCCATCATTGTCGTATCCAGCGATTTTTATGTCGGGTGTCGGCGGGGGGGCTGCTAGCGTCGCATCGGTGGCCGGTAGTGGCGCGGGCGGGCGCGACGGCGCGGGTCTGGCGGACTTAGTGGGTTGCTTGCGGGAGCTGGTCGGGCGCCTTGATAGGGCGGCGGCGCCGGTAGTCACGGAAGTGTCCCCGGCGGTAGTTTGGGAAGGCCCCAGAGACGTGGGATCGTTACAGGCGCGGCCCGTGATGGCGGTTAGAGAGGCGGGGTCGGTACAGACCGAGGCGCAAAAAGATGGCGATCGGGTGCGTATTGATGATCGGGCTCGTGGGGAGGTGTATGTTTGTTTCGAAGGTCCGTTGGGGGCGCATTTAAAGCAGGAGGTGCGTGAGTGGATCTGGAAGGACGAATATGTTGAGATTTTTTCTCTCTTGCCGCTTGCTAAATTCAATTTGGATAAGAGCAAGCGGGACGAGAGTAAGAAGGACAAGGAGGAACGTCGGCGGTATAGGCTTATCCCGCAGACGTTCGTTAATTGGTCGCAGGCGTTCGCCATATTAGCCAGTGTGATAGGAGAAAAGGCGCCGGAAAATTGTTCGGCGTTGTTTTGTTATTTTGATGCCATTGGGGAGGCTCACAGGGCGTATGGGGGACAGGCGTGGCTGCGATACGATGAGCAATTCCGTCAGCGAAAAGCGGTTCGGCCGGCGATTCGGTGGGACCAGAAGGATATTGCTCTCTGGTTACGGGTTACGGCTCCGGTTAGGCAGTCCTTTCCCGGGAGCGCCGGCCAAGGAGGCCAGTCCAGTCAGGCGGGACAAGGCGGCGGGGGAAAGGCGGGATTTTGCTGGCAATTTAACGAAGGCCAGTGTAAGTTCGGGGCCACGTGCAAGTTCAAGCACGTGTGTTCCGAGTGTAATGGTGCATCACACGGGGCGGCAAAATGTATTCGGAAAAAGAGGTCAGGGAACCAGTCCTCCTCGGCTGGTCAAGGGGGTGTCACCGGTGAGGGTGGAAAAGATGGCCCCTTATCTAAATGAGTATCCGGATAGGGCGGCGGCTAAGTTGCTTTACGAGGGGTTTTGTGTTGGTTTTGTTATTCCTCCGCCTCCTTATGAGGTCCCGGTTACGCGGAGGAATTTAAAATCGGCTTACTTGCATGCCGAGGTCGTGTCGAAAAAATTGTTTAAAGAAGTTTTGTTGGGTCGCATGGCGGGGCCTTTTGTTGATTCGCCAATGAAAGATTTAGTTGTGTCCCCGTTGGGTATTGTTCCTAAGCGCGAGCCCGGGAAATTTCGTTTGATTCAACACTTATCGTATCCCAAGGGTTTGTCGGTGAATGACGGGATTGATCACAAGTTGTGCTCCGTAGTGTATACCTCATTCGATAAGGCGGTGGGGTTAGTGCGGGCTGCGGGTCCAGGCGCGCTGCTAGCAAAAACCGACATCGAGGCGGCGTTCAGGTTGTTGCCAGTTCATCCAGAAAGCCAACGGCTGTTGGGTTGTTTTTGGAATGGGGCTTTTTACGTGGATCGGTGCCTTCCGATGGGGTGTTCCCTTTCTTGTGCATACTTCGAGGCGTTTAGTAGCTTCGTGGAGTGGGTAACGAAGGGAGTAGCAGGGGTCGACTCGTTGATCCATTACTTAGATGATTTCTTGTGCGTTGGCCCGGGGGGTTCGCCGGTTTGCGGGAATTTGCTTTATGCGCTACAGAAGGTGGCGAGGGATTTTGGGATCCCTTTGGCGCCAGAAAAAACGGAGGGCCCGGTAGCGACGATTTGTTTTTTGGGAATTGAAATAGATTCGGTGGCAATGGAGTGTCGTCTTTCTGCGGATAAGCTGGGTGCTTTGAGGCTGGAGGTACGGCGGGCTTGTAGATTGAAGAAAATGACACTGCGGGAGCTTCAGTCGCTGCTGGGGAAGTTGAATTTCGCCTGCCGGATTATGCCAATGGGGAGGGTGTTTGGTAGACGGTTGGCGGCGGCAACGGCGGGAGTGCGTGCGCCACATCATTTTGTGCGGCTCAAGGAGGAGCATCGAGCGGATCTGCAGGTATGGGATGACTTCTTGGGCCAGTACAATGGTCGCTCGCTATGGATGGCCCCAGCGCAGGATACGAGTGATTTGAATATTTTTACGGATGCGGCTGGGGCGGGCGGTTATGGAGTTTACGGGGGAGGTCCGTGGTGCGCAGGTCAATGGCCGGCTAGTTGGGTGTCCAGTGGACTCACGCGGAATCTGGCCCTGCTCGAGCTGTTCCCCATCGTGGTGGCGGCGACCATTTGGGGGGACAGGCTCAGGGATAAGAAGGTTCATTTTTACTGCGACAACATGGGGGTGGTGCTGGCTATCAATAACATCACGGCGTCCTCTCCTCCGGTAGTTCAGTTGTTGCGGCATTTAGTGTTGGTGTGTTTATCGTTGAACGCGTGGGTGGTGGCGGTGCATGTGCCGGGAGTACGGAATTGTATCGCTGATGCTCTTTCTCGCTCGCAGTGGGACCGGTTTCGGGAATTGGCACCGGGAGCGGAACGGCTCGGTTTGGCTTGTCCGGAACATCTTTGGGATCTGGTCTCGGTCCCGTAGAAGAATTGGTATAAAGGTCTTTGGCGCGCACGACGTGGAGTGCTTATTCTGCTTGTTGGAGGCAGTGGGAAGAGTGGGTAAGAGAGTTGGGTGACGTCAACACGGATAGAGACAGGTTGGTGGCACTTTTGTACTGGTTAGGGGACGCCTGGGAGGCGGGGTTTTCATTGGCGAAGGTGAACCGGTTCATGTCTGCGGTGGCGTTTGGTTTTAAGTTGCGGGGCTTTCAGGATGTATCCAAGGAATTTCTGGTGTTACAGGCTTTGAAGGGGTTGCGCCGAGGTAGAGTGGAGGCGGATGGTAGAAGGCCTGTGTCGTTTGCTTTGCTTAGCTCTTTGGGTGGTTCACTGGCATCGGTCTGTCGTTCTTCGGCCGAAATGGAGTTGTTTCGTTTAGCTTTTTCTTTAGCGTTCTTTGGGGCATTTAGAATAGGTGAGTTGGTGTCGCCGAGTACCAAGCAGGCAGGTGGGCTGAGAATTGGGGAGGTGAGTCTATTCGCGGATCGGCTTGAGGTATGGTTGCGTCGGTCAAAAACTGACCAATTAGGGAAGGGGAAGCGGATAGTTTTGTTCGCCCTCCCGGGGTCGGTTATGTGCCCGGTAGCGTGCATGCAGGGTTTTAAGCCACAAGCGGGGTCTCCAGAGTTGCCACTGTTATGTCATGTGGACGGGTCATTTTTGTCCAGGTTTCAGTTTGGAGCTGTATTTAAAAAATGTCTGACGGCAGTTGGTGTCGCGGCGGGCTCATATTCATCTCATTCCTTCAGGATTGGCGCAGCAACGGAAGCGGGGCGCTGGGGGTTGGATGATGAAGGGGTGCGGCGCATCGGTCGTTGGGAGTCCAACAGATTTAGGTCCTATGTCCGCCCCCATTTGTTATGAGGCTTGTTGTTAACGCTTAAGAAAATGTTTTGTATGGTGGTGTCTAATTGTCTTTTCCGTTTCAGATTCGCCTCTGTGTTTGGTGTGGTTGCTGGGTCACTCGTACGTGCACTGGGGGGCTTTGAGGGCGGACGTCCGCCCGGACGGTCGTCAGTTGCGCATTCCGCGACAGGATGCGGTTGTGCATTGGCTGGGATTTAGAGGTATGTCGTGGAGCAGGGTGTTGGCGGAATTGCAGACATATGCCCGGCTTGATAGGGTCCCGGAGGTCTTAGTGTTGCACGTGGGTGGGAATGACTTAGGAGTCCGCCCTTTTCGTGAGTTGGTGCGTGATATAAAACACGATATGTTGTGTTTGTGGGTTTCTTATCCCAGGTTGGTGATAGTGTGGTCGGACATAGTCCCAAGGAAACATTGGCGGTTGGCTAGGTCAGTGGAGAGAGTCAATAAGGCGCGTATAAAAGTTAATCGGGTGGTGTCCCGTTTTGTAGCCAAAAACGGGGGCATTTGCGTGCGGCACAGGGATTTGGAGTCAGGAGTGGGGAACTTCTGGAGGAGTGATGGGGTTCATCTGACCGAGGTTGGCATTGATCTTTGGAGCTTGGCGATAGCAGAAGGAATAGAAAGGGCGGTGGTGGTGTGGCGGAACTCACAGGCTTAAGGTGGTCAAGGCCTGTTTCGCTGTGGCGGGGGGAGTCCTTGAGGCCAGTCAGTAAAAAATGGTGGGGGGGTCGCATCGGGGGTATGCGTCCCCCAAAAAAGGTACATGGTTGAAGACTTCATCGGGTGTTATCCCTTTGAAGTGGTCTTCTGGTGGAAGGTATATCACTTGGAGGCTTCATCGGGTGTTATCCCTTTGAAGTGGACTTCTAGTGGTAGGTATATCACTTGAGGGCTTCATCGGGTGTTATCCCTTTGAAGTGGACTTCTAGTGGTTGGAGCCATCTGCAGAGGTGAGCGGTGCTTCCGAGCTGGTTTACGGCTGGAGGTAATTGGTTGGTGGTGGTTGCAGATGGCTAACTCGGGGTGTGTTTAAAAGGAATATCAAAAAATGGCTTCAAGGACTTCCTCTGCTCGGATTAATGTTAACGTTTAAATTGTTATTTATGATTCTGACCCATGTTGGGTCATGTGAATTATTAGGAGGAATTCTCTGGTGGATTCCTACTTAGTTATCCGAACGTTTCGGATTTAATTTGTTTTACAAACTGTGAAGTTAATAAACGGCTGCTGTGGCCATTTCACATCCAACCTCGGTGTCACGTGTCTTTTCTAAAGGTGGGGGTGGAGGGATAGGAAGGGTTAATGGAAGGTTCACTAACACACGACTCTACTTAGGCAGGTCATGAATATGAATTCTGACCAAAGCCATAGTTCCTGCAGAATCTTGGGAAGAGTGAATGCATACAATAGTAGGGGAAGAGGCAGGCAACATGCAGGACTTGTTCCACCACACAGCTGGTGCACCCTTCAACTAAGACTTTCTTTTTTTCCACAGAATTGGTGTGACTAGTAGACCATGTCGATAAGCGAGATTGCAGCTGTTTCTATCATCAATTCCAGTAGCCGTTTAGAGGCCATGAAGTATACATTAAACCGCATGCATGCATATTCCATTATCCATGTGATATAATGATGCCATAACTGTGTCATGAAGATTTATTTCCTGAACAAGCAAACTGTGGTAACACTATAGTAATATCATTCCTATTGGAAACTCCATGGCAGCAGTGAAAAGTTGGCAACTTACTTAGTTCTCCTGAGGTGATTTAAGAAACAATGGCTGCTTATTTGGAAGATTTGTTGCTGCGATTATGTCTCGACATGATCACTTGTTATGTCTATGGTGCTATAGCATATTCTTTAAATGCACAGATGCTAAAGCAATAACGTCACATTTTGATGAAAATCTTAAATTGATATTATTGTACAACCCGCATGCTAGGTACTTGCAACAACAGGTTTGAGCTTGTATTGAGGCAAACTATACATGACAAAATTGACAAATGTCTATAAAACATGTCGACCCACATTTATTAAGCAGGGTACACCAGGTTTAGGTGTACACTGCACTGCTAAAATGTTGCAAGTGATGACGTGCAACATTTTGGCGGCAAAATTTTAGACTTTTCTCCTTGGGCGTGGCCTCCAAAGGAAACATAGCTAGGATACATTCACGCGCGTGACAGATTTACGCTTGTAAATCTGGTCTTGTGCGATGCATTTTGCATCAGTGTGCATTGCGAGTGGCATGTGTTTTTCAGTGTAATTGATGTGTAAAACATGGACAGCACACAGATGTGCGTCCGTGTGCTCTCTGGGGTTTTCACGCACCCATTGAGATCAATGGGCGACTAGGTGCGTGAAATACACCAATATAGAACATGCAGTGAGTTTCATGCAACGGACACTCGCTGCGTAGTTACTCACGCATGTGTGAATAGCCCCATTACAATCAATGGGGCCGTGTGCTGTGCGTTGTTTCAACGCACAGCACACGGACGAGATTCACGCTCGTCTGAATGAGCCCTTAGTAAGAGGAAACTGTTTACAGAAAGCATAGAATTAATTTCCTAACTGACAGATTGTTAAAAATGCGTCAAATTTATTAAGAGGCGTAGTACACCTTTTACTAAACTTGGCACAAATCACTCCAAAAGCCTCCTTTACTTAGACTGTCGCAAAAAACAAATGCCAAACGAAGTAAATGTGGGACATTAGCTGTGTTGTTATGCTACTAAAAATCAGCCATATCTGCACGAAAATATTCAACTTAGTTGCGTTGCTCCATTTCAGACGGTGGGAGGGGAGAGGGCCTGTTTTTTTGCGGGAATAATTGTATTTTTTTAATGGTATATTTTTGGGAAACAAATAACTCGTTGATTAAAGGGGTTTTCCCATCTTGGACATTTATGGTACATCCACAGGATATGTCATAAATGTCTAATAACTGCGGGTTGTACCTCTGGGACCCGCACAAATCTCTAGAATGAGCCCCCTGCCCCCCAACCCGTAGCCCGCTGTCACTGGGCTACGGCCACTGATTTACGAGGTGGCCAGGTTTTCTGTAAACAGTAGAGCGAATTTTGCTACTTCCAACCCTCCCCCAGATGTGAATGGAAGTTAGGGAAACAGCGTAGCACAACAAGCTATGCTGTTTCCGGAACTTGGGAGCTACGTAAGGCTGCGCAGACATATATGGAATGAAAAAAAGAGTAACAAGATTCAGTATGAGAGCCCCGTAACTTTACAATCTATAGGAATTACAGGATGGAGACTAGGTGGGAATGAGTATATAAGAGCTACATTTTAAAGGAATAATGGACAAAACTGATACAATGTGTTATGCCTAATTCCAGCCCTGAGGGGGCAGTGCATGACAAAAAGATTCAAAGAACATCAAAGATAGAATCCATGTGTCATGCACACCCCCTCCAGGCCCTGCACTACGCATAACACACTGTATGAGTGTTCCTTTAAATTAGAGCATCCAATTCCAAATAAATGTTGTAATGAGTTAATATTATTATCATAAAAATTGCGCTTACAAATGACGTTTTTTTATCAGACTCTAATGACTGCTATTTTAGTATAATAGTAAGACCACTACTTCCACAGAAAATAACATATCAATAGATCACTAACGTCAACTCCTTTGTATTACATGAAACTGTAGGAAAAGTAAATGTTGTCCCTATTTGACACCAAGTCAGCGAGTTTTTTTAAAATAATTCAGTCCATGTGTAACTTCAAAGACTGTGCAGAAAATGTTTGTGAACTTCTCACCATTTCAAGTGGCTAAATAGGACAAACCCTGTATCGTGTATCAGGCACTGAGTGAATCTTGGCATATGTTCAGGAGTGAGATAATATTAAAGTATTATCCTATTCCAAACTGATCATAATGGAATTCTTCTTTTTATAGAACTGTAGTCGTAGAAATGACAGATTTTATCTAATGTCTATGACCAAGGGTATAGATGATTTGGGTGCTTTTTATGTCCATACATCCTAAGGCCTCATTTACACGAGCGTAATATACGCGCGTGCGACGCGCGTGCTTTTCACGCGGGTCGTACGCACCTATATTACTCTATGGGGGCATGCAGACAGACCGTGAGTTTTGCTCAGCGTGAGTGTGCTGAAAAAAACTCACGACATGTTCTATAAATCTGCGTTTTTCGCGCATCACGCACCCATTGAAGTCAATGGGTGCGTGAAAACCACGAAGGTCGCACGGAAGCACTTCCGTGCGAACTGCGTGATTCGCGCAAGAGCTGTCAAACTGAATGTAAACAGAAAAGCACCACGTGCTTTTCTGTTTACAAACATCCGAACGGAGTGTCTTACAGATGACCGAACCGAAGTTTACCGGGTTCGGCCGAACTTGTTTTGACCGAACCCGGCAGGAGACAGTCACTGTGCAGGGTGCTGAAAGAGTTAAACTGGTTCAGCACCCTGGACAGTGACTTCCGATTCCAATATACGTGAACGTGTAAAAAAAAAAAAAGTTCTGACTTACCGATAACTCCCGGCTTCTTCCTCCAGTCTGACCTCCCGGGATGACAATTCAGTCCAAGTGACAGCTGCAGCCAATCACAAGCCAAGCACAAGCTGCAGCGGTCACATGGACTGCCGCGTCATCAGGGGAGGTGGGGCCAGATGTCAAGAGAGGCGCGTCACCAAGGACGCGTCACCAAGGACGCGTCACCAAGGCAACGGCCGGGAAGTTCTCGGTAAGTACGAACCTCTTTTTTTTTAAACGGGTTACTCGATATGGTGATCGGAATGCACTGTCGAGGGTGCTGAAAGAGTTACTGCCGATCAGTTAACTCTTTCAGCACCATGGACAGTGACTGACGTCGGCTAGCCTCATCTCTATGATGGCGGCTGCGCGAAAATCACGCAGCCGCGCATCATACACGAATGACACACGGAGCTGTCAAGTGCCTTTTGCGCACACAAAACGCTGCATTTTTTACGCGCGCAAAACGCACACGCTCGTGTAAATCAGGCCTAAAACCTACATAGATGCATACATCTGCCGTTATTGAGGTCAGAGTTCAGCTTTTTTCTGGTTTGGAGCTCTGAATTCCCCTTTTTGCCCATCAAACAGCCACTTGTATAGAAGTCGTAACACCAGCAACCCACCACTAGGTGGAGCTTAGTGAATACGTATTTATAAGTCTCCTATTGATATAGAAGTATATTTTAGTAGATGGTCTACTGAAACTCCTGGGCAAAGTACCTAAAAAACCCTTAAACGCTCCATTATAAAACTGTAGGAAAATATTGCAAATATAAAAATGATACATAAAATGTAAAACATATTGTGGTGACGACTGATCTGCTAAACTGGATCGCCTATTTTGACCACTAGTGAATTACAAAATACATCACAGTAAGGCTGGGTTCACACTGAGTTTTTTGCAGAAGGAAAATCTGCCTCAAAATTCCGTTTGGAATTTTGAGGCAGATTTTCCTCTGCCTGCATGTTTTTCACCCGCGGCCATTGATGGCAATGGGAGGTCAGAGGCGTAAATGCCCGAAGACAGGGCATGTCACTTCTTTTTCCTGCGAGCCGGTTTTGTCAAAGCTACATGGAGAATTGTTTATTAATAGAATGTCTTGATATTGTCTCCTGAATCTCAGGCTGAATTATTTCTAAAAACAAAAAGAAAAAAACCCAGTACTAATCAAAAAAATAAAAGAAATTGAAATTAAGCCATTAATAAAATCTGTTCTCCCGGCTCAACCTCTGAATCCAGTGGCCCTCAAAATTTCCAGATAATGCTGAAAACTGTAGCCCGACAAGAGAAGCAAAGACATGGATGGGCCTGGCGAGTTTTAAGTTGTTACGTGCCATGCTGTTCACATGAAGCATGTGGTATTTTTACTGCACTTTTTATGCTCATGGGGCAGTGATTGATGTTCTTCACACATTTGCTTCATTTATGGAATGCTTTATTGTCGAACTAAGCATACATCATGTGCTTAGCACAATGCAAATAATCTCAGGCTTACTGTGAACTCTATTAATAAGTATATAAAACAAAAAAAAAGTAATTGTCACAAAGACTCAAGTCTCTTGGCTAAAAGAAAAGTTTTCTTTCTTAGTAAGCAGTCTGCACACTCAAGGACTTGTTCAGACAAGAGCCTGACCCACAGAGAACACATAAGACAACCCAGGGGTCTTTAGTTACCAAGAAAGCTCTATATATTATACATTTTGACAACGTCAATACACATTTTTACACATGCCCTTTTTCCAGACTTTAGTAACGCCACATGTAAATGAAACATACACCTAGATCAGGGGTCTCAAACTCGGCCGGGTAAGTGGGCCGCATATAGAAAAAATGTGAAGTTGGCGGGCCGCATTACTTTCAAATTTGATACAATACAAAATTATTGTTAATCAATTAGTTATTTGAACTACTATAACACTATATTACTAGAATGATAATACTACATTACTATAATAATACCGCTAGGTTTAAAATTTGAGATATTTCTCCACGTGCTTATTTCAACAATCCAGCTTTCCAGTTTAAGTGTCGCTAAATGCAGTCTGGCGGCTCAGTTAGCACGCATGTCAAGATTGGGCAGCCCCTTTTTAGATAGTGCCACAGTGCCCTCGGTGGATGCTGCCGCAGAGCCCTGTGTAGATGCTGCCACAGCAGTGCCCTGTGTAGATGCTGCCACAGCAGTGCCCTGTGTAGATGCTGCCACAGCAGTGCCCTGTGTAGATGCTGCCACAGCAGTGCCCTGTGTAGATGCTGCCACAGCAGAGCCCTCTGTAGATGCTGCCACAGCAGTGCCCTCTGTAGATGCTGCTACAGCAGTACCCTCTGTAGATGATGCCACAGCAGTGCCCTCTGTAGATGATGCCACAGCAGTGCCCCCTATAGATGCTGCCACAGCAGTGCCCCCTGTAGATGCTGCCACAGCAGTGCCCCCTGTAGATGCTGCCACAGCAGTGCTCCCTGTAGATGTTGCCAAAGCAGTGCCCCCTGTAGATGCTGCCACAGCAGTGCCCCCTGTAGATGCTGCCACAGCAGTGCCCCCTGTAGATGCTGCCACAGCAGTGCCCTCCGCAGATGCTACCACAGTGATGTCACGGGCTTGCCCAGAGCTGGAGTCCCGGAGCAGAGCCGCTTCTGGCACTCTGCCTGGGATTCCAGCTCTGCTCCTGGGATCACTGTCCATATATGGACAGAGATGTCGTCCCGGGCAGAGCGCTAGTAGGCTCTTCCTGGGACTCCAGCTGTGCTCCTGACATCACTGGGACTCCTGCTCTGGGGAAGCGCCTGACATCATTGTGGATGTATGGAGAGCGATGTCAGAGGCTTCCCCAGAGTCCCGGAGAAGAGTCGATAATAGCGCTCTGCCCGGGACTCCGCTCTGGGGAAGATCCTGACACACTGTCCACATATGGGCAGCGATGTCAGGGAATTCCACAGCGTCCCGGAGCAGAGCCGATAGTAGAGCTCTGCCCGGGACTCCGCTCTGGGGAAGACCCTGACACACTGTCCATATATGGGCAGCGATGTCAGGGAATTCCACAGAGTCCCGGAGCAGAGCCTGTACAAGCGCTCTGCCCGGGACTCCGCTCTGGGGAAGACCCTGACACACTGTCCATATATGGGCAGCGATGTCAGGGAATTCCGCAGCCTCCCGGAGCAGAGCCGATACAAACGCTCTGCCCGGGACTCCGCTCTAGAGAAGACCCTGACACACTGTCCATATATGGGCAGCGATGTCAGGGAATTCCGCAGCGTCCCGGAGCAGAGCCGATACTAGCGCTCTGCCCGGGACTCCGCTCTGAGGAAGACCCTGACACACTGTCCATATATGGGCAGCAATGTCAGGGAATTCCACAGAGTCCCGAAGCAGAGCCGATACTAGCGCTCTGCCCGGGGCTCCGCTCTGGGGAAGACCCTGACACACTGTCCATATATGGGCAGCTATGTCAGGGAATTTCGCAGCGTCCTGGAGCAGAGCCGATACTAGCGCTCTGCCCGGGACTCCGCTCTGGGGAAGACCCTGACACGCTGTCCATATGTCCGGGGAGCAGAGCCTGTACTAGCGCTTTGTCCGGGACTCCGGCTCTGGGGAAGCCCCAGACATCGCTGTTCATATGTGGACAGCGATGTCAGGGAATTCCAGAGTCTTGGAGCAGAGTCGATACTAGCGGCTCTGTGTACCGCGGGCCTCAGATGACAGCCCCAGGGGCCGCATGCGGCCCGCGTGCTTGAGACCCCTGACCTAGATCATACTTGGCTACGTTTTAAGAATCATTTTCAAGGAGAATTGAGATGCGCAATGCTTTGTGCGCAACAGATTTTTTTTTCTTATGTGACCAGCCCATAAGTATAGTCAACACCCCGTAATAAGTCAAAGAGCTTCCATTAACAGCGCCACTAGAGTGACCCTCATAATTGTGATACAGAGCTCCAAATCCCCAGCTTCCCTTCACAGTTAAATATTAAAATTCTGGCTGCCTGCAGCCACGCCAAGTTCACATGGCATGTATTTGCCATAGTCAAATCTGCCCTGGATTTTTTGGTAAATCTGCAGCAGAAATCCATGGTCGAAACTCAAATTTTAAAATCAGCAGTGCATTCATTATTCTACGCAGAGATTTTCCATAAGCTTCCCCTAGTGGTGGTTGCAATCAGTCTTTTCAGGAGACTTACTTGCTCTGCTGGGAATCTAGAACGTCCCTATGTCGGGAACGCGAAAAGTAAAAACTCTGCTAGTTCCTTTTGGGAATCTGTATACGGTTTATCTGAAATTCGTAGACATTTATGTGATTTAAAGCGTCACAATTCTAAATAAAAATGGATGGCCTTGTTTATTCTAATTTATTTAATACTGCATTGATATTGTTTTTTTTTATGAATTACTAGGTGGAGAACCCATGTTTAGAATTCTCATCTCTTGGCTAGAGATTGGAGCGGATACAAAGAGAGTCTCTTGCTCTGGAGGACCTGTTCCATTACACAGACAACCCATTGAAATGAATGGGTGCGGTGTAATGCTTAATTTACCCCTGTGGTGGTGTTGCAGGGAAATTAAACATTTACTGCCAGGTTTCTCCGCAGATTACAGCTGATTGCTGGGATTACCAGCAATGGGAGACTTTTGTGATCGGTTTATTGTTAAGAGACCCCTCTAACAAGTAGGAATTGTCCAAAGGGGTTTTCTGCAAATGGTATTTATCACATATCCACAGGACAGGTGATAAATGTATAATCACTACAGGCCCGACTGTTTAGACTCCTGCTGATCACTGAAACTGGGGCCCTGAGCTCCCTGTTCCTCCTCACTGCACAACCGCGGTGGGAATGAGTTTGGATGGAGCAGCAGTGAAGCATACGCGCTGCCGCTCCGTTCGCAGTCTATTTTGCTGACAGAAACCGTCGAGCGCTGTACAGCTGTAGAATTCTCATTCTATTGGACAATTAGGGTAAAGTTACAGGTAATGTTTGCGTTTTGGCCACTACAGTAATTTATAGCTGTGACCAGATCTTGCATTGTAGTCATCTGGATTTCTAAAAATCCTACTCATATAATGCAGTGACTAATCAGGGAATGCGGTGTGTTTTTTTAAATCATTGCAAGTCCTATCAGTCACTTTTTGCGTTGGGTTTGCTACAGTGTTTACCGATTTACTTCACTAGAGAAAACCGTGAACTGGCTTTGTGTAGCCCCTGCCTAGTAGTCAATATTGCCCGAGTGATCACCAGAAGGAGTCTACTTCTACAATGTTGCACTGCAAACAATCCAAGGGCAGGAAGGAGTTCATTTGTATCCTAGCTGATTTTATCCCTATCCCTCCTCCTCCTCAAAAAAAAAAAAGAAGCTATGTGCATGGAACATGAAAAAATAAAAGAAACAACATAACCTGCTGAACCAGCAGTACTACAGAGTAATGGACGTATAAGGTGTGCACGTGCTAAACCCTTAGTAACAACTTTAAACATTAAAAACACATCATTCTTAAATTGGCAAGTAAATTGTGGCATGCGCCACGATTTATTAAAAACACATTAACCATAGGCAATACAGCGCAAGAGGAGCCTGACTTCAATCGCGACACGGCACTCCCTGAGCTGGGGCCCGCCTGCCCCCAGCTCGCATCCTGTAAACAAGGACAGCCGTGCCCCCTGCCACGGCTGTCCCCCCAGGCAGCCGTCGGACCGTCGTCCGGCTTTCGTGACTGCCCAGGCCCAAAACATCCTGGGGACCTGCCGTATAACTAGTGTCCCCCCACGTGCGAGTTCACCCCGCCGTATAACTAGTGGTAACTCGCCGTGGTCCACCACCGAAACCGCTCTTAGGAGGAGTGCAGTGCCACGATCCGCCCTGGCTTTACATCACATCGCATTACATAGCATAACATAACATAGCATAACATACCCTAGCCTACCGTAACGTAGCATAACCTACCATAACATAACATTATTTCTAACAAGGGAGGGTTGGGTGGGTCTTTTCTTCTCCTGGTAAGTAATGTCTTACCTCTCTGCTTTCTGTACTTATAAACCCTTATCCTGCTCCCCCTCCCCTATCCTCATTACTTATGCGCTCCTATAGTTCTTTCCACTATCACTCCCCTTTCTCCACTTATCTCACAGTGAACAATGAGTTCACCCTCCCCCTCCAGCCATGCTGGTGCCATTGGCCATGTGGCCAGCACCATTTTATATCCCTTGCTTCCTATAACCACCCTCATCAGGGACGCCCTGGCCCACCTTATGCTTCCTCGGGCCTAGTCGTCCCTCGTCCTAAATTATATCAACAATGTGTTTAACGCTATGTCTGGCATAGATCTAGCTCCCATTCTATACAAGCCAGTTTTTTTCTGTGGGGGAAAGGCTAGAAGGACAGATGGGACAGAGAGAATAACTGCAGAAGGTGGGGGAGGGTTAAACAGACAAGGGTGGGGCACCTCTCCTCTAAAAGCGAAACGCTTCAACCAAGAATAAAAGAGAAAAAGAACAAGCTGCTGTCTGAGCCCCGGGACTGTGGTTTGCATAAGTGAGTCAATGGCCTGTCAACAAGGCCCTTATTGTGCAAAGCCTGTATATACTTCAAGGAACATGACTAACAATATGAATGTTTAAATTGTAATTTGCATACATGAAAGAAGTTTACAGCAGCTGGTTCTTTACATTGACACATTTGTTAGATTTGTCTCTTTTTTTTTTTATTGGCTAATTCATTAATCTAATAAAAAAAGGTATCGGGGAATTTTTGATACTGCACGAGGGCTTATGCAGATGGGTGTACGGCCTCTGTGCGCTGCTGTAGAGGGTCAGTGCAGTGGGCTCTGCCATGTGCATGAGCACTAAGAGTGGGTTCACACAATGTGTACTTGTCGCAGAATTTTGGTTGTAGGAATCTGCACAGAAACTTTGCAACAAAGTACAATACAATGTTAGCAAATGGGGTTTTAACAAACCCATTCACTCACAGTGTAAAATATCTGCTGCGGGTTGTAAGCATGCTACGGATAATCAATCCCACAGCCTTGCCCTATCTGTTGTAATGAATGCAAATCCGCGGCTTACTTCTGCCCCAAAATCAACAACAAAATACATGCGTTTTATATAGTGGATTTTGGAAAGGATTTTTAGACTGGTTCCACATCATAATTTTTTTTTACGTGTGTGAACCTTGTCTAAGAACTACTTATCTGCTAGTTTTGTATAGCACTGAGTGATATTCCTGATTACAATTGGCTAGTGCATGAACAGCTATTCTGTAATATACATAAAATATTAACTATAAAAGAAAAATCTCTACTATTTTTTTAATCCAATTCTAGTTTTGCCTTAAGTTTTAATTTATTTTTTTTGCAAAACCGCTGTGTAATGGATTAGCATTGAATTATTTTGAGATTTTCCTTGATAAATCCTCAGGCCACGTTCACACGTGGCAGAATTTTTCCGCTGCAAATGTTGGTGCAGATTCGGGGCAATTACGCAACGAATCTGCAGCAACATTTACATATTTGACAGGTAATTCAGACGTTGCAGATATCACAGCGGACTTGCCACAGATTTCAGTTTTTACATTACAAAGGCTGAAATCCGCAGTGAAAATCCGCTGCTTCTCCGCAACATAATGAGCATACTGCGGAGGGAAAATTCTGCACCGCAGCCTACTTTCCGCAACGTCTGAACTAAGTTTCCTAGAAATGTATAGAAACAAATGTAAAAAACGCTGCTGCAGAATTCCACTGCGGACTTACTGAAAAGTACAATTCGTGTGTATGGGGTTTCACAAAACCCCATACACAAGACTGCAGAAATAAATCCATGCAGATTTGACTTTTCACATTGTGCCCTATTTACAGTGCGCCAGTCAGAGTGCTCATCCACAAAGTGCCCCAGCGAAAAATGTACCAAAAAGCCACACTTCTTGCTTGGTCAATAAGTAGGCACTAACAACTCTATAAGGCCAGGATCACAGACACAGTTTTGATGCAGTTTTTGGTGCAGTATTTTGCTCAGTTTTGTTTAGCCAAAGCCGGAAGTGGATCCAAAGGGGATATAAGGTATAGAGAAAAGACTAATGCATCTCCTTTCCTATGTCCACTTCTGTGTTTGACTAAAAGAAACTGCAACAAAAACTGCATCAAAACCGTGTGTGTGTGTGTGTGTGTGTGTGTGTGTGTGTGACACTGGTCTAAGGGTGGATTCACACATGGCGTATTTTTTTCCACAAATTTGACCGTAACAAATCCGTTGCAAATTCTGCATGTTCTACCTGCGTCATTGCTGCAGATTTCACCCTTTGCAATGCAGAATTGCCCGCCCTTCCGAGAGTATCGGATATCTCTCCTTATTGGGAGGTAGAAATGTACAGTGTATTTTAAATGTCCTGATCTTCACTTTTATTTTTCTAATCTAGATATAACTGATGTTGAGAGCAGCAAAACCCCTTCACAAAATACTTATAATTTAACATTCTGTTAAAAAAAAACTTGGGTTCCCGTGCCAAAAAGCAAAATAATGTTTCAGAGGATGCCGTGGCTACTCATTTGTCCACATAAACCAAAATCTTTCTGGAGCCTCATTAAATTCAGACGTGGTTAACCGGGCCGAAATTGAAGTATTTCTTCAGTTCTTCAATGTATAGAGTTATTTTTTCTGTAAGGACCATTGACGTCTTCCAAACATAGAACGGTTATCAGTCCTTCATGTTTACATTGCTGCATATTGCCTACAACCACAGCAGCATATGGTGAATAATACTAACTATAAGATTAGTTTCCTTCAGTAAAAAGTTAAATGTTAGGCCCCGTGCACACGGCCATGCCCGTAATCACAGCCCGCGATTGCGGGACTGTCAGCCGCTCGCATTTTCGGGCCGTGCTCCCATACAAAGTATGGGAGCATGGCCCGTAAGATGCAAAAGAACGGATATGTTCCATAATTTTCGGAACATTTCTACGGCACGTACACCCATCCATAGCGATACGGAAAGGTGTCCGCAGCCAATCGAAATGAAAGGGTCCGTAATTATGGACAATATTTACTGTCGTGTGCATGGGCCCTTAAACTGTATTAACCCGCCCCCTATTAGACACACACCCGAAAATGATTTATCTGGAGCTCAGAGCTCTACATTTACATAAAAAAATTGTGTAGGCGCAGGGACAGCGTATTTGTTTTCATCCCAGTGAAATAAATTCTTGCTAATTCTCATAATCAGGTTTTCCTTCCAATCTGTTTCCATGATACTATTGTAGTAATACAAGTGACTGCATTAGGATTTAGTTTTAGTTTGTATATAAAGTAATTATTGCAGCAATTCAACAATGGAGTGGCAAGGAACATGCTCAACCGCCGCTCCAGGCAAGCTCCTCCTCACTGCAGGGGCCCCCGAGCAAGGATACCTGTCCTGAGGATAGTTTATGATTATCGATCGTAGGACTTCTTTAAGTTTTGATTCTTAGTTAAGAAACTTTCAGAGGAGAGGACAACTACACTAGTTTTAATTAATTTTGCCTCATGGCCTCTTATCTAGACAGATTTATAGGAATAGATGCACGTTTAAATTGATAAAGCATTGACTTACAGAATATTTGACTTCAGGACTGCCCACTGTAAATTAACGTCCACATTTGCTGGCCATTTTGCAGACAGACATATATTTACGTCCATTCCTCATCTGGTGATTGGGTACCCCACTCGGCATGTTACTAACAGCCTCTTGCTTTGGTTCAGATCCCAATCACGTGATCGCCATGGCAATCAATCAGGGCACTCACAGGAAAAGTTTATTATAGCATAACATTTTCCAGGGTTTGTGCTGTATAAAATCCTGTCTCTGCTCCGGTCTCCTGTCAGAGTGAGATCAGAGGAGGGGAGTATAGACATACATTCGGCTGAAAGTAATTAGCTATTAACCCCTTCCTTCCTGCCTGCCCCATTTAAAATAATGGGCTAATGGCGCAGTTGCTGCCATTTTACATGCTCTATTTGATGCCACTGTTTGCTCCTGCACACAGAGATATTAACTAGTACAGGCTGTGATTTTGGGTACCTACAGTGCAGATTTTGCATGTATTTTTTAAACCAGGAATGGAACCTAAACCGTACAAATATATAATGAAAGGCCTTAAAGGGAATGTGTCGCTAGAAATGTTTTTTTTTTTTTTTTAGTTAAACAGTTAGTATATAAATGATTACACATTGTTATAATTTTTAAAAAAAAATTCACAAGTCAGGAAATATTATAAATTTGATTCTAATTTATAACAATTCCATGTGCTGGTCACTAGAGGGAACAATTCCCAAAATTGCAGCATTGGCATGTGGTAAAGCAACCTCTTTGCTTTATGCTGCAAAATTGGAGAAGACACACTCGCTCTAGTGTGCTCAAACAATCCCCCCTCCTTTATCCTGGCTAGTGCCAGGAGAAAGGAGGGGGTCGAATGTTCAAACCTCCTACACTGTGTGCCGCCATTTTTTGAGCGAATGCACAGTGTAGGAGGATTAGATACAGTGGTTATAACACGAACATACACAAACATGACTTACCTGCTCCTGCCGCTGCCTCCGCTCCTAGTCCTTGCTTCGGAACATATGGACGGAAGCCACAACCGGAAGTAGTCATCTTACTGTCCGGCCGCGGCTTCCGGTCCACATGAAAATGGCGCCGGATGTCGCACTGCCTAAGACCTTCCATTTGGACTGTGTGGGAGCGGCACATGCGCCGTTCACACACAGACGGCGTACACTATAGTGAATGGAACAGCTCTCATTCGCATTCACTATGGGGATGTATGTGCCGTATTCCATCTCTGTATGTGTCGTTAATCGACACATACAGAGATGGAAAAAAAATGGCAGCCCTCATACAGAAGTAAAAGTCAGAAAAAACAAAAAAGTAAAACACAAAAACACAAATAAATAAAATGTATTTTAATAACATACTAAAATCAAAAACATATATAAAAAAAATACATTTCTTGACACCTTCCCTTTTAGGGAATGCTCTCCTGGATCCAATTCTGGTTTTGGCTTGCAAAATCTTCAGCAAATCTGCACTGTAAGAACTCTGCCTAAGGATGCAGTCACATGCGGCAGAACTAAAAATCCGTTCCATACATCTGACTAATCCATGCAACTGCTGCGGAAACAACCCTATTCAGATTCATGGAACTGATTTTCAGTCGCAGAAATGCCTGCAACAAAATGTGCCACGTGACTGCACCCTAAGGCCTTATTTACACGAACGTGTTTCACGAACCTATGTAAGACAATGTGTGTCCGCTGCATGAAACGCACGGCATGTCCTATACTTGAGCGTTTTTTGCACATCACGCACCCATTGAAGTCAAATCACGCGAAGTGAAAATCACGCGCAGCACACGGACGCACTTCCGAGTGCTGCGCGTGATTCGCGCATCAGTAGATCAAGAAATGAAGGGAAAAATAAAACCACCTCCTTCATTTCTTTTTCTAAAGCTCAAAACCGTGTGTCATAAGGATGGCATATGTGTGAAAATCACGCAGCCACGCACCAAACACTTATGACACACGGAACTGCAACGCACAACAAATGCAGCGTTTTTTTGCGCGCGCAACACGCGCACGTTCGTGTGAATTTCGCCTAAAGCTGTACTGTAAGCCGTCTTTATGCTTGTATCGCTATAGCAGCAGAATTAGAAGAATTAGGGGATATTTTGGGGTAAATAATATTGATTGAACCAACTACCGTAAAACAGAATAGGAAATGAAATAGCAAGACTAAGAAAAAAAAAATCCAAATTCAAATGGGAAATTTTGATCCGTCGTCAAGGAATTAGATATATTTTTCTCATGGCCCACATTTGTGACAAATTAGATGACACCCCCAAATGTATGGTGCATGCAAAAGTATTGTAACCAAAAAACATTAGGCCAGCCATGCTGGGACAGACCAGATATATACCGAGGAAGGAGAAAAATGTCATTGGCAACTTTTGAGAATTTGATGCATATGGGGTAACT
Source organism: Rhinoderma darwinii (assembly GCF_050947455.1). Classification (NCBI taxonomy): domain Eukaryota; kingdom Metazoa; phylum Chordata; class Amphibia; order Anura; family Rhinodermatidae; genus Rhinoderma; species Rhinoderma darwinii. The sequence continues at coordinate 266,574,571 of NC_134689.1, read as the reverse complement.
TTTACACCATTTTAGCCAATAGAAACCAGTTGGTAAAATTATTATTTTTTTATAGAGATGTGCCAAGGTCCCTCCTGCAGTCTATGGGGCCAAAGTATTCCTCCATATGCATCTGATTAATTCAGGATTAGAAACACATGGCGTTTCGTTTAAAAAAAAAACAGCTCCACACCTGTGCGAAGTATTGCAGCTCAGTCCCATTCACTTCAATGTAGCTGAGTGCAATTCCAAACACAACCCACGGACAGGTGTGGAGCTGTTTTTTTTTTAATAGTGGCCATGTTTTTCTAATCCTGTGCAACCCCTTTATTATGGATGCATATGGCGTGGGTTTCTGTAAGATTAATTCGGAATCTGTCAGAAAAATATTTGAGCGTTAAGCACTTCTAATGAATATCGTTGCAATATGGTGCCTTATGGAGGCATCATACATTGGCACAGAGTGCCCACATCTCCGTGGCAGGGACTCCATGTGCCTCCGTATAAGCTATGTACAAGTAGACACCAGCTGTTGGAATAGATTTTGACTATACCATAGATGTAAAGCAATTGCACTTTCCAACAATGGGCTTTTGTTAAACCAGTGTTAGGCCCCATGTACACAACTGCAAAAATTCTCCGTAATTGCGGACCGGAATACGGTCCGGAATTACGGACCCATTCGCTTCTGTTGGCCGCGGACACCTCTCCGTATCGCTACGGATAGGTGTCTGTCCCATAGAAGTGTACCGCAAAAGATAGGACGTCTTATCTTTTGCTTTTTACAGACCGTGCTCCCATGCTTTGTATGAGAGAACGGACTGAAAATGCGAGCTGCGGCCGTCCGTGCCTGCAATCGTGGGCAGTGATTACCGGCATGGCCGTGTGCATGAGGCCTAAACAAGCAAAATGGGATTTAAGTGGAAATCTACAATTTTGTCGTAAATATTTGTTATATTTAGTGGTCCATTCGGCTTGCTTTTTATAAATCTATGCATGTGTTAGATTGTCACGGACTGTGTAGTGAACTGAATGTTTAATCTGTAGTCATTACCTATTACATAATGTCCGTTCAAGTTCATGAGCATAAAACAAATAATAGACCCTGTTTCCCTAGAACAGCTGTTGGGTTACATTTGACTACTGTGGCATGGTAAATAGAGCACATTTGTAGGAATAATCATTCCCAGATGGGGTAGTTAAATAGCCACGGAGAACGGTAGACTAAGGAAAAATGCTGTCGAATTAAAGGGGTGGGGGGATTATTATACCGTATTTTGCCTGTGTGACATTTCAGGAACAAGCTTGTTAACAATTAGTTTCTCTGCTTGTAGAAATTACATTTCACTGGCTTATACAAGTCTATACATAAAGCAAGCGGAGGGTTTGTTTTCACGTTCCTAATGAATGCCACATGCACAGGTATCAGATGGCTACTAAGGAAGGCCGGTGTTCATACCCATAACAATGATTTGGGTTTTATTTTATATTGTTCTACTAGAACTAGTGCTCAACTCTCATTCACCGGAAAACAAATCATTGGATCACTGGTTCATTCAGTTTTACCTAATCTATACATGTATGTATAAACGGCCCAAAAATTATTTTACTTCGCTACCTCATTGATTTTATGGACCTTATTTCAAACCTATTACCATCAAAAATAAAAATAAGGGATACAATCAATTATAATAGTGGCCACCAGCTAAATTGTATGAGTGACGAAGTAAGATAGGTGCACTATTATGAGCGCATCTCCGTGGCATGAAACATCTCAATAGGCAGTGTAAGCGCAGAATCCAACAGATTGATGGGGGAGTTTCCATTTATCTTTATGTATAAACCTAACCATTTCTATCTACAGATCATATGGAATGCAGCTATGTCTACCTTAGGGTTACATTTCCTGACTCCATATGCATTCCCATTAATTTTAATAGTCTATATTCCCTTAAAGAGGCTCTGTCACCAGATTTTGCAACCCCTATCTGCTATTGCAGCAGATCAGCGCTGCAATGTAGATAAGAGTAACGTTTTTATTTTTAAAAAACGAGCATTTTTGGCCAAGTTATGACCATTTTTGTATTTATGCAAATGAGGCTTGCAAAAGTCCAAGTGGGCGTGTTTAAAGTAAAAGTACAACTGGGCGTGTATTATGTGCGTACATCGGGGCGTGTTTACTACTTTTACTAGCTGGGCGTTCTGACGAGAAGTATCATCCACTTCTCTTCAGAACGCCCAGCTTCTGGCAGTGCAGACACAGCCGTGTTCTCGAGAGATCACGCTGTGACGTCACTCACAGGTCCTGCATCGTGTCGGCCACATCGGCACCAGAGGCTACAGTTGATTCTGCAGCAGCATCAGCGTTTGCAGGTAAGTCCATGTAGCTACTTACCTGCAAACGCTGATGCTGCTGCAGAATCAACTGTAGCCTCTGGTGCCGGTGTCCTCGCTCGTCTGACACGATGCAAGACCTGGGGCAGGAAGTGAGTGACGTCACAGCGTGATCTCTCGAGAACACGCTGTGTCTGCACTGCCAGAAGCTGGGCGTTCTGAAGAGAAGTGGATGATACTTCTCGTCAGAACGCCCAGCTAGTAAAAGTAGTAAAAACGCCCCGATGTACGCACATAATACACACCCAGTTGGACTTTTACTTTAAACACGACCACTTGGACTTTTGCAAGCCTCATTTGCATAAATACAAAAATGGTCATAACTTGGCCAAAAATGCTTGTTTTTTAAAAATAAAAACGTTACTGTAATCTACATTGCAGCGCCTATCTGCTGCAATAGCAGATAGGGGTTGCAAAATCTGGTGACAGAGCCTCTTTAAGTAAGATGGCCACATCTGGCATGCTTTGTGCTACACGCATGCGCGGACATGCGCAATGAGGTAACAGGCTCCTGACAGTACATTGTTTCCTGACATGTGCAGTAGCACAACAGGAACGTCGTTATGGGCGTATATACTTTACTATGATGTGAAGCAGCTGGTCTCGACGTATGGTGAACATTACATACACTTTGAAGTCATCATTTCACTCATAGATTGTTGATTAGCAAATATGTTTTATTAGACTATTTTCTATTGATACATGAGTTGTTTGTATCTTGATGTAACAAATACAATATGAATGACACTTTATTTGTGAATTATATATATCTTATGTCGTATTATATGACGTTTACTGATGTAATTTTTATTGATTACCACTTTGTATAATCCACTACTTCTTAAGCATGGTGTTTCTATAAATATGTAACTTGTACACTATATATTAGCTTGAGAAAGGCTCCATGGGAAAACGGAAACATTTTATTAGACTTATGGATAAGCAATACACTTTTTTTCACCCATATCCTTGGGACATTGGTCTGCTCCACAGGGCTTGCACCCACACGCTGCCAGTGCTGCCGGATTTTGGATTTGCTATAATATATATATATATATATATATGTTACAATTTAGTAAAGAAAGCAGCACTGTTATCAAAACGATCAAGTTCAGTGAAAATACACCTCGATAGGACACAAGACCAGTGTCCCACAATTCCAATAGATACCCCAAAAATTCAATGCAGCACTTCCTTAAATAGTGAAAAAAAAAAAAAACTTTTTTTGTTGTAGCTGACAGGAGCTTCTTAAAGAGTAACTGCACTTTCATCAAACTTTTTATATGTCATAGAGACATATCAAAAGTTTGGATCGGTGAGGGTCCGGGTGCTGGAACCCCCACCGTTGCTGAAACGAACGTGCAAAAGCCCTCAGCTGAGCGCCCTGCACCTTCGGCAGCTACAAAGTGCTTATCTCAGCGCTTTTGCACCTTTGTTTCAGCAACGTTGGGGGTCTCCGCACCTGGATCCAAACTTCTGATATGCCTATGACATATCAAAAGTTTAATGAAAGTGTAGTTACTATTTAAGTGTCCTGTAGAGTACACACAATGCAAAGTAAAAATGAAATGGAGCCACGCTCACCTGGTGTCCAAAGGAGCAGCTTATTCTGTCACAGGCAGAGAGCAGTACAGTACATGTAGCAATGCACTAGACCTCAGAGAGGCGCCACTAGACAGTCAAACAGTGCATGCTATTCAGTAATGCAGCGCCCACAGATTGGCTTTACTTACCCCCAAAGTCAAGCAGTGATTCCAAAGCATTTTACCTATGAAATACTCACACTGACAGTGGGACCAGTGTACTGACATTAAGGGCTTATTCAGACGAACGGGATATACGTCCGCGCAACGAGTGTGATTTTCACGCGCGTCGCACGGACCTCTATTAGTCAGCGTTGGTCTGCTGCGAAAAAGTCACGACATGTCCGTTCTTTGAGCGTTTTCCGAGCATCACGCACCCATTGAAGTCAATGGGTGCGTGAAAACCACGCATGTCACACGGAAGCACTTCCGTGCGAACAGCGTGATTCGCGCAACAGCTGTCAAAAGGATGAATGAAAACAGAAAAGAACCACGTGCTTTTCTGTTTACAAACATCCAAATGGAGTTTCTTAATGATGGCGGCTGCGCGAAAACCACGCAGCAGCGCATCATATGATGCTGCCACACGGAGCTGTCAAGTGCCTTTTGCGCAGGCAAAACGCCGCATTTTTTGCGTGCGCAAAAGGCACACGCTCGTGTGAATCCAGCCTAAGGCTGGGTTCACACGTGGCGGAATTTCACTTAAATTCCGCTGCGGACACTCCGCAGCGTTAATCCGCAGCGGAGCCGTTTGTCCATTGACTTACACTTTAATTTAGCAGTGTTCGTTTAGACGAGGCGTAAAATTCCGCTGCGGAGCATAGGCTGCGGAGCGGAATTTGGTGTACGCAGCATGCTCTGTCTGTTGCGGAGCAGTGGCGGACTCATGGCGGAATTTCTCCATTGACTTCAATGGAGATTCTAATTTCCGCAATGAAGTCCGCAACTGTCATGCACATGTTATGTGTGCTGCGGATCCGTCTTGCTTTTTTAACTTGACATTTCTTCATTCTGGCTGGACCTATGTATTTCTAGGTCTACAGCCAGACTGAGGAAGTCAATGGGGCTCCCGTAATGACGGGAGCGTTGCTAGGAGACGTCAGTAAATAGTCACTGTCCAGGGTGCTGAAAGAGTTAAGCGATCGGCAGTAACTGTTTCTGCACCCTGGACAGTGACTACCGATCACAATATACAGCAACCTGTAAAAAAATATAAGTTCATACTTACCGAGAACTCCCTGCTTCTGTCTCCAGTCCGGCTTCCCAGGATGACGTTTCAGTCTAAGTGACGGCTGCAGCCAATCACAGGCCAATAACAGGCTGCAGCGGTCACATGGACTGCCGCGTCATCCAGGGAGGTCGGGCTGGATGCCGAAGGAGGGACGCGTCACCAAGACAACGGCCGGTAAGTATGAAATTCGTTTACTTTCACTAGGGAAAGTGCTGTCCCTTCTCTCTATCCTGCACTGATAGGGAGAAGGGAAGCACTTTTCCCGCAGTCCGCAGCAGCTAGTCCGCATCAATTTACTGCACATTTTGTGCAGATCCGCAGCAGAATCTGCAACGCAGATTCTGTGCGGCATTGATGCGGACAGTTGCGGAGGAAATCCGCCACGTGTGGTCATGCCCTAAAGGTGTTCTCCTACTATTAACATTTATCACCTATCCACAAGATACTCGGCTGCTTCTGTATTTGCGACAGACTTGAAGGAGCAGATCGTAAGCATGCTTGGCGATTACTCTATACAATTCTTCCCTACCACAGTCATCCACAGGAGAATGAATAGGCTGCGGGGTCCCTCGCTCCAGTAGTGGCAGAAGTCAAACCCTCATCTAAAGCTAAAAGGATGTTGTTTGTGGTGTTTATAAAACAAATAAAGCACTGGAAAATAGGACTGTTACTTTTCCTAATGTATAGAACGTAAAATGCTATGCATAACATCACAGGTTTCGTATGTGTTAGGCTATGTTCACATCTGCGTCAGGGCTCCGTTCCGTCTGAGCTTTCCGTCGGAACGGATCCCTGACTGACACAAATTGAAACCAAAGGTTTCCGTTTCCATCACCATTGATTTCAATGGTGACGGATCCAGTGGCAATAGCTTCAGTTTCTCCGTTGTGCAAGGGTTCCGTCGTTTTGACAGGATGAATACTGTAGTCGACTGTGAACGAAGGCTTAGATATATTATTTTTTAAGTAGAGTGCTGCGCTACCTGTATTTTATAAAGACATCACAATTCCGACTAGATCAAGTTGATTTCTTAAGTTTCCTTAACCCCTTAGTGACCAGCCCATTTTAGGCCTTAATGACCAAGCTATTTTATTCGTTTTTCTATAGTCGCATTCAAAGAGCTCTAACTTTTTTATTTTTTTTCGTCTACATAGCTGTATGAGGACTTTTTGCGGGCTTAGTTGTACTTTTTAATAGCACCATTTTAGGGTACATATAATTTTTTTATTAACTTTTTTTTGGGGGGATTATAAAAAAAAAACTGAAATTCCGCCATTGTTCTATGCGTTTTTAAATTGACTCCGTTCTGTGTGCGGCGTAAATAACATGTTACCTTTATTCTATGGGTCGGAACGATTACGGCGATACCACATATGTAGAGGTTTTTTATGTTTTACGACTTTTGCACAATAAAAACACTTTTGAACTAAAATGATTTGTTTTTGCATTGTCGCTTTCCAAGAGCCGTAATTTTTTTATTTTTCCATCAATGTAGTGATTTTTTGGGCTTGTTTTCTGCGGAACGAGACGTAGTTTTGATTGGTACTGTTTTGGGGTGCATGGGACTTATTGATTCATTTTTATCATGACTTTTTTGGGGGGCAATGTTAAAAAATTGCAATTTCGCCATTGTTTTTTGCGTTTTTTTTAGGTATTCACCTTGCGGTTTAAATTACATATTAACTTTATTAATGGAGTCATTACGGTCGCGGTGATACCATATATGTGTACTTTTATTTATTTTTTACACTTTTACTAAATAAAACCACTTTTTATGGAAAAAAATGGTTTGTTTTTTTTTTTTTTACTGTAATTTTTATTATTAATCTTTATTTCACATTGATTATTTATTTCATTAGTCCCACTACTGTGCGATTTTCAGATCGCTGCTATAATGCTTTGGTATACTTCGTATACCAGAGCATTATTGCCTGTCAGTGTAAATCTGACAGGCAATCTGTTAGGACGTGCCTCCGGCGCGTCCTAACAGGCATATGTCCAGGGCAGACCTGGGGGCTTTTATCAAGCCCCCGGCTGCCATGACACCCCATCGGAGACCCACGATTGCATTTGCGGGCCGCCGATGGGTGACAGAGGGAGCTCACTCCCTCTGTAAACAAGTTAAATGCCGCGGTCGCTATTGACGGCGGCATTTAACGGCTTAAACGGCCGCGATCGAAGTAAACTTCGATCGCGGGCGTTGGAGCAGGAGCTCAGCTGTCATCGGACAGCTGAGCCCCGGCTCCAGCCTGCACGGGAGGCCCGTGCAGGACTTAGACTAGGCGAACGTGAAAAGGCGTCAGCCTAGCCTAAGGCCCCTTACTGACGAACGTGAAAAGGCGCATTGTTGGTCACTAAGGGGTTAAGACAAGTCAAGAGCCAGAACCATAACAATTTAAGTGAAACCAATGTTATAATGATCCAAGACAATGCATTACAATTGCAGCCTCGAGTTGCAGATTTTTCCAGTGTACTGTGAATTAGCCCAACAATAAAACGCTTTTGGCATGTCTCACTACCTTACTCTTAGCAAAACATGACATTTGCAATTTGTGAAGAGAGCAGGACGTGTCCAGACTGCACGCTCTTCTCCGTCCTCCGCTTTTGTTTTGTCTTTGTGTTAAGTAGGTAGGCATGTTTTCTTTGGGTTTCGGTTATGCAATAACTGAGTATTTTATGAAATATTACACAACTAATCCTTTTGTTCTAAAATAAATCATTGACGTTTTAGCATTTTAATGCTCTGTACTCACATTAAAGGGAATGTGTTGCCAGAAAAACATGTTTTTTTTAAAAAAATTAAACATTTAGTGTGTGGGTGATTAAACATTGTTCAAATTTTTTTTATTTTTTTCGCGAGTCAGGAAATATTATAAATTTTTTCTAATTTATAATACTACCCATTTTTGGTCACTAGATGGAGCTAGTTCCCAAAATTGCAGCATTGCAACATTGGGTTAAAAGCCCTCGCTCTAGTGAGCTCTCAGCATCCCCCCCTCCTTTATCCTGGCTAGTGCCGGGATAAACGAGGGGTTTGAAAGGTTTAACCTCCTACACTGTGTGTCGCCATTTTTTGAGGTAACCCACAGTGTAGTAGGTTTACATACAGTAGTAAACACACACAAACACTAACATACATTGAAATCTCTTACCTGCTCCTGCCGCCGCGGCTCCCTCCGGCCCGTCCGCTCCGTTTGCTGCCGCTGTTCCATGTGCACAAGTCCGGAAGCCGCGACCGGAAGTAGTAATATTACTGTCCGGCCGCGACTTCCGGTCCACAGGAAAATGGCGCCGGACGGCGCCAATTTCGAATATGACTGTGTGGGAGCGGCGCATGCGCAGTTCCCACACAGACGCCGTACACGGCAGTCAATGGGACGGGAGCCGTTCACAGTCCCTATGGGACTGTGAACGCCGTATTCCATGTCTGTGTGTGTCGTTAATCGACACACACAGAAATGGAACAAAAAATGGCAGCCCCCATAGGGAAGAAAAAGTGTAAAAATAAGAAACAGTAAAACACAAACACACAAATGAATATAAACGTTTTTATTAAAGCACTAACATCTTTAACATATAAAAAATTTATTTGTGATGACACTGTTCCTTTAACATCATGCTGTGTAATACAGAATTAACATTCTAACTGTGCTTTCCCTTTTTTCTATAAAAAAAAACAACTTTCACCTATGATATGAAATACAGTCATTACAAAACTAATAAAAGGATTTGTGACTGACATGGCTAAAAGTTGAACTGCCAAGGATCATATACTGGACTATCGATTTTACTTCCCAATTGAATGTACAGTCACACTTGTATAGAATATATACTAGGATGTTTTGACCCATCTCCCCTGAGGAACTGCTTGGTCAGCAAGGAAACGCGTTGGGAGAAATATTTATCATCTATCATCTCAGGAGAAGCCATATTACTATCCTCGGACACATTGACCAAAAGGACTAGCAACTGAAAATAAGGGGTAGGAGGGCAATCGCCCCAGGTCTTTTACTTTACCTGTATATGTGGTCTTTGCAAGAGGAAAAGATATTGGATAAACCTCCTGATGAAAGTAATTATAACACATCATAATATTAGGAAACCTTATCAAGGCGGACTGATTTTTTTGCTGTCTTCAGGAATTTTTTGATATAAATCATTGAATAAGAATTGGCATGCAGTATTGGCATATGATATCCTCACTTATTGATACATGTTTGTTATCCATTTTAAACAAGCTCAGTAAAAGTTATATTTTATTACTCCGGATCTATTTTCATTACTTTCAATATTACGGAGAACGAATTTATCTTTATCAAGGTGGGGGATATACAACACCACGAATATATCATTTACTTTTGGTAAAGAAAGAAAAGTCGCATATGATATTGCACCGAAACCTGACATATATTGCATAATAAATGTTGTCTAATATCTGTGGTCATAAAATGTTGGAAACAAGTAAGAGCTCCAAAAGTCTGACCCAAGGCAAAGTTTTTGCCTGGAGTTAAGGTCCTTTGATTGGGCAAACGCTCGTTCGTTGTCTGATCTGCGTGTTTATGCACCCAATAAAATGGTCGCTAGTCGGCAGCACATCTCCCTGTGTAATCATGATAGAAATCTATGGGGACAAACAATCGTTGTAATGATCGTTCGTCTCCAAAACCGATCATTGCTCCTTGTGAAAGAAGCAAACGTGCGCCGATGGCCGAGCTGTCTCGTCAATTGGCGCTTGTTTTCAGATCCCGAAAAGAACCCTTAGACTTGACTTCAGGCACGTAGACAATAAGTTAGACTTCTACATTCATTGACAGAGTCCTTAAAGGGGTATTCTGAGTTAAAACTTGTATGTGTTAATGCTTTTAACTTGGGGAATGTGAATAAATTTGTAATGTACTTACAGTTTCAAAATTGGCCCCGTTTCCTGATGCTGCCGTGGGGCACATGACTGGTGACGTCACTCTCTGCCCGCTGTGCTTATCATCCGTATACCTGTTACATGGTCTAATTATTCAAATTGTCTTCGAGGTAAATGACACGTCACTAGTGACGTACCGCATATGGGCTGTTCTGTTATACAGTCAGTAACGCGCATGCAAGGTCCCTGCTGTTCTCGAGAGAACACCAGGGACCGCTCATGCGTGTTATACAGCCAGTAACGTGCATGCGTGGTCCCTCCTGTTCTCTCGAGTATTACCATACTCGGAAGACATTGCTTTACAAATGTCGGGGAGCTTTTTCTTCTTTATTCCTTGTAAAATTAAAAACGCTGGTCTAAAACTACAACTTATTTGAAAAAAAAAAAAACATTTTCACAACTTAATTCTAATTTATTAAGCAAAAAAACGTTTGGGGTCAAAATTCTCACTATACCCCTAGATGATTCCTCAAGAGGTGTAGTTTCCCAAATGGTCACTTTTGGGGTGTTTCCACTGTACTAGTACTACAGGGGCTCAGCAAATGTGACATGGTGCCCAGAAACCATTCCAAAATCTAAATGGCGCTGCGGTCCTTCTGAGCCCTACTGTGTGTCCAAACAGCAGTTTATGACCGATTATGGGGTATTTCCGTACTCTGGAGGAATTGCCGTACAAATGTTGGGGTGCTTTTTCTCCTTAGTTCTTGTGGAAATTTGAAAAAAAAATTGGTTAAACCTACATTTTAATTGGAAAAAATGTAGATGTTCATTTTCACAGCCTACTTCCAATAATTTCTGCAAAAAAACTGTGCGTCAAAATTCTCACTATACCCCTAGATAATTTCCTTGTGGTGTGTAGTTTCCCTAATGGGGTCAATTGTGGGGGGTCTCCAGTGTTTTGGCCCCTCAAGGGCTTTGCAAAAGCGATATGGCCTCTGCAAACCATTCCAGCTAAATTTGAGCTCCAAAAGTCAAATTGCGCTCCTTCCCTTTTGAGCCCTGCCGTGTATCCAAACAGCCATTTATGACCACATATGGGGTATTGCTGTACTCGGGAGAATTTGTTTTACAAATGTTGGGGTGCTTTTTCTCCTTTAGTCCTTGTGGAAATGAAAGAATTCTACGTTTTATTGGAAAATATTTCATTTTTCATTTTCACAGCCCAATTCTAATAAAATCTATGAAACACCTGTGGAGTAAAAATGCTCACTACACACCAAGATAAATTCCTTGTCGGGTGTAGTTTTCAAAATAGTGTATTTTTTGTGGTGTTTTCTTTTATTTTTTACCACAAGACCTCTTCAAACCTGACATGGTGCCTAAAATATAATCTAATAAAAAGAATACCCTAAATTCCACAAAGTGCTCGTTTGCTTCTAAGGCCGGTGCTTCAGTACAATAGCACACTAGGGCCACAAGTGGGATATTTATAAACACTTCAGAATCTGGATATTACATTTTTAGGTTTATTTCTCTGGTAAAATCTTCTGTGTTACAGGAAAAATATGGATTAAAAATGAATTTCTGCAACAAACACCTAAAGGGGTAAGAAACTTTCTAAATGCTGTTTTAAATACTTTGATGGGTGCAGTTTTTAAAATGGGGTGATTTATTTGGGTTTGCAAAGTAGGGTCCTCTCAAAGCCACTTCAGAACTGAACTGGTCTCTAAAAAAAAAAAATAGACTTTTGATATTTTATTGAAAATGTGAGAAATTTTTGCTAAAGTTCTAAGCCTTGTAACGTCCTAGAAAAATTAAAGGGTGTTCAAAAAAACGATGCCAATCTAAAGTAGACATATGGGAAAATGTTAATTAGAAACTATTTTGTGTGGTATTAATATCTGTCTGATAAGCAGATGCATTTAAATTGATAAAACTGCAAATTTTTGCGTGTTTTTTTTTTGGCTACATTTTGGTGTTTTTCAAAATAAAATACAGAATGTATCAACCAAATTTTACCACTAACATAAGTCCAATGTGTCACGAGAAAACATTCTCAGAATCGCTTGAATAGGTAAAAGCATTCCAAAGATATTATCACATAAAGTGACACATCAGATTAAAAAAATGAGGCTTTGTCAAGAAGGTAAAAACTGGCCGTAGCGGGAAGGGTTACATATTCAATGCTAATTGTGCTGATATAAATACTATGGTATAACCACTTTAGGCAAATAGATTCAATTGTGAAATCTAGAGTAAGGTGGAAATTAAATATTAGAGTAGCACAAGCCATAAAAATTATACATACCCATTCAGTGGCGGATTATCGTTTGGGCGGCCGCCCGGGGCCCGAGGCAGCCCATAGCCACCCGAACCCCCTCATGCCTAGTGGCGTCGCTAGCACCGGAGGGAGCCCCGGTGCCAGGACCGCACCTGTCATGAGACATGGGGAGCTTCGCTCCTACTTAGCAGCTGTGGTCTCTGCTGCTTTCGAAGCTTCCCCTCCAGCCCCCCTTCCCTGCTCTAAACATCTCTCCTCCTGCTGCTAGCTGTCGGGACATGGGGGAGGGGAGACTGTCGGCGGGCTCTGTGTCGGGCTGTGAGCAGGAGAAAAGCTGCAGTGAAGACTCACAAATATCCTACACAAAAGGGAAGTGCATGTGTGTTTACAATGTATACTTTATATGTGTATAATGTGCATACTCATGTGTGTACTTTATATGTGTATAATGTGCATACTCGTGTGTGTACTTTATATGTGCATACTCGTGTGTGTGTTTGTGATGTGTATAATGTGCATACTCGTGTGTGTACTTTATATGTGTATAATGTGCATACTCGTGTGAGTGTACTTTATATGTGTATGATGTGCATACTCATGTGTGTGTGTGTGTGTAGTTTATATGTGTATAATGTGCATACTCGTGTATGTACTTTATATGTGTATAATGTGCATACTCGTGTGTGTGTGTGTGTGTGTCTGTGATGTGTATAATGTGCATACTCGTGTGTACTTTATATGTTTATAATGTGCATACTCGTGTGTGTCTGTGATGTGTATAAGGTGCATACTCGTGTGTGTCTGTGATGTGTATAATGTGCATACTCGGGTGTGTACTTTATATGTGTATAATGTGCATACTCGTGTGTCTGTGATGTGTATAATGTGCATACTCGTGTGTGCGTGTGTATGTGTATATATATATATATATATATTTCTGCAGATATTCCGCAGAAACTAGCAGAAATTTTGCTGCAGAAAAAAAGCACCATTTCCTGCATTATTGCTGCAGAAAATGTTGCGTATTTTGCTGCGTTTTTCTCAATGTTGGGAGATGGTGACGTCTCCTCTGAAAAAACGCATCAATTCTGTCCACTTTCCGCAGCAGGGATGACATGCTGCTGTACGAGAAATACGCACCGCAGGACAAAATGTCTGGTCAGAAATTTTACACAGCGTCAGGATGAGATTTGGTAAATCTCACTCACTTTGCTGCTACCGTATTCTGCGTATTTTCCGGGCGTAAAATACACAGCAATTCCGTTAAGTGTGGACAATCCCTAATACAGTAGCAGCAGAGTAGATTAGATGTGAACAATTCTCATCCGCATGCTGCGTAAATGATAAGTGGGGAAAAAAAAAGCTCAGAAATTGACCTGCGGTGTGGTTTTTTAATATGCAGCATGTCAATTGTATTTGCGTAAACGCTGCTCATTTGTTTTGGGTTTTCCCCATTTAATTCAATGGGGAGGTAAAACCTGCAACAGATAGAAGATGTTATGTAAAAACGCAATTTAGAAAAAATAAAAATCTTATACTTGCCCAGAATTCTGTTTCTTCGTCCGGGCCGGCCTCCTGGGATGACGTTTCACCCCATGTGACCGCTGCAGCCAAACACAGGCCAATCACAGGCTGCAGCAGTTATATGGGATAAAATGTAATCTCAGGGCTGCAGTGTAGCGACGCTGTGTAGCACTATATACAAGGAAGGGAGTGCTGTGTGGCACTATATATAAGGGGGAGTGCTGTGTGATGCTATCTATAGTGGGCTGTGTGATGCGATCTGCAGGGGGGGTGTGTGTGGCTCTATCTACAGGGTGGTGTGTGTGTGTGGCTCTATCTACAGGGGTGTGTGTGTGTGGCTCTATCTACAGGGGTGTGTGTGTGTGGCTCTATCTACAGGGGGGTGTGTGTGGCTGGCTCTATCTACAGGAGGGTGTGTGTGTGGCGCTGTCTACAGGGGGGTGTGTGTGTGGCGCTGTCTACATGGGGGGTTGGCGCTGTGTCCCTGCACAGTGTGATACTGTCAGTATGTAGGGACACAGCCCTGTGAAAGGGGAATCGTAACAGCCATTTGTTAATGCTTGTGCAAAAACGAACGTGATTTACTTCCATGCAACCCGCGTGATTTTCACGCGGGTCGCACGGACCTATGCAAGTCTATGGGGCAGTGCAGACTGTCCGTGATTTTTGCGCAGCGTGAGTCCGCTGCGTAAAACGCACGACAGGTTCTATATTTCGGCGTTTTTCGCGCATCACGCACCCATTGAAGTCAATAGGTGCGTGAAAATCACGCGCGCCCCACGGAAGCACTTCCGTGGGATGCGCGTTATTCGCGCAACAGCAGTAAAAGAATGAATGTAAACAGAAAAGCACCACGTGCTTTTCTGTTTACAAACATCCAAACGGAGTGTCATAATGATGGCGGCTGCGTGAAAAATACGCAGCCGCGCACCATATGAACATGACACACGGAGCTGTCAAGTGCCTTTTGAGCACGCAAAACGCCGCGTTTTTTGCGTGCGCCAAACGCACACGCTTGTGTAAATCCGCCCTTACGGCACGGCGGCGGTGGAGAAGGGGGGCCCAAGTTTGGGTAACAGCCCAGGGCCCATGGTCTTCTTAATCCGCCACTGTACCCATTCCCTTAAATACAGCCACATATTAATACAAAACATACAGTGCTGTGAAGAAGTATTTGCCCCACCCAATTTTTTATGTTTTTGCTAATTTGGCACATTTAAAGGTTTCCAATCATCCAACTAATTTTAATATAAGTTAAAAACAACACGAGTAAATACAAAATGCAGCTTTTAAATAATAATTCAATTTTTTGAGGATAAAGATTTATGCAAAACCTATAATAACCCATATGAAAAAGTAATCACTCCCCCCTAAACCTAATAACTGGTTGTGCCACCCTTGTCAGTAACAACTGCATAAAAACGTTTACGATAACTTGCGATGAGTCTTTGATATCGCTGTAGAGGAATTTTGTCCCACTCTTCTTTGCAGTATTGTTTTAATTCGGCTACATTGGAGGGTTTCCGAGAATGAACTGGCCATTTAACTGGTTGCCGACTGCTGGCTGTGTTTTTACGGCCAGCGGTCAGGGTCCTTAAAGCCCGAGCCATAGACTTTTTACGGCTCGGGTTTTAACTTGCTGCCCGCTCGATCGGGCAGCTGAATGTCGGGTCTCCGGCTGTCAGTGACTGCCGGGAACCCTAAGGAGAGGATAGAAGCAGCTTTCGCTGCTTCTATCTTCTTTGATGATTTGTACACAGCGCTCAATGAACGCTGTGTATAGGAATAGAGACAGCAGCAGCAGCGCACATGATCGCCGGGTGCCGTTACTGACAGACTGCTGCTGGGTCTTGCTAGACCCAGCACAGCCCAGTTAGTGACAATCGTCACTATGAGAGGGCTGATTTGCCCTGTAACTGAGGCTGCTGTGCAGCTCCAGTTACAGTGGAAAAACATGGTGTAAAAGAAAGAAAAAAAATATATAAAGTTCCCCAAAGGTCTTTTTTGACCTTTGAGGGCCAGACAATAGTAATAAAAAAATAGTAAAGTGCAAAAAAAAATAAATTTATAAATACACATAAAATACCCACCCCAAAAAAAAACGTTCCCCCCGCCAATCATTGTTGTAACGCTAGCGCTGACACAATTACTCTAATATAGACATGTAGTATATTAAAATTTACGGTAGACAATGACTATCACAAATAAAAGGTCTATTTTAGGGTAAAACTATGTTATTACCCCAAAAAAATAGCTTAAACGTAAAAAGGCTTATTTTTTTACTATTATTTTCAAACTTTATGAATAAAAATTCTAAAATAGCAAAAAAGGTGTGTATAAAAACGATAAAAAATGAAACCTGCATTGTCTACGGAAAAAATGTCGCAAAAATCACGTCGTTAGCCCAACAAATAAAAAAGTTATAGCCATTTAACTAACATGTGCTAAAAATGGCTAAACGGTGTCTGGTCCTGAAGGCGCAAAATAGCCCGGTCCTGAACTGGTTAAGGTCTTGCCACATCATCTCAATGGGTTTCAATTCCGGACTTGGCCACTTAAAAGCCTTAATTTTGTTTATTTTGAGCCATTCAGAGGTGGGCTTGCTTGTGTGCTTCAGATCATTGTCCTGTTGAATAACCCAACTGCGCTTGAGCTTTAGGTCATGAATTGATGGGCGGAAGTTCACTTTCAGGATTTTCTGATAGAGAGCAGAATTCATGGTTACATCAATTATGACAAGTCGTCCGAGTCCTACAGAATCAAAGCAGACCCAGACCATCACACTACCACCACCATGTTTAACTGTTGGTATGATGTTCTTATGGTAAATGCCATGTTAGCTTTGCGCCTGATGTAATGAGACCCATGTCTTTTAAAAAGTTCCACCTTTGACTCATCAGTCTTTAGAATATTATCCAAAAAGTCTTGGGGATCTTTATAGCTGTTTTTGACGAATGTGAGACGATCCTTTGTGGTTTTCTTTGGCCAACAGTGGTTTACGATTGCAACTCTCCCATGGATGCCATTTTTGCCCAGTGTCTTTCTTATTTTCGAATTGTGTGAATTGACTTTAACTGGAGCAAGTGAGGCCTGCAGTTCTTTAGGCGTTTGGGTTATTTTGTAACTTCCTGGATGAGTAGTCGAAGCGCTCTTGATGAAATTTTGGTAGGCCGGTCAATTGTGGGAAGGTTCACCACTGTTCCAAGTTTTCATTTGTTGATAATGGCTCTCAACCATGGTACGCTGAAGTCCCAGAGTCTTAGCAATGGCTTTGTAACACTTTCCAGACTCCTAGATTTCAATCGCTTTGTTTGGCATCTGTATTTGAATCTCTTTAGAACGTGACATCGTGTGCTGCTTTTTGAGACCTTATAGCCGTATTCATATTGCCAGACAGCTTCTATTTAAGTGACGTTTAGATTCAACAGGTCTGGCAGTAATCACGCCTGGGTGTGGCTCGTGAAGTTAAACCCAAATGTCAATTGAATTTGGTTAAACTGGTTGATTTAATATCTAAGGGGGCAATTACTTTTTCACATGAGGCCAGGAAGGGCTGAGCAGCCTTTTTCCTTTAAAAAAATGAAATCATTGTTTAAAAAAAAGATTTTGTGTTTAGTTGAGTTATCTTTATCTTTATATTAAAAGTAGTTTGATTATCTGAAATATTAAAGTGTGACAAATATGCAAAAATATAAAAAAAATGGCACTGTATATACGAAAAGGTTGAGCTCTACATATGTAAAAATGTTAATAAAATGTAATATCTGACTATTAATGTGAAGTTACATACATTTTATTTACTGTACAAAGAATTACTGCTTTTCCTTACGCAGAGTTCAGATCAGGCTCTTGAAAAGTCAGTAATTCTACAGCACTAGGGAAGAATCTGGAAAGCACAAGTCACTCCTGTACTATGTGTATATTCATGAAAGGTATCCAATAAGATAATCCACGTAGCTGCATTTATGGGAAACAAATAAAACTAATTCATAACGTATGTCCTTATGTGCCTGCTACAATGCAGCTCATTATCTTTTCTCCTTATGCTCCTCCGTATATCTCAGATGTTAAATATATATATGTTATGATTTGTTCTTTTTGGCCATATGACACCAACATCTGTGGTGAAATTGTGGTTTTCCTTCCCAAAATCTACCCTTTGAGCTTAGCAGGTGTAAAGTGCCAACTTCCAGACAGCCCAGCTGTTTAAATAAAATTTTATAATATTGGATCAGGGTGGATAAACAGGTTCACATAAGGTAAAACTGTAGTCGTTTCTTTGATTTCCACAGCTTATTTCCTTTGGCAACTAAGAAGAAATATTGGGGTCTTTACATTAAGGCAAATGTTGTTACAGAGAATGTTGCCAAATGTTACTCGAGCCTTTCTCAATGAAGTCTGTGTGTGCAGAAGTATGTATTTCTAGGTAAAATAAAAAGCAAAACAACTGCTAAAGAAATCAAACCAATATTTAGGTATAGTCTTTAAAATCACTGAACGGGCCGATACTTACTGATGAAGGCTGGGCCTTGTAGTGCTGGGGGAGAAACAGTGTGTCAGTTTACTGTGTGGTGCATTTTGATGGGCAGCCTGCCTGGTATATATATATATATATATATATATATATATATATATATATATATATATTACCGTTCAAAAGTTTGGGGTCACCCAGACAATTTTGTGTTTTCCATGAAAACTCACACTTATATTTATCAAATGAGTTGCAAAATGACTAGAAAATATAGTCAAGACATTGACAAGGTTAGAAAGAATGATTTTTATTTGAAATAATAATTTTCTCCTTCAAACTTTGCTTTCGTCAAACAATGCTCCATTTGCAGCAATTACAGCATTGCAGACCTTTGGCATTCTAGCTGTTAATTTGCTGAGGTAATCGGGATAAATTTCCCCCCATGCTTCCAGAAGGCTCTCCCACAAGTTGGATTGGCTTGATGGGCACTTCTTGCGTACCATACGGTCAAGCTGCTCCCACAACAGCTCTATGGGGTTGAGATCTGGTGACTGCGCTGGCCACTCCATTACAGATAGAATACCAGCTGCCTGCTTCTTCCCTAAATAGTTCTTGCATAATTTGGAGGTGTGCTTTGGGTCATTGTCCTGTTGTAGGATGAAATTGGCTCCAATCAAGCGCTGTCCACAGGGTATGGCATGGCGTTGCAAAATGGAGTGATAGCCTTCCTTATTCAAAATCCCTTTTACCTTGTACAAATCTCCCACTTTACCAGCACCAAAGCAACCCCAGACCATCACATTACCTCCACCATGCTTGACAGATGGCGTCAGGCACTCTTCCAGCATCTTTTCAGTTGTTCTGCGTCTCACAAATGTTCTTCTGTGTGATCCAAACACCTCAAACTTCGATTCGTCTGTCCATAACACTTTTTTGCAATCTTCCTCTGTCCAATGTCTGTGTGCTTTTGCCCATATTAATCTTTTCCTTTTATTAGCCAGTCTCAGATATGGCTTTTTCTTTGCCACTCTGCCCTGAAGGCCAGCATCCCGGAGTCGCCTTTTCACTGCAGACGTTGACACTGGCGTTTTTCAGGTACTCTTTAATGAAGCTGCCAGTTGAGAACCTGTGAGGCGTCTATTTCTCAAACTAGAAACTCTAATGTACTTGTCTTGTTGCTCAGTTGTGCAGCGGGGCCTCCCACTTCTCTTTCTACTCTGGTTAGAGCCTGTGTGTGCTGTCCTCTGAAGGGAGTAGTACACACCGTTGTAGGAAATCTTCAGTTTCTTGGCAATTTCTCGCATGGAATAGCCTTCATGTCTAAGAACAAGAATAGACTGTCGAGTTTCACATGAAAGCTCTCTTTTTCTAGCCATTTTGAGAGTTTAATCGAACCCACAAATGTAATGCTCCAGATTCTCAACTAGCTCAAAGGAAGGTCAGTTTTATAGCTCCTCTAAACAGCAAAACTGTTTACAGCGGTGCTAACATAATTGCACAAGGGTTTTCAAGTGTTTTCTAATCATCCATTAACCTTCTAACACAGTTAGCAAACACAATGTACCATTAGAACACTGGAGTGATGGTTGCTGGAAATGGGCCTCTATACACCTATGTAGATATTGCATTAAAAACCAGACGTTTGCAGTTAGAATAGTCATTTAGCACATTAACAATGTATAGAGTGTATTTCTGATTAATTTAGTTATCTTCATTGAAAAAAACTGTGCTTTTCTTGCAAAAATAAGGAAATTTCTAAGTGACCCTAAACTTTTGAACGGTAGTGTATATATATAATGTGTATATATATAAATGGTTCTTTTTCAGTGACTTGTTTTTGATAATAGTGTAGGGACTCGCAACAAAATATTGAGGACACTTGTCGTGGGTTGCGAGCTTACGTATTTTGGCCAAAATATCCACCAATACCTCAAAAAAACATTTAGTTGACATTTATTGTCTATCATGGATATTTTTTTGGGACGCAGCTGGGCCTTGTAGTGCTGGGGGAGAAACAGTGTGTCAGTTTACTACTGTGTGGTGCATTTTGATGGTACTGGGCAGCCCGCCTGATCTAATAGTATGGATGTAATCAATAGGCTGTATTCCAGTATGGTGCAATATTTAGGTATGTCTAAATTTTTTGTGTAAACTAATAAAACACATACATATGAACACACTCCATCCATCTGTAAAATAAAATCTGATAATCTGCCACCCAGTGCACTGACAGATTAGGCAACATGTATAACAGACAAAAAAATTTATGTATATCTAGGTTTGTGAATTTATTTAACAAATTTTTACTGGTTTTCCTCATGTCCAAAATTTCTTTTTGGTTTCTATATGCACCATATTTATTAAAAGGGGTTGTCCACTGCGGGTGATCCCAATTTGTTAGAAGAGTTGCTTGACAATAAACTGATCATAAAGAATCCCCCTGCTGGGACCCCTAGTGATCAGCTGTAATCTTTGGAAAAAGCTGGTAGTAAGTGTTCCATTTCCCTGCAGCGCCATCACGGGGGAAATTAAGCATTACACAATGTGCATTTAAATCTATGGTTTGTCTGTGTAATTCAGCACAAGACAGGGCTTCCAGAGCGAGACATGCTCTTTGTAGTCATTCTCCACCCTGACTAGGATATGAGGATCCTGAACATGGGACCCCCCTCTTATTTGATTTATTTTACATTTGTATGACATTCTAGGCTTCAGTGAGTATTGACAAAAAATAGTTCTTACATTAAATTTACATACTCCCATGCAACATTTGAGAATTTGGCAAACATTCAGTAAAATGCTAAAAAACAAAAACAAAAAAAAACTGGGAAACATACATTTTATACATGTGTCATTGTCTGTCTATATTATCCAATTGTTATAAAGTAATATCTGCCCTAAAATAGCGTTTCATGCTTCCACTTAGGTTGAAGTCAACTGTCATATTAAGTGCTACTAATATTTTTTTCTTGTTCCAATCCTTAACTCCTTTAAAGACAATGACAAAGTTGCTTTCTTTAAAGAAGAATGTGTGAGGTGTAAACATTTTTGGGAGAGGATTCTAATGTTTTACTATCCAGAACAAATATTGGGTATTTTGGAGCATTATTTATTCTGCAAGGCCACATATATTTCGAATTCTCAGACACTGGGATGCACGTGCTCTTTTGGGGCATAGAGGTTTCTTTGTTGAGGAGCTATGTAAACTGACATTGTGCGTTAACATCTATGTGACAGGCTGTTAACAAAGGTAGCTGCCTTCACTGATTGTGTAAATGCTTGGGTCTAATGGGCAGATTTATTGAAAAGCACTAGCAAAGGAAAAAATCTTTGATTTCTCAATCAGGGCTCCCAATTCTTTCCTTACAATAAGATCCAAAGCTCCACTGAACACTCCTTTGACTACCAAAATAATTTGGAGGCATCACTATATCACTCAAGAATGCAAAACACGCTGCAAATGGTATTTCAATTCTGGCAGCCCTATGGGTATTAGATTGTTTTTAGAATTTTCTTATCTGTTATGTTAGTTTCACATCAGCCTAGTACGGGTGCAATTCTCGACCGCAAGTCTGATGACCCGAACAGCAGACTGGCCAGGATTTGACGTTATACTATGGGCCCAGAAATGCACCCGTATTACATTTGTGTGAAACAGGCTTTAGGCAACTTAAATCTGGCAATAGTAGATGACCATTAGCAGGCATTAATTAATCCAAAAAGTTAGCTATCCAAAGAGGTTTTTCAAGTCATTCTTATTTATTAGGACAAAGTAATTCAGGCAGCACTCTCATGTCTTTAACAATGTTTTCAAGGTGCCAAGACCTGGTGGTGAACCACTCTACCACCGAGAAATTCCAGAAAACAAACAAAAATTTCGGCATTCCGGTTTTAATTTTTTTCTCAAACCATGCCGGATGTAAAACCACTGTGAAAATTGTAGGATTTGTATACATTTTTCAGACATGCGCCCTTCATCAGGCTTATAGAGCTCACCACTGTGCTGCATAAACTGCGTGAGCTTTGTAAGCCTGATGAAGTGCATGTGCCTGAAACGTTGATACAAGTCCTACAATTTTCACAGGGATATTACATCCGACATGGATTAATAACAATTTCTATTGATTATATGTAAGAAGAGAATATTCTTGGTCCTTTCTCCACTGGGAAATACTCTCCCGAAACAGAAGTCTAGCCTAAAATCTTCAAAGATGTGCTGATAGATTTCCCATGTTGTCTAGTTTTCCAATCTTTGATGCATAAAAAAAAGCATGTCATCTGTGCTTTAAAGCAGAGCTCAAGTATCTGACTGCAAACTGAGTGCTCCTTGCCATCCCTTGTAATTCTTGCTAGAAATAAGCCTTATGTTGATTATGCTTTTATTGTATCCAGGCAGACTAGGTGCGCCAAGACCTTTTTGTCTCAGTATGTTTTTATTTTTCCTTTAATAGAAGAACATGATCAATTTCCACATTACTACAGAATGCGTGGCCCCGTGTTGCTGATTCAAATAATACAAGTAGTCAAAGAAAAAATATTTGCTTGGGTGTGTGTTATCGCTTGACCGCATTAAGGCCCCATACCCACTTCTGTTTTTTCATTCAGGGTTCTAGCCATTTTTTTGATGGCTATCACCCTGACCCATTCATTTCAATGCGGCCATGCACACTTCAGTTTTTTTGACGGTCCCGTTGTTCCGTTCTGACAAAAGTAGAGCATGTCCTACTTTGGTCCGAGATTCCGTGACCGTGGGGCCCATGCAAGTCAATGGGTCCGTCAAAAAAACTGAAGGCACACGGAAGGCATCCGTGTGTCATCCGTGTGTGACGGAGTCGTTGCTTAGCAACGGTCGGGAAGGCAGAAGTACACGTAGAGCTAGATATTGCACTGCACTAATCGGCAGCCCCTTCTTTCTATCCAGCACTGATAGAGAAAAGAGGCTGCTGATCAGTGCAGGATAGATAGCGATAGAAAGAAAAAGCAGTTCATACGTACCCCGGCCGTTGTCTTGGTGACGCTTCCCTCTTTTGACATCCAGTCTGACCTTCCTGGATGACGCAGCAGTCCATGTGATTGCTGCAGCCTGTGATTGGCTGCAGCGGTCACATGGGATGAAACGTCATCCCAGGAGGCCAGACTGGAGGAAGAAGTAGGGAGTTCTGGGTAAGTATAAACTTACTTTTTTCAGAGTTAGGGATTGTGAAAGAAAACATTAGAAATCTATATTGTGAGCGCCGCACATGGTACTCACTGTCCAGCGGTAGTCACTGTCCAGGGTGCTGAAAGAGTTACTGCCGATCAGTGCTGCATCTTCTCTCTATTCGGCACTGATCGTAACTCTTTCAGCACCCTGGACAGTGACTACCGCTGGACAGTGAGTATCATGCGCGGCGCTCGAATACGGAAACACGGAAGTGTACACAGAGTACACACGGGAACCACACTGATCCAATCAGTGACACGGATCCGTGAAGAACGGCAGTGAAAATGGTGATGGAAGTGTGAATAAGGCCTAAAGGGGGTTTTACACTGGGTGATTATCAGGCAGACAAGCGTACATAGAACGCTCGTTGACGATAATTGCCTTGTGTAGACAGGGCAGCGATCAGCAGATGTACGATTTAGAAAAATGCTCATAACTTTGCAAATAATAAACGTTTTTTAAAACAAATCACACTGTATGGAGGAAGCTCAGCCCGTGAGGTCTGCTCAACTAGAAACAAGTGTAAGGCTGGGGACACTTTATATGTATTATATTCATACAAAAGCATTTGTGTATACGTGTGTAGATATATGATATTAGACATGAATATTTGTTATCAGAAGACCACATGAAGAAACCTGTACGGAACGTCAGCAGCCATTTCCACTAAGAAACTAAGGGCTCTTTACACCAGCCCATTATCGGGCAAACAAAACACTTGTTCCCGATATGTGCACAATGTAAACAGGGCAACGATCAGCTGATGAACGAGCAAACGCTCGTTCATTGTATAGTTTATGCAGCCTAAAATATTATCGTTGTAGGCAGCACATCTCCCTGTGTAAAGAGGGAGATGCGCTGCCGATATGATAGAAATGTATGGGGACGAGCGATCGTAGTAATGATTGCTTGTCCCCAACATTACTGATAATAGATCCTTGTGAAAGGAGCAAACGAGCGCCAATCGACGAGCTGTCTCCTCAGGCCGTGTAATAGGACCTTTTAACTTTCATCAGGGCAATTACCAAGTTAAGACCTTTAAACAAGGTCAGATTTCAACTCACAATTGATTGAGCACGATTATCGCTGAATGTAAATAGGTGTAGCGAACGAATAGCAATAAAACGTTTGCTGATTGTACAATTAATCGTTTATGCGAACATAAAAATAATTGTTGGTTGTTCTAACATTATGGTATGTATAGATGAATCTATGATAGGAGATATGTTACATTGTTAAATAGGTGACTGATGATAATTTTTTAACGATTATCAAGACAATAAATTTGCGTGTAAATATTTGTCTGTAATCATTATTCGATAGGTTACAATAATCGTATCGAAGATCGCTGATACGAATATCTACTTGTGTAAATGGACTTTTATATACTAAGAAGATGGAACGCGAGATCAGATTATTATCCTAATTGAAAACTACTATACAAAGTGCACACGCATTAAGTTTTAGATAGGATTAAAATGATTCCTTTATACCAGGGGTGGGGGAGGTCCGGCCCGACCTCACTGAGACTGCGGTGCCGCCACGTAATTCGCTGCTTGGCTCTGTCCGCCCTACTCGAACGCATTTAGGAGCAGGAGTAGGGTGGATGGAGCCAAGTATGGCGGCGGTCTGAGTGAGGTCGGTGCCTGCCTGCCTGCCCAAGTGTGGACCAGTCCGGTCACCTGACCTGAGAGTGACGTGAGGTCAGGTGACTAGACTGGTCCACTCCCGTTACAGCACGCCCCGAAATCATTCTGAACGCCGCTGCCGCCGTGTTATTCCCTCCTTGGCCCTACTCACTCTAAGTCAGGTAGATGTGGGTCCCACCTCTGGGTCCCAGATCTATCTCTAGAAAGGGGATCCCTAAACCCTGTTCTACCTCTCTGTGCTTCTGCTGACTCGTGTGATTTCCAACCATGAATAAGAAAGCAGCGTAGCATGCTGAGCTACGCTGTTTCTGTAAGTCCCATAGAACTGAATAGTAGGTACGGAAACAGCGTAACTCGCAAGCTACGCTGCTTCCGTAACTATATTTCACTATGGGAGTTGCGGAAACAGCGCATCTCAGCGAGCTATGCTGTTTTCTTCTTCTTCATGGTCGGAAATCAGCCGGAACACAGATAGGTAGAACGAGGTTTAGGGGGCCCTGTTCTGGAGATCGGTGCGGGTCCCAGAGGTGGCACCCGCATCTATCTGACATTTATGACATATCCAGTGGATAAGTCATACATTTCCCTGATGGGAAAACCCCTTTAAGCAAGTCGGAACAACTTTATGCTGCGAGCAGTTCTTTTCAAAATTTACCAAAGAGTCGATCGCTCCAGGCTGACCGGCTAACATCACACGCCTCACCAAAGAGAAGCAGTTCCAGCCACCACATTAGGGGTGAGTTAATTAAATGTTTGACCAAATATAGCAGGCTAATTTTTAAGTTGAAAATTTTGTATGGCCCGCGAATCGTGTTATAAATATCCAAATGGCCCTTGGCAGAAAAAAGGTTTCCCACCCCTGCTTTATACCATTGATGGTATAAGGGTAAAAACTTGTTGACAAAGGACAACCACCAAAATAGGACGACACAATAGGACAAGTAGTTGTAGAATGTCAGATTAATTTCAGGCATTGTAATAGGGGATTGGCTGTTGGCCGAATTATAGGTGGGCCAAGTCATCTTATATGTATGACCATTTAGCTATGCCACTATTAAAAGACAAATAGGAAAATGCTGAAAAACATAATAATAACATAATAGCTTAAAAGCATATGTCTATATGATGCAGGATACAAAGAATGAACCTGACTTATTGTATTAGGTTTGTACTGTATGTAGATTACAGAAGTTATCTAGGGCCGCAGGCAAGAAAGATCGCTGGTATAAGCGGACCCTGTGGTAAAGTCAGCAAAATCAAATATTTTATCCTAATCCCCTAATGTACGGCTGTACAGATGAAAGAAGCCATAACTATGCAACACAATTTGTAAGTGGAAGATTAACTACAAATGAAAATGGATGCAGAAAAACGCTTGTCTCAGCAGAAGTCTCTTTTTAGAAGATATTGTTTGGCCACTTGAGTTGCAACTGAAATGGTGGGTTTTTGTTTCAGCACAGGCCAACATATTTCTGCCTCATTCACATCTATTGACTGGCTTACTGCAGATCTATAACATAACGCATACTTATTTCTTCAGGTTCCAAAAACCCTTTAAGCTGTTTTGTATATGTCAGACATGAGCAGTTATACACTGCTCATGTCCACCACGCTCATTTCCACAAGAGGAAAGGGTGGATTTATCCTTCACAGTGGAATATACAAGCTAGGCGTAGTTTTATACTTTCTTTGCCCACACTGATATATTCCGAACATGGGCATGCTGCCATTGGGATCAAATTATGCTGCCAATGATGTCACGCACATATGATCTGACATGGGGTGATGCCTCAAAATACATATGACTTTGTCAGGACGCACAGGCCCACATTTATTAAAAATAGCGTATTTTGCAACAATAAAGTTGGAGCATAGTTGGCGAGAATTGCTCCTAATTTATTATAATCTGGAATAAGGCCACAACTTCAGCTAAAAAGCAATTTTGGAGAAATTGATTCAGGGAAAAAGATACATGATTGGCTGAGGCATTCCTTTTAGACGGCTCGTCAATCCGCACTCGTTTGCTCATTTTACAAGGGACGAGCGATCGTTCTTTCGTTCATCCTCATACATTTTCATTATGTCAGCAGCAAATTTCCCTGTTTACACAGAGAGATGTGCTGCCGACTAGTGACCATTTTATTTGCCACATCAACAAGCAAATCAGCAGATGAACGGCTGATCGTTGCCAATGTTTACACATGGTAATGATCGGGAACAAGCGTTCATATGAACGAGTTTGCCAGTTCCTTGGCCCATGTTTAAGGGTCTTTAGTATGTACAGTGAGGACATTTAGTACATTTGAGGCCCAGACATACCTTCCTGAAAGGTGAAATAGCTCCAGGTAACAGTTCCTGGCCAGGTGCTGTTATCACATTGCCATCTATGTGGGCTTTTCACTGATCAGTTGCATGCTTAAGCTGTGACACATCACCCACAACATCATGTAAGAGATGATCATACAGTGCAGGAATTCACAATGCTGACTAGACGCCTGACTGACTCCTTAATATGAAAGGAGTCAAAGGTCAATTACAGGGGATAAGTAATAAACTAGTCTGAAGAGGCACCTTGAATTGTCTGTCAAGTTTAACTCCCTCTGGACTTAAAGAGGCTCTGTCACCACATTATAAGTGCCCTATCCCCTACATAAGGAGATCGGCGCTATAATGTAGGTGACAGCAGTGTGCGTCAACATCACCGATTCTCCTAAGGTAGAGCTACCTCACAGCCTCTGATTCTGTCCTATCAGCATGAAGCTGCTTCACACAGTGTGCGAGACTGAGGCTGGAGGGAAGGGGGATCAATTCAAATAGCCATATCTCCGGCTGTGGACCACCTAGAACAGTGGTTCTGGTGGCATATAAAAGATGAGATTCTAATATTTCATATGATACACAGTTCTAGCTGTGAAACAACCTGAGATGTCCCGAGTTGAAAACACAGTCAGGAATCACGCTGTGATGCTGGGCTGGGAAGAGGAGAACTGTATGATGCTGATTGGACAGCGTCATACAGAAAACATTACACCACCCAGAGTGAAATGAAAGCGTAACCTACCATTTGGCAAATATAGCCAAATTAGCATATTTGGGAAAATGCACATAACTTTGCAAATAATAAATAAGCCGAAAATAGGCCGTGTGAACTTACCCTAACACCTTTATTCACTCTTGGATCCACTCTTGGCTTTGGCTAAAACTCCTGTGTAA
The DNA here is from genome assembly GCF_050947455.1 of Rhinoderma darwinii. Lineage (NCBI taxonomy): Eukaryota > Metazoa > Chordata > Amphibia > Anura > Rhinodermatidae > Rhinoderma > Rhinoderma darwinii. The sequence continues at coordinate 266,546,182 of NC_134689.1, read as the reverse complement.
ACGATCTTGCCCATAGTGCCTAGAATGACTTGCAGTTAAAGAGGCTCTGTCACCAGATTATAAGTGCCCTATCTCCTACATAATCTGATCGGCGCTGTAATGTAGATATTAGTGGTTTTTATTTTGAAAAACAATCATTTTTGAGCAAGTTATGAGCAATTTTAGATTTATGCTAATTAGTTTCTTAATGGACAACTGGGCGTTTTTACTTTTTACCAACTGGGCGTTGTAAAGAGAAGTGTATGACTCTGACCAATCAGTGACCGATCAGCGTCATACACTTCTCATTGTTCCAGCCCAGCTTCATTCACTGCACAATCACACTGTAACAATGGGCTGGAATAATGAGAAGTGTATGACGCTGATTAGTCACTGATTGGTCAGCGTCATACACTCCTCTGCACAACGCCGAGTTGGTAAAAAGTAAAAACACGCCCTGTTGTCCATTAAGAAACTAATTACCATAAATCTAAAATTGCTCATAACTTGCTCAAAAATGATCGTTTTTCAAAATAAAAACCACTGCTGTTATCTACATTACAGCGCCGATCACATTATGTAGAAGATAGGGCACTTATAATCTGGTGACAGAGCCTCTTTAAAGGTGTTGTCTCCTTTGGGCCCACTCTATGACCCAGAGTGCTGAGCCGTTACGAAAGAGCGACTCCCACTTTGGTAGCCCCAGCTTGTCCATGTATTACATGGTTAACCATTAATAAATTACATGGCCAAATGACACCTCCCCCGTGATAAAAGCTAGTTGTTGGTTCTAGGAGCCAGACCTGCGATGATCAGCTGACTGTCAGGCGGCTCTCTCTAGAAGAGCGATTGTCTTCGTGAGATAACTCATTAAACTGCACCACATTTGTCATATTGTGTTGTGCCATAATACAATAGAAGTCAAAGTAATTCCTGTGCAACATTTGTGCGCTACTGACATTGACTTCCATTCGAAGGCTACTCAAAAAGAGGCATTGTAAGTGTAAGGAATTGTGAAAAGTGCATTGTGCATCTAAAGCTAAGTAACCATGTTGTGCCAAGTATTATACTTCAGAATGCTGGGTTTTGTTTCTTTGTGTACCTCCATATTATAACTATCACAGCTTTCATAAATGAACAAGCAGCTCTTGTACGGTCCTGTTACAATTCACAACGTGATGCCGAAATAAAGTTACTTCAGAAACAAAGATAATGGAATGTTTGCAAAGAACCAGAGCGCCGTGCGTGTGTGAAGGTTTCATTGTTTCCAAATGAGCACTCTAGGGAAATTTAAAAGAAGTGTTTAGCAAGGGTTCATAAAAGGTGTCCTCAAATAACCTGACAGTACTCAAGAAGGACTAGACTGGAGAAGCTTTCTAGAACTAAGGGAGATTTCAATATACTAGTCCTTCTCAATGAATTAGAATATCATCAAAAAGTTAATTTATTTCAGTAATTCAATTCAAAATGTGAAACTCATATTATATTATTATATACAGTAGATTCATTACACACAGAGTGATCTATTTCCAGCGTTTTTCTTTTAATGTTGATGAGTATGACTAACAGTTAATGAAAACCCAAAATGTAGTGTCTCAGAAAAGATTCTCTATAGGGTTTAGGTCAGGCGAGTTTGCTGGCCAATCAAGCGCAGTGATACTGTGGTTATTAAACCAGGTATTGGTACTTTTGGCAGTGTGGGCAGGTGCCAAGTCCTGCTGGAAAATGAAATCCGCATCTCTATAAAGCTTGTCAACAGACGGAAGCATGAAGTGTTCTAAAATTTCCTGCTAGATGGCTGCGTTGACTCTGGACTTGATATAACACAGTGGACCAACACCAGCAGATGACATGGCTTCCCAAACCATCACTGACACTGGAAACTTCACACTGGACCGCAAGCAACTTGGATTGATGCCTCTCCACTCTTCCTCCAGACTCTGGGATCTTGATTTCCAAATTAAACGCAAAATTGACTTTCATCTGAAAACAGGACTTTGGACCACTGAGCAACAGACCAGTCCTTTTTCTCCTTAGCTCAGGTAAGATACGTGTGACGCTGTCTCAAGGAATGCTACAGTTGTAGCCCATGTCCTGGCTACGTCTGTGTGTGGTGGCTCTTGAAGCACGGACTCTAGCTGCAGTCCACTCCTTGTGAAACTCCCCCAGATTGAATGGCCTTTTCTTGACAATCTTTTCAAGGCTGCGGTTATCCCTGTTGCTTGTGCACCTTTTTCTACCACACTTTTTCCTTCCCCTCAACTTTCCATTAATATGCTTGGATACAGCACTCTGTGAACAGCCAGATTCTTCAGCAATGTCCTTTTGTAGCTTATCCTCCTTGTGGAGGGTGTCAATGATTGCCTCTTGGCAACTGTCAAGTCAGAAGTCTTCCCCATGATTGTTTAGCCCACTGAACCAGACTGTTGGACCATTTAAAGGCTTAGGAAACTTTTGCAGGTGTTTTGTGTTGATTCGCTGATTAGAGCGTGACACCATGAGTCTACAATCTGCAACTTTTACCCAATATTCAAATTTTCTGAGAGACTAAATTTTGGGTTTTCATTAACTGACATAATCTTCAACATTAAAAGGAAAAAAAGGCTGGAAATAGATCACTCTGTGTGTAATGAATCTATATCATATAGGAGTTTCACTTTTCGAACTGAATTACTGAAATAAATTAACTTTTTGATGATATTCTAGAGTTCATTGAGGACTAGTATACTGGACATTTTCTTTATAAAAAATGTAAAAGTGTATAGCTGGCAAAAGATGGAAACTAGTCGTATGATAAACGACCTATAGATCACCAGATTGTGACCAACTACCAGCCAAAAAAATATGACACGGCAGATTATTTGACAAATTGTGGGGTTTTTTTTATCACAGTGCCAGACTATTGTTACACCCATGTAAAAAAATATATATTTTTTTTTAAATTCTATTCTAGTTCATAGTAATTACCTTAAAAACAGTAAAACCAACTGTGGGGATTTTTTTCATATTGTATAATACAGTTCAAGGAAATGTTCCTAGAGCTGTTTCTATAGCGAACCACAAAAAATAACTGTAGGTGTGGTTTATATTTGCGGTTTATTATTTTGTTGTGTTTTTCCCCATCAGAAAATAAGTAAATAACACAGATTTAACCCTTTAATAACCAGCCTATTTTGGCCCTTAAATAAACGTCTGATTGCTGTGGTTCACCGCTGGGACCCTCACTGATCTCGAGAACAGGGATCCCAAACTCCCAGATCCTTCTTACGGCATCCCCCACAGTGAGGAGGAGCTTGAATGGCGCTGCGGTCGAGCATGCACCCGCTGCTCCATTCAATGTCTATGGGAATGACAGAGACAGCTGAGAACTGTAATTGGCTGTTTCCGTGATTCCCATAGACTTTGAATAGCGTAACAGCCCGCACGCTTGACTGCTGCTCCATCACTATCCTTCTCACTGCGGTAGAGCAGTAAGGTGGAACAGGGGGTTCTGGACCCTTGTTACTGCAATAAGTGGGGATCAGACAGTCTTTTTCATTCTTTAATTGTCGCGTTCAACATAGATGTATGAGCGCTTGTTTTTTGCAACATGAATTGTATTGTTCTATGGTACCGTTTTGGGCTAAACCTAACTTATTGTTAACTTCTTTGGGGGAGAATGTATAAAAAAAACAGCAATTCCCCCATTGTTTGTGGTTTAAATTTACGCCATTCACTTTGCAGCGTAAATAACATGTCACCTTTATTCTATGGGTCGATAGGATTAGGGCAACACCAAGAGCCATAACCTTTTTATTTTTCAGTCTATGTAGCCATTAGGTATTGCAGGACGAAATTTCGTTTCCGATGATACTATTTTGGGCTACATGGGACTTATTGATTAACCTTTATTTTTTCGGGTGTAGAAAAAAAAGCAATTCCCTTGTGGTTTTTTCATTTACCATGTGGTTTAAATAGTGTGTTAAGTTCGGGCCGTTACGATCGCGGCGATACCATATATGTGTACTTTTATATTATTTTTTTACGCTATTACAAAATAAAATATTATGGAAAAAATATTTTTTATTTTTTACTGTGCGCTCTCTTTTTTTTTTTTATAAACTTTATTTCACATTTACTCATTATTTTTTTTAGTCCCACATGTGGAATAAGCTGCTAAACATACAAACTCTAGGGGAGTTACTAGTGTAATACATTCCAACTTCCAAGAAGAGATATGTTATGCTTGCCATATATCATGTTAAACTATTTCTAAAAGGGTCAACAATAATTTTATGTGCCAAAAATTACTCTCAGGCACATTTGCGGTCTGTGGTTTACGGAGTACATTGATTTTCCTATAATGCTGATGAACATGTAGAGGAATTGATAGGGAACAGTCATGGCTGCACAATTTAGCTTGCAGTACAGTTAATAATATAATCAGGTGTATTTGTTAAATCTTGAAGTGAAATATAAAAAAACAAAGTTTATGTTCCCCTTTCTGCAGAGAAAAGTAATGAGCCTGCAGGAAGATGGAACCACCGCCACATGGTGGATCAGATTCACATATCACATTGGCAAATCAGTTTGATCAGCCTGGGAACTACTGTCAGTCCTAATACCAGGAAACCTCGTAGAAGACCCAGGCGACACACAATGGCCTGAGCGACGAGTGATACCATGGGTAAGATTCTGTTTTTTTTGTTGTGTGTGTATCTATAATATATAATATTAGATATATGATGAATTTACTTGAACTTGATAAACAACCATACCAACTATACCGGCATATATTTTGCATAGGTGTGTATAAAGATGTCTAAGGGCATGTCCCATTGAGCTTAGGAACTGAACTGTAACATGCACTATATGGACAAATGTATTGGGACACCTACACATTACATCTACAGGAGCTTTAGGCATTAATTAGGAGTGTCGACCCTTTGCAGATAAAACAGCTTCCACTCTTCTGGGAAGGTTTTCCGCAAGATTTTGGAGTGTGTCTGTGGGAATTTTCACGCATTTACCTAGAAGAGCATTTGTAAGGTCAGATACTGATACTGATATTGAACGAGAGTGCCTGGCTCATAATCTCCGTTCTAGTTAATCTCAAGGGTGTTCAATGGGGTTGAGGTCTGTGCTCTGTGCACCCAACTATGTCTTTATGGACCTTGCTTTGTGCATTGGGACAGTCACGCTGGAACAGAAAAGGGCCTTCCACAAAATGTTCCGACAAAGATGGACGCATACAATTGTCCAAAATGTCTTGGTATGCTGAAGTATTGAGATTTCCCTTCACTGGAACTAAGAGGCCTAGGCCAACCCCTGAAAAACAATCCCATAGCATTATCCCTCCTCCGCTAAACTTTACAGTTGGCACAATGCAGTCAGGCAGGTAACGTTCTCCTGGTATTCACCAGTACTCAACAATCAGACTGCTAGATAGAGAAGGGTGATTCCTCACTCCACAGAAAACGTTTCCACTGCTCCAGAGTCCAATGGCAGCGTGCTTTACACCACTCCATCCGACACTTGGCATTGTGCTTGGTGATGTAAGACTTGCATGCAGCTGCTCGGCCATGGAAACCCATGCCATGAAGCTCCTGGCAGATTTTAATGCCGGGGGAGGTTTGGAACTCTGATGTTATTAAGTCAGCAGAGTGTTGGTGACTTTTATGCACTATGCGCCTCAGCACTCGGTAACTTTATGTGGTCTGACACTTTGTGGCTGAGTTGCTGTGGTTCCTAAACAAATCCACTTTGCAATAATACCACTCACAGTTGATGGTGAAAAATCTAGATGGAATGAGTTTTCACAAACTAACTTGTTCCAATACTCCATGGAGTCCTCGATATTCATGAGCTGTGGCTAGCCAGGCCCACCCGCTGCTGATTAGCAGCTTTCTGCCTATGCACAGTATGGGGAAAAAGTGATTTTTACAAAAACTACTGAACGCTGACAAGTGAGTGATACAGCGCTGGAATCCGGGTCTCCGGCAACACTTTATGCTGCCCATAAACCTGGTGACCGATACCTTTTAATGATAATTTTAAACACTGTAATGTATGCTTATGTTGCATATTGCACACATTTCTTCTACAGTTGTTTCGAAAAAGTTCATCAGTTCAGTTACACAAACGTTTTGTGAATTTAATAAAGACCAAGTACCATTTACCCCATGAACCACACCCAGTGATGTAAAGAATATGATGGGAAACAGCTGTTTTCAGTTAAATGTGGTAAGGCCGAGAAGCACTGTACACACAACCATTCATACTGTGCCTTAAATGTTATTATTTTTTTGTTTATTATTTAATTCTACTGTATATTGAAAATCAAGTAACTTTTGTACAGACTGACACTGAATAACCTCCAAAGAGGTCTGCTGAATGCAAATATCAATTTTTATTAAATAAATACATGCATTTAACAATATGCATGAGGTTGGATTCACACGCAGTAGATTTGGTTGCAGAAATTTCTACGACTGAAAATCAGTTCCATTCATCTGAATTGGGTTGTTTCTGCAGCAAGCACATGGATTTCTGCAGGCCCTATTCTGATTGATTCTCAGTCTCAGAAATTTCTGCAAAAAAATCAACCGCACCCTAAGGGAGAATTTATAAACCTTTCTACGCTAGGAGGCCTGGCTATCCAAAAATGTGCTGTGCATCAACAAATTTATTATAATTTCCACCAGAAAACTAGCATTAACTATAGTGGAAATCTATGCCAGCTCCTAGTATGCTCCTCTTCTACCATCCGGCAGACGCTGTACGTGACAAAGCACTCATAACGTTGAGTGCTGCATTGCATATAAAGCCCTGACACGGCTCGGCATCAGGACCTTGTATGAACCGCAGCATGTTCAGGGAACTACAAGGGACCCGTCAGGGAGAAGAAGCGCAGTGGGGTGAGCATACTTGTTTTTTTATTCTTTGTCCTAGGGGTAGGGGGAAATAGATGGCACAGGGCCACGGTCATTGTGCCACAATTGTGGCGCATGGCCAGCAGAAAGATCAAACACATTTATTAACAGGTGTTCGTCACTTAACTTACTCCAACAAATGTTTTTTTAAGACTGGCGTATGAAACGCCGTTCTTAATAAATCTCCCCCGAAGCGTCTTGCTATTTGATAGCAGAACACAGCAGTGGCAATTTTGTTGCTGGAACCCCATGTCAACAATTTTGTGACAAGTTTCCTTTCTTCTGTTAAGAAACAAATATATTATGCTGTATATTAATTTCTGGGACATGAAAAACGGACATTTATCCTGGTAATGTTTGCGTTTATACAATAGCTGGAAAAAACCTGGCCACCAAATCAACATGATGACTAGAAAATCTGCCTTGGCGACCGGGTTTTGCTCCCTGCTCTTCATGCCTTCTGCATTTGGGTGCCTGGTGCGGGATGCATGCAGCTAGATGTAGTCACTGACAGTATCAAGCTCCATCTCTACCTGACTGTCACAGACTGCTCCTGTTAGGCAGAGAAAGCACACAGCGGCTCTCATACCTGTTAGCAGAAGCCGATGCGGGAAGCTATATACAGCAGCTGGCTGGGTAGACATGTAATTCGGGGGCCCCGCGTGGTACATGGCCATGGAGGGGTATTGTGGAAAAGATAGAAAGGATACTAGGAGGTTTTACATCAACCAAACTTTACTTGACCGATGTCAACCAAGGCAAGAGAATAAACACTTCTCTTGATTTGGAGCGGCACAGTCTCTTATGACATGGCTCAGGCAGGCAGATGATGGGTGGCTTTGCACTCTTCCGTATAGAGCCATGGGCGCTCCTCCCTGATGCAGGGGCTGGTTAGTAATTCAGGCCTAGTAGGCCACAGCTGGCTGGCTGCACTACTGGATTAATTACTTGCCACACTCTGCGGACACACGTGGGAAGGTTCCTTCCTGTACCTACTGCAGCCCACATGATACTTGCACACTCATGGGGAGGCTTCTGCCATCATTTGCAACACGTTCCAGGACCAAGACTTAGGCCTAACGTCAGTGCCTGTTGTTTTCACAGCTTCAGCAGCTCTCCTCACAGCAGCTTTCACGCTAGACAGATTCCTCCTCTTCATTGATGGTACACCGCCTTCATATGAAGTAAGCGATGTGCCCCCCAGCGTCAAGACGCGGTACAGCCATGATGCAACATACTGACGCTGTTATGGTGGCGCAGTACACTAGCTAAGAAAACTGGGGTCCAGGCCATTCATCACAACGGCAAAACAATTTAGATTACCCATTAAGCCAACCAATAATAATGTTACAGTGCAATACCAAAATAGCAGCACAACATAAGTATAATGGGTCGGGCAGGCCAATCCTTCTGTGAGAAGCCATGTTGGGGAGAAAAAAACAACAAAAACGGCACACATTAAAGGTACAGTGCATAAACAAACCATAATCTGGCATAGATACAACTATATAATATACAGTAGGTGCTAAAGTCCACTTGATGATTTTCCCCCAATACTTACAAGCAAAACCTCAAGTGACATGTAAGGCCAGACACATCCCACGTTGCATGCAGACCCAGTTCTACAGTGTGTTGTTGCTGGCTCCTAGACGTGCTACTCAAACAGTTAGGCGCCCCCAGCTATTGGTGGGGCGCAGCTGGGGAGGCAGATCTGATAGAAGTGATTATATGCTGTAATGGCCTTTCCTCGACTGCACCTCTTTCTGGCATAGCAACATAACCAACACCTTATGTGATTATTTTAATGTTCTACTGGGTTCAGGAGTCCAATTTTCACGATAACTTGAGGTAATTATTAAAAATGTTGGTATGGACCATGACCAATGGTGGGGCTCAGTCATGTCCATGTTCTGGCTGGTGAGGCCCCCAAAAAATTAATGAGAAGCAGTGGGTTGATACATACAGGAATGTCATATTAAACAGGATTGATCAAATACAGAGTTTTTGTTTTTATGAATCTGTGTTAGATTGCTTTATTTTTTCGTTGCTATGTACTGCTAGGTGCTTGGTGTTCTTTTGTAATTTGAACAATTTAAGGACCGAGCCTATTTTAACATTATTTTTGTCTTTGTGATGCCACATTCTCATGCTGTATGAGGGCTTGTTTTTTTGGAGAAACGTGTTGTACTTTTGAATAGCACCATTTTGGAGTATACATAGCTTATTGGGTAACTCCTTACTAGGGGAGGTGTAAAAAAACCCAGATATGATATGATTTTGTTTTTTTATTTTTGCCATTCACCATGTGGCTTAAAGAAGACCTCCAATAGTTACACAACTTTCCATGTCTGCATTCCCCACCTGACTGTATACCACACTCTACACTTCTTTTATGTATTCTGTACTTACTTATTGAACTGCTGCCTTGTCTGTGCTTTAAAAAAGCCTCTATCTTGATTCTTAGATTTCCTCAGCTTTCTCTTCCTCTCTGCTTTGCTATCAATCCCATGATGTTTCAGCACAGCATCACATGACCAGAAAAAGACCATACCATTTCTGCATGCTGGGGGACACTGTGATTATTATTCTCTCTATATTCTCCTAAATAAGCTGAGAAACCATAAGTATACAACCGGGGAGGCTGCACTATATTCTTCTACATTATACCTGTGTGACAGGAACCTGTCTAAGTATCAGTGGTAGCTAATGATATAACTTTCTGTCGTCGTCCCCCATGCAAAACTAGTGTGGTACAGGAACTGCTGAAGCCTGTGATGGATGACACCTAGATCTCCATAGACTCAAGTAGAGAAAGCATGTCACCGAGCCTGATTCACACTGCTGCTAAAAAACCATCCCAGTCTGATATATAGAGATAGAAGCAGCAAGAAATATAACATGTGGGAGACTGACACATGGAACACCACAATGGTACACATGCGAAAGTTTCGTTTTGGCTGGAGTCTCTCTTTAAATAACGTGTTAACTTTGTTTTTTAGGTCAGTACGATTACGGCAATTCCAAATATGTATGGTTTTTGGGGTTATTTCGGTATAACTACTTTTGCGCAATAAAATCACATTTCATGAAAAAAAATGTCATAACTGTTTTATTTTTCCAGCGGTGCAGCCGTTTGAGGGCTTGTTTTGTAATGGCACCATTGTGCAATACTAAACATGCATATATATTTATTTTGTTTTTAACACTTTTGCTAACAAAAACACTTTTTAGAGAAAAAAAATGTTGTTTTTTTTACTCACAGCTGGCACCCACTTTTGATGGCCTGGGCACAGCACTGGACGTACTATTACGTCCTATTGTGGTCAGGACACCGCAATTAAGAAGTAGTAGTTCATCCAAATGTGTGAAGGGTTAAAGGGGTTGTGCGCTTTGAACAACCCTTGCCCAATGCCCTTTTAGGGTTTTCTTGTGCTACACTGAAAAAGCAGCTCATGCCTTTGCAGACCAGGAATGTCCATGTATTAGACAGAAGGGCCAAGGGTTTCAATAAGTATTGTGTACTAGGAACTCAGAACAGCACCAAATATTAGGTGGCGGCAACAAATTTATTGGTGTATCGGCTACCTGGATTTTGGCTTCACCATACTGGTCAATAGGCTTTTATTTATAACCTTATGTTGCAGCTTTAGTTGTGCTGTCTCCATTGTGCTTCCCCGACCATCTGTCTGTATGTACTAAATAGATATATTCACACACTCGGAGCTGAAAAGAAGCTTCACAATTCGGAATGAATAGTGTGAAATGGTAAATACTCTTCATGCCATCAATTATTCACTGTGACATTTATGATAAATCAGTGCTAATGAATTTTAATGAAATATTTGAACGTTTTTGCCATCTAAATAAGGGACTGCACTACAAACCATCCCGTTGACAAGACTGAATCTCTCCTGAAATGGTCTAGTAGCGAAGAGTTTCTATCACTGTTAGCGTCATTTCACACTGAGTTTTTTTTGGCGCTGATTTTGACGTGGAAACCACGTTGAAATCAGTGACAAAACTGCCCCCCATTGATTTCAATGGAAGGCAGAGGCATGTTTTTCCGAGGCGGCTTTTGGCCGCTCACGAAAAAAAGTCAAACGAGCAATGCTCTTTCTTTGGGCGGTTCCTGCCACTGACCTCCCATTTGAAAATAATGGGAGGAAAAAAAAAACCTGCGGAGCTCATTTGGAGCGTTTTTTTAGCGGAGGTTCTTGCCGCAGGTTCTTGAGTCAAGGCCCGCGAGAAAAAAAAGCTGCAAGAAAACGCGAAAAAAAGTGTCAACATAGGCAAGTCAAAAATCAACCTCAAAATTCCTGAAGGAGTTTTGGGGCAGAATTTTTCTGCCTGCAAAAAAACTCTGTGTGTACTAGGCCTTAGTGGTTCAGCAGTGTTAAACAGTAAAGACAAAGAGACAAAAACACTTTAAATGATGAGTTGTACAGTAGCTGCATAGGTCAGAAAAAATAACATGGTCAGCAGAAATCAACAATTCTTGTGAAACCTGCACTGCGTAGGTTCTGATGGAAAAGCCAAAAATGAACAAACACAAGAAAGAGGAACTAGCACGCATGAGAAAAATGGTGCCAGGAAATATAATAGGAAGTCTACTGGATTTCAAAGTATTGTCCCTTTATGTATAGGGTAGTAGACAATGCAAATGAAACCACCTATGATTTACATAGGGTTGAGCTCGGCTTGTCTGAGGCACATGATACTGTTTTTTACTGAAAAGAAAATTAAAAAGATATATATATATACCTTTTTATAGATAAAGATGTGTAAATTGGCAATAGACATCAGATAAGTGTCTCGGCAGGACATCTATGTAAATGGTTTAAATAAGGTTCCAGTGGTAGTGTTTGGTGAACCTTAAAGACAAGAGGGCATGATCTAAAGCTGGGCATACATTTGAGATAGCAGTTGGCAAAATGCTCAATTGGCCGACAACTATTCCTCCCTACTCCACCATAGACATGCCCGAGCAATCATTTTTTTTTCAACAAGGAGAGTGAAAAAGCCATTGTCAGACAAATCTGGCAGGGGCTTATGTCCCATGGGACAGGTTGAAATCCAACATGCCCGATGCTTCATTCTCACCGCATCTGCCATCGGGGAAGAGGTCAGAGACCTCCATACACATTAGATAGTTGGCCGTTCCTGCTGAATTCAGCAGATTTAGCCGACATTACTTGATGTGAATGGCTAGCTTTAAACTAAAAGATTAATAACATTAGACAGTATTTTATTACTGAAAGGGTAGTAGTACCTTGGAAAAAAATTCTTAATGATGTAAAAAAAAGAAAAACAAGAAAAAGCACATATAAAAAGTCAGGCTGGATAGACGTCTTCTGCCATCATGATTCTATGTTTCCTCCCAATTTACCATAAACGGGCCCAATTAGGTCAGCTGGATCTTGGGGAAAATCATTGGATCGAACGTGCTGAAATACAAATTGTCCAATCCGAATTTCTCATAATCTTTTCCTATATATTTAAAGCACCAACATTGGCCTAAGAAGACTAGCTAAAGCAGTACGATATGATAATAGAAATAACCATTCATATTTTCAAAACCTTTATGTACAGTCCGCAATAAGCCTTGTTAGACTAGATCTGATTGTTGCTACTAGCTCTTCAGTCTTACTATAGTGGGGCCTTATACTAGGCAAGCAAATACTACGTCAAACCAGGAATGATGCTAAGATCAATGGCCCATTTACATATGTAATAGTGGTCAAACAGGAGAAGTTCCAACCGTCTTGTCTACCGGGTCAAGAGACAATATCAATTGTGACCTGTTAGTGAGGAAGGAAGATGAAAAAATACGCGAGCCATTTGTTACTTTATTTAGTAAGCGAGTAGAACACAGAGCCATAAAGCAGTCGTACAGTTGAATTAAAACTGTAGCATACAATTTGGCACTACTCTGCTTATATATATTATGTATTATGTGTCCGTGATTCCCAAAGTGAGCAGTACGAGCTCTGTAGACCCTTCAAAACAGCTGATCGGCGGGGGTGCCAGTAGCCTGACCCCGACCAATCAGATACTGATTGGCCATCCATTTTTTAGGACTGGACGACCCCTTTAACTAGAAATATGTGTAATTATTGGGACAGTCTGCATGTCTCGCAAAGAAGATGATGAGATCTTTACAACTGATCTTAAGCAATGTAAACACAGACTTTGGGTGAATTTTGGGAAGAATACCCTGGTATATTCTAGAATGGTGACACCGGTGTATCACAACTGAGTATCACTATGTCACTATGCCTGAGTTCACTATGATGAGAGCAGCAAATGGCACAACTATTGTGTTCAAGCTAGAAGGACTGCATTCATCTAACGCCATTAGATCTCAGCCATCTTGCCTGTAACTACCATTCATGTCAATAGGATTTACAGCCACATTAACACGTAGCTGAGGTTGATGAATCTCTCCCCCTGGAATAGCATGCCATTTCCAGAGTTGGCTATGGTTTTCCTTTGCAATAGGAGAGCATCTATTATGGTTAGATTTACGAGCCATCCGATATACTGGCACTAAAAGGATTACGTTTTTGTAACTCTTCATAAAAAAATTAAAAAAAGGGCGGGTTGGGGGACACTCTTGAGAATTTCACCTGCAGAACACATTGTGATGTGAGGGATATAAAAGCGAGGCAAAGTCAGAATGACTCCATCTCTAGTATAATATATCTGGCAGACTGTTTGACACTGTGCCAGAGTGGAGTAAACGCTAATCCTCCATTTCATCTAAGATGAGGTCTGCTTTCAGTAAGAATCAACAGATAATAGAGAAGTAGGAAGCAAACTTGGCAGCTCACATACTTGGCAGAGAAACAGTGTCTTCAGTTGACCCATATTACGAAAAAAGGGCTGGCGAAACATTCGTGTTAAGAAGAAAGCAGCCTGTTGTAGCCTTTACCTTTTAATATTATACTACATATGGACTAAATATACCCTCTGTGGTAAAGATTAGCATTGTTTGAAAAACACAAACTTTTATTGTAATAGTTTTTAGTGCAGTTGTTATTTTTAACAGCTTGAAATAGCAAAGTTTTGCCACATGACATTCACAATCCTGAGAGTTGTAGCCCAGAATGTGCCCACACACAGAAATACAGAATTTTATATGTAATGCGGCAAATTTCAGCAAGGAGGAATTAGACTTTAAGACAAGTGTGCCAAGTCAGAATCCGCCCATGCAAAGTTCCTATTATAATTAAAAGGGGATTTAATGTCTATAGCCAGCTTAGGAATTGTCTCCAGGTAACGAAGACTGTCTATAGTTAAAGTATTTCCTAAAAACAGATATGTAGAAAGTTATCTTCATACTGTCATGGAGTAACATAGAGTCAAATTCCAATTCCTTAGCTGCCTCCACCATCTGTACAAATACAGATGCATTTTGTCACTTTCCAGCACCTGTGCACAATGTATGCAGTGTGTAAGCGAACGCAACAATGTCCAGGCTGGCATACAACTTGCCATTCCTCCCATGTATACACAAGATGGGAAACAGTCCAAGCCTTTGACAGAGTAGTCCAAATGTCGTCCAGACTGCGCCTGAGTTCCTTGTACATGCATGGAGGTGCCATAAGGAAAGTATACTAATCTTTTATTATGATCTTCTATGCTGAATACATTGTTAAACCATCAGTTCTTTGACTCAAGACTCTGTAATTGAGATTGTCACTAGGCCTTCATCTTCTGTATGACAGGCAAGGTCGGATTTATTGGTAACAAGTATCGAATAAAATTATATTCTTATCTGCAGCAGTAATGCCATACTGGAAATTATTTTCAAATGTTCTACCTATGGTGGTATGTTTAAAGGCTATGTACAGCTCGACATCGTTGTTTTATTTTTTAAATAAAATTGTGCATCAGTTTGATTGGTGCAACTTCCTAAATACACTTTATTAAAAATGATTTTAACTTTTTGCGAAAACAGCTGCTTTGTATCCTGTATACAGAGCTGAATCCTGTATCCATCAGGTCAGCGGGACTGATGGGTTCAGTGTCAGCGGGTCCTGCGTGGCTCTGACACGCAGGATCGAGCTGTTAACGATCACATCTAAGTTCATAACTTCGATGTGATCATTTACAGGTCAATCCTGACCCGCTGTCACTGAACCAGTCAGTCCCACGGACCTGACGGATTCAGGTCTTAGTGAACGATACAGCTGCTCCGTATACAGAATACTAAGCAGCTGTATCTCAAAAAGTAACAATTATTTTTAATAAAATGTATTTAGGAAGTTGTACCAATCACACTGAAGCACTTTTATTTAAAAAACAAAACAAAAAAAACACGATGTCATAGGTGTACATAGCTTTTAATATGTAAGGCCTCATTCCCACGACAGGGTTTCCCGGCCGGGTGCCGGCCGTTCATAAATCGGCCGGCACCCGGCTGCATTAGGAATAATAGACCCCTAATGGGGCTATTCACACGACCGATTTTTTGACGGCCTGGAAAACCGGCCGTCAAAAAATAGGACATGCTCTATCTTCGGCCGGGTGCCCGGCCGCCCGGCTCCCATAGAAGTCTATGGGGCCGGGTAATACACGGGCATCACCGGGATGTGTCCCGAGTGATGGCCGGGTTTTCCGGCGCTTGCGCTCTATCTCCTCTTCCTCACAGCGCAGAGTGCATGTGAGGAGGAGTTGATGCCATTCTGACGAATGGCTGTGCGCTGTACACTGTGTGGCAGGGCTGGGGTGTACAGCAGGTGGAAGGGAGCGCTGCGCTGGCTCCCTTCCCCTGCTTGTTTTAAAAGCGCCCTGACCCGGCGACACCTTCGATGGCGCCGCTAGCAGCTGCTGCTGCGGCTGCTACTACTGCAGCGACGCCACTATAGCAGAGCAGGGAGGTATCTCCCCGCTCTGCTATGTGCTAGCCGCACTTTAGCTCCTTGAAGGAGCGGAATCCACGTGTTTTCGGGGATTCCGCTCCTGGACAGAGCGCTTGATGTCTCTGTCCATATCTGGGCAGTGACATCAGGGGAAACTCCTGAAGCGGAATCCCCGAACACATGGGGATTCCCCTTCAGGAGTTGCCGCTGATGTCACTGTCCAGATCTGCCCGGCACGGATGCAAAACTTTATGCAAACCGGCCGGGCAAAATGGCCGATTTTACCGGCCGGCACTCGGGCTCGGGCGGGACCCGGTCGTGTGAATCCCGCCTAAGACATCTAAAGTAAATATTATATTATAACATTTACAATATTCTGAATGCTAAATAGGCAGCACAGTGGTCCAGTGGTTGGCACTGTTGTCTTGCAGGGCTGGGATCGTGGGTTTTAATCCGACCAAGGACAACATCTGCATGGAGTATGTTCTCCCTGTGTTTTCCGTGGGATTCCTCCAGGTACGTCGGTATCCTCCCATACTACAAAAAAATCATACTGATAGGCTAATTGGCTTGCTAGAAAAAGGACGTGTGTCTCTAAAGGTCCTTTTACACCGGGCGATAAGCGGCCGGTGCAGCGAGTGCCGATCAACGAGACATCGTTTATCGGCGCTCGCTTGCTCTTGTCACACGGAGTTATGGATGGGGACGAGCAATCGTTACTCTGATCACTTGTCCCCATACATTATTATCATGTCGGCAGCGCGTCCCCCTGTTTACACAAGGAGATGTGCTGGCGACAATGATAAAATGGCACTTTTTAAAAACGATACGACCAGCAGATGATCGAGCGTTTGCTCATTCATCTGCTGATCGTTCCCGTTTACACTGGGCAATGATTGGCAACAAGCGTTCTGTGAACGCTCGTCTGCCTGATAATCATCCAGTGTAAAACCCCCTTAGGTTTCGATTGTGAGCCCCATTGGGACATGATGTGAATGGTAACAATCTGTACAGCACTGTGTAATATGGCTGTCCCATGTGAGGAACATAAGTAAATAAATAAATGCTATGTCTAAAAAATGTGGACTGGATTTTTATTGTTCAAGTTATGGTTCATTTCTTCCCTTAAAGTCTGGCTATCCTGTACATAGATCTCAGGGGTTCATGTGACCTGCTTCTTCATCACAATTTAAAAGACCTGCACAGAGTGGAGGTATGGACTACTCCACCCACCATTTAAATACTCCCTCTACTAGGGTTCCAAAATATTTATTCGTTCAGAGGATACAGCAGAGCTGCTTACATACACATGGCAGGATTATGACAATGATGGCAGTACACACAAACCTCTATTCCGTAAAAAATGCCACAAAAAAAGCTTTAATAAATAGCATAGCATGCTGAACTACTTTTTCCCCATAAAATGACAGACACCATGATGGAAAGTCAACGGATCTCATTTAGGTCATTGGGGTCCGTTGGACACTGTTGATGTCATGTGACGGATCTATCGCAGCATTGAATTTTGTTCTGCTCCCTTGACGGAACAAAAAACTGAATTCATAGCGCAGATGTGAACATAGCCTTAATTGTAATTGTTACCTATATTAAATAGTCACATAAATATTTAATAATAGTGAAACTGTGTTTTGTAATTGTGTGTGCAGTATGGCACTATGCAAGAGTAATCTTTCTTTCATTTCCTTTATTTTGACAAATACAATATATAAAATGCCGTACACACTATATAATAGTGCTTGAATATGGACTAAAGTAAATGTCAGGTTATTAAACCACTTACAATAGAAGAGTCCCAAGTGTCTCTTTTATTGTACAGGGTGGGCCATTTATATGGATACACCTAAATAAAATAGGAATAGTTGGTGATATTAACTTCCTGTTTGTGGCACATTAGTATATGGGAGGGGGGAAACTTTTCAAGCTGGGTGTTGACCATGGCGGCCATTTTGTATACAACTTTAGTTTTTTCAATGGGAAGAGGGTCATGTGACACATCAAACTTATCGAGAATTTCACAAGAAAAACAATGGTGTGCTTGGTTTTAACGTTACTTTATTCTTTCATGAGTTATTTACAAGTTTCTGACCACTTATAAAATGTGTTCAAAGTGCTGCCCATTGTGTTGGATTGTCAATGCAACCCTCTTCTCCCACTCTTCACACACTGATAGCAACACCGCAGAAGAAATGCTAGCACAGGCTTCCAGTATCCATAGTTTCAGTTGCTGCACATCTCGTATCTTCACAGCATAGACAATTGCCTTCAGATGACCCCAAAGATAAAAGTCTAAGGGGGTCAGATCGGGAGGCATTTATTCTGCGGTGTTGCTATCAGTGTGTGAAGAGTGGAAGAAGAGGGTTGCATTGACAATCCAACACAATGGGCAGCACTTTGAACACATTTTATAAGTGGTCAGAAACTTGTAAATAACTCATGAAAGAATAAAGTAACGTTAAAACCAAGCACACCATTGTTTTTCTTGTGAAATTCTCGATAAGTTTGATGTGTCACATGACCCTCTTTCCATTGAAAAAACTAAAGTTGGATACAAAATGGCCGACTTCAAAATGGCCACCATGGTCAACACCCAGCTTGAAAAGTTTACCCCCTCCCATATACTAATGTGCCACAAACAGGAAGTTAATATCACCAACCATTCCCATTTTATTTAGGTGTATCCATATAAATGGCCCACCCTGTACTTTTCTTTCAGGTAGAAAGGAATGTACAGTATTGTGCATATGTATGCTTGAACTCCAAAGCCCCACCACTCCGCTGGATCAGGAGAAAATGGCCCTACTCATCAGATTTTGGCAGGATCGGCTGATGGTCAAATGTGTATAAAGACAGCATGACAGTTTCCCCTGCGTCTGACGTCGCAAGAAAGGAGGATCGGGTATGCTGGAATTCAACATTGTCTAATTTCTTGTTCATCCAGTCCTGCTAGAGGTCTCCTTCCCTTCTCCCTATTAAAATATACATACACTCTTGACTGATCCAAACTTGCATGTTTATGTGACAGCTGGGAGAGAAATAGAGATCTCTTGTGTATGGATGGCTTAGCTCCTGTGTTATCTGCAAGATTTTTACAAGACTGTTTTAAAACATGTAGAAAATCCTAAACATGTAAAATCATTAAAGGGGTTTTCCAGCCAATAACATTGATGGCTTTTCCTCAAGATAGGCCATCAATAGCTGATGGGTCGGGGTCCGACTCCCTGGACCCCTACCGATCAGCTGTTTTGAAGGGGCCGCTGCGCTCGTATGAGCGCTGCCTGCCCTTCATTTTATTTTGCTCACTGTGAATCGTCGATACGCATTTAGCGGTGATTCACAGGTATTGCAGCCTTTTCTCCCATTGAAGTGAATGAGAGAGGAAGGCTGCAATACCTGTGAATCGCCGTTAAATGCATGTCGAAGATTCACAGCGAGCAAGAAGAAATTAAGTGGAAGCAGCGCTCGTACGAGCGATGATGCCCCTTCAAAACAGCTGATGGGCGGGGGTCCCGGGAGTCGGACCCCGACCCATCAGCTAATGAAGGTCTATCCTAAGGATAGGACATCAATTTTTATTGGCTTGAAAACCCCTTTAATTTCTAGGCTTACTGTATATCTTTAAAAGTATTAGCAAAGAAGATACCTTTGTGTCCTTACTCTCAAAAAATGAAGAGTACATTGCCAATAAAGAGTTACATGTGCCATCTTGTAATCGCTTGTTTGGCCATAGAAAGTCCTGTCTCTAATGGTTTTCAGTTATTTTACCCATTGACTGCAATAAAAAAAACAACCTGCATATAAAATTGAAAAAAATAGCAATTTTTTACAAATCGTATCTTTTTGAGTTTTTCTCGAACTACTACTTTTTATTAAACCACCTAATGCTCTATCCCTTACATTTTGTAACATTCCTCTATTGAAGCAGTTTTAGTAACATGTTCTACAATGTGACACTGATCAAAGGAAAGCCGTGTGGACTAACGCACATTTTTGCTCCTTTTTTTATTAGAGGCCATAGTGGTGCAGCCCTGTGCCCCACAACTGTGAAAGTATGAACCCAGCAATATAGCTATTTGTTTTATAGTATAGTATTATAGTGTATGTTAACATATATATATATATATATATATATATATATATATATATATATATACATACATACATATACTTTTAAACGTCTTTTGTATTTGCACATTTATGTAGTCAGTTACCGACTCCGACCTCTGCTTTTTTATTACAGCTTGTTGTCCTACCTTGGCCAACCATTCCTCTATCTCTAACCTATTGATCGCTTGTAAAATCGCTGGTTAATGACGCAGAGGGTTGTAGAAATTCAATCTTTTTCTTTCACTAAACATAACCAAGTAGAAATATCAGTTGGCCAGGACCCAAGAGGATCATGTGGTAAGATAATATTGCACTATTATTATTATTTTTAATAACGTAGAAGCTTATATTTAAGACAGGGCACCACCAGCAGTTATGTTATAGAGATGACCACTGTGGATCTACACAAGTGCGTGCAGATCCAGCGTGGTCACCTCTGCATGTTCCTAGGCCAGACAACCTCATTTGGGCGCTGCCTAGAAAGCTCAGAAAGGAGACTCTTTAAAGAATATTAACACGTGGCAAACTCCATTTGCAGTGGAGTTTCACTTTAAGGTAATAGGAACCTACTCTTTTATATATTCGGAAGTTGCATACACAGCAATTGCCTAATATATTTATTTTACTGGAATCTTACCTTTTACAAGAAGCTTAGGCAATAATATAATATGGCAGAGAAGCCGCATGGAGCTCACATTTCTCATGGTTTCTCCCTCAGTCAATTGGGATACACAGGCTGTTTAATGACAACATGCTTCGTCAGCAGAATACAGGCTGCCGTAAACAGCACCCTACATTCTGCTGGCAGATTCACAGGGATGCTATGCTGCTCCATTATTATTATTATTATTATTATTATTATTATTATTACTCCAATAGCTGACCTATATTAAGGAATTACTGAAGTTTCAATAAAATGTAGGTACACAAAGGGGGAAGCTACACTATACATAAGATATTTACACTGCTTGTTGTGTTTTATGCGTTACCGACTGATTAGATTTTTACACTAATTCAGCGCCAAAGTATTTGCGATTTGCATGGATGGAAGTAACAATTACTCTGCCTTCCAAACAACTGTTAAAGGGAATGTGTCGCTAGAAATTTTTTTTATTTTTTTTTAGTTAAACAGT
This sequence comes from Rhinoderma darwinii, assembly GCF_050947455.1. Taxonomy (NCBI): domain Eukaryota; kingdom Metazoa; phylum Chordata; class Amphibia; order Anura; family Rhinodermatidae; genus Rhinoderma; species Rhinoderma darwinii. The sequence goes on along the minus strand of NC_134689.1, from coordinate 266,525,170 downwards.
TAGTGTATGAATGCTTAAACACTGTCCAAATTTTTTTAATTTTTTCACGAGTCAGGAAATATTATAAATTAGATTCTAATTTATAACATTTCCCAGTGCTGGTCACTAGATGGAGCAATTCCCAAAATTGCAGCATTGCATGTGGTAAAGCAACAACATTGCTTTATGCTGCAAAATTTGGGAATACTCACTCGCTCTAGTGAGCTCACAGAATCCCCCCTCCTTTATCCTGGCTAGTGCCAGGAGAAAGGAGGGGATTGAATGGTCAAACCTCCTACACTGTGTGTCGCCATTTTTTGAGCTAACACACAGTGTAGTAGGTTTACATACAGTAGTAATCACACACTAAAACACGTACATACACAGACCTAACTTACCTGCTCCTGCCACCGCCGCTCCCTCCGGTCCGTCCGCTCCGGTCTGCTCCCTCCGCTCCTCGTGCTTGCTTCAGAACACAAGTCCGGTAGCCGCGACCGGAAGTCGTCATCTCACAGTCCGGCCGCGGCTTCCGGTTGACATGAACATGGCGCCGGATTTCGCTCTAACGAAGACCTGACTTTTGGTCTGTGTGGGCATGCGCCGCTCCCAAACAGACCCCGTACGATATAGTGGATGGAACGGCTCCCGTTCGCATTCTCTATGGGGATGTGTGTGCCGTATTCCATCACTGTATGTGTCGTTAATCGACACATACAGAGATGGCAAAAAAAATGGCAGCCCCCATAGGGAAGAAAAAGTTAAAAAATATAAAAAAGTAAAACACAAACACACACATAAATAAAAGATTTTATAATAAAACACTAAATGCAAATTCATATAAAAAAATTTTTTTTCGTGACACTCGTCCTTTAACGATTTTTTACCAAGATTTGCAGCAATAAACAGATAAGGTCACGGGTATGGGAAAGACATTGAACTTTCTATGCATTTATTCCTAATGGAAGTTCAGAGGGACTTGCTGAGTGTGCAGAGCAGGATGTGAATGTCTGCACTCGGATGACCTTCATTGTATGCTAACAATGCACGGCTCTTATCTGGCGTGTCATGTGATTTTAGCCAACTGCGAAAGAAAAGTGCAATAACACAAAGCCAAAAAAATAGTAAAGAAAACCTCCCGCACTGCTCTCTATTTAACAAATGTATCTAAATTTAGAGAGCGAAATAAAGTTTTTGGCACGCAAGATTTTTCCACTTTCCCAAAACAGCTGATATACAATTGGTAAAAAGAAAACATGTGGCTTCATTCTAAAAACAGAACCAAAACCACATGGCACAACTATTGGACATCCAAGTTTATTTTTGACTTCTTGGAGATCCCAGATTTTTTCTGTAGCCAAGTAATAATACACTGTAATCCTCATATTTTATAATGAATACCGCGTGGCTAAAAAAAAAAGACTCTCTAGGCCAAAAATAAAAGAAAAACAGAATAAAATGACTATTCATGAAGGAAACCATATTACTTTATACTTATATATATGTATAGTGAGCCACTTTGTAAAATGATTTTACTTCTTACGAGTGCCTTGGAAGTACAGACCCCTTTTGTGCTGTACTTGTGTTTGTTTTCTTATAATCAGGCAATTGGGAATTCACAAACAGAATAGAAAGTGCGCCCATACGTGTAACAATGTACAGTCCTGTTCTGCCTAGCTTTGACTAAATTAGATTTAGGTAATATGAGAATGGCTGAGGTGGTGAGCGGACCACTATAGGGCCAGCAACCTCAACAGGAGTCGCATGCCAAGACACATTTAGAACAAGCAAAGGGATCTTTTTTTTCCTATTAAAGTATATTTTCATATCACGTGGGGAGTCTGGATTTGGTTGGACACCAGATGAAACCAAACTAATATTCTTGTTAACTGAGGTTACACATCGGCATGAGCAGGCACTGTGTGAGGTCTCTGCATTTTGAGGAAACTGAGATGATATTGTGCTAAGAACAGTCTTATGCGATGACCTAATATGTGTGCATGTATCTCTATGTGCCACCTAAATGCCCTTTTCGTGGTGGCAATTTGTCAAGGAGCCAGAGGACAATTCACTTCTCTGTGGGGGAAGGGAAATGACAGACATAATGATAAATATTATATGATCGGGGAACATCTGATGCATCTGCATAAATAAACACCTTTCACTCAGGAGCCACTAGATTTTCTGAAGAAACATAATAAAATGTCTATATCTGCTTTTCTTCTTTTTGACTAAAGAGGAAAGTTTAATTTTTAGTAAGGGCTTGTCCACGGAATTGCGGAAGGAAAATACGCAGCAGAATACATTAGCAGCAAAGTGGGTGAGATTTAAATCTCATCCACACGTTGCGTAAAAATTCTTACCTGAAATTGCCCTACGGTGCGTATTTTTCGTATTGCAGCATGTCAATTCCTGCTGCGGAAAGTGGACTGAATTGCTGCGTTTATCAGCTGAGATGTCACAATCTCCCAGCATTGAGAAAAATGCAACAAAATCCGCACCATTTTCTGAGGTAAAAAACGCAGGAAATGGTGCGTTGTTTCCGCAGCGGAATGCCTGCTACTTTCAACTGAATTGCTGCAGAAATTTTCTGCAGGAATTCAGTTACGTGTGGACAAGTCCTAACTCAGCAAAACCAACATTCACAGACCTCAATAGAAATCAACCGAAAAAGCTAGACACCAGCAGTGAATTTCTAGGCGCATTAGCGACCTAGCTCCTGGGATTTCTCCAGCCATGACAAAACAAAATAAAGTACAACTTATTTCCTAGATTCTCTTAAAGGGTTAGTCCACTTCAGAGCAATCCCATTTGATCGAAGTATTCAATGAGCTGATCACAGGGTGTCTGAGTGCTGGGACCACCTGTAATCAGCTGTAATCGGTGTGGGGACGTGGTAGTAAGTGTTCAATTCCCCTGCAGCACCTCCAAAGGTAGAATTAAGCATTACATTGTTCCTATTTAATTCAATGAGCTCAGAAAAAATCTGCTACATATAAAAGATAAAAATTGTACAACTACAATGCAGTGAATGGTTACAGGTAGTAGCACACATACTACATCCATCAAAACTAACAGCATACAGCGCCCCAGCAACAGTACCCAACAATGTCCAAACAATAATGCCATACAGTGCCCAAATAATTGAGTTTTTTAGGAGTGCTAATGCAGCATGGCCTTGTAGTTAACCTACTGTGAACCATCCTGAGAGGGTGTTGGAGGTTCCCAGATGATAAAGGCCACCAGGCAAAAATAGAGGGGACTGCATAGCAAAAGTTAGATGCAATTTGGGATTAGCACCCTTGAAAGATAAATATCTCATAATAAGAAGCGTATTAAAAGTCACAATAAAATACTGTAAGAAAGTTACAGTAAAAACTCCTGACACATCTGCACCGCTAAGGTCACATATAAAGATTTTAACATCAACCCTTCTGTGATAATAATTTTTTTCATATTAAATATCTTTCATGAAAAGAAAACCAATCTTCATATTACATATTATTAGGGCATGACCACACGTGGCGGATTTCCTCCGCAACTGTCCGCATCAATGCCGCACAGAATCTGCGTTGCAGATTCTGCTGCGGATCTGCCCAAAATGTGCAGTAAATTGATGCGGACTGGCTGCTGCGGACTGCGGTAAAAGTACTTCCCTTCTCCCTATCAGTGCAGGATAGAGAGAAGGGACAGCACTTTCCCTTGTGAAAGTCAAAGAAATTCATACTTACCGGCCGTTGTCTTGGTGACGCGTCCCTCCTTCGGCATCCAGCCCGACCTCCCTGGATGACGCGGCAGTCAATGTGACCGCTGCAGCCTGTTATTGGCCTGTGATTGGCTGCAGCCGTCACTTAGACTGAAACGTCATCCTGGGAGGCCGGACTGGAGACAGAAGCAGGGAGTTCTCGGTAAGTATGAACTTCAATTTTTTTTACAGCTTGCTGTATATTGAGATCGTAGTCACTGTCCAGGGTGCAGAAACAGTTACTGCCGATCGCTTAACTCTTTCAGCACCCTGGACAGTGACTATTTACTGACGTCTCCTAGCAACGCTCCCGTAATTACGGGAGCCCCATTGACTTCCTCAGTCTGGCTGTAGACCTAGAAATACATGGGTCCAGCCAGAATGAAGAAATGTCATGGCAAAAAAGCAAGACGCATCCGCAGCCCACATAACATGTGCATGACAGCTGCGGACTTCATTGCGGAATTTAGAATCTCCATTGAAGTCAATGGAGAAATTCCGCCATGAGTCCGCCACTGCTCCGCAACAGACAGAGCATGCTGCGGACACCAAATTCCGCTCCGCAGCCTATGCTCCGCAGCAGAATTTTACGCCTCGTCTAAACGAACACTTCTAAATAGAAGTGGAAGGCAATGGAGAAACGGCTCCGCTGCGGATTAACGCTGCGGAGTGTCCGCAGCGGAATTTAAGTGAAATTCCGCCACGTGTGAACCCAGCCTTAGGGTATGTTCACAAGGATGAATTTTGCAGGCGGAACCCGCCGCAAAAATCCGCCTCCTATTAATTTCAATGGGAGTCAGATGCTGATTGGCTATAAAAATAGTCTTTCCTCTTGGAGGGCCCTCCATATACATGCATTACATGGATAGCCTATTGGTTTCAATAAGGAACTATGTCATGCTTCTCCTTTGGTGGTACTGCAGATCCCCTCACAGATTACAGATGATCGCTGGGGTTCCCAGCAGCAGGACGGTTTGTGATTAGCTTATTGTCAAGAGACCCTTCTAATACAAAGGGATAGTCCAAAGTCGACAACCCCTCAAAAACTGAAAATTCTTTCTGGCTTAAAATCTTACTTGGCTTCCAAGGTGCATAGATCTATGGGGTCATCCTGGGCTGCTCTTCTGGAGAATAATACCTTCAGTGCCCCTATGGAATGGTATTATTACCCATACAGTACTCTACCTAAGTATTGCTCACTTTGCTGGATATTGTAATAACCATCAGGGAGAACTTATTTGTACAGAGAACAAGACAATTCTAGCTGCTAAGGGCAGATCCACACCTAGCAGACTTTTTCCGCAGTGTATTTTGTCGTAAATCTGCCGCAAAATCTGTATGTTTTAAATGCAGATTTGGCAGCGGATTGTGCTGTGGATTTGCATTGCAAAGGGTGAAAAACTTAGTGGAGATTTGAAGCATTTCTGCACAATAATGAGCAAATGAGCATGCTGCAGATTTGAGTATTTGCAGCATGCTCTGATTTCTGCACTGATTTTTTTTCTGCTAAGTGTGGGTGAGGTTATAAAAACCTTGACAACATAAATTGTTCTAAAAATTGCTACAGATTTGCGGTGCGGAATCCGCACGGAAAATCCGCGGCAATTCCACCACATATGAACGTGGCCTAAAGCCTTCATGCCCAAATAGGCAGGTAGTACCCCAGAGCTGACTATCAATGGAACCAAGTAAGGTCTCATTCAGACAGTTGCAATGCAGCCGCATTATGCCTTTATATTGATGCCGCAAGGCCCGGCCCAACCACAGGTCTAATAACCAGAACTAACAGCATCATTGAACCCTATGATGCTGTTGGTTCGGTTCATTAGACCCACCTGAATTAGGGCTAACTAAGATTGTGTGGGGGTGAGAATGTGGGTCATTTAGATGGGAAAACAGCTTTTTTTTCTGCCGTTTTTGGAGCTGTTTTTCAATGGAGTCAATGAAAAACGCCTCCAAAAATGTCCCAAGAAGTGTCCTGTACTTCTTTTGACGAGCCGTCATTTTACGCGTAGATACTTGCAATGAAAAACTCAAGCATTCCTTCGGTTTAAATATGCAAAATAGGTTTATTTTAAATAAGGCAATATAAGAGAAAAGGTGTAACGTTTCGGCCACGATCCGGCCTTTATCAAACTCTATTGCCGCTGGTCAATAGAAAAAACCTTATAGGAAATGACGCTGTGAAGATGGGTAGCTTGTACCATGGGTAGCTGTTACCTCTCCTGACATGTCTGTTTTAAAGAGGCTCTGTCACCAGATTTTGCAACCCCTATCTGCTATTGCAGCAGATAGGCGCTGCAATGTAGATTACAGTAACGTTTTTATTTTTAAAAAACGAGCATTTTTGGCCAAGTTATGACCATTTTTGTAGTTATGCAAATGAGGCTTGCAAAAGTCCAAGTGGGTGTGTTTAAAAGTAAAAGTCCAAGTGGGCGTGTATTATGTGCGTACATCGGGGCGTTTTTAATACTTTCACTAGCTGGGCGCTGTGAAGAGAAGTATCATCCTCTTCTCTTCAGAACGCCCAGCTTCTGACAGTGCAGATCTGTGAAGTCACTCACAGGTCCTGCATCGTGACGGCCACATCGGCACCAGAGGCTACAGTTGATTCTGCAGCAGCATCAGCGTTTGCAGGTAAGATTGACTTACCTGCAAACGCTGATGCTGCTGCAGAATCAACTGTAGCCTCTGGTGCCGATGTGGCCGTCACGATGCAGGACCTGTGAGTGACGTCACAGATCTGCACTGTCAGAAGCTGGGCGTTCTGAAGAGAAGAGGATGATACTTCTCTTCACAGCGCCCAGCTAGTGAAAGTATTAAAAACGCCCCGATGTACGCACATAATACACACCCACTTGGACTTTTACTTTTAAACACACCCACTTGGACTTTTGCAAGCCTCATTTGCATAACTACAAAAATGGTCATAACTTGGCCAAAAATGCTCGTTTTTTAAAAATAAAAACGTTACTGTAATCTACATTGCAGCGCCTATCTGCTGCAATAGCAGATAGGGGTTGCAAAATCTGGTGACAGAGCCTCTTTAAGTTAATATTTGTATTCCGCATGAAGTAACAAGTCTGGAACATCTTTTCTTAAAATTTTGCGCCCCGTTCTCTGCTATTCCTCCTAGAAATGTATGAATAAATTGACAACTGGGTGTCACCATTCCCCTTGTCAAGGGGGTGTGTCCCAACACTGTCTCACTCTGTCAGCACTGATTGGACAGTGTCTGTCTGTGCAGGGACACACCCCAACTGTTTACACCCAGCTGTCAATTTATTCATACATTTCTAGTAGGAATAAAGAGGAAGGGCATAATGTAGAGTTCTAAGAAAAGATGCTCCAGAATTGTTATTTCATGGGTAATACAAGTATTTACTAAAACAGACATGTCAGGAGAAGGGACAGGTCCTCTTTAAAGGAACAGTGTCATCACAAATTATTTTTTTATATGTTAAAGATGTTAGTGCTTTATTAAAAACGTTTATATTTATTTGTGTGTTTGTGTTTTTCTTCCCTATGGGGGCTGCCATTTTTTGTTCCATTTCTGTGTGTGTCGATTAACGACACATACAGACATGGAATACGGCAGCCACAGTCCCATAGGGACCTCGAACGGCTCCCGTCCCATTCACTTGTGTGTACGGCGTCTGTGTGGGAACTGCGCATGCGCCGCTCCCACACAGTCCAATATGAAATTGGCGCCGTCCGGCGCCATTTTCCTGTGGACCGGAAGTCGCGGCCGGACAGTAATATTACTACTTCCGGTCGCGGCTTCCGGACTTGTGCACTTGGACCAGCGGCAGCAGACGGAGCGGACGGGCCGGAGGGAGCCGCGGCGGCAGGAGCAGGTAAGAGATTTCAATGTATGTTCGTGTTTGTGTGTGTTTACTACTGTATGTAAACCTACTACACTGTGTGTTAGCTCAAAAAATGGCGACACACAGTGTAGGAGGTTACACCGTTCAAACCCCTCGTTTATCCCGGCACTAGCCAGGATAAAGGAGGGGGGGATGCTGAGAGCTCACTAGAGCGAGGGCTTTTTACCCAATTTTGCAATGCTGCAATTTTGGGAATAGCTCCATCTAGTGACCAGAAATGGGAAATTTTATAAATTAGAATTAATTTATAATATTTCCTGACTCGTGAAAAAAATAAAAAAAATTTGAACTATGTTTAATCACCCACACACTAAATGTTTAATTTTAAAAAAAAAAACATGTTTTTCTGGCAACACATTGCCTTTAAGGTGCCAATACACTTTAGATAGATGCCGACAGCTATTCCGCCCGACTCCGCCATTAAAATGCACGCTCGGCTTGGCCGTGTGCATGTTTTTTAAATGGGGAGAGGTGAATAAGCCGTCCAGACCTCTCTAGCAACAGTTTATCTCCCACGAGAACCAATGATCAGGTATGGTAAAATCCACCATGCCCGATCCATTTGTGTGCCGTTTCTGGCTCGTAGATGGGAGTCACACTGGGAATCATTGTGGTCAGATGTTACCGGTCTGAGAACATGCTGAGTATTTTCTTTATTGCAGTATGCCCAATGTCTACAGTTTTTACATGCAGCACATATACCTCTACAATGCTTACAAGTGTTTCTTAAAGAAGATCTCCACTTGATGTGGTGATGAGACAGAGATACAAAATCACCATAGGAAAAAATAAAGCTGCATGAAATATAATGCAAATGTTGCATGAGACATGAGTCTAGACTGTGTTGACCGTATTTTCAAAAGCGTATGCATAAAAAAAATATAAAAATTGATATTTTCACTCGCAACTTTCGCACACAAGGTCATGTGACAGTCGTAGCCTGAGATATGTCAATATGTGGCCCCAGCCTTAGGCTCCATTTACACAATCGTATTTTGTCTTCATGTGAGAGCAGCACTCCAGCTGTAGAAAAACCTTTTTGCAAAACAATTAGGGTACAATTTCCCTGCGATCCTCCGACGGGATCCAATTTCAATATTGGTATAGAACATATACAGTAATACATCTGTGTGACTAGTCTTAAAGAAATAAACACCCCTTGTCCCTTCTGCCATTTCAGTGTCAGTTCTGCCTTGAGCTGGAGACCCGCGTAATCTGAGACAGACTGGTTGCTAGGCATGAGCCACCAGACTACTTCACTGGAAAGACTGATTGCTATGTATGAGCTGCCAGACTACTTCACTGGAAAGACTGGTTGCTAGATATGAGCTGCCGGACTACTTCACTGGAAAGACTGGTTGCTAGGTATGAGCTGCCGGACTACTTCACTGGAAAGACTGGTTGCTAGGTATGAGCTGCCGGACTACTTCACTGGAAAGACTGGTTGCTAGGTATGAGCTGCCAGACTACTTCACTGGAAAGACTGGTTGCTAGGTATAAGCTGCCAGACTACTTCACTGGAAAGACTGGTTGTTAGGTATAAGCTGCCAGACTACTTCACTGGAAAGACTGGTTGCTAGGTATGAGCTGCCAGACTACTTCACTGGAAAGACTGGTTGCTAGGCATGAGCCGCCAGACTACTTCACTGGAAAGACTGATTGCTAGGTATGAGCCGCCAGACTACTTCACTGGAAAGACTGGTTGCTAGGCATGAGCCGCCAGACTACTTCACTGGAAAGACTGGTTGCTAGGTATGAGCCGCCAGACTACTTCACTGGAAAGACTGGTTGCTAGGTATGAGCTGCCGGACTACTTCACTGGAAAGACTGGTTGCTAGGTATGAGCTGCCAGACTACTTCACTGGAAAGACTGGTTGCTAGATATGAGCTGCCGGACTACTTCACTGGAAAGACTGGTTGCTAGGTATGAGCTGCCGGACTACTTCACTGGAAAGACTGGTTGCTAGGTATGAGCTGCCAGACTACTTCACTGGAAAGACTGGTTGCTAGGTATGAGCTGCCAGACTACTTCACTGGAAAGACTGGTTGCTAGGTATGAGCTGCCAGACTACTTCACTGGAAAGAATGGTTGCTAGGTATGAGCTGCCAGACTACTTCACTGGAAAGACTGGTTGCTAGGTATAAGCTGCCAGACTACTTCACTGGAAAGACTGGTTGCTAGGTATAAGCTGCCAGACTACTTCACTGGAAAGACTGGTTGCTAGGTATGAGCTGCCAGACTACTTCACTGGAAAGACTGGTTGCTAGGTATGAGCTGCCAGACTAATTCACTGGAAAGACTGGTTGTTAGGTATGAGCTGCCGGACTACTTCACTGGAAAGACTGGTTGCTAGGTATGAGCTGCCGGACTACTTCACTGGAAAGACTGGTTGCTAGGTATGAGCTGCCGGACTACTTCACTGGAAAGACTGGTTGTTAGGTATGAGCTGCCAGACTACTTCACTGGAAAGACTGGTTGCTAGGTATGAGCTGCCGGACTACTTCACTGGAAAGACTGGTTGCTAGGTATGAGCTGCCAGACTACTTCACTGGAAAGACTGGTTGCTAGGTATGAGCTGCCAGACTACTTCACTGGAAAGACTGGTTGCTAGGTATAAGCTGCCAGACTACTTCACTGGAAAGACTGGTTGCTAGGTATAAGCTGCCAGACTACTTCACTGGAAAGACTGGTTGCTAGGTATGAGCTGCCAGACTACTTCACTGGAAAGACTGGTTGCTAGGTATGAGCTGCCAGACTAATTCACTGGAAAGACTGGTTGTTAGGTATGAGCTGCCGGACTACTTCACTGGAAAGACTGGTTGCTAGGTATGAGCTGCCGGACTACTTCACTGGAAAGACTGGTTGCTAGGTATGAGCTGCCGGACTACTTCACTGGAAAGACTGGTTGTTAGGTATGAGCTGCCGGACTACTTCACTGGAAAGACTGGTTGCTAGGCAGTATGTATGCCTAGTAACCAAATTGTCTGAAAAGATTCTGCTGAAAGCCGTATTGATGGATACCAGGGGTAGAGGAAATACCCTGTTCACAAGGAGTTTTTTTAAACGTTTTTTTTGTCAGAAAACGTGCCAAAAAAAGTCCGAAAATGCCTCTCATTGATTTCAATGGGAGACGGAGGCGTTTTTTCCCGCGGGCGGAAAAAATACGCTTGCGGGAAAAAGAAGCGACATGCCCTATCTTCGGGCGTTTACATCTCTGACCTCCCATTGACATCAATGGGAGGCAGAGAAAGTGTATTTCGCTGCATTTTTGCCCGTGGAGCTCAATGAGCGCGAGCAAAAAATGCAGCAAACGGCGTGCAGGCAGATCAAAATCTGCCTCAAAATTCCAAATGGAATTTTGAGGCAGAATTTTCTGCCTGCAAAAAAACTCTGTGTGAACAGGGCAGGCCAAATTTGACCTCATCTCATGCTGTAAATATTTATCAGAATTGCTGAAAAAGAAATGTATATGGAGAATTCTTTGAAAAGCGGCATTTATTGCAGCAAAAAAAATAATTTTATGTACAAACATGTATTTATTTGGTGCAGTTTGATACCACGCAGTTCAGGAAAAGAACCTAATTTCTGTCAGTACATGAAATGCCCCCATGCAGTGAGATTATTGTACAGGGCATACGCCATATTCCCTCCCTGCTACCTGTCTCCCAGCGGCAGGCTACCCACACACAGCATTGCTGCAAGCCTGCCCCTCAGACACAGCCTAGTCTGCGATCCGTTAGTGATGTCTGTTGCTGGCCAAAAGAGTAGGCTGCCCTGCACAGGGCGAGGTCGTGTGACTGGAGAGGGGGAGGGGGATATTGTCTGAAGGGTGGAATGGGCGTGCCCGAAAGGCGAGGTGTGTCACGTGTGGGTGTGTCGGTTGCAGGGGGCGTGTACCGTATAACAAAGAACCTAACAAACTTCTTTTATAATGTCACATCGTTTCAATACACCGGTGCACGTACCACCTGGTGAAGCGGCAGCATCCAGCGCAGTACACACAGGGCGGCAGCCACACACACACTGCCAAAGGCTGCCCAGAGGTCATCTGAGGTACTGGGCTCCTGTGACACGCTCCTCCCAGCTCTCTGCCGGTTTTATACATGTAATTATAAAGTGATTATCGGCAGCGCTGCCCCAGGCACGTCCTCCCGCCTATGTACACAGCCCGAGCATCACATCACATACATGTACGGCACCAGCCAGAAGAAAGCTGCAGGCTCACACCCACCCTGGAAAGACTGACACAGAAGAGCTGCACCCACCCTTGTCATTGCACCCTGCGCTCCAGGAGGAGCCTTCCGTGCCCTGCTGTCACCCCAACAGTCCTGCCTGTACACATGCTCCATAGTGCCACCTCCACTGTTACTAGCATCACTCCCTACAGCACATGTGCCCGATCACACCTGCCTGGCAGAGAGAGGGAGGAGTGGCTGTGATCTGTGGGCTTTGTCTGCCCATCATCACCTGAGTACGCCTGCTATTTCATTTCCCATCTAGTGACACCTGGTAGTCGTCCTGAGTGCAGGCTGGCAGTGGGCACTGACCTGTGTGTGTCCTCAGATGAGCCTTTAGATGGGAAGACTTGCCATAGACTTTCTCACAGCCCGGGTAGGGACACTTGTGCTTCTTGAGGGGTGACCCGGGGTCACCTCTGCTTTTCCCACGTCTGGCTCTTTGTCTCATGCTTGGTCCTGGCAGGAGGGGAGGTGTGGCCGCTCTGTCTCCACGTTTCCCGGCCACACTGTCCCCCTCGCCCCCGGTCGTCACCACCACACTTTCCTTTACCTCCTCGGCATAATCGGGGACTTGTTGGTTGAAATCTGCCAGGATCCGGGCCACCACGAACAGGGACGCGTTCTCTCTGCCAGCCTTGTCTTCTATAGAGGCAGTGGCAGCGGGCGCCGGGACGTCACTCTTGTGCCCGGTGCTGTGTACAATAGCCCGGTTGGACATGGACACCAGGCACTCTGCCGCGAAGTGATCCACATAGGCCAGTGTGGACATCTTCCTCTCCAGGATTCCTTCACGTCTCAGTGGCACAGGGTTCCCTCTATCATCCAGGCTGGTGATCTATAGATCAAGTTTGTTAGCTGACACCAGATTGCACTTGGTCCATACAGATCACGCCCAAATTGCATAGAAAAATAGATCCATGTGAGTGTGGGAGGAGGGGAGGGCTCCTGACATTGACAGCTGCCCATAGATCCTCATAAATCCCTAGGATTTCTTTCTTATACCGGGATCTACATGTTGTGGAGGTGCCCGCTCTCCCCGCTATTATCACTGCACTATGAGCCGCTCAATGTGTCTCAGTCCCACGTGGGGGTGTGGCCTGGAGAAACATCTGTGAGTGACGTCACCAAGAAGCCACATCCTGGGCTGATCGCTCTTCTTGAGGAGTCCTCATCCTTGACTCCTTCAGCAGCAGATATCCGCACCACCCATTGGGTCCTTGGCATGATCATGGGCCAATCATAGACTTGTTTTTACTCATCCCATTGGCCCTTGAATTGTTGCAACTTGGGAAATGCAGGCAACATGAGAGGGGATAGCACCAGCCTGGAGTCCCATCATCATCATCATCATTTATTCATCATTGTACAGCACTGAGCACAAATCCCTGCCAGGAAGATTTTACACTTCATTCTGTGTGACAATAGGTACTAGGGGAGGGGGGGGGGGTGTCCACATTCTAGGACAGAATTCCACTAGCAGGTTTACCAGTTCTACATAATGTGATTATATCTCATGCCTGCTGCAGAGGATCACTGGGGATAATGGAGAAGGAGAGCAGATGCTCTTGGCAGTGCATTGTCCCTCCTTATTATCTCTCCCAAATAGAGGGAAGATTCATGAGTCTACACCAAATAATGGCGTTGTATGCCAATCCTGGCTTTTTTGTATCAAAATAAAACCCCGCACATCTGTTGTTTCTAAACATAGGCAAGTACTGTAAACTTCCAGCAGAATGTATGTCTTATTTCTCAGATATGAATTACTCCAGTTCCTGAAAAGCTATACTAATAAAGGAAATATTATGGGTGGAAAGTGAATTTGATTTGTCCACGAAGCCTCATGATGAACAGATGACATCACTATTCTTCATGTTCCGTTGTTTCGTCAGCGTGAATCTGCTTTATAAAGTTTTCACATTAAGGCTGGGTTCACACGACCTATTTTCAGACGTAAACGAGGCGTATTATGCCTCGTTTTACGTCTGAAAATAGGGCTACAATACGTCGGCAAACATCTGCCCATTCATTTGAATGGGTTTGCCGACGTACTGTGCAGACAACCTGTCATTTACGCGTCGTCGTTTGACAGCTGTCAAACGACGACGCGTAAAAATACAGCCTCGTCAAAAGAAGTGCAGGACACTTCTTTGGACGTTTTTGGAGCCGTTTTCTCATAGACTCCAATGAAAACAGCTCAAAAAACGGACGTGAAAAACGCGAGTTGCTCAAAAAACGTCTGAAAATCAGGGGATGTTTTCCCTCGAAAACAGCTCCATATTTTCAGACGTTTTTGGTCACTACGTGTGCACATACCCTAAGGGTATGTTCACACGCTTAGCCAAAAACGTCTGAAAATACGGAGCTGTTTTCAAGGGAAAACAGCACCTGATTTTCAGATGTTTTTTGAGCAAGGCTGGGTTCACACGACCTATTTTCAGACGTAAACGAGGCGTATTATGCCTTGTCTTACGTCTGAAAATACGGCTCCAATACGTCAACAAACATCTGCTCATTCATTTGAATGGGTTTGCCGACGTACTGTGCAGACAACCTGTAATTTAGGGTATGTTCACACGGCCTATTTACGGACGTAATTCGGGCGTTTTTGCCCCGAATTACGTCCGAAAACCGCCTCAATAGCGCTGACAAACATCTGCCCATTGAAAGCAATGGGCAGACGTTTGTCTGTTCACACGAGGCGTAATTTACGCGCCGCTGTCAAATGACGGCGCGTAATTAGACCTGTCACTTCTTTGGCCGTAATTGGAGCCGTTATTCATTGACTCCAATGAATAGCAGCGCCAATTACGTCCGTAATTGACGCGGCGTTCTAGCGCCTGCACATGCCGTTACGGCTGAAATTACGGGGATGTTTTCAGGCTGAAACATCCCCGTAATTTCAGCCGTTACGGACGCACTCGTGTGAACAGACCCTTACGCGTCGTCGTTTGACAGCTGTCAAAAGACGACGCGTAAAATTACAGCCTCGTCAAAAGAAGTGCAGGACACTTCTTGGGACGTTTTTGGAGCCGTTTTCTCATAGACTCTATTGAAAACAGCTCCAAAAACGCAGCGAAAACGCCGCGAAAAACGTGAGTTGCTCAAAAAACTTCTGAAAATCAGGTGCTGTTTTCCCTTGAAAACAGCTCCGTATTTTCAGACGTTTTTGGCTCAGCGTGTGAACATACCCCAACTCAGGGTATGTTCACACGCTAGCTGTCATTTACGTGTGAAAAGGCAGACTGTTTTCAGAAGAAAACAGCTGCCTCGTTTCACACGTAAATACTCCTCCTCGCATTTTGCGAGCCGTCTGAGATGCTCGTAAATCTTGAGCTGTGCTTCATTGAGTTCAATGAAGAACAGCTCAAATTACGTGGCAAAGAAGTGCCCTGCACTTCTTTGCCGAGGCAGTTCATTTACGCGTCGTCGTTTGATTACAGGTTGTCTGCACAATACGTCGGCAAACCCATTCAAACCCATTTGCCGACGTATTGCAGCCCTATTTTCAGGCGTAAAACGAGGCATAATACGCCTCGTTTACGTCTGAAAATAGGTCGTGTGAACCCAGCCTCACGTTTTTCGCGGCGTTTTCGTGCCGTTTTTTCGGCCGTTTTTGGAGCTGTTTTAAATAGAGTCTATGAGAAAACGGCTCCAAAAACGTCCCAAGAAGTGTCCTGCACTTCTTTTGACGAGGCTGTAATTTTACACGTTGTCTTTTGACAGCTGTCAAACGACGATGCGTAAATTACAGGTCGTCTGCACAATACGTCGGCAAACCCATTCAAATGAATGGGCAGATGTTTGCCGACGTATTGGAGCCGTATTTTCAGACGTAAAACAAGGCATAATACGCCTCGTTTACGTCTGAAAATAGGTCGTGTGAACCCAGCCTTAGGGTATGTTCACACGAGGGCGTCCGTAACGGCTGAAATTACGGGGATGTTTAAGCCTGAAAACATCCCCGTAATTTCAGCCGTAACGGCATGTGCAGGCGCTTGAACGCTGCGTCCATTACGGACGTAATTGGCGCTGCTATTCATTGGAGTCAATGAGTAACGGCTCCAATTACGGCCAAAGAAGTGACAGGTCACTTCTTTGACGCGGGCGTCTATTTACGCGCCGTCATTTGACAGCGGCGCGTAAATTACGCCTCGTTTGAACAGACAAACGTCTGCCCATTGCTTTCAATGGGCAGATGTTTGTCAGCGCTATTGAGGCGCTATTTTCGGACGTAATTCAGGGCAAAAACACCAGAATTACGTCCGTAATTAGTGCGTGTGAACATACCCTTAAAATGCAGCTTTTTAAAATAAGTATATATTAATATATTATGCCCGTTGTTACTTGACTGCCATTAAAGTGTAAGCCTGGGCTAATACTGAAAATGAGGTTAGGGTTAACCTCTCCGTATAATTTTAATAATCTAGGGGTTCAATAATATTGAGTTAGAAAAGAGGGTTCTTCGTGGTTCCTCTGGAGTTTGGATTCCCTTACTATCGACAGCAAAAATAGCGCAGCATGCAACGCTGATCTTGCTGTCAACATTATAGGAATCCATTAATGTCAAAGGGGATTCTTCATGATGGTTTGGATCCGTGATACAACTGATCTGTTACAGCGCCATGGCTTCCGTTATAAATGAAGCCAAGACACTGTCGTGAATATAGCCATATAGAATGTAGCTGAAAAAGTATTTGTAAATATGAAGGAAGAGCAATGACTCCAAACAAGGACAACATCTGCATGGAGTTTGTATGTTCTCCCCACGTTTGTATGGGTTTCCTCCGGGTACTCCTGTGTCCTCCCAAAATCCAAAAACATACTGATAGGCTAATGACGACAGATGTGAATGGTGGCAATCTCTGTACAGCGCTGCAGCACGGTGGCTCTGTGGTCAGCAATGTTGGCCTGCCGTTCTGGGCTTCTGGGTACAAATCTAACCAAGGACTACATCTGCATGGAGTTTGTATGTTCTCCCTGTGTTTGTGTGGATTTACTCCGGGTTCTCTGTTTTTTTTCCCACACTCCAAAACACACAGATAGAGAATTTAGATTGTGAGCCTCATTGGGGACAGTGAGTTATGAGAACTTCTGTACAGCGCTCTGGAATATATTGGCTTTATATAAGTTACAGAAAAAAATATTTTGGTGCTATATAAACAAGAGAAATAAATTAAATAACTGACACCACTCTATTCAGGCAATAAGGCTGTCGTGATAAAATGGCGCAGAGCAAGAGACGTTGCAGAGAGTTATATTTCTGAGCAAAAGCTGTTTGTTTTTTTACCCCCTGAATTTCACATTAAAGAAAACGGTCCCTGTAACCTAATATTTTTTTTTATTGAAGGGCATCGTAATCCAGAGAGATAAAGAGACGTTCTTTGTAGTTACCCTTCACTGGCAAATTAACTCAGAATACCCTGATACGGTATTTAAAAAAGCATTTTCTAAACAAGTCAAACCCATTAAGTAACCCATTCTAACCAGTCCTACTCAGTAGTGATGCAATTTCTGGATTTCTTGCATTGACTGGACCATCATTCCAACCGTTTTAAAAACTCAGAAACGTTGGATTTCTGGCTGTGTTCAATGGCCACAATTAAGTTTTTAAAGGGCTGGTCCCAAATGGACAGCCTCTTCTCCAAATGAATGCCCAATTTGTCTTACCAAGAAATATATTACATGGCACCCATTCAAATGACTGTTAACCATGTAATTAGATCTGGCTAATATAGGGGGTTCACAGTCAGGGGAGCTGCCCTCTATGATATACAGTAGTGTTCAAAAAAATAGCAGTGAGTTTAAAAAACCAAATAAAGCGCAAGATTATTATTATAACTTTTATTTGCCTAAATGCAAATGCACTGGAAATTCTACACATTCAATTCCAAATCAAAACAATAACAATATTTATCCAGTTTGTGTTAATCCTTTACAGAAAGTAAAGAAAAAGGAATATTAGGCTGTTCAAATAAATAGCAGTGCCAGCGTTTTTCTTTCAAAAACTGAAAAATGTAATGTATAAACTGATTATTTTTTTTCAGATTTCACTTCACAGAACTAATATTTAGTGGCAAAACCATTGTTTCTGAGAACCGCTTGACATCTGTGTTGCATGGAGTCGACCAACTTCGGCCAAATTTGAACCGGGTATCCAGTCCAGGAAGATTGAACACTTCCCTTTACAGTGCATGTCACTTCTTGGGACGTAATTGGAGCCGTTTTTTATTGACTCCATTGAAAAACAGCTCCAATTACGTCCTTAATGGACGCCGCAAAAAACGCGAGTACCTGCAAAAACGTCTGAAATTCAGGAGCTGTTTTCGCCTGAAAAACGCTCCGTAATTTCAGACGTATTTTGCGTTGCCTTGTGAACATACCCAGTCAAGTAAATTATTTGCTATGTAGAAATATCACTTCTTCCAAAAACATTGCTTTATCGGGTTAATTTTTTTGAACACTACTATAATTATGCCCTAATAGGGCAACCCCTTTATACCGAAGTCACAAGTGAACCAATGCTAGTAAATGAAAAGAAATGTGTTCATAATTGTTGTAACCACAGTGGTAGCAGAAAAAGGAAAAACAAAACACCAGGACAGCAAAGAAAAAGTGTATCTGGTGCACATCATTGGACCTTGGCAAAGAGCCCAAAAACCGATAAGGAAGGAAACGGCGGAATTCCAGTTTTTCATGTGATAAAGTGGATCTTTTATTCACCCATAATGTGGGACATTTTAGCTCACTCAATAAAGCCCTTCTCAAGTGAATATATAGTCTATTAAGCTAAATTTGGATCAACTTTCGCATTTCTTTACAGTTTTCCTCAATTCCTCTATCTAGACATAAATATATGTAGGATGCATTTTTTAAATCTGGAGGTGGTAAGTGGATGTAAAAGTAGTAGTGATCAGGACAAAAAAAGTGGCAAAGGTGTATTGTAAATGCCCAGTTGCAAAATTTGTACAAGTGTTGGTTAAAGGGGTTCTCCATGCATTTTATTTTGATTGTCTAACCTTAGGATATCTCATCAATATCACAGCGGTGGGGTCCAATCAATGTTTACTAGGCACAGCGCATTTGTAGCGGCTGTGCCTGGGATTGCAGCTCAGTCCCATCCACTTGAATGGGACCAGAACTGCAATCTCAGGAACAGCCGCTACGGATATGTGCACTGCTGTATGTGCACTGCTGTACCTGATAAGCTATGAAGTGGCCACAACGTTCGTCTCAGTGGCCCCCTTCAGTCATCTGATTGGCAGGGGTGCCGGGCGTCTGACCTACACTGATCTGATATTGACAACCTATCCTAAGGATAGGCCATCAATATAAAAGATCTGGCAAACCCCTTTAACCATCTAGTGCTGTTTATAATACTGCTGTGTACTTATTCGACAGTCGCTAGCATCGGGCCTCTGGTGTCCCGGATCCAAGGGTGACTGCCGCTACAGGGGTCGCAATTGTGACCGGGCCACGGCCCCCTGAACCACGTCTATAAAAATGTACTATAGTAACTGGGGCCTATGTCATAAAATACACGGGCCCCTGTTAGTATAGTAATACCACTACACTTACGCTCCTTCCCGAGCGCAGCAGAAGTCCTGATGTCACCTCTCGTTATGACGTCACTACGTTGTGCGCCGCACATGACATCACGACGCTGGATGGTGTCAGGACATTCGCTGCACCCGGAGGTGAAGAGGAAGGTAAGTGTAACATTACTGCCTGCTGGGGTCCTGTATCTAAGCCTGCCTTATGGTAGGCTTAGATACATGGTATAACAGACAGTATCACACATGGACCCTATATCTCAGCCTGCCTACATGACCATGAATGATCCTGTCTGATAGGCCCTGTATCTAAGCCTACCACATTGTAGGCTTAGATACAGGGCCCCAGCAGACAGTAATCTTATACTGTATAAGATTACTGTCTGCTGGGGCCCTGTATTTAAGCCTAACATGTGGTAGGCTTAGATACAGGGTCCAACAGACAGTATCACACATGGGTCCTCTATATAAGCCTACCACATAATAGGTTTAGATACATGGCCATGTTTGATACTGTCTGATGGGCCCTGTGTCTAAGCCTACTACATTGTAGGCTTAGATACAGGGCCCCAGCAGACAGTGATCTTATACTGTATAGGATTACTGTCTGCTGGGGCCCTGTATCCAAGCCTAACATGTGGTAGGCTTACATACAGGGCCTATCAGACAGGATCACACATGGTGTGATCCTGTCTGCTGGGCCCTGTATCTAAGCCTACCACATGGTAGGCTTAGATACATGGCCCATGTGTGATCCTGTCTGATGGGACCTGTATCTAAGCCTACCACATAGTAGGCTTAGATACAGGAACCCAGCAGACAGTAATCTTGTACATATATAACCTAAAAGAAATAGATGCTCACAAAACACAATTAATGAAAATAGAAAAATACTTTATTGAAATACATGAGGAGCAATAAACAATAAATTAAAATGAGTAATCCATAAACCACAGTTAAAAACGGCACAAAAGACTGTGAAACTGCTGAATGAAGTTTGCAGAGTACAAATTTGTACCTTTAGCAGACCTTCAAGAAAGTGCAAGTGCAAATGCAGCCCAAAAGAGGGCATAAAGGTAATATAATGACCTTATATAAGTGCAGCAAAGTGCTGTGTAAACCCAATAGGTGTATATGATAGTGTTAATAAGCCATGCAAAACATTGACATGGGTTTGAGCAAATATATGGTCAAATAAAAACTGAAGAAAAGTAGCAATTATCTGCAGAGTTTAACGCAACATATCAAGCAGAACATGTCATACCCATGATAGATACGGCAGGGAACACAGTCAGAGTCCGCCCCAACGTGCGTTTCGGTGCAAATGTCTTCGTCTGGGGCTAATCTTGTACAGTATAAGTCCTGTATCTAATCCTGCCTTGTGGTAGGCTTAGATATATGGTATAACAGACAGTATCACATATGGGCCCTGTATCTAAGCCTGCCACCTGGGTTACTAATGTTTTTTTTTGTGTTTGTGTTTTTTTACAGGTTCGGTTGTTGGACTACTTCGGATTTGAGGACTACTTCGTTGACAGCTTTTTTTATTTTCAATAAAATAGTGAATGGGGGTTGTGTGTTTTCTTTAATTTCAATAAATTATTTTCTTTTAAACTTCAATACTAGCTGATTGACAGCGTCCATTACTAAGGCCGGGCATAGTGTTAGCCGTTGCAGAAGCTAACACTAACCTTCCAATATTACCCCGGGGACCCCACGTCATTATTATTATTTTTTCAATGAAAAATATTGTGCGACTCCCCCCCCCCCCCATTTTTTATAACTAGCCAGATACAACATAGCAGCAGCAGGCTAGCATTACCAGGGTGGGAAGGCCCACTGTTTTTGGCCTTTCCCAGCCTAATAATACCAGCCTGAGGCTACCCCAGTATCTGACCATCACTACAGATGGTCGGGTACTGGATCGTAATCAGCTCTTCCCGGCACCCCTGGTGGCGGTGAGTACCGGGGTAATAATGGGGGGTTAGTGCTAGCCTTTTCACCGGCTAACATTAAAGAGAACCTTTCACCTGCCCATACATGTGCAACTGAGTTCAGCATGTAATGGGCAAGGCTGCACAAACCCTGGGGCACTTTACATTTTTTTATACCCTCCTCCGTTATTTAGATATCGGTGCCGTTATATTTGGTGCCCGATATTTAAATAACCCCCTAAACTGACAAGGGAGCGTGTAATGGCAAGGGGGCGAATAACATGGCTGTGACACTGTCCAATCAGCTACGGACAGTGTCACAGCAAGAGCTGAAGAGAGGATAGTGTGTGAGCCCTCACGCGCTTACTCTTCAGCTCTCGGCAGACAAGTACGAGATTAATCTCTTGCGTGCGATCACACAGTCTTGTACTTGTCTGCCAAACTGGCAAGGGGGCGTGTAATGGCATGGGGGCATGTCACTGCTACGGACAGTGCAAGAGCTGGAGAGAGGAGAGCGCGCACACTCTCACTCACTCTTCAGATCTCGGCAGACATGTTCAAGACTGATCTCTCGCAAGAGATCACAGTCTAGTCCTTGTCTGCCAAGAGCTGTCAATTAGCCAGCGGCCATTACTTAGGTGGTAGTAATAACGCTTAAAAAAATACAAGGAGATAGAAAAAATATTTTATTGAAAAAAAAACCTGTAATGCCAAATTTGCCCCTGAGGTGTAGTACAAGGATACTAAGGCTGGGTTCACACGACCTATTTTCAGGCGTAATGGAGGCATTTTACGCCTCGAATTACGCCTGAAAACACGGCTCCAATACGTCGGCAAACATCTGCCCATTCATTTCAATGGGTTTTACGATGTACTGTGCCGACGACCTGTAATTTTACGCGTCGCTGTCAAAAGACAGCGCGTAAAATAACAGCCTCGTCAAAGAAGTGCAGGACACTTCTTGGGACGTAATTGGAGCCGTTTTTCATTGAATCCAATGAAGAACAGCTCCAAATTACGCCCATAATGGATGCCCCGCAAAACGCGAGTACGAGCAATTACGTCTGAAATTCAGGAGCTGTTTTCTCCTGAAAACAGCTCCGTAATTTCAGACGTAAATGCAGTTATCGTGTGCACATACCCTTACTGCTGGGGCCCTGTAATTAAGGGTATGTGCACACGATACGAGGCTGTTATTTTACGCGCCGTCTTTTGACAGCGACGCGTAAAATTACAGGTCGTCGACACAGTACATCGGCAAACCCATTGAAATGAATGGGAAGATGTTTGCCGACGTATTGGAGCCGTGTTTTCAGGCGTAATTCGAGGCGTAAAACGCCTCCATTACGCCTGAAAATAGGTCGTGTGAACCCAGCCTTAGGCTACATTCACATGAGTGTGACAGATTTACGTGCGTAAAAAATGTGCTTAAATCTGTCCGTGTACGTTGCGTTTTTGCATCAGTGGGCTTTGCATGTGTTTTTCACGCACTTGCAAGCACTTTTTTTTTCAGTCTAATTGATGCGTGAAACACGGATATGTGCTGTCCGTGGTTTTCACGCACCTTTTGACTTCAATAGTTGACTAGATGCGTGAAAACGCAGCAATATAGGACATGCAGTGAAATTCACACAATGGACACTCGCTGTGTGAAAGCTCACGCATGTGTAAATAGACCAATTGATATCAATGGGTCCGTGTGCTGTGCGTTATTCCAACGCACAGCACATAGATGAGAATCACACTCATCTGAATGAGCCCTAAGTCTATCATGTGTGATACTGTCTGCTGGGTCCATGTATCTATGCCTATCATGTGTGATACTGTCTGCTGGGTCCATGTATCTATGCCTATCATGTGTGATACTGTCTGCTGAGACAATGCATTCAATTCTATCCAGCGGTGTAGCAATAGGAGCCTTAGGGCTTATTCAGACGAACGTAAAATACGTCCGTGCAATGCGCGTGATTTCCACGCGCCTCGCACGGACCTATGTTAGTCTATGGGGCCGTGCAGATAGTCCGTGATTTTTAGGCAGCGTGAGTCCGCTGCGTAAAACTCACGACATGTCCGTTCTTTGTGCGTATTTCGCGCATCCCACACCCATTGAAGTCAATGGGGGTGTGAAAACCACGCATGGCACACGGAAGCACTGACGCGCGTGATTCGCGCAACAGTAGAGAAAAGTATGAATGAAAACAGAAAAGCACCACATGCTTTTCTGTTTGCAAACATACACACAGAGTGTCATAATGATGGCGGCTGCGCGAAAAGCACGCAGCCGCGCACCATATGATCACGACACACGGAGCTGTTAAGTGCCTTTTGCGCACGCAAAACGCAGCGTTTTTTGCGTGCACAAAACTTACACGCTCATGTGAATCCGGCCTTAGTCGTGTAGATATGCTATCTCCGATATGTATGTAAAAATGTATTTATTTTTCAGTGGGAGGGGGGGGGGGGGAAATATATGTCTCGGGGCTTGTGCCCCATATCTTTTAAGACTCTAGCAATGCCCCTGGACAGAGGGCTGCTGAATCACCAGTTGCAGCTGCAACCTCTACACATCCTATAGTTATGACTCTACTGTCTTGTTAACCCTTTATCTGATGAGGTCAAATGGATGAATTTCTCTGTCTCAATGATAATTCTACATCATGTCACCCAGACCATCTATCAGGATTTACAGCCAAGCGATTGTTCACAGATATACGATGGTAAGCTTAGCTCCCTCTATCTTTTTATATAAAAGTCAGAGGGAACTGATGGCACAACTGATACCATAGTCAACTTCCCATAAGTTGTGCCCTTCTTTACTACAAAAGAGTTCAGCATTAATGCATGCTGGACGTTGCATACTACGTTTCTGCCATGTGGGCTATATGACCATTGCTTTTAATGCCCAGGCTGATAAAACAATTGGCAGCACTTATGAATCCGTTGTATCAATCCAACAGGTGTCCTTTTTTTTTAAAGGCGAAGAATACTGATCCCCCAACCTGATGTATATGAACATACCCTAAAGCCCTGTTCACACAGAGTTTTTTTGGCGCTGATTTTGAAAACCGGGAGGCAGAGAAATTTTTTCCCCCCAGGCGGCTTTTAGAAAAAGTTGCATGTCCTTTCCTGCCACGGTTTCTGCCTCGGACTTCCCATTGAAATCAATGGAGGCAGAAAAACATCTGCGGCGCTAATTTCCGAGCGTTTTTTGTTGTGTTTTTTTGTCCACGGTTCTTGCATTAGTTTCATGGCCACAGGTGAAAAACGCTGCGAAAACCGCAGCAAAAAAGGCGAAGGATGGGCAAAATCTGCCTCAAAATTCCTGGAGGAATTTGGGGGCAGATTTTTTTTCTGCCTGAGAAAAACTCTGTGTGAGCAGGGCCTAATAGTGATATTACATATTGACACTATGGCTGGATTCACACGACCATGTTACGTCCGTAATGGACGGAACGTATTTCGGCCGCTAATCCCAGACTGAACACAGTGCAGGGAGCCGGGCTCCTAGCGTCATAGTTACGTACGATGCTAGGAGTCCCTGCCTCGCTGCCGGACAACTGTCCTGTACTGCAATCATGTTTTCAGTACGGGACAGTTGTCCTGCAGCGAGGCAGGGACTCCTAGCATCGTACATAACCATGATACTAGGAGCCCGGCTCCCTGCACTGTGTTCGGTCCGGGATTAGCGGCCGAAATACGTTCCGTCCATTACGGACGTAACATGGTCGTGTGAATCCAGCCTAACACTATCCATATACATTGTGCTTTGTAAAGTAACATGAAAAATCACACGTCTAGACATGTCTAGTACATTCTGACCTAGCATTTTCCAAATACTCAGAAACATCAGGCTACTTATTCACAAGGGTGTAGGAGACCAAATGTATGGAGGGCAGTCTATCAGCAAATATAGAATTTTGCTGAGTTGTGTTCTGCTGTCTTGGAGATTATTAAATTATAATTGTCAAATGATGCATTAAGAAAGTTTTATCAAACTGATTTACATGACTAGCAATTACCATTTAATGTAATCTTCGCTTGGGATCGTCATTTGAAACTATAGAAAAGTTCCAGATTAAGAGGGGATGAAAATTCTACATATAAATAGAAATTTGACAGTTCGATGAAGTGTTTATTTCAACGCCAATTTGCAAACAAATTTGACATTTCTCAGACAAATAGCTGATTTTTTATTACATCAATATTTTTTTATGTATGCCTTACACATTAACATCTCTGACACACGACCGAGTTCGGGCCATGAAAAGTGGCCCGTGTGTCAGACGCATTTCCCGGCCCGACCGCGGTGCTAGTGAACGAGATTCCTGCCATCATCTACATTTTTGATGCTAGGAGTCTCTGCCTCCTCACGGAACTGCTGTTTCGTACTGAACAAAATTATACAGTAGGGAACCGCAGTTCCGTGGGGAGGCAGAGACTCCTAGCATCATAAATGTTTGTGATGGCAGGAGTCCCGTTCACCTGTACCGCGGTCGGGCTGGGAAATCCGGCCAACACATGGACCGTTTTTCATGGCCCGAACTCGATCGTGTGTCAGAGGTGTTAGGCTAGGATCAGACACACCGTTTTGATGCAGTTTTTGACACAGTTTTTTGAGCCAAACACAGGAGTGGACACAAAAGAAACAAGATGAATCAGTCTTTCCTTAAGGCCGGATTCACACGAGCGTTGCGCATCTCGGATACACTTCTGGCTATAGCTAAAAAACTTAAACCAAAAACTCCATCAAAACTGCGTGTGTGATCCTGGCCTAAGGCCTCCTTCACGCAAAGATGCTTTCTGGCAATTTAAACTGCATTAAGAAACTCTTCTAAAAATGTTAGCTTTATAAAAACCTTACATGCATTTCATATGTCGTTTTTAGTGGCATTTTTTAGTTTGGGTCATTTTGGCATTTTTGAAGTCCTTTAGATATGCCTATGGCAAAAATACTTGAAAAAATGCTATACCCATGACATGCAGCATTTGAAAAGAAATGCGACTGACCACAAAATTGCCTCAAAAACACTACAAACCAAAATGCAGGTGTATCTAGTGCATTTTATATTTTACTATAAAATCAGGCTGCGCTAAGAAAAGCATAAAAAAAGCAGTTAAAAATGCAGCGAAAAGCGCACAAAAACACAGCAAAACACTGTGTGTGAATCCAGCTCTAAGGCTGGGTTCACACGACCTATTTTCAGGCGTAAACGAGGCGTATTATGCCTCGATTTACGCCTGAAAATACGGCTCCAATACGTCGGCAAACATCTGCCCATTCATTTGGGTTTGCCGACGTACTGTGCCGATGACCTGTAATTTACGTGTCGTCGTTTGACAGCTGTCAAACGACGACGCGTAAAATGACTGACTCGTCAACACTTCTTTGGACGTTTTTGGAGCCGTTTTCTGCAGTTATCGTGTGCACATACCCTAAAGGGTTTGTCTAATGGAGTGGATTGCAACTTAACGATCAGCTGATCACTATGGGTCCAGCTTATCAGCTGTTATCTGCTGCAGTAGAGATGCAGTGTAGGGGCTTATTCACACGAACGTGTATTAGGTCCGTGATACGCGCGTGAAAATCAAATTTGTCGCATGTACCTATGTTAGTGAATGGGGCCGTTCAGACAGTCCATGATTTTCACGCAGCGTATGTCCGCTGCGTAAAACTCACGACCTTTCCTATACTTGGCCGTTTTCACGCACCCATTGAAGTCAATGGGTACGTGAAAATCGTGCACGGCACACGGAAGCACTTCCGTGTGATGCGCGTGATTCGCGCAACAGTAGATAAAGACATTAAGGAAAAAATAAAAGCACTTCCTTCATTTCTTATTCTAAACTTCAAAACCGCGTGTCATAAGCATAGCATATGCGTGAAAATCACACAGCCACGCAGCACATACTGATGACACGCAACTGCAACGCGCAAAAAAAGCAGCGTTTTTTGCGTGCGCAAAACGCACACGTTCGTGTGAATAAGGCCTTAGGGTATGTTCACACGCAGTGTTTTTGGGGCGTATTTCGTGGCGTTTACGCCTCAAAAAATGGAAGCTGAACGCCTACAAACATCTCCCCATTGAAATAAATGGGAAAAACAGCATTTAGTTCATATGGGGCGTCTTTTTACGCCTCTGTTTTAAAAAACGGAGCGTAAAAAGACGCTCCATAAACAGAAGTAGCATGTCACTTCTTAAGGCGTTTTTTGGAGCTGATTTTCCATTGAACACTATGAAAAACGCCTCAATAAACGCATGAAAAGAAGCCTCAAAAGAAGCTCCAAATTAAAAGAAGGTTAAAGAGGCTCTGTCACCACATTATAAGTGCCCTATCTCCTACATAAGGAGATGGGCGTTGTAATGTAGGTGACAGCAGTGCTTTTTATTTAAAAAAACGATCTGTTTTCACAACTTTATTAGCGATTTTAAATTTATGCTAATGAGTTGCTCAATGCCCAAGTGGGCGTGTTTTACTTTAGACCAAGTGAGCGTTGTACAGAGGAGTGTATGACGCTGACCAATCAGCGTCATGCACTCCTCTCCATTCATTTACTCAGCGCATAGGGATCCTTTTAGATAAGTATGTGCTGTCTTATACTAACACATTAACGATACTGAAGTGTTTAGACAGTGAATAGACATTCCACGGGATGTCTATTCACAATCTGTAATGATAGGGAAATGGACAAGTGAGCCCCAATCTACCCGCCACTCCGTCCCTGCCTACTTGCAACGACCCGCCCTAGGCGACGGGGTACAACTGGGCGGCGGTCCCTACGCTCAGTAAGTGCACGAGACAAACATACAAGGGAATATAAAGCAAAGGGAAAGGGGCAGTTGCCCACGGCAACACCGTGAGCAACAGAGCGGTGAACGAGCCAAGTCAAACCAGGAGAGCACGAGGTACCAAATGCAGAGCAGAAGAGTAGTCAGAAAGCCTGGGTCAGTATGGAGCAGGATCAAATAGTTAGGAGCTGTAGCTGGGCCAGGAAACCACACGGAAAGAATCACAAGCAAGGAGGAACAGGAAAGGCAGGTATAAATAGACAGAGGGCGGGAGCTAGCTGAGTCTGGCCAGGCTGCGATAGGCTCTCCCACTCCTAAGCCTGCCAGCCTGAGTGGTGGAAGCTGGAGTCAGTCTCAGAGAGATAGACTCAGGTGAAGACTGATTACCTATGGAAGTTACCCCGAAGCTGTGCCTGGCAGATCCTTTACACAATCTCTGCACTTCGTTACTCTGTCTGTGGTAGTTACAGCAGAGGAAGCGTAATCTCACGAGACTACGCGGTAAATGACAGGTTACAGCGAGATTACGCTTTGCTCTGCTGTAACTACCACAAAAACAGTAACGAAGTGCAGAGATTGTGAATAGACATCCCGTGGAATGTCTATTCACTGTCTAAACACTTCAGTATCATTAAAGGGTTATTCCCAAGTTGAGTCAAATTAATTTTTTTAGACATTCTAAGCAGGAAATGAATTGTAAAACATTTGGTGTTAAAAAAATGTAAAAATTCATTTCATAAGTGCCTTTTTTTTACACTTGATAACTCAGCAAGTGCTGGTTATCTTTTCTAAAAAGGGGCGTGAGCAGCTCGGTGTCAATCAAGCCGCTCTGCTCTGCGGTGTGCACGCTCCCGATGTTGCTAGATACTGTAGTTCTAGCAACATCGGGAGAATGTTCGTCTCAAGCGGGCATGGTAAGGCCGATTGAGACAAACTTACCGTGAATGTCATCAACACTACACTACACTACACTACACTACATTCTCCCTGTTTCGGCAAGCCACTTTTCCCTCCCCCACCCTGTCACTACATGTAATGTTTGTATCCGCCACATCGGTGCTGCATCAGCACCAAGCGAACAACTAAAAATATATAAAAATAAATAAACTCACCTAAGACGTTCCTACGAAGCTCTGAACGGTCCCGTCACTTGCCATCTTCCTTCTACTTGGCGCCGCTCGCATTCATAGTAACAATGCGTTGTGGCGCAGATGACGTAATCATATCAGGCCCACGTAAGAAGAAACGTGACGGGACCGTTCAGCTCTTCGCGGGAACGTCTTAGGTGAGTTTATTTTTGTATGTATGTTGTCATGTATGTATGTATGTATGTATGTGTATATGTGCATGTAAGTATGTTGTGATGTATGTATGTTGTCATGTATGTATGTGTATATGTGCATGTATGTTTGCTTGTATGTATGTTTGCTTGTATGTATGTTTGCTTGTATGTATGTTTTCATGTATGTATGTTTGCATGTATGTTGTCATGTATGTATATATGTGCATGTTTGTATGTATGGTTGCATGCAAGTATGTATGTTTGCATGTATGTATGTTTGCATGTATGTAGGTTTGCATGTATATATGTGCTTGCTTGTATATATGTATGTATGTTTGCATGTATGTATGTTTGTTTGTATAAATGTCTGTATGGCCATGTATGATACTGTCTGCTGGCGCCCTGTATCTAAGCCAACTTTGCGGCAGGTTTCTATACATGGTATAACAGTCAGTATCACACATGAAACTGAAACTAAGCCTACGACATGTTTTATTAATTTTTTTTTTATATATTTTTTTTTACAGGTTTGGTGTTTGGACTACGTCGGTTTCGAGGACTACTTAGATGACGCTTTTTTCATCAATAAAATGGTTAATGAGGGTTGTGTTGGGGGTGGTTTATTTCAATAAAATATTTAATCTATATCTTTGTCTTTTCTTTTCAAGTTTTATTACTACAACTTTAGTAATGGCCGCTGTCTGAGTGACAAGGTCCATTACTAAGGGGAGGCTTAGTGTTAGCCGGTACAGAGGCTAACACTAAACACCATTATTACCCCAGTACCCACCACCACCAGGGGTGTCGGGAAGAGCTGGGTACGATCCAGTACCCGACCATCTGTTGTGATGGTCGGGCTCTGGGGCGGCCGCAGGCTGGTATTATGAGGCTGGGAAGGGCCAAAAACAGTGGACCTTCCCACCCTTGTAATGCTAGGCTGCTGCTGCTGTGTTGTATCTGGCTGGTTATAAAAATGGGGGGGACCCCACGTCATTTTTTTAAATTATTTATATATTATTTTTATTAAAAAGACATGGGGTTCCACCCAATTTATCATAACCAGCCACAAACAACACAGTGTTATTAAATACCCATAACTGTATGTGAGGACATATCACACCTCCACAAAGGGAAGAATAACACCAAGTACAAATTGTATCTTGCAAAAATGTATGAATCCTTTATTACAATAAATCATAAAAACATATTGGCCATCAGGACCTAAAATGAGACAAACAATTAAAATACACTGATATAGAGAACAGGAAGGCTACTCAAAAAATAACATATACTCGACAGTGCTGGTCACTAAGTCAAACAAGCTGTATGTGTATAATATGAGGAAATCTGCAGACCACAAATAAGGTTCAGACACCCATGTCTCCACACAACAACATGTAATTGACCCAACAACATATGGAAAGGGATGGCAGCAAACATTTAGTTCAATGTGTATGAAGCTAAATAGAAACCAGGAAATCACCATGAATCAAATAAGGTCCCAGAGACTATACCAACCCATGTGTAGCATGAATAGCCTGTAATGAACTCCACAACAGGAGCCCCGACGCGCGTTTCGCGGTAGCTTTTTCAAGGGGTAACACAGTGTTATTAGCCTGGGAATGTACTAAACCAGTGGCCCTTCCCACCCGTGTAATGCCAGGCTGCTGCGGCCTTGTATATGGCTGGTTATTAAAAATGTGGGGGACCCAACGTCTACTGTTAAATTTAAAAAAAAAACTACGTGGGGGTCCCCCCCATTTTTATCACCAGCCCGATACAACACAGCAGCAGCCGCCTAGCATTACAAGGGTGGGAAGGTCCACTGTTTTTGGCCCTTCCCAGCCTCATAATACCAGCCTGCGGCCGCCCCAGTGCCCGACCATTACAACAGATGGTCGGGTACTGGATCGTACCAAGCTCTTGCCGGCACCCCTGGTGGTGGTGGGTACCGGGGTAATAATGGGTGGTTAGTGCTAGCCTCTGCACTGGCTAACACTAAGTACCGCCTTAATAATGGACGCTGTCAATCAGCCAACTGCCATTATCTAGGCACTAATAAAGTTTGAAAAAAAAAACACAAATACAATTTTTTTTTATTGAAATAAGAAATCCCCAACAAAACCCTCGTTAACCATTTTATTAAAATTTCCAAAAATGTAGATCTACGCAGTAGTCCAACGAATCGAAGATGTAGTCCAATCGGTACATCAAAATCTGCAACAACATAAAAAAAAAGTTATCAATGTGAACAATACCAATACTTATACTCACCTACACACACACAAACAACCACACACAAACATATACACAAACACATATAAACACACACCCATATATTACACAAACACACACCCATATATTACACAAACACACACATAAACACATACATACACAAACATACACAAACACACACATATACAAAAACACACACAAACATATACACACAAACATATACACATGCACAAACACACCCATATATACACAAATACACCCATATATACACAAACACATACACAAACACACATATATACAAAAACACACACACACAAACCTATACACACAAACATATACACAAACACACCCATATATACACAAACACACCCATATATACACAAACACATATACACAAACACACACATATACATATACAAAAACACACACAAACATATACACACAAACATATACACATATGCACAAACACACCCATATATGCACAAACATAAACACACAAACATATATACACAAACACACATATACACACAAACATATACACAAACACATGTACACAAACACACCCATATATACACAAACACATACACAAACACACATATACAAAAACACACACACACAAACATATACACACAAACATATACACAAATACACCCATGTATACACAAACACACCCATATATACACAAACACACACACACATATACACAAACACACACATATACAAAAACACACACAAACATATACACACAAACATATACACATATGCACAAACACACCCATATATACACAAACACACACACACACACACACACACACACACATAAACACACAAACACACACACATATACACAAACACACACAAACATATACACAAACACATGTACACAAACACACCCATATATACACAAACACATACACAAACACACACATATACAAAAACACACACACAAACATATACACACAAACATATACACAAACACACCCATATATACACACACATAAACACACAAACACATATACACAAACACAGATATACATAAACACACACACACACACACACACAAATATACACACAAACATATACACATACACACAAATACACCCATATATACACACACACATAAACACACACACACATATACACAAACACACACACAAACAAACACATATACACAAACACACCCATATATACACAAACACACACACATAAACACACACACATATACACAAACACACACACACATATACTTACCTTTAGCGGAGCGCAGACTTCTCCTCGCGAGGGGTGCCTTCCACTGCATCCCCTGCGCATGCGCCGAGATGCGCGTTCATGAGTAAATGACATCCTCTGCTCAGGACGCAAAGGATGTCATTACGCATGCGCGGCCACCGCTAAAGGTAAATAGCGGTGGCCGGGAACCTAGACAACGCGCAAGATACAAAGAGGGACCGACCTGGACTCCAATCAAGAATAGCAGGAAAACGACATCGCTGGGTGACGGATAGGTAATTAGAAAACTTCTTATTTTTACATGGGGGAGCTTCCTAGCTACATTTATCAACTTGGGAATAACCCTTTAATGTGTTAGTATAAGACAGCACATAAGGACCTAGCAGGATCCCTATGTGCTGTCTAAATGAATGGAGAGGAGTGCATGACGCTGATTGGTCACTGATTGGTCAGCGTCATACACTCCTCTGTACAACGCCCACTTTGTCTAAAGTAAAAACACGCCCACTTGGGCATTAAGCAACTCATTAGCATAAATCTAAAATCGCTAATAAAGTGGTGAAAACAGATAGTTTTTTTAAATAAAAAGCATTACTGTCACCAACATTATAGCGCCCATTTCCTTATGTAGGAGATAGGGCACTTATAATGTGGTCACAGAGCCTCTTTAAGGCCCTGTTCACACTGAGTTTTTTTACACGTTTTGTGACGCCGAAACCACGTCGGAAACCGCGCCAAAAATGTCAGAAAATGCCTCCCATTGATTTCAATGGGAGTCGGAGGCGTTTTTTTTACAGCGAGCGTAAAAACCGTCTCGTTGTAAAAAGAAGCGTCATGCCCTATCTTCGGGCGTTTACACCTCTGACCGCCCATTGACATAAATGGGAGGCAGAGAAAGCTCATTTCACTGTGTTTTCTGCCCGTAGCACTCAATGGGCGTGAGCGAAAAACGCTGCAAAAAACGCTGCGAAAATCGTGGCAAACGGCGTGCAGGCAGGTCAAAATCTGCCTCAAAATCCCAAACGGAATTTTGAGGCAGAATTTTCCTCCTGCAAAAAAACTCAGTGTGAACAGGGCCTAATTTTCAGCTTCAAAAACGCCTGAAAATCAGAGGCTGTTTTCTCTGAAAACAGCTCCG
Source organism: Rhinoderma darwinii (assembly GCF_050947455.1). Lineage (NCBI taxonomy): Eukaryota > Metazoa > Chordata > Amphibia > Anura > Rhinodermatidae > Rhinoderma > Rhinoderma darwinii. Next base: position 266,491,166 of record NC_134689.1, on the reverse strand, counting down.
TATTTTCAGCCGTTTTTGACTCAGCGTGTGAACATACCCTAAAACGTACTTTTACACGACCAGACGTGGGCCGTGTAAATGCATGCCGATCAACGAGACAGCTTGTTGATCGGCATTCGTTTGCTCCTTTCACAAGGAGCTAGTATGGGGACGAGCGCTTGTTACTCCTATTGCTCGTCCCCATACATTTTTATCATGTCGGCAGCACATCTCTCTGTTTACACAGGGAGATGTGCTGCCGACAATGATATTAGTTTCGGCATTTACAATGATGCAATCAGCGAATAAATTAGCGTTTGCTCGTTCATCGGCTGATCGTTGCCCTTTTTACACACGGCAATTATCGAGAACGAGTGTTCTGTAAACGCTCGTTTGCCTGATAATTGGTCAGTGTAGAACTGCAGTGCTCTATTAGATTATGTTCACATGCGGCAGATTTGTTGTAGGAATTTCTGTAACTGTCCCATTTATCTAAATGGAACTTGCAAAAATCCATACACATGCTGCAAAAACACCACTACTTAGGGCCTGTTCACATCACGTTTTTCACTTCCGTTGAAGATATACGTTGGAAAAAATTCCGACTTATACCTCCAACGGATGGCACCGACATATCTCACTGTATAGGCATACTGTGGGATATGTCGCACGAAAGCCCCGGGCACAGCGCTACTCTAAGCGCTGAGCCCGGAGAAGCCCCTGACGTCACTGTCCATATATTTCCTGTAACGTTAGGGGCTTTGAGATGCCAGAAAGCCCAGCCAGAGCATTGAACTTCGCTCCTGGAGCAGGCCCTGACGTCACTGTCCATATATATACTGTAAAGTTAGGGGCTTTGAGATGCCAGAAACCCCGGCCAGAGCATCGAACTCCGCTCCTGGAGCAGCCCCTGACGTCACCGTCCATATATGGACAGTGATGTCAGGGGCCTCTCCAGTCCCGGCGCTACCGATGCTCTGGCCGGCGACTCTGTAGTTGAAAGCCCCTGACATCACTGTCCGTACATGGACAGTGATGTGAGGGGATTCCCTAGTGCCGGAATCCCCGGGCCATGCGCTACCTGATGCTCTTCCTAGGGACTGTTTCCCTGGGAAAGCTCCCCAAGGTATACGTTTAACGTATACCTGTGATGGATGCCATACAGTGGTGGTGAGTATAGGTTTTACTGTATTTAGGAGAGCACTATCTACAGGCGGCTCTGTGTGTAGCACTTTCTACAGGGTGTGCTGTGTATGGAACTATCTGCAGGGGGCACTTTGTGTGGCACTTCCTACATGGGGAACTGGGTGTGGCACTATCTACGGGGGGGCATTCTTTGTGGCACTATATACAGGGGGTACTGTATTTTCCACTATCTACAGGGGCACTGTGTGTGATACTCTCTACTAGGGGCACTGTGTGTGACTGACCCTACAGGTGTTTTTGATTAGGGCCCCAGACATAACTTTGCTTGGGGCGCCAGAAATGGCAAATCTGTCCATGAGTATATGGACTGGCATTATCTTCTTGATAACAAAACCAAATAGGTCAGTTAAGCACCCTAAGGTGCTCATAGATGCAGCAAAAATGCATCTGACTAACTATCACGAAGGGTCTGTGGACCCACTGGGCCGTACCGCCTTGGCGGTAAGGCAGCTGGCCAACAGGGCGCAGGTGAATGTCTATAGTTTGTATAGGTACCTGTGGCAGCTCAGACAGCAGCAGGGCAGGCTCGGCTTGGACTAGGCAGCAGGTAGACTTCAGGCGAGGTGAAGCAGGTCAGACGTGGAATACAGCACAACACGACTTTGGCACAGCACAGTGATCGACCAGGATGGTATGGAATGCAAGGAACAGGAACAGGTACAGGTACAGGTAACAGGAAACAGGAACACACTAGGAGGCCATCACATAGACAAACTTGGAAACATCAACAACGCTCAGGCATAGAAGCAGGGGGCTGGACCCATCTTATAGTCCAGGGTACTCACGGGTCAAAGTTCATCAAAAGTCCAGAACGCGCGCTGCCCCTTTAAGAGCGGGCAGTAGCGTGCGCGCGCACCCTACGGGATCCGGCTGAGGTGAGTGGAAGTGGGCGCTGGCGTCTCCTGAGGAGGAGGCTGGGGTCAGCGTTTGCCTACTCGTGGTTTCGGCTGTCAGGAGAGGATTGAAGCTGACAGCCCGCAGTCACGGACATTACGTTATCCCCCCTCTTACGCCCCCTCTTCTTGGGACCAGAGCGAGAGAGAAACTTCTTCAGAAGCGTAGGACCATTGAGGTTCTCCTCTGGCTCCCAAGACCTTTCTTCAGGACCAAACCCCCTCCAATCCAGCAAATAAAAGGTTTTTGCTGTCACTTTTTTGGTGTCCAGGATCTCCTGAACCTCAAAGGTGTCTGATGGGCCGCTGGAGGCAACCACAGGGCTAGGAGTCTTGGTATAGCGCTTCAGAACCACCGGCTTCAGGAGGGAGACATGGAAGGAGTTGGGGATCTTGAGGGTAGGAGGCAGCCGAAGCTTATAGGCGATAGGGTTGATCTGCTGTAGGATCTCGAAGGGTCCGAGTAACCTGGGAGCAAATTTGCACGATGGCACCCATAGTCGGATATTCCTGGAAGACAGCCAGACCCTCGTGCCAGGAAGAAACTGAGGAGGTTCTCATCTCCTTGTGTCAGCCTTCCGCTTCATGCAGTCGAGTGCCATTAAGATGGAGGTTCGAGTCTGCTGCCAGATTGGTAGGAAGTCTCTAAAAGCGGAGTCAGCCACTGGAACCTCGGAAGTATCGGGCACCGGGAGAGGAAATTGTGGGTCTGGACGTAAACAATGAAGAATGGTGTATTCCTTGTGGAGCCACTGGTGTGATTATTGTATTATTGTACGAGAATTCAGCCCATGGGAGCAACTGCACCCAGTCATCATGCTGCTTGGAAATGAAGTGGCGTAGGTAGTTTTCCAAGATCTGATTGAGCTTCTCGACCTGACCATTGGACTGAGAATGGTAGGCTGATGAAGTCCAACTTCACACCGAGGAGTCCGCAGAGGGCTCTCCAGTACTTCGAGGTAAACTGAACCCCCCGATCAGACACAATATGCTGCGGCAAGCAGTGCAGGCGAAAGATGTGTTGGATGAACAGCTTGGCCAGCTGAGGAGCAAAAGGAAGACCAGTCAGAGGAACGAAGTGGGCCATCTTCGAAAATCTATCCACCATCACCCAGACAGCACTGCATACAGCAGAGAGAGGCAGGTCCGTAATAAAGTCTATAGCTATATGCTGCCAGGGAGCATTGGGCGCAGGCAATGGCTGAAGCAGACCAGGAGGTCTGGAGTGAGCGGCCTTGTTGGCTGCACATATAGAACAGAAAGAAACTAAGTACATAATGTCCTTGGGCAGTGTGGGCCACCAGAAATGACGAGCAATCAGAGCCCGGGTCTTACGGACCCCCGCGTGACCTGCCAGTCCAGAGGAGTGTCCCCAGCGGAGGATTCTTCCCCGATCAGCCAGGCGCACAAAAGTCCTCCCTGGAGGAGTGTCCCCAACTTGCAGGGGATTGACAGAGATAATGCAAGACGGATCAATAATATTCTGTGGACTCTCCAAGGTGTCTTCCGTCTCGAAAGACCTGGACAAGGCATTGGCCCTCACATTCTTGTCGTCCGGGCGATAATGGAGATCAAACTGGAACCTTGTAAAGAACAGTGACCACCTGGCCTGATGAGGGTTCAGCCGTTGGGCTGTCTGGAGGTAGGTCAGATTCTTGTGGTGTGTAAAAATTAGGATCGGATGAGCTGCGCTATCTAGTAGATGTCTCCACTCCTCCAGGGCCAATTTGATGGCCAGTAACTCCCGATCCCCAATCGAGTAGTTGAGTTTTGCGGAAGAGAAGAGCTTAGAGAAATATCCACGTATCCTTGACTTGCCCTTGGGACCTCTCTGGAACAGGAGTGCACCAGCACTGACAGAGGATGCGTCCATCTCCAGCGAGAACTGCAGAGAGACATTCGGATGACTGAGAATAGAGGCTGACGTGAAGGCACTCTTCAGGCTATTGAATGCGGACTCTGCCTCGGGAGTCCATACCTTGGCGTTCATACCATTCTTAGTGAGGTTAGAGATGGGAGAAGTCAGTAAGGAGAAGTTTGGAATAAACTGCCTGTTAAAATTAGCGAATCCCAAAAAGTGTTGTATGGGCCTCAAGCCTTGAGGACATGGCCATTCCAGAACAGACTTTACCTTCTCAGGATCCATCTCGATACCTCGATTCGAGACGATGTAGCCCAGGAAGGGTAGAGCATCTCTGTCAAACACGCACTTCTCCAACTTGGCGTACAGACGATTATCCCTTAACCGTAGGAGAACTTGACAGACATGTCATTCACAAACTCCTGGAAGACCGCAGGAGCATTACACAGGCCGAAGGGCATTACTAGATACTCATAGTGTCCATCACGGGTGTTAAATGCAGTCTTCCATTAATCACCCTGGCGAATCAGGACTAGGTTGTAAGCCCCACGCAGGTCTAGTTTAGAAAAAATCTTGGCACCACGTATATGATCAAACAGTTCAGAGATCAGTGGCAACGGATATTTATTCTTGATCGTGATCTGGTTGAGACCTCGGTAGTCGATACTAGGATGAAGAGAGCCATCTTTCTTTTTGACAAAGAAGAACCCGGATACTGTCGGGGAGGAAGACTTTCGTATGAAGCCCCTCTCCAAGTTCTCTTTCACATAGGCGGACATGGACATAGTCTCTGGCAAGGAGAGAGGATGTACCCTACCACGGGGAAGGGATACACCAGGAATCAGCTCGATAGGGCAGTCATACGCCCGATGTGGAGGCAAAGTCTCTGTCTCCCTCTTGCTGAAGACGTCCAAAAATACAGCATAATGACTCGGCAATCCTGCCAATGACCGAGGCAGCGAAGGCTGAGCCGAACGAATCTGCACCAGGCAACGACCTTGACACTCAGGGCCCCACTGGAGAACCTCTCCAGAATTTCAGTTCAGGACTGGGGCATGCAGTCGGAGCCAAGGCAGACCCAGCAACACAGGGTTAACAGCTTTGGATAGCACATATAAAGGCAGAAGTTCGGAGTGAAGGGCTCCTACTTGGAGCCTCAGTGGCTTGGTCACAGCTATAACTGGGTGTGGCAGAGGTAGTCCATATACTGAAGCAACTGTCAACGGGTTCTCCAGAGGGGTGGTGGGTAATTGCAGAAGGTCCACCAGTTCTCTACGGATGAAATTAGCAGCAGATCCAGAGTCCAGATACGCAGAGACCTGATGCGTTCTTTCACCGGACACTATGGTCACAGGTATGGACAATCTAGACGAAAGTACATTCTTACCCAAGGTTGTCACTCCTAGCAATCCTAGGTTTTTGGATCTTTGGGGACACTGGCGCACGAGATGGCCACCGAGGCCGCAATAAAGACAGAGTCCAGACGTGCGTCTGCGTTGTCTCTACTGGGTGGATAACTTACACTGGTCCATTATCACCGACTCCTTAGGAGGATCAACATCTGAGGACAGCAGGGGTTGCTGCAAAGTAGGAGCCAGACTGGGAAGGGCTCCCTCCCGTTGAACCTCTTGGAGGCGTTTTCGGATCTGTATATCAATCCGGGCAGACAGAAGGATAAGGTCATCCAGGGTAGACGGCAAGTTCACCCTTAATTTTAGGAGCCAGTCCATGCCAGAATGCAGCCACCAGGGCCTCATTGTTCCATAACAGCTCTCCCGCCAGGGTGTGGAAGTGGATGGCGTACTCACTCACGGAAGTGTCTCCTTGGCGTAGGTTAATCAAAGAGGCCGCTGCAGATGAGACCCATCCAGGCACCTCAAACACCTTGCGAAAAGTCCGGAGGAAGGCTGGGAAGTCACGGGTCTCTGGTCCTTGTCTCTCCCAGATAGGGTTCGCCCATGCAAGGGCCTTGACAGTAAGAAAAGAGATGATGAAAGCGACAGGTACTTACGTCTCCATCATAGTGGTCAGGAAGTGGCAAAGAAAAGAGAGGATCAACACTGCCAGGAGGTGTAGTCTGAGGAACAGTACTGCCAGGATGTGTAGTAGGAGGAACGGCAGCTCGTGCCTCCTGCCGACATGCGAGAATGTTCAAGGCCTGGAGAAGTTGATACTGTCGAGACCGGAGGTCTAGCATATCCGCCCGCATCACTTATGACGTCGTCATGGTCTTGGATCATGGTTCGCCCATGCAAGAGCCTTGCCAGTGAGGAGAGAGATGATAAAAGAGACCCTTACGCCATCAGACGAAAATGTCCTAGCATACAGGCTGAAGTGGAGCTGGCACTGATTCAGAAATCCACGAGAGGTACTTGCTTCTCCATCATAGCGGTCAGGAAGTGACAAAGAAACATGCGGGTCAACACTGCCAAGAGGTGTAGTCTGAGGATCAACATTGCCAGGAGGTGTAGTAGGAGGAACAGCAGCTTGTGCCTCCTGCCGACGTGCAACAATGTTCAATGCCTGGAGGAGTTGGTCCTGTCCAGACCAGAGGTCTAGCATATCCGCCCACATCTCTTGAGACGTCGTCATAGTCTAAAATCAAACTAGGAAACATCAACAACGCTCAGGCATAGAAGCAGGGAGCTGGACCCCTTTTATAGTCCAGGGTACTCACGGGTCAAAGTTCATCAAAAGACCGGAACGCGCGCTGCCCCTTTAAGAGCGGGCATGAGCGTGCATGCACACCCTACGGGATCCGGCTGAGGTGAGTGGAAGCGGGCGCTGGCGTCTCCTGAGAAGGAGGCTGGGGCCAGCGCTTGCCGACTCATGGCTGCGGCTGTCAGGAAGGGATTGGAGCTGACAGCCCGCAGCCACTGACATTACACTAACAACTATGCTTTCTCATTAGTGGTCTGGAATACACACCTTACCAAAATGACCTTCCAAATTATATAGACCTGCCTTGATTAAAAGTTTTAGTAATAGATGTTTTCCAACTAATAGCACTAGGATATGCCTTAACTTACTGATTGGTGGGGTACAATTGCTGGCATCACATCAACCTTTAGAATGAAAAGGCACATGGGAGTGTATAAGGACTGATGAGCCTCATGATATAATTGTATTGGGGATATTGTCTTAGATGTAGACACTGATAATGGTATCTCCCTTTCCCACTTATGTTACATGTTAATGTTACTTACCTGAGTCACCTGGGGGTTAGCGGTGGATTCCACATGCAGGTTCTAGAAGTTTCTGCAAAGTTAAATTCCAATTAATCTGGAGTATTCTGGAGTATTTATACAAGTGGCAAAAGGTCAGGCTGTGCCTGTTGAAGAACTGGAGAATTGCTTTAACATCTGCTTAGAAGAGCGGAGAGATCTGGCGGCGAAGAGTAGCTAAGAAGATGCCTGGACGAGTAGACAGGGACATCAGAATAAGCTTCAATGTCGAAAGCAGGAAGGGTAGTGTCGGCGAATGGAAGTCGTCATGAGCCGGAACTGTGAAAGAGCGGCGCGAAGAAGAAGAAGACCATTCTGCCAAGTGGCTGAGAAAGACCAGAAGAGCCTATTTCCCTCCGCCTCACGAAAGAAAAAGGAACTCCAGCAGTGGTGATGCGATGTCTGGACAGGCTAATCCGTTAGGCAGACGTGTGAGGAGGTCATGGAATGAAGCTAGTTTGTGCGGACCAGGAGAAAAGTGAGAACACAAGCAGATCTTCTGAGCAAACTGCCGCTGTTGATGATACTTTTCAGTTTAATCCTGATGTGTTTCGTGAAGGCTTTTTCTGAAGCATTTGTTAAGCATTTGTCACAGTATGAAATGTATGGGTTAATCCTTAGAATATAGTAGAGGTCCCTGAGTCTGTGGTGTCAGCTAATGAAAGACCAATAGTAGAGAAAGGATCAAGGGTTAGTGAAACCTGTATGAAAGAAGTTATAACATGTGAGATGTCCCCATTAGGCTTTCATTTGACTGCTGTGGTGAAAGAAAAATCAGGTGCAATGAGTTTATAGGTTCACTGTCTGCTAAGGAATTAGTTAAACTAGATAAAAAAAAGAAGAAAAGAGTGAGGATGACTAGAAGCGTATCGCTCCGAGGACATTCAACAATTGGCTTCAAGCAATCTCTAATTAAAGAGGCTCTGTCACCAGATTTTGCAGCCCCTATCTGCTATTGCAGCAGATCGGCGCTGCAATGTAGATTACAGTAACGTTTTTATTTTTAAAAAACGAGCATTTTTGGCCAAGTTATGACCATTTTCGTATTTATGCAAATGAGGCTTGCAAAAGTACAACTGGGCGTGTTGAAAAGTAAAAGTACAACTGGGCGTGTATTATGTGCGTACATCGGGTCGTGTTTACTACTTTTACTAGCTGGGCGTTGTGTATAGAAGTGTCATCCACTTCTCTTCACAACGCCCAGCTTCTGGCAGTGCAGATGTGTGACGTCACTCACAGGTCCTGCATCGTGTCGGCACCAGAGGCAACAGTTGATTCTGCAGCAGCATCAGCATTTGCAGGTAAGTAGCTAGATCGACTTACCTGCAAACGCCGATGCTGCTGCAGAATCATCTGTAGCCTCTGGTGCCGACACGATGCAGGACCTGTGAGTGACGTCACAGTGCTGCACTGCCAGAAGCTGGGCGTTGTGAAGAGAAGTGGATGACACTTCTATACACAACGCCCAGCTAGTAAAAGTAGTAAACACGCCCCGATGTACGCACATAATACACGCCCAGTTGTACTTTTACTGTAAACACGCCCAGTTGTACTTTAGCAAGCCTCATTTGCATAAATACGAAAATGGTCATAACTTGGCCAAAAATGCTCGTTTTTTAAAAATAAAAACGTTACTGTAATCTACATTGCAGCGCCTATCTGCTGCAATAGCAGATAGGGGTTGCAAAATCTGGTGACAGAGCCTCTTTAAGCTGATGTTTTAGGAGAAAAATTCCTGGATAAATGTTCGGGGTAATTCCAGCATGTTGATATAATTTTGGAGGCCTATCGCAATTTTGGCGTAATTTTGTAGTATAATTATGTATAACGACTTAATGTTCAGAAAAAAAATCTAGCCGTTCACCCAGGAAAATAGTGGGGAGAAAAGGATGAAGGCCTCTGGTTGGATTTAATGTTACCTCAGAGGTTTGTCATTACTAATAGAAAGTCAAATGTTGGATTGAAAAAGGGTACATGTTTTGCTTATAATGAGAATCAATGCAAATTGCAAAACAAGTGTCGCTATAAACATGAATGTTCTTTTTGTAGTGGTGGACACCCAATGTTTGGCTCCTCTAAAAACCCAGTCAGTCCACACAGCCTATTCCAAAGATGTGGCTTCAAAAGGCAGAGACTCCAGTGTAATATGAAAGAATGGTTCCATGGTTAGGGGAGCACCCAAACAGAGTGACAGCTGAGTTATGGTTTAATGGTTTCAAGTATGGTTTTTTCGCTCCACAATTCTCTGGCTCTGGATGCCAACAGGTTGAAAATCAGTAGTTACATAGAGAGATAGTGAGATCTAAATTGTTTAAGGAATGAAAGGACGGCAAAATTACTGACCCTTTTGGGACTCCACCAATTTTATTTGTCTCCTTTGAGCTTTTTACCAAAAAGGGAGCCAAACGAATATAGGTTAGTACATCACTTAGCCTATCCAGAGAAGAAGTCTTTGAATGACAATGTGGATAGAAGCTTATCTTCAGTGGAGTATGCTTCTTTTTATCTGGCTTTGTCTATAGCTTAGTTATGGGGCTTTGTTAGCTAAAGCTGAAATTAAATCGACCTTTCGTTTATAGCTAGTTCATGGTTTAGTTCACTGGGATTGCAATTTGAAAATAAATATTTCTTTAACGAGTCTCTGCCAATAGGCTTTACTTTATTATGTTCATATTTAGAGTCATTTGCTATGTTTATGTAATGGGTTGTTATACATGAATCAGTAATTGGCGAAACTATCTACATTATCTTGATGATTTTTTATTTATGGGCCCAGCGGATTCCTCGTTTTTGAACTCTTGCAAAGGTTTATGGATGTAACTAGTTTTTTAATATTCCACTGGTGGTTGAGAAAATTGTTTATCCTTGTTGTTGTTTAGATTTTCTAGGTATAACGATTGATACTGTTTCCATGGAGTTTAGACTGCCTAAGATTAAATTGCAACATATTGTTTTGTTAGTGAGATAATGGTTAATTTGCAAGAATACAACATTGAGAGAGTTGCAATTGTCATTAGGTTATCTAGTTTTTTCATGTATTATAACTCCAGTAAGCAGAATTGTCTTCTCCTAGCCTACATATGGCTACAAGGGCTTTAATGCTCATTTTTGGCTGTCTGCCAATTAAAGATGATCTGATAGTATGGGATAATTTTCTTTCCAAATTTAATGGAAAAAGCATATGGCAAAGTGAATTTGTGGAAAGTGTTGCTATTAAAGGCTATATACACCTTTTAAACACATTTGAAAAATAAAATAAAAACGTGTATCATTGTGTTTGGTGCAACTTTCTAATTACTTTTCATTAAAAAATATTTTTACTTTTTGAGAAACAGCTGCTTTGTATCCTGTATACAGAACAGCTGTATCTAGCGTTGACATCTGTATCTGTTAGGTTAGCAGGACTGATGGGCTCAGTGTCAGCAGGTCCTGCAGGATCGAGCTGTAATCTATCACATTTAAATTCATAATTGTTGTTTCAATGTTTCCCCCCATAAGTTAAAAGTACAAGCGGTGATAAAAACATTTGTAATAAATCTTATTGTAGAAATATGCTTCTTTCTCCACTTATTATGACCTCCCCCCACGGGTCATGCAATGATCACTCACTCAATTCACTGGTAAAATCTATATTCAGTGATGCAGAGATGGAGACAGATTATCAGTTTACTGAGGTTATTGCTGCTTCCCATAGATTTCTATGGAGAGGGGATAGGGAGGAGGAGGAAGGAGCAGCTGTAAAGAGAGACACAGACAGACGCTGCTTCTAGTAAGGGTATGTTCACACGTGCACGTCCGTTACGGCTGAAATTAAGCAGCTGTTTTCAGGAGAAAACAGCTCCTGAATTTCAGACGTAATGGCAAGTGCAGGCGTTTTTCGCAGCATCCATTACGGACGTAATTGGAGCTGTTTTTCTATGGAGTCAATGAAAACGGCTCCAATTACGTCCCAAGAAGTGACAGGCACTTCTTTGACGCGGGCGTCTTTTTTACACGCCGTCTTTTGACAGCGGCACGTAAAAAAAATGACCGTCGGCACAGTACATCGTAAAACCCATTCAAATGAATGGGCAGATGTTTGCCGACGCATTCAAGCAGTATTTTCAGCCGTAATTCCAACAAAAAACACCTGAATTACGTCCGTAAGGGTTCTACTGTCTCACCCCAGTGCTGGATTTGAAGCTACAGATGTAGCAAACTTTTACCTAACACTGCGTTAAATACACAGCTTTATTTTGACACTTAACACAACAAAAGTCATTGGAAAGATCAAGTTAAAGTTTGCTGCAACTGTGTACTTAACAAATTCAATGGACATCAGCAGCACTAGATCAAAAGACATATAAATATAAGGGTATGTGCACACGATAGCTGCCTTTTACGTCTGAAATTACAGACTGTTTTCAGGAGAAAACAGCTCCGTCGTTTCAGAAGTAATTGCTCCTCCTCGCATTATGCGAGGCGTCTTTGACGGCCGTATATTTGAGCTGTTCTTCATTGAATTCAATGAAAAACGGCTCAAATTACGTCCAAAGAAGTGTCCTGCACTTCTTTGATGAGGCAGTCATTTTACGCTTCGTCGTTTGACAGCTGTCAAACAACGACGCGTAAATTACAGGTCGTCGGCACAATACGTCGGCAAACCCATTCAAATGAATGGGCAGATGTTTGCCGAAATTGTAGCCGTATTTTCAGGCGTAAATCGAGGCATAATACACCTCGTTTACGCCTGAAAATAGGTCGTGTGAACCCAGCCTAAAGATCGCTCATTCTGAAAAATACCTTGAAATGACAGTTACACTTTAAAGTGTAACTAAACTTTCAGAAAACTTCTGACATGTCAGTGACATGTTAGAAGTTTTGATTGGCGTGGGTCCGAGCACTGAGACACCCACCAATCGCTAAAACAACCCGGCAGAAGCGCTCGGGTGAGTGCTGAGCTGCTTAGTTTCTGTTAAGTTCAGCTTTTCTAGAATAGCCGATCAGAAACAAAGCGGCTCAGCGTTGCTTCGTTTTAGTGATCGTTGGGGGTTATAGCGATCAGACCACCACTGACCAAAACTTCTGACTTATCACTATGACATGTCAGAAGTTTTCTGAAAGTTTAGTTACACTTTAAGATACACAGATGCAATTAAGGAGGTCTGCAATGTCAATGAATTAAAAATATTTGCAGAAATTATAGAACTAAATGTGCATTAGTACCTAAAGAGAAAACATTGTATAATAATTATGTGATTTGGACGTATGTAGCAGAGTTGACTTTCTCACTTGGCACATCTCATTGAAATATCACAATGTGATATCTGTTATAGACTCAAACAAAGTGGTGACATGGTTGCACTAAGTCTTCCACAGTGGGGCCCCTCTTTGTAGCGCCACTCTGGTCTAACAAACAAAGGGGGAATCCCAGACAGGGGAATACCAGGCAGGGGAACTCCTTTATGACATCATAGGACTTAATAAGACCTAATGCAGAGGAAACAGAAGAAGTAACAGGAAAGCAGAGTTCCTACTCATAGGGCTTATTCAGACGAACGTTGAATACGTACGTGTGACAGCCGTCAAAACAACAGCCGCCACACGAACGCATGTATTTCAATAGTCTGTTGTTCCAACAGACTGTGTGAAGGGTCCGTTAAAAAATAGAACGTCCTATTTTCTTCCGTTTTCACGGATTCCTCCATAGACTCAACTGCCTTTTTTCACATCTGAGTTTCCCCATGTACTTCTGAATAAGCCCTTATAAAGATATATTTTTAAATTAATCAGCACAGAATTTTGGACCTACATATATATATATATATATATATATATATATATATATATATATATATATATATATATATATATATAGTGAAGGAAATAAGTATTTGATCCCTTGCTGATTTTGTAAGTTTGCCCACTGTCAAAGACATGAACAGTCTAGAATTTTTAGGCTAGGTTAATTTTACCAGTGAGAGATAGATTATATATAAAAAAAAAACAGAAAATCGCATTGTCAAAATTATATATATTTATTTGCATTGTGCACAGAGAAGTAAGTATTTGATCCCCTACCAACCATTAAGAGTTCAGCCTCCTCCAGACCAGTTACACGCTCCAAATCAACTTGGTGCCTGCGTTAAAGACAGCTGTCTTACATGGTCACCTGTATAAAAGACTCCTGTCCACAGACTCAATTAATCAGTCTGACTCTAACCTCTACAACATGGGCAAGACCAAAGAGCTTTCTAAGGATGTCAGGGACAAGATCATAGACCTGCACAAGGCTGGAATGGGCTACAAAACCATAAGTAAGACGCTGGGTGAGAAGGAGACAACTGTTGGTGCAATAGTAAGAAAATGGAAGACATACAAAATTACTGTCAATCGACATCGATCTGGGGCTCCATGCAAAATCTCACCTCGTGGGGTATCCTTGATCCTGAGGAAGGTGAGAGCTCAGCCGAAAACTACACGGGGGGAACTTGTTAATGATCTCAAGGCAGCTGGGACCACAGTCACCAAGAAAACCATTGGTAACACATTACGCCGTAATGGATTAAAATCCTGCAGTGCCCGCAAGGTCCCCCTGCTCAAGAAGGCACATGTACACGCCCGTCTGAAGTTTGCAAATGAACATCTGGATGATTCTGAGAGTGATTGGGAGAAGGTGCTGTGGTCAGATGAGACTAAAATTGAGCTCTTTGGCATTAACTCAACTCGCCGTGTTTGGAGGAAGAGAAATGCTGCCTATGACCCAAAGAACACCGTCCCCACTGTCAAGCATGGAGGTGGAAACATTATGTTTTGGGGATGTTTCTCTGCTAAGGGCACAGGACTACTTCACCGCATCAATAGGAGAATGGATGGAGCCATGTACCGTCAAATCCTGAGTGACAACCTCATTCCCTCCACCAGGACATTAAAAATGGCTCGTGGCTGGGTCTTCCAGCACGACAATGACCCGAAACATACAGCCAAGGCAACAAAGGAGTGGCTCAAAAAGAAGCACATTAAGGTCATGGAGTGGCCTAGCCAGTCTCCAGACCTTAATCCCATCGAAAACTTATGGAGGGAGCTGAAGATCCGAGTTGCCAAGCGACAGCCTCGAAATCTTAATGATTTACAGATGATCTGCAAAGAGGAGTGGGCCAAAATTCCATCTAACATGTGTGCAAACCTCATCATCAACTACAAAAAATGTCTGACTGTTGTGCTTGCCAACAAGGGTTTTGCCACCAAGTATTAAGTCTTGTTTGCCAAAGGGATCAAATACCTATTTCTCTGTGCACAATGCAAATAAATATATATAATTTTGACAATGTGATTTTCTGTTTTTTTTTTTTTATATAATCTATCTCTCACTGGTAAAATTAACCTAGCCTAAAAATTCTAGACTGTTCATGTCTTTGACAGTGGGCAAACTTACAAAATCAGCAAGGGATCAAATACTTATTTCCTTCACTGTATATATATATATATATATATATATATATATATATATATATATATATAAACACTACCGTTCAAAAGTTTGGGGTCACCCAGACAATTTTGTGTTTTCCATGAAAACTCGCACTTATATTTATGAAATGAGTTGCAAAATGACTAGAAAATATAGTCAAGACATTGACAAGGTTAGAAATAATGATTTTTATTTGAAATAATAATTTTCTCCTTCAAACTTTGCTTTCATCAAAGAATGCTCCATTTGCAGCAATTACAGCATTGCAGACCTTTGGCATTCTAGCTGTTAATTTGCTGAGGTAATTGGGAGAAATTTCCCCCCATGCTTCCAGAAGGCCCTCCCACAAGTTGGATTGGCTTGATGGGCACTTCTTGCGTACCATACGGTCAAGCTGCTCCCACAACAGCTCTATGGGGTTGAGATCTGGTGACTGCGCTGGCCACTCCATTACAGATAGAATACCAGCTGCCTGCTTCTTCCCTAAATAGTTCTTGTATAATTTGGAGGTGTGCTTTGGGTCATTGTCCTGTTGTAGGATGAAATTGGCGCCAATCAAGCGCTGTCCACAGGGTATGGCGTGGCATTGCAAAATGGAGTGATAGCCTTCCTTATTCAAAATCCCTTTTACCTTGTACAAATCTCCCACTTTACCAGCACCAAAGCAACCCCAGACCATCACATTACATCCACCATGCTTGACAGATGGCGTCAGGCCCTCTTCCAGCATCTTTTCAGTTGTTCTGCGTCTCACAAATGTTCTTCTGTGTGATCCAAACACCTCAAACTTCGATTCGTCTGTCCATAACACTTTTTTCCAATCTTCCTCTGTCCAATATCTGTGTGCTTTTGCCCATATTAATCTTTTCCTTTTATTAGCCAGTCTCAGTTATGGCTTTTTCTTTGCCACTGCCCTGAAGGCCAGCATCCCGGAGTCGCCTCTTCACTGTAGACGTTGACACTGGCGTTTTGTGGGTACTATTTAATGAAGTTGCCAGTTGAGGACCTGTGAGGCGTCTATTTCTCAAATTAGAAACTCTAATGTACTTGTCTTGTTGCACAGTTGTGCAGCGAGGCCTCCCACTTCTCTTTCTACTCTGGTTAGAGCCTGTTTGTGCTGTCCTCTGAAGGGAGTAGTACACACCGTTGTAGGAAATCTTCAGTTTCTTGGCAATTTCTCGCATGGAATAGTCTTCATTTCTAAGAACAAGAATAGACTGTCGAGTTTCACATGAAATCCCTCTTTTTCTAGCCATTTTGAGAGTTTAATCGAACCCACAAATGTAATGCTCCAGATTCTCAACTAGCTCAAAGGAAGGTCAGTTTTATAGCTCCTCTAAACAGCAAAACTGTTTACAGGGGTGCTAACATAATTGCACAAGGGTTTTCAAGTGTTTTCTAATCATCCATTAGCCTTCTAACACAGTTAGCAAACACAATGTACCATTAGAACACTGGAGTGATGGTTGCTGGAAATGGGCCTCTATACACCTATGTAGATATTGCATGAAAACCCAGACGTTTGCAGCTAGAATAGTCATTTAGCACATTAACAGTGTATAGAGTGTATTTCTGATTAATTTAATGTTATCTTCATTGAAAAAAACTGTGCTTTTCTTTCAAAAATAAGGAAATTTCTATGTGACCCTAAACTTTTGAACAGTAGTGTATATATATATATATATATATATATATATATATATATATATATATATAAACAATAGGTGCACTTTAGATAGTACTTGCTATATAGTAATTGTAAGATTTAGGAAGTTAGCCTACTACTTAAAAAAGCTAGAACCCATTAGAAAATTCATACATCTTTAGTGCTATCTTCCTGTCACAGGAAAATAGTTCCTTACTTATACTTTCCAGGAAAACATTTACAATATGAGGCATGTGTGCAATGCCTTACGCTCCGCTATAATCTACAGCCATGATACAATAACAATTAGATGTTATTTTATTTTGAGATAGAAAGCTATTATGGTCTCACTTACTTGGCTGAACTTGAAATTATTATTTGCTAAAAGATTTATGTATGTTTCACTTATCAGTTCTCTTTTCAGATCTTCAGTGAACTTGAAAATCACACGAAAGAAAATGATGTGGTGCTGACTAAAATTTCAGAGTATGTCTGCACTAAGCACGTGTTAGTCTGCAAATCCTGCTGTGTAAGCTAACTGTAAGGAAAGGAGAGCAAGTGGGAGGAAGGAAGAGATGATGAGTGATATGGTGGTTAGGATTTACTTTATTTGCTTAAAACACACCCAATGCAGATCGGTAAACCATAAAACGTGTAGTTACTAAAATGATTTCTTAACAAAATATACATTATATATATTTACTGGGAACAGGATGGCAAGCATAACACTATATCAATTTACTATATATTTGGAGAATCAAGGCCCAATCATTCTTGACATCTGTCAAATATTGCCACTTCTGTAAGAATACAGTTGTCAGAAGTCTAAAGTTTTGCATGGAGTCTTAGATATTTTCACTATAACATTTAATTCCTTTCTTAAACTGACTTTTACACAATAAAAGGCCAAACTAAGAAGGAAAACAGTAGAGCATTACAAAAATATTCAACGCAGTCACTAATAATATCATCATAAAATACAATAAAACCTTAGGATAGGTTTGCATCACGTTCAGGCATTATGTATAGTGGGATCATTTGAAATGTTCTGCCGAACATATGCCCCATACATTTGCAGCTGTATGCTTATACACCTTCAACAATACAAAAAAATCCTGGGAGAAAAACCACGGTCGGGCCGTATTCAGCGTGCCGTATGTTTTTATTTTAGATTTTGAGATAAACGCTTGATTTTTGGATTCTGAGTTCATGAAATAAAATAACTTTGATTTAGAAGTCGAAATGTATCTGCGCTATATGTTTTTCATTCTAATGCAGGGATACTGCACGGTGCGTATATTCGATTAGCACATCACTCTTTGAAATCTGCCAGTGCATGTTCCATTAAAGATCATGGAAAGTGAATGGAGACAAATCGGCCACTTTAATAAAAAAACATTCGATCAGGAGAATTTCCCTGCATGCTCTAAACACTGAGCATTGACCCTAAACGTGGTGTGAACCTAGCCTAAGATGCAAAGAGAATTGACAAAATATTTGATTTATCAGGGCAGTTAGATACAACTAATACCTATAAAAACATCAGTTGTGATGGGATGGCAATTAAACTGAGGGAAAAAATGTAAGACTAAAAAAAGAGGGTTAGTAAGGGAATGCTCCTGGCAAAACTGATACACTGAGTTATGCATAGTGCAGGGCCTGAGGGGCGGTGCATGGCACAGGGATTGTCTCTTTGGTGCTCTTAGAATTGTTGTGGCATCTACCGGCCACCTTAAGTTCTGCAATAGGCATAACACAGTGGGGGAGATTTATTAATGGTGTTGTAGTATGCCCGAGTCGGCACAAACAGCTCAAATTGCGCCCTATTTATCAAAATGGTGCAAAGAAAAATATATTTGGCTCAACCTATGCCCCTCTTCCCATTAAAAAAACACTGTTTACAGTATAATTTTTTTTCTAGACTTTGTCCTGATTTTGGTGATATAAGAGGGCACAACTACTGTACATAGAAGATGAAGCTTCTCGTCCATTGTGGACTGTGAACGAGTGGCTGTCCAAGGCTCATTGTACTGAGAGCTAGGCAAAATGACTGTACAATGGGAAGGTAGCGCTCATTCTCCTGTTGCTGTTCAATGTAGCGCCATTGACTAATCTCAATGATATTTTCATTCATTTACAAATTCTTGGTTTATGTTTTTAAGTCTATTTCATTTTTAAGAGATCGTAAAATAGCCTTTTTGTATAAAAGAGCAGAAAAAGATGTATGTTCTACCTGAGCACGCCCAACCATGTTTCTCTACTGCCACATATTTTTATTACCAATCCTGTTCCATCCACAACCAAACACTACTAACCAGTGACTGCCTCAAATCATAACGTACATTGCTCAGGAGCAGGCTTAGATACCGAGGTACACCCGGATGGCAACTTCAGGTTTTATTGTAGAAACTAGAACAGGAATACTTTCAAAGCACATTCAGGTGGTTATACAATTTTCAGCATTCATGTAGATATCTTGATGTGGTACTAATACACCAGTAATGATAATAATATAAAATAAATATTTGGTATGTTATTTACATAGACAAGTTTGGGTAAAACTATGTTAATTATTTTTCTGGATATTATTCAGTGTTCATGTTACCAACTGTAACTTCAAGTGGAACTAAAGGCCAATATATGCGTGACCTGGTTTGTGGGTGGATAAATAGGGCTCCTCTGTAGATGGTGCCACTGTGGCAGCTAAACAATGTTTTTGTTATTCTCATCCGAGTCACGCTGAAAGGGAACATGCAAATCTATCAGTCCGTCTTGCATGTGATTGAAAAAAAAAAATTGCAAATGTTATTAATGTGATATTTGACATTTACTTGCTCTTTTCAGCATTTATGTTTTTAGAAATAGCCTCTCTAATTATGAGTTATGAGTCTCTGGTGCAGACAGAGCAAAGTGTTGATATAGAGTTCACAGAGCAGGCCTAGGAAACTCTATCCTTATAATCAGTAGTGGGGTCTCTAGACACCTCGTAATATAACACAAAACAGCTGTTCCACTGAACAATTTAATGTGATGTCTACTTTTCCAAAGGATAAGAACTTTGTTTCTTGGGAGCTCATTGGTTCCCCTGATAGTTTGTCTGGGATGTTTACATGAACTTGCACATGAAATCTGTTATAGACATTTACATTAAATGTAGCATTTCAGATAAAGTCCTTCCCTTTCATGTACTAAAAGGAAGAGGGGGGCTTGGATAGTGTCTCGGTAGGGATGGAGTTGGCTACACTAGGCCAGGAATCTAAGGTAACCTACCATGTGTCACCTTTACACCCTGAAATGAGGTGTGGACTTTACCAGGTTAATATCCCAAAATTAACAGCCGATGAGTATACAGGAGTCAACCAGGTCATAGTTGCTCTTAATAGTGGTTAGGGCAGGCAGAGGTTAATCAGATCCTTACATAGGACATTTTAATGGTTTGTGGAATTTGGGCAGAGTTCTTGGCAAATTAAAATTTAGACAAAGATGGAATCCATAAATATGCATAGCCCCCCCCCCCCAAATCCAACAGAATGGCACACCTTCTCAGCTCACGGAAACCTAGAAAACCATATTGCTAAAACATTGGGGTATTATTCTTACTAAATATTTATAGAGATTTTCCTCTCTCTATCAGGAAAGATGGCATGACATCTTTAGCATGAGTAAAATGGAGAGTGAGCCACAGGCTGTCAAGAGGAGGTAAGTGCCCAGGATTTAAACCGGCCATACACTTTAGATAGCTATCAGACAAACGATTGTTTGGTACACAGCTATTCTAAATGACTCCCCCATACACATGCAACCTTAACTCGGTCCAGAAAGCATGTGTTTTTAATAGGGAGAAGGGAGAAAACCGCTGCCAGACTCCTCTGGCAGTGGCTAATCTTCTTGTGATCAAAATGAGCGGGTATGTTGAAATTCAACAGCCCATCCCTCTCTCTCCCAACATCTGCCTTTGAGGAGTGTCAGGGCGCTGCCATACAGATTATCGTCGGGTTCGGCTGACATACATCTTACATGTATGGCCAGCTTAACATGATGGAAATTCCCTTATGTCATCTCTTGATAATACTACTTATCCTTCTTTTGTGCTTGATTTGTGATACAATCAAAGAGCAACTCCAAATGGACATACAAATTAAAAATTGTTCCTAATTCCTTATATAGCCTTAATTTATTACCCCCCATTGTCTCTCCTTTGTAACTCTCGCTTCATATTCTGGGATATAGAATTCTGTTCTGAGTTCCACATTACCGTACTCTCTTCTTACTGAAAGATGCTACTACTACATGCACATTTACTAATACAGACTGAGAAGTACGCCAGAATAAAATTATATTTCAGTGTGCATTGTATTCCCCTAGACGGTGCATGTGCATTGAGGGAAAATGGCACAGATACTGAATAGGGAAAAATAGTAGACAGTTTTTGTAAATCAGTAGCTTGGAGTACAACTTTAAAGCAATGCCCCCTTTTGCCAATACCAACAAAACATGTCATAAGTGTTGGAAAATTGTCAGGGGGCTTGATAAATATCACGTCTATGCAATTACACCAGAAAACTGGCAGAATTACACTAATAAATGTGTTTCATGAGTGATGCAGGGATGTGTATGCAGATAGTGGAAGCATCATAATAACCATGTTATCATGCCACCATAAGATTGAATCTTATATATTTTGTACAGCTGGTTGATACTACAAAAGCAAGGATATATATGTATCTAATAACAAGCATTTTAAGTCACAGATCTTTACAATCTACAAGTTAAGGTGTTATTACATGGCTCGACATGGGCCGTGAAAACGAGCACCGATCAACGAGACGGCTCATTGATTGGCGCTCGCTTGCTCCTGTCAAGTCGACTACTCTATTGATTCCGTCAAAAATACGGAAACCTTACGGAACGGAGACAAACGGAAACCATTTGCAACGGAAGCATTACCATTGAAATCAATAGTAATGCAAACGGAAGCTATGGTTTCCGTTTACCTTTCCGTTGATGCGTTGCTCCTACAGAAAGGTCTGACGAAACCCAACAACGGAAACCGAACACTGATGTGAACACACCCTTACTTTTTAATTGTCAACAAGCGTTGGGCCATCTGGCCTATGCCAACAGGAGCATCTAGTTGTGCTAGAGAACAAACTGACCAGTGGATTAACTGAGGAAGGGCACTGTTTTCTGGCATGGCATCATTATAAACCGTTGATAAGGCAGGTGGGGGTCTGACTTTGTGTATTCATTCTGCAGCTGTTGTGTAATTCTGTTTCTATAATATGTCCCGAACAATGTTTTCTACTGGCTGCTGGTTAAAAGAAACGAAACACTAATAACTGGCTATTATAATAAATATTGAAAATGTGCGTTTGTACATAAATTAATTCCACATCTTGCTTGATGCCCAAAAAACATGTAAAACAGCCAAAACATAGCTACAAAGCAAACCATGACATTGTTACAACAGACAGCACAGCTACTAGTCCTACACCAGCAGCTACAGCATGTCCAGACTGGCAGTTTATGTCAATTTCACATCCAGTGTGTGCATATAGAAAAATGCAGCTTCTTCTTTTCTTACTTACACACATTCATTTATAGTCTAAAAAATGTTTCCAACTGTATTAAAACTGTGTGTGAACCTTTCCCTAAAACTGCTACATTCAAGTCTCTGCCAAATGTGCTGTTCCATGCATCTACTCATGTCCCCAATAAGCTGAATCTATCTATCTATCTATCTATCTATCTATCTATCTATCTATCTATCTATCTATCTATCTATCTATCTATCTATCTATCTATCTATCTATCTATCTATCTATCTATCTATCTAATCTATCAATTCAATTCAATTCAAAGAAGCTTTATTGGCAGGACCAAATACATATTAGCATTGCCAAAGCAAGTAAGAAGTAAGGGAATGAGGGATATGGACTGAGGGATTGGCGGATAGGGACACATCTAGGGTCAGGGTTATACAAGTCCATGGCATATCATGTCTCTCTCAGTCTATGGCATTCAGTGACATATTGTGCCGCTATGCCCACTGTGGTTTCCTCTTCACCCAGCAGGATGTAGAGTTTCTCTTCCTCTTCCATGGAGCTGAAGTCCGGTAAGAGATCAGAGAGTCTATCTATCTATCTATCTATCTATCTATCTATCTATCTATCTATCTATCTATCTATCTATCTATCTATCTATCTATCTATCTATCTATCTATCTATCCATCCATCCATCCATCCATCCATCCATCCATCCATCCATCCATCTATCTATCTATCCGCTTGGGAATTTCCGCTGGATGTGGCCTGGTCAGAAGAGACCAGGCCTGAAAAATCTGAGAAGATGACGGCGCTGGAACGGGGACAGGTAAGTGTGGCATTAACTATAGAGGGGGGGGGGGGGTGGCACATCTACAGGGGGGCTCTGTGGTGATTTCTACAGGTGGTCTGTGTGGCGCTTTCTACAAGGGGATGGTGCTATCAAGAGGGGGGTTGTTTGGCGCTATCTCCAAGGGGGTGTGTTGCACTATCTACCAGGGGCTGTGTGGCACTATCTATAAGGGTATGTGGCACTATTTACAGGGGTGTGTGTGGCAGTATCTATAGGGGGTGTATGGCGCTATCTACAGGGGGGCCTGTGTGTGATGCTATCTATAGGGGGTGGCACTATCTACAGGGGCTCTGTGTGGCTCAATCTACAGGGAGGCTGTGTGGCGCTATCTATAGGGGGCGGTGTGTGATGCTATCTACAGGGTGTGTGTGTGTGGCACTTTCTACCGGGGTGTGTGTGTGTGGCGCTATCTACAGGGCTTTGTGTGGCGCTATCTACAGGGCTTTGTGTGGCGCTATCTACATGGGGTGTTGTGTGGCGCTATCTACAGGGGACTGTGTGTGGCGCTATCTACAGGGGGCTGTGTGTGGCGCTATCTACAGGGGCTGTGTGTGGCACTATCTACAGGGGCACTGTGTGTGTGGTGCTTTACAGTGTTTGACACAATTTTATATTTAGGGGCACAGTATGTGTCACCATGAGAATTCTATGCCACAGTTTGTGGCACCAGAAGAAGACATTTGAAAAGCCCTGGCTTACAGTATAGGACCCAAGTAATGCTCGTAATCTGCACATAGTCAAGGACAGTCTCAACTTTCCATCAACCTGTACAAATAAAAATTAATCTGTGCCCCCATATGTTTAGGAAAAAAATATTCACATATGAGTAAACATATGTTCACACCTGCGCTCGTCATTCCGTTGTTCTGCTTCATCAGAGGAGCAGAAGAAGGGAATAACCGGAAATGCCGGTTTCATTGACCCACGAACACCACCGGCGGCCGACGGAACCCATTAACTTTACTGGGTTCCGTTGTCTTTCTGTCAAGGCGACCGTAGTTTTACTGGAAACAATAGTGCAGCATGCTGCGCCATTGTTCCCAGGAATCTTGACTCGATCTAAGACGGAGGCCGCTAATGGCGCCTCCAACGCAGGTGTGAACTGGCCCTAATAAAAATAACATGTCTAAACTTTTCAGGTTGTGCCTTAGTATTTATGCTTCATAACCAAATTAATTATTTCCTTTCTCTGCTATCCAGAGGTGAATAAACTTTACAAATTGACATATGGGGCATAACGATTCAACAATCAGAAAGAAAGGCTTTGAGTGAGAATATACAATATACAAAAATGTAACAAATTTTGCAGGTGTTAAAATCTAAAGGCAAACAAAAGAAATAGCCTCACATCTCAAACAACTGAGGAAGAAGAAGAAATTACTACTACAATGTTTTGTGGTTTTAACCGCAGCCCTCCCCCTCCACCAAAATCACTTGAGCAAAACCTTTTTTAGTAAGTATGAAGTGTAATTGATGTCACTCGTGCTCTACTTTATATTTTCAAGAAAATGTAATTTTATAATAAACCTTTCCATTATTTTATTATAATAGTAATTGTCTACAAGAGGTTAATACTGGTTATAGAAGGTCTGTCCTGCTGCTCTTTCAAAATCAGCCACACTACGTAGTTTACTGCCCAGTAATCTTTGTCGTATTTTCTGTGGTTTATCTTAACTGTTGAGAAATGTTTCATTTCCCATAACTGCGTCAACAGCTGTTCAATGTTCAGTGTGAAAAATGTCAGGTGTTATTACTACTATAACACAGGTCACCCAATGACACTGTTTACAATAGGAAAACTTCTATAGCTGCTGTGGATAGAGTAGACATGGATATACAAAAAAAACGTAGATTCCTGCAGGGTGAAAATCCAAAATGACAACATTCCCCGTACTTCAGTTTATAATTTATATCACATGATGTGAAATCATATTTATGGAAAGTTAAAGTGTTGGTGCCATATAAGCAACAGGAAATAAATGAAATAAATCAACCACATTGGACCATTGAACTTGCTTCTTACATTTTCAGTTTTAACCCCTACCAACCACAATCATTTTTCATTTTTTGTTTTAGTTTTTTCCTCCCCGCCATAACTTTTTTTATGTTTTTGTCGACATAGCCGTATTAGGGCTATTTTTCTAGGATGAGTTATAGTTTTTATTAGCACCATTTTATTTACCATGTAATGTGCTGACAAACTTTTAACAATTATTTTGTAGGGTGGAATGAAAAAAAACCCCAGCACTTCCTCCATTGTTTTTTGAGTTTTGTTTTTATAGTGTTAACTGCAAAGTAAAAATTACATGTTTATCTTTTTTCTGCGGGTCAATACGATTACGGCGATACCAAATTTATACAATTTCTTTTATATTTTACTACTTTCACAAAATAAAAAATATTTGTTAAAGAATTGTTTTCATTTGCCAGATTCTACCCATAACCCATAACTTTTTTATTTTTTTGTTGATGGAGCTGTATGACAATTAAATTTTTGCAGGGCACGCTGTAGTTTAGATTGGTACCATTTTGTGAGAAATTACTTTTTGACCACTTTTTATTGAATTCAGTGATTAAAAAACAGTAATCCTGATGTTTCTTTTTTCGTTTTTTTTTCTTTCCAGTGTTTACCATGTAGGATAAATAATGTTGGGACATGGCGAAACCAATTATGTTTATTTTTTATTGTGTGTATGTATATATATATATATATATATATATATATATATATATAAAAACTTTAGTAAACTAATATTTACATTTTCTTTTAGTCCCACTAGGGGACTTGAGCATCCTGTGGCTCAGATACTGGCTAGGTGACGGGTTTGTGCAGCTTCATTTATATTCCCAACACAATGGGCCCTGGACAAAGTCCCCTAGAAAAAAATAGCACCATGTACCTATTGTGCCACTTCTTCTATTCCATTTAGATTGTGAACTCTTATGGGCAGGGACCGCTCTCCTTGTGTCACATTATTTGTTTATTTTATTTTTTTAACCCCTTGGCGACATGTCACGTACTATTACGTTGCTGTCGCCAAGGCCTTAAGGCAAAGCAACATAATAGTACGCGATGATGATGGTGCGGTCTCAGAAGCTGAGCCCGCACCAACGCCTGCGGGTGTAGTCTGTATATTGCAGCTGACAACCTGCTGCATGACCAGGGCCGGAGCTAGTCTCCGATCTGGCCGATTAACCCCTAAAATGCAGCGCTCAAAAGCGAGCACTACATCTATGGGGTTTTACCAGCAGATCGGAACCCAGCGATGTAATCGCGAGGTTCCGATGACTGCTCCGGCAGACTGGAGGCCTAACAATAGCCTCCTGTCTGTCAAGTATGGAAACCTGCAATGTCATGCCCGGAGGCGGGGTCTAAAAGGCTTCCGTCCCCAGAAGAAGCTGAGCCTGTGACATCAGCCCCCAGTGTCAGCTGTATGTTACAGCTGACACCGTGCTGTAAAGGCAGGGTACGGAGCTAGCTCCGATCCCTGCCATTATCCCCTTAGATGCCGCGATCAAATGTTATCGCGGCATCTTAGTGGTTTTTAGCCGATCGGCATCGCTGCGATGCGCAGTGTTGCTGATCATTGCTATGGCACCCGGAGGCCTAACAATAGCCTCCTGGTCTGCCACATATGGAAGCCAATTAGGCGATGCCCAGAGGCGGGGCCTAAAAGCCTTCGGCTGGATTCACACGAGCACATTACGTCCGTAAAGGACGGAACGTATTTCGGCCACTAATCCCGGACCGAACACACTGCAGGGAGCCGGGCTCCTAGCATCATAGTTATGTACGATGCTAGGAGTCCCTGCCTCTCCGTGGAACTACTGTCCCGTACTGAAAACATGATTACAGTACCGGACAGTTGTCCTGCAGCGAGGCAGGGACTCCTAGCATCGTACATAACTATGATGCTAGGAGCCCGGCTCCCTGCAGTGTGTTCGGTCTGGGATTAGTGGCCGAAATACGTTCCGTCCTTTACGGACGTAATGTGCTCATGTGAATCCAGCCTAAGGGTATGTGCACACGTAGTGACCAAAAACGTCGGAAAATCCAGAGCTGTTTTCAAGGGAAAACAGACCCTGCTTTTCAGACGTTTTTTGACCAACTCGCATTTTTCGCGGCGTTTTTCGCGCCGTTTTCGCGCCGTTTTTTACGTCCGTTTTTGGAGCTGTTTTCATTGGAGTCTATGAGAAAACAGCTCCAAAAACGTCCAAAGAAGTGTCCTGCACTTCTTTTGACGAGGCTGTATTTTTACGCGTCGTTGTTTGACAGCTGTCAAACGACGACACGTAAATAACAGGTCGTCTGCACAGTACGTCGGCAAACCCATTCAAATGAATGGGCAGATGTTTGCCGACGTATTGTAGCCCTATTTTCAGACGTAAAACGAAGCATAATACGCCTCGTTTACGTCTGAAAATAGGTCGTGTGAACCCAGCCTTACTGTCAGTGAATAACTGACAGCTCTAATGCATTGAGCTACGTGGTTAGTGCAATGTATTAGGGTATGTGCACACGTAGTGACCAAAAACGTCTGAAAATACGGAGCTGTTTTCAAGGGAAAACAGCCCCTGTTTTTCAGACGTTTTTTTGAGCAACTCGCGTTTTTCGCTGCGTTTTTCGCTGCGTTTTTTACGTCCGTTTTTGGAGCTGTTTTCATTGGAGTCTATGAGAAAACGGCTCCAAAAACGTCCAAAGAAGTGCCCTGCACTTCTTTTGCCGAGGCTGTATTTTTACGCGTCGGCGTTTGACAGCTGTCAAACGACGACGTGTAAATGACAGGTCGTCTGCACAGTACGTCGGCAAACCCATTCAAATGAATGGGCAGATGTTTGCCGACGTATTGTAGCCCTATTTTGAGACGTAAAACGAAGCATAATACGCCTCGTTTACGTCTGAAAATAGGTTGTGTGAACCCAGCCTAAGGGTATGTGCACACGTAGTGACCAAAAACGTCTGAAAATCCAGAGCTGTTTTCAAGGGAAAACAGACCCTGCTTTTCAGACGTTTTTTGACCAACTCGCATTTTTCGCAGCGTTTTTCGCGCTGTTTTCGCTGCATTTTTTACGTCCGTTTTTGGAGCTGTTTTCATTGGAGTCTATGAGAAAACAGCTCCAAAAACGTCCAAAGAAGTGTCCTGCACTTCTTTTGCCGAGGCTGTATTTTTACGCGTTGTCGTTTGACAGCTGTCAAACGACGACGCGTAAATAACAGGTCGTCTGCACAGTACGTCGGCAAACCCATTCAAATGAATGGGCAGATGTTTGGTGACATATTGTAGCCCTATTTTCAGACGTAAAACGAGGCATAATACGCCTCGTTTACGTCTGAAAATAGGTCGTGTGAACCCAGCCTTAGGGTATGTTCACACGAGGGCGTCCGTTACGGCTGAAATTACGGGGATGTTTCAGCCTGAAAACATCCCCGTAATTTCAGCCGTACCGGCATGTGCAGGCGCTTGAACGCCGCGTCAATTACGGCCGTAATTAGCGCTGCTATTCATTGGAGTCAATGAATAACGGCTCCAATTACGGCCAAAGAAGTGACAGGTCACTTCTTTGACGCGGGCGTCTATTTACGCGCCGTCATTTGACAGCGGCGCGTAAATATACGCCTCGTATGAACAGACAAACGTCTGCCCATTGCTTTCAATGGGCAGATGTTTGTCAGCGCTATTGAGGCGCTATTTTCAGACGTAATTCGGGGCAAAAACGCCCGAATTACGTCCGTAAATAGGCCGTGTGAACATACCCTTAGAGTAAGGCCTCATGCACACGACCGTGTTTTTGCGTCCGCAATTCCACCGCAAATCCACGGGTTAATTGCGGACCCATTCATTTCTATGTGGCCATACCCACTATCCGTGTTTTCACGGCTCTCCGCATGTCCGCACATCCGTGCCGCAGAAACTCCGGACATGTCTTATTACGGGCCGCAAATGCGCTGCGGACATGCCAATAGAAGTCAATGGGCCCGTGGAAATTGCGGATACACCGCCGTGTGTCATCCGCAGTTTGCGGATTTGCGGAAGTGTTGCTAGGCGACGACCGGGAATGACTTCTGTCGTCGTGAAGTCTGGAGACAGTGCATGAAAGCAGCAGAGAGCAGCAGAGAGCAGCATGGCTTCAATTATAAACGTCGAGAAACTAATCATCCTGGTCCAGCACAAGCCATGTCTATGGGATAAGCGGGTGGAAGAATATGCAGACAGGAATCTGAAAGATCTTGCCTGGCAGGAGGTCTGCAGTGAGGTGCATCTTACCGAGTGGGAGAAGGCAACTAAAGTGCAAAAGAAGCGCATGGGTAAGTTTCACACCTTGATGCGGTTTCTGAGTACTCCTGTCATGTCATGTCATAATGACATGCCTGACGTTTTGATTGGTGGCGGTTGGATCACTGAAACACCCACCAATCGCTGAAATGAAGCTGCAGAAGTGCACGTGAGATTGTGGGGGTCTCATGGCTCTGAACAGCACCGATCAAAACGTGACATGTCACTATGAGGGTATGTTCCCACACACTAATTACGGACGTAATTCGGGGGTGTTTGACCTCTATTACGCCCGCTAAATACGCCGCAATAGCGTTGACAAACATCTGCCCAGTGAAAGCAATGGGCTGACGTTTGTGTGTTCAAGCGGCGTGTATATTTACGCGTCAATAGACGCCCGCGTCAAAGAAGTGACCTGTCACTTCTTGTGCCATAATTGGAGCCGTTATTCATGGGCTCCTATGAAAATCAATTACGTCCGTAATGGACGCGGCGTTAAAGCGCCAGCACATGCCTTTACGGCTGAAATTACGGGTGATGTTTTCTCCTGAAACCAGCAACGTCATTTCAGCCGTTACGGACGCTGTCGTGTGGGCACATGGAAAACGTGGCAAGTCTGCTGTAGTTTCAGCAACGTCGGAATTACCTGTCAAATATGCAAATGTAGGTGCAGATTTGTTGCGTAAACAACAAAAATTTGCAGCATCATTTTCATATAATAAACAACATTTCCTAATATCTAGTAATGTACTCTTCTAAAATGTTGATCTGTGATTGGTTTATTTTATATCATAGTCGAAAACGTCAAAACACGCTGGAACACGTGCCGAGACCAATTAAAGCGTGAGATGAATGACAAGGGGAAGAGCGGAGACGGACGTCTGAAAAAAAAGCCATACATGTACACCAAACAACTTTCGTTTCTTCTGGATGTAATGCAGGTTGGCCCGTAAGTATTGCTTATATACTTTGATCATTGTAGTCTGCCCATGTAGCCAGTTGTGTAAGTACCGCTGTAGCAGCCGTAGCGACTGCTACGGGGACCGCGGCATGAGGGGACTCCACCATGTCCGGAGGCTCCGCTAGCAGCCGCTATGACGGCTACAGCGGGACGCAACTGAACACTACGGCTGAGCAGGGAGGTATCTCCCCGCTCTGACATTAAACAACAGACATGTATCCCCTATCCACTGGATAGGGGATACATGTGTGATCGCTGGCATTGACAGGGAGAACGGGGGACAGAAAGTACCCTGAACTTCTCCATCCCAAACCTCGTACTTTCGCCAGCTCCGTAAAAATGAATGGAGCCAAAGTCGTGCTTGTGCGCATACATAACCAGCGCTCCTTTCAATTTTTTGGAGCTGTGCAGACGGCAGAACTTAAGGGGACTTTCAGTCCCCCCTTCACCCTATCGCTGCCAGCGATAACGCATGTATTTGTAGGACACACTATAGGTGGCATTTGTCCGGGGGGCGGGGAGGGGGGCCTGTATGGCGTTAGCGGCATACAGCCCCCTCACTAGATAACGCCGTACAGTCCCCCTATAGATAACGCCATATAGTCCCCCGGTAGATAATGCCATACAGTGTACAGTGTGGGGCTGTATGGCGTTATCTACAGGGGTGGGGGGGCAGCAAAAAAGGCACTATCTACAAGGGGAGGGTGACACCCAGTGGAGGGATGGCCCCAGTCAAAAGTTTGCTATGCGGCCCTGTCTTTCCTAGTTAGGGCTCTGCATGTAGTGATGCATACATAGTGTATTTGCCCAGCTGTAGACATGACGTTAAATTACTACAAAAATTCCCTAACATTATGTTTTCATTTTCTAACAGAACCAAGGATAATCTGGAGGAAGAAGAAGACTCTGATGAGACTCAAATTGAAGAGCCTGACGTAGCTTTGGGGACTTCTAGGTCCACTTCCACTCCTGTGACAGCGGAACCAACAACAGTGGATAATACAGTCTGTGCCGCGGACGAAGAAATTATACCCCGAGGTAAACGTCGACGTTCTGCCAAAGGTCCAACACGTACAGAGCCAAGGCAGGAAGTCGACTTGCGTGTATTAGAACACTTGGAGAAAAGAGCTACTGAAACTGAAGAGGGCACCTTCTGTCGCGCTCTCTCTAATATTCTTAAAAGAGTGCCAATTTCCAGACAGATAAGGTGCCAAACAGCACTAATGGAAGTCGTGGAAATATTTGCGACACATCCTGACCCACGTGCAATGCATCAGGCCATCGAGTTTCATAGACGGGGGTGTGATGCAAGCACCTTCCACTCTGTCCCTCCAGCACCTGCAGCAACCGCGCAAGGCATCCAGCAGCCATCATATGTAGACTCAATGCCGCTATTCAGTGACGATCGTTCAGTTTATGGCATGCCAGGACCTTCTCAACAACAGTATGGGCACATGCAGCAGGGGGAGGCAGTTCCACGACCACATCATGAACCTGCACCTTCGCAATCCTTTTACAATTTATAATTTAGTTATATAACATAGTTTTGGTTATGTTTGTTGACACTATTTTATGCAAGAAATAAAATAAGTTTATAGTTAATTATGTGTTTGTCTTTATTATTATTGCAAAACATAATGAGGTATTGGTTGGCATTTCTGCCAAATGCAAATAATCGCATTTTTTTTTTTTAAATTAATAAAGAATTAAAAAAAAAAAAACAGAAATACATTAGCTCGCAACCCGCGTCAAGGGTCCTCATTCTCTTGCGAGTCCCTACTCTACTACTGCAACTTTAACTACTAACATTTGTAACATAAACAGGAAATACAACAGTCCCTCTAAAATTTTAATTTGGCAGACGAAGCACATCCCTTTGCCAAGGAACTGCTCCCTCAGGTGATACAAAATAGTCTGTATACAAATTACGGACTGCCACTCCAGACACTCCAGGTCTTCCATGTGGTGTGTAGTCCAAAGGGATGTAATTAGTTGAGAAATGGTTCAGCTCTGCGTCCACTGCCGACTCATGAATCCTCAGAAAATTGTGGAGGACAACACACGCTTGTATAACCTTTGTCACATTTTCAGGATTCATCTGAATGGAGCTCTGGAACACACGCCACTTGCTGCTTAGAATTCCGAAGGCGCACTCCACATACCGTCTTGCACGGGTAAGGCGGTAGTTAAAAATGCGCCTCTGTTCATCTAAGCCACGCCTAGGGAATGGACGCATCAGGTGAGGGGACAGTCCGAAACCTTCATCACCCACAATGACAAAGGGTGCTGGTGGTCCTGTAGATCCTGGAAGCTGTCTAGGTTCCGGAAGGTCGAGCTGGTTAGATGCTAGACGTTCACCCATTCTGGAAGCCCTGAAGATGCCAGCATCCGCAGAGCTTCCATAGGCACCAATATCGACAATTATAAACCGATAGTCACTGTCAGCCAAGGCCAACAGCACCACCGAGAAAAACTGCTTATAATTGAAATACTGAGACCCTGAGTGAGCAGGCTTTTTTACGCGGATGTGCTTACCATCTAGCGCACCAACACAGTTGGGAAACTGTGCTGATTGTAAGAAGCCATCGGCAATCCGAATCCAGTCCTCTGGCTTGGGCTTTGGCATAACTGCTGCTCGAAGTTGCTGCCAGATGACTTCGCAGGTAAGCTTGACAATCTTCGAAATAGTGGAGCACCCCAGCAGAAACTGGAAATGTAGCGATGCAAAGGAGTTGCCGGTAGCAAGAAATCTGTAAAAAAAAAAAACATATATAACAAAATATGCACATACAGGAAAAATATCTGCAGCACGGTGGCAAGGCGGCAATATGCACAGGGGACAAGTATACTAATATTGTTTGCAGGCTAGAGACATGTCGTAGAAGTGGATTTAGGTTTTCTTACCTCAGAGTGACGATCAGGCGTTCCTCTGGAGAAATGCAACGTCTCATGGTGGTGTCCTGGAAGATGAGTCCAGGACGAAGGTCCGCCAGCAGACAGTCAAAAGTTTGCACGGACATACGGCAGAAGCTGAGGAACTTGTCCGGGTGCTGCCGCAGGTCTGAGTACAGCATGTTAAAATGCCCCTTCCTAAGCCGTTGTGAGATAATGGGGTGAACCCAATATCTCCTCCTCCTCCTCCTCGGTTCTTCGTCCAGCATTGGTGGTTGCTGTCCAAATCGCCTGGAGAGGAGCCAGTGCAGGAGTACATCATCCACATCATCAGAAGACATGTTCGCAGTGAGTAACTGACAAAAACCACAGCTATATCAGCAGCGCAATCTCACTGAACTCGCACAAAGCAAAGATCAGGAAAAATGCAGCAGGAAATGGCTCCAGAGCGATCATGTGACCTTCTAAAGGGGGTTTGACCAAGCTTTTGGCATCCTGTTTAAAAGTACTTTTTTTTTTTTTTTTTTTCCATCCGCATTTTTGCGGATTACATACGGATGAACTGCGGATTACATACGGATGAACTGCGGATGACATTCCACGGAACACGGTCCTGGAATTTGCGGACCAGAAAAACACCACGGTCGTGTGCATGAGGCCTAAAGATCAGAAGTGCAGGCCTTCAAGTCCCCTAGTGGGACAAAACAAAAAGTTAATGAAAATGTTGAATAAAAGTGTAAAAATGAAAGTTTCAAGTAAAAAAAAAAAAACAGCCTTTTTTCCTATAATAAGTCTTTTATTATAGGAAAAAAATGAAAACATTAAAAAAAGTACACGTATTTGGTATCGACCCAAACTGTAAAACTATAATGTTATTTTTCCCGCACGGTAAATACAGCAATTTTTTTTAATAAAAAATAATGCCAAAATCTCTATTTTTTTATAACCACTCCTCACAAAACATAGAATAAAAAGTGTTCAAAAAGTCGCATTTACCCCAAAACAGTACCAATAAAAACTACAACCCATCCCGCAAAAAACAACTTAGACAGCTTTTTTGATGAAAAATAAAAAAGTTATGGCTCTTAGAATATGCAGACAGAAAAAATAAATTATTTTTAAAAAAAAGTGGTTTTATTGTGCAAACAATGTAAAACATAAAAAAAGATATACATATGGTATTGCCGAAATCGTATCGACTCGCAGAATAAAATCAAATGTCATTTATAGCCCATGGTGAACATTGTAGAAAAAAAAGAATAAAAAACGTTGTCATAATTGCTGGTTCCTGGTCACCTTGCTTGCCAAAAAATGGAAGAAAAAGTGATCAAAGAAATCGCATGTACCCCAACATGGTACCAATGAAAAGTACAGATTTTCCCGCAACAAATAAGCCCTCACACAGCTCCAGTGGAGAAAAAATAAAAAAGTTCTGGCTCTCAGAATATGGCGATGCAAAATGTACAGAGTGTTCCAAAAGCAGATAAGATTGGGCACCATTTATCAGTGCGACACCGGCCACATATCTATGTATTATTATTTATTTACCCCATTATTATACCCTCTTGTTATGCCCTGATGTACTCTGCCCAGCTGACATATGCTCCCACATTTTAAACTGAAATACCAGTAAAACTCCAAACAAAACTATTACCAAGCTAAAACTGCTCTTAAAAGCCGAATGGCGTCCCTCCTGAGCCCTGCAGCGTGCCCAAACAGCAATTTACCTCCACATATATGGCATCACCATACTTGGGAGAACCCGCTTAACATTTTATGGTATTTTAGGTGTTTGTCTTCAGTGGCACAAACTGGGCACAACATATTGTGCACTAAAATGGCATATCATCAGAAATTTTTTATTTTTACTTTGCACAATCCGCTATGCATTCGTTTCTAATGATAAACACATTGGGTCAAAATGCTCACTGCACCCCTTAATATGCCCTACTTTAGTAGTTTCCAAGATAGGGATTCACTAATTGAGAATTTGTTTTACTATTTGACCTCAGAGCCCTGCAATTGTGGGCAATGCTGTGAAAATCATCAAAATAGACCTCAAATGCGTATGTGCTCTTCACTTCTGAGCCCTGTCATTTGTCCAGGTAAATAATAAATTCCTTGAGGGGTGTAGTTTCGAAAATGGGATCATTTCTTGGGGGCTTCAACTGTACTTTGGTACCTCAGGATTTTGCAAATGCGACATGGCACCCAAAAATCAATTCAGCAAAATCTGCATGCCAAATAGCGCTCCTGTCGTTCTGAGCCCTGCCGTATGTCCAAACAGCAGTTTATGACCACATGTGGGGTATTACGGTACTCTGGAGAAATTGCTTTACAAATGTTGGTTGCTATTTCTCCTTTATCCCTTGTGGAAATTAAAAAATGTAAAATTTTAGTGTAAAAAATGTTGATATTTATTTTCACTGCCTAATTCCACTAAGTTCAGCAAAATACCTGTGGGGTCTAAATGCTCACTATACCCCTCGATAAATTCCTTGAGGGCTTTAGTTTCCAAAATGGGGTCACTTTTGGGGGTTTTCCACTGTTTTGGTCCCTCAGGGGCTTTGCAAATGCACCAGGACACCCAAAAACTATTCCAGCAAAACTTGAGCATCAAAAGCCAAATGTCGCTCCTTCCCTCCTGAGCCCTGCTGTGGGTCTAAAAAGCAGTTTATTACCACATATGGGATATTGGGATATTGCCGTAATCGGGAGAAATTGTTTTTTAAATGTTGGGGTGCATTTTCTCCTTTATTTCTTGTAATAATTTAAAATTTCCACTTTTTATCTGAAAAAATGTAATTTTTAATTTCACAGCATAACTACACAAATTTCTGCAAAAAAACTGTGGGGTAAAAATGCTCACTATACACCTCAATAAATTCCTTCAGGTGTCTAGTTTCCCAAATGGGGTGACTTTTGGGGGGTTTTCACTGATTTGGTCTTGCAGGGGCTTTAAAAATGTGACATGGTGCCGCAAACCATTGCAGCAAAAATTTGAGCTCCAAAAGCCAAGTAATGCTCCTTCCCTTCTAAGCCATGCCGTGGGTACGAACAGCAATTTATGTCCACATATGGGGTATAGCCGTGCTCAGGAGAAAATGCTTTACAAATATTGGGGGCATTTTTCTCCGTTAGCCCTTGTGAAAATGAAAAGATCTAAGCTAAAACTACATTTTAGTGGAAAAAAATAGATTTTCATTTTCACAGCCTATTTCCAATTAATTCTGCAAAAAATCTATGGGGTCAAAATGCTCACTGTACCCCTAGATAAATTCCATAAGGTGCGTAGTTTCCAAAATGGGATCACTTTTGGGGGGTTTCCACAGTTTTCGTCCCTCGGGGGCTTTGCAAATGGTCCCGAAAACCATTACAGCAAAATTTGAGCTCTAAAAGCCAAATGTCACTCCTTCCCTTCTGAGGGCTGCCGTGTGTTCAAACATAAGTTTATGACTACATATTGGGTATTTCCGTAATCGGGAGAAATTGCTTTACAAATCTTGGGATGCTTTTTCTCCTTTATTCCTTGTAAAAATGAAAACATTGTATGTTTTATTTGAAAAAAATGTAGATTTTCATTTTTATGGCTTAATTCGAAGAAATTTAGCAAAAAAACTTTGGGATCAAAATGCTCACTATACCCCTAGATTAATTCCTCTGGGATGTAGTTTCCAAAATGGTGTCTTATTGATGGCTTTCCCTATGTTTTGGCACCACAAGACCTTTTCAAACCTGATATGGTGCCTAAAATATTTTCGAATAGAAAGGAGGCCTGAAAATCCACTAGGTGGTCCTTTGCTCCTGAGTCTGTTGTTTCAGTCCATTAGCACACTAGGGCCACATGTGGGATATTTCTAAAAACAGCAGAATCTGGACAATAAATATTGATTCGTGTTTCTCTGGCAAAAGCTTCTGTGTTACAGGAAAAAAATTATTACAAATGAATTTCGGCAAAAAAAAATTAAATTCGTAAATTTCACCTCCACTTTGCTTTAATTCCTGCGAAACGCCTAAAGTGTTAAGACACTTTCTTAATGCTGTTTTAAATACTTTGAGGGGAGTAGTTTTTAAAATGGGGTGATTTATGGGGACTTTCTAATATATAAGGCCCTCAAAGCCACTTCAGATCTGAACTGGTCCCTGAAAAATAGCCTTTTGAAATTTTCTTGAAGATGTGAGAAGTTGCTGCTAAAGTTCAAAGCCTTGTAACGTCCTGGAAAAAGAAAAGAATGTTCAAAAAACGATGCAAACATAAAGTACACATATGGGATATATGAAATAGTAACTATTTTGTGTGGTATTACTGTCTGTCTTACAAGCAGATACATTTAAATTTTCGAAAAATGCTAATGTTTTCAAATTTTCTCTAATTTTGGTGTTTTTCACACATAAATATTGAATTTATCGACCCCATTTTTTACTAACATTAAGTACATTATGTCACGAGAAAAGAATTTTAGAATCACTTGGATAGGTAAAAGCATTCCCAAGTTATTACCACATGAAGTTACCCATGTCAGATTTGAAAAAAATAGGCTGTGTCCACAAGGCCAAAACTGGCTGTGTCTCCAAGGGGTTAAATACTTGTCATTTTACGTGTTGGATACTGTCCGAATTCTAAAGCGCTGTGGAATATGTTGGTGCTATATAAAGAAAATGTATTATTATAGTCAGAAGTGTATATTGCAAGTATTAGATATGTGATGTCCTAATATCCTGCACACCGTTATATTATTGAGTACACTGTATCAACAGTATGCAGTAAGCTCCTAAGCTACCTGTAGTGGATGGAGACTCTGTTGATATTGTTGGCCGGAAAAATACATTGCAAATGTATGCAAAAGTATGCGTTTATGCATAAAGTCAAAGCCATTATACAGTAATCGAGAATGTCTCAAACAAACATTTCGTTACGTACAAAACCTTTCTCAATAGCTCCAGATAGAAGAAAACACGGCTTATGTGGCAGCTCCAAAGCTATGTGACTTGCATTAGGTTTAAACACTGGGAATGATTGACTACCCTAAACTGGTCCAATCTAATTTGCCCACCAACTTTCTATAAAGTGACATTTAATGACTGATTTCAAAGATGGTAATTTTTCCTTAATGTTAAAGAGTAACTGTAGTTTGACAAAACCTTTGACATGTCATAGTAAGACCCCGGCGATTACTGAAACAAAGGGGCAGAAGCGCTATGCCTCTTTGGCTGTAATGGTATAACTGTGCCCAGGGGCGTAGCTAGTGGGGGCAGGCGGGGCATGTGCCCCGGGCGCAACTAGGTGGTAGGGAATTAGGGGGCACTGCAGTGCAGCTGATCACTGCTGATAGGCGCCCTGTATGTCGGACGCCTGCAGCAGCGATCAGCTTTAGGAACAGCCAGGAGTTCATGCAGCGGCGTTCTGACTGGGGTCTGTGACGGCTAGGGAGTGGACCAGTCCTGTCACCTGACTTGTCACCTGACCTCACATCAGTGACATGAGGTCAGATGACTCAGGTCAGGTGACTGGACTGGTCCAATCCCGGGCTGTCACCTACCCTAGTCAGAAGGAACTCTGCCGCTGCCTGCGCCGCATTACCTCCTCGGCTCCTCCGGTAAGTCATGTCAGGCAGAGAGGAGCATGGTCGCGGTAGGCTACCGCTAGCTGCTTTGTTTATAGTGTGGTGTTAAGTACAAGGGGGGAGTGTGGTGCTATTTAAAAGGGGGGAATGTGGCGCTATTTACAAGGGGGGAGTGTGCCTCTATTTTCAAGGGGCAGCGGGCTGTGTGTGGTGTATGGCGCTATTTACAAGGGGCAGCGGGCTGTGTGTGGCACTATCTACAAGGGGGGAGTGTGCCACTATTTACAAGGGGTGGAGTGTTCCGCTATTTACAAGGGGTGGAGTCTGCTGCTATCTACAAGGGGGAAGCGGGCTGTGTGTGGCACTATTTACAAGTGGGGCTGTGTGGCGCTATTTACAAGGGTAGGCTGTGTGTGGCGCTATTTACAAGGGGGGCTGTGTGGTGCTATTTACAAGGGAGGCTATGTGTGGCACTATCTACAAAGAGGGCTATGTGTGGCACTATTTACAAGGGGGGCTGTGTGTGGCGCTATCTACAAGGGGGGCTGTGTATGGCACTATTTCAAGGAGGGCTGTGTGCGGCACTACCTACATGGGGGTCTGAGTGTGGCGCTATCTACAAGGGGCTATGTGTGGCGCTATCTACAAGGGGGGCTGTGTGGCGCTATCTACAAAAGGGGGGCTGTGTGGCGTTAACTACAAGGGGGGGCTGTGTGTGGTGCTATCTACAGAGGGCTGTGTGTGGACTCGTTAATTTATTTTCTTTTAATTTATTTTTATGTTAACTCCCTTATATAACTATATCGCTTGTAAAACGTAGGAATTCTTTTATGCTCGAGTTACATTAAAAAGAATTGTGAAAGAAAATTACACCTCATTGATTGGTAGAGAAAGCAAACATGGTGAGTGGGAAGGAGATGTCAGCAAATAAGTTGGGGGGCGCCAATATGAATCTTTGCCCCAGGTGCAGGATAACCTAGCTACGCCTCTGACTGTGCCTCACTTTGACTTTTCTCGGAGAGCTGGGAATAGCTTTTTTCTGAGAAGAGTTGAAAGGAGTTATACCGTTACAGCCACAGGGGCACATCACTCGGGTTTCAGCGATCAGTGGTATTCTCAGCACCTGGACCCCCACCAATCAAAACTTCTGACATGTCACTGTGACATGTCAAAGCTTTTGTCAAATGACAGTTAGTCTTTAACAATATAATTTAACCTGCACCTTATACAGACATGACAGGCTAAATAAACATGTTTTTCTAGATTTATGTACTGACTTAGGGTTAAGTATTTTTCCTGAAGAAAAGGCCTAGAAAGTTTTGTAGACACCATGGAGAATAAAGAAAATAGCTCAAGAGCTTGAAAATCAGGTTTTCAGACCAATACAAGGGCAGAAAACAGTATCAGAAGGTTCTTTTTTAATGTTTTCAAAGTGTTTCCAACTGACAGTGTTTACTAACTAGTCTTACTAATATTCTAGTATTAATTGCCTAAGATGAGGACATACAACATAATATGTGATTTAAAGGTTGTCTCACGCAGGGGCGTAGCTAGGTTCTCCAGCACCCAGGGGAAAGATTACGTTTGGCGTCCCCCCAACCTCTTTCCCGACATCTCCTTTCTCCCCGCCATGTTTGTTTTCCCTAACAATCAATGAGGTGTCATTGTTTTCCAAATTTTATTTATGTAACTCGAGCATAAAGCCATTTGTACATTTTACAAGCAATATAGTTCTATATACAGCAACAGAACAAAGCTCATTACATATATACAACACCAGAACAAAGCTAATTACATATATACAGCACCAGAACAAAGCTCAGTACATATATACAACACCAGAACCAAGCTCAGTACATATATATAGCTCCAGAAACCAGATCAGTTCATATAAACAGCACCAGAACAAAGCTCAGTACATATATATATACAGTGCCGGAACCAAGCTCAGTACATATATACAACACCAGAACCAAGCTCCGTACATAAATACAACACCAGCACGAATACAACTCAATTTAGTGCAACCCCCGCAGTATAGGTTTGCACTAAATTGTATACAGCTCCCAGCATGGCCCAAACAATGATAAGGATATGCTGGGAGTTGCTGTATCACAAAAAAAATAATAAATCATACCACCCATCATCTCGTTGCAGATCATACAGTGACTACAGTACTGATTAGAGGTAGAATAAACATTTACATTAAGTGACTCACCGGTGACGATCTCAGATTCTAGTTGTTCTTTTTCTCTTTTTTTCACCATCCGGTCAAGACCTCTTTGATGACTTCTCCCGGCCACAGCCCGTTTCTGCAGTTTGCAACTCAGATGTCTTCAGCTTCTCACTGTTCAAACATTTCTGCACCTATAAACAAATATAAAGTTATCATGGTGCCAGACACTTAAATATACTTAAATATAATAGCACCATACACTGTACCTCTAATTATAATGGCACCATATACTGTCCCTGATTATAATAGCACCATACACTCCACCTCTAATTCTAATAGCACCATACACTGTGTCCCCCCCCCCCACACACACCGTGCCCCATGTATATAGTGCCCTACATAGAACCCCCTGTAGATAGTGACCCCCTTAGAGCCCCTGTAGATAGTGCCCCACATACAGCCCCTGTAGACAGTGTCCCACATATAGTCACCCCAGTAGATAGTGGCTACATATAGCCACCCCTGTAGATAGTGCCCCACATGTAGCCCCGCAAGTAGATAGTGCCCCACATATAGCCTCCCTGTAGATAGTGCTGCACATATAGCCCACCCCTGTAGATAGTGCCCTACATATATTTCCCCCTATAAATAGTGCTGCACATATAGTCCACCCCTGTATATAGTGCCTCACCTATAGCTCCCCCTATAGTGCTCCACATATAGCCAACCCCTGTATATAGCCACCCTGTAGATAGAGCCAACCTCTGTATATAGCCCCTCCCCTGAAGATAGAGCTTGCCCTCTGTAGATAGAGCCACCCTGTAGATAATGTAACTTACATTTTTATTAGGAGAAGAAAAACAAAAACTTTACATACTCACCTTAATCCCGTTCCGTCATCGCGCCGCTTGCGTCTATGAAAGGTGCTGATTGGCAGGGCACTATGACTTGCCCTGTCTATCAGCGCCTTTCAATGATGCAAGCGGCGCAAAGAGGTAATCTCGCCGCTTGAGTCGTTGAAAGGCGCTGAATGGCTGGGCACGGAACGTACCCGGCCGTTCATCGCCTACAGTGCAGGAGGGGGTGGCAGCGGCTGGTTTCAGTGGCACCGCCACATCCTCAGAGAGGCAGCATGCCGCCGACATGGATGGTGCGCTCCTGGCGCCCCCCACCTTCCTTCTTAGTTGCGCCAGCGGCACATACCCTGCCTGCCCCCCCTTAGCTATGCCCCTGTCTCACAAGAGACATTTATGGCATA
Organism: Rhinoderma darwinii; assembly: GCF_050947455.1. Taxonomy (NCBI): domain Eukaryota; kingdom Metazoa; phylum Chordata; class Amphibia; order Anura; family Rhinodermatidae; genus Rhinoderma; species Rhinoderma darwinii. Next base: position 266,449,385 of record NC_134689.1, on the reverse strand, counting down.
TCTACATGATATTGCGGATCTCACCTCTGGAAGCCATACCCATCTCAATAACGGGGTTACTCCAACCCTGTCCCTGCCTGGTGAGGCAGCCACTGGCCGCTGGAATCTTGACCACCTTCACCGCCTGGATGCAGCAGCGGCTTCACCGGGCGGGGACCCGCACCTATCAGACATTTATGTCATATACTGTGAATATGTCATGAGGCAACCCCTTTAACCTTGCAATATGCTATGTATTATAAGTTTGTCCTCTAAGAACTGATTTTGCATACTGATCTATCTGTAAAATGTATATATCATATCCATATGCCAGTTGATATGGTGGGAGAAAATAAGTACACCCTTCCTACTTCCACAAACATTAAGAGACTAACTAGCAGCCAGGTTTCAAGGTGGACTTACAACTGCAGATTTCTGGCCATAATTGATAAAACAAGTCCATCAGCACTTGTTAACAGTGCCTTTTACATCACTCGATGCTGGGACAAACTATTGTTAATACGATTATTTGATCTCCATCAGTTTGCAGCTCATCCCCTGTTTTCACAGGGAGATATGCTGCCGACAACAATGATTTTATATTCTGCATAAACAATATGATCTCCCGACCAACAAGCGTTTGCTTGTTTGTTGTCCGATCGCTTACCTGTTTACACAGGCTAATAATCGACCAATTGTTCCCAATTACTGGCCTGTGTAAGACGAATAGACTTTACTAATACAAGACTAGTTAATTATCAAGAAGTGTGACTATGTACCTCTACAAAAGGTGTTCTGGACTACTTAGGTGTATGTCTTAATCATGCCAAGAAGAAAGGACTTCAGCTAAATCTGGGAAGGGTTATAAGGCCATATCTAAACTATTGAAATGTACTATTCTACAGTGAGAAGGATTGTTTGCAAATAAAAAGCCCTTAAAGAGGTTTTCCACCTTCTGACAACTCATGACCCATCCACCGGATAGATCATTAGTGCATGATCTGTGGGGGTCCGACACCCAGGCCCGAGTACAAGCCGGAAGCAGTTAGATCCGGCCACGGAATAGCGGCCGAGCAGCAGTACTGCAGCTCTGCTCCTATTCAAGGGAATAGAAGCAGACCTGCAGTTCTGTAGCACGGCCGCTATGCTAAGTATGGAGCCATCTGCTTCTGGTCTCCATACATAGCATTATGTGCCACAACACCCGGTCCCCGCAGTCCAACGGAGCAACTTATCAGTGCAGGGTCCGGGTGTCGGACCCGCACCGATGACATACTGATGACCTATCCGGTAGATAGGTCAGCAGTTGTCAGAAGGTGGACAACCCCTTTAAGATAGTTTCCAAGACAGTCCTAGGTCAGAACATTTAATGCTCAGAGATATAAAGAAAACCCCAAGAGCTAAATCACATGCATCACATGACCTACAGGCCTCTGTCAGCACATTAACTGTTTATGTTCATGACAGTACAATTAGAAAAAGACTGTACAAGTATGGCTTTCAGGAAGAAGCCCTTTCTCTTCAAAAAGAATATCACAGCACGACTTAGGTCTGCAAAATTGCATCTATCAAACCACAAAAGTTCTGGAACAATATGCTTTGGACTGATGAGACCAAAATGAAGATTTCTGGTCATCTTGTATAGCGCCATGTTTTGGGAAAAATGACCACAAACACCTCATACCAACTGTCTATGGTGTTGGAGGGGTGATAATTTAGGCTTGTTTTGCAGCCATTAGGTTTCTTTTCCATCTGCATTGGTACTCCGTTCATGGGTTCCGTTGGAGCTTTCCATCAGGGGAACCCATGATCGGAATCCAAACTGAAACAAACGGAAATCATAGGTTTTCATTTGCATCACCATTGATTTCAGTGGTGACGACACCGGAGCAAATGGTTTCCGTTTGACACTGTTGTTTAAGGGTTCCGTCGTTTTGATGGAATCAATACCGTAGTCGACTGTGCTATTCATGCCATCAAAACATCTGCGAGTCCCATCGCAGATGTAAACGAAGCCTAAGGCCCCATGTACACAGCCGTGCCCGTAATCACAGGCCGCAATTGCGGGCACGGCCAATCGCTGATGGCCGCGGTCAGCCGGCCGCATTTTCGTCCTGTGCATGGACTGTAAAAAAAAAAAAAGATAGGACATGTCGTATCTTTTGCGGTACACTTTTTAAATAAACGGGAAGGTGTCCGTGAACAATAGAAGTGAATGCGTCTGTAATTGCAGACCATAATTGCGGTCTGCAATTACGTCCGATTTTCACGGTCGTGTGCCTAAGACCTGCGAATATTGCAGACATTGAGACAACAATAAACTCCACTTCATGCCAGAATGTTCTTGTGACAAATGTGAGGTCATCATGCAACAGGACAATGATACCAAACATACCAGCAACTTTCTAATATACTTTGTATTTCAATTCCTCACCATTTTCAAGATATTTGTTTGCTGTCAGTGAATGAGAACATTCTTGTGCAAACCCATAAATAACCATAGTCCTGCTCTCAGCTGAGAAATGGGTACAATTGTACCGAGTCTAGACAATTCTCTATGAGCTAAACAGACTGGGACATTGTAGCAATCTACCAGAGAGATTTGTGAGGCTGATGCATTTAGCTTACAGAGCATTGCCTAGACTGGATACAATTGTATCGATTTCTCAGATGAGGACAGGACTAGATATGTATGTGTTTTCAGCTTCTGAATGTAAACAAGAGTGCTCTCAATCATTCACAGCAAAGGCCATGTTCTCATCATGTTTGTGATCTATGTTTAGTGTGGACGCCAGGAAAGCTCCTGGCATACATGCTAAACGTGTACATAGGGCTCTATTAGCCCGACACAGGTTAATTGAGTTGAGGTTAATTGTATGTATCTGTATACTTTTTTTTTAGGTATGGAATAGCATAGTAGACTATCTTTATCCATACAATGGGATTCCGCAAAAAATGTATATCACGCAGTATACATTTCTTTTAACATGGGAGTCTATGGGTGCTGTATGCCACTGTATACGTTACATTCATCTATTAAACGTGTACGTCATGAGCTTTTCATGATGTATATGTTAAATAAATGTCATAATAGTTTATGGGTGACTAATGCCTTAGATAGATGCCTAACTCTAACAGTGGCATCCGTCACCCATAGGTTATAATAGAATCCGTTTAACGTATAAGTCACGAAAAGGACATTAGGGTTCATTACGTACTCTATATGTTATACATATCCCAGGGCCGCACCATCCATGAGATGAGCATCTCGCCGCAGGCGGCGACCTGGTGCTTCTCTGAGGGGGCGACGGCGCCACTGAAACCAGCCACCGCCACCCCCTCCTGCTCTGTAATTTTACCTGCGTCTATATGATGCAGATACAGTTACATGCATAAGCGCTGCATAAACGCTGAATAGCAGGGTCCCTGCCATTTAGCGCCATTCAATGATGTAAGCAGCGCAATGATTTCATTGCGCCGCTTGCATCGTTGAATGTCAGAGCAAGGCACCTGCCAATCAGTGCCTTTTAACGGCACAAGTGGCGCGATGATGTCATTGCACCGCTTGCGTTGTTGAAAGGCGCTGATTGGCAGGGCAGAATACCTTGCCCTGCCATTCAGCACCCTTTAATGACGCAAGAGAGCAGAGAGCAGGCCTGCATTGCAAGAGGACGGTGCGGAAACGGTATCTGGTGAGTATGTGAAGTTTTTTCTTTCTGTTAAAAGTGTGAGGCGCTATATGTGGAGCACTATCTATAGGGGGTGCTATATGTGGGGCACTATCTACAGGGGGGCTATATGTGGGGCACTATCTACAGGGGGGGCTATATGTGGGACACTATCTACAGAGGGCTATATGTGGGGCACTATCTACAGGGGATACTATCTACAGGGGGATCTATGTGGCTACTATCTACAGGGGATACTATCTACAGTATGTATTGAGCCAGGTCATGGTGCTGTATTTATGTACTGAGTTGGGTTCTGGTACTGTATATATGTATGAGCTTGGTTCTGGAGCTGTAATTATATAGGGTATATTTATAATAACAAAATTGCAGGGCAGATAGAATTGTTTTCAATTCATTGTATATTTAATGGGAACCAGTCAGGTAGTTTTAACCCCTTGAACCGCTACCATGCGGTAATACATGACCTGACAATATTTCCAAACATTACCTTGTATGTTTTTTTCAGATGCAGAAAAATCTATAACATTAACTTTTAAAACGCTGCAAGCTGTATGCTAATTACTCATTAAAGAGTTATAGGGCGGTGCCACTATCCTAAAGAGTCAGATAGTCCTGTATCCAATCACTCCTTTCCATGCTTGATTGACATCCCCTTGGCTGTTATACATCACTACCAGTCTGCTCCAACTTTCTCGGATGTGCCATTGTTTTGTACTACTTCGGCACGCATCGTGCAGTGAGGTGTACTCTGCTCGGCTTCATCACTGCACCGCACATGCCTGAGGAGTACAAGGCAACGGCGCATCCTCAAGAGTTGGAGGAGGCTGCTAGTGATGTAGAACAGCCAGGGGAATGTCAATCAAGATCTAAGGGGGGGGGGGGGGCATTTCAATTTTTGCTTCAGGGAGCAGGAAAGCTAGAATCGGCCCTGACGTATCCCATAATAGTCTATAGGTGATGGATGCCACTGTTAGAAATTTGTTTAACATATACGTTTTGAGGTTTCCCAACGTATACATTATATGTTGGCCAAACACATAATGTGAATGGGGCCTATCTAATATTTTGAAAATGGTGAGGAAGTAAAACAACAGAGTATGTTAGAAAGTTGTATAACTGTTAATTCATATTGTGATTAAAACCGGTAAACACTAAAATAATGTTGTAAAGAAGAGTGGGACTAATTTTCTTTTAAACTATGTGATAGACTTATAAACTCCAACAGGAAATAAAGCTACTTTGTTATTGTTGCTAAAGTTGGTTCTTCATTTTACTGAATTATAGTATTCCATATTACTGAATTATACTTTTTTTTTCCTACTTGTTTTCGTAATGTTATAGGGGTTGTCCTCAGGATAGGCCATTAATATCTGATCGGTGAGGGTCTGAATCTAGGAACCCCCCACACATCAGCTGTTTTGAAAGGGCTGCTGTTCCTGTAAAAGCACTGCTTTCCCTTTATTCCTTACCCGCTCGTGCTGTGAATCGCCAACACACTTGTAGCGGCGGCTCACAGTGTTACAGCCTTCTTCCATTGAAGTGAATTGAAGAAGGCTGTAATACTGTGAACCGCTACTACAAGTGCGTCGGCGATACACAGTACAAGCAGAGACAGGCAGGGGCGTAGCTAAAGGCTCATGAGCCCCGATGCAAAAGTTCTTATTGCCCCCCCCCCCGCAAACTTCTCATGGCCGACGGTCCGCAGCTTTCAGCTGCATCGCTGGGTCTCCTAATTGACCCAACAATGCAGCACTAGCAGCCAGGGGCGTCACTAAGGACTTAAAATGTCAGGGGAAACAGCCCCAATACATATGTGTCTGCCCCAAAAAAATGTGTGTGTGTGTGTGTGTGTGTGTGTGTGTATAGGAGACAGCATATCTATAGCACTATGACCCTATAAACTATGGACAGAATTAGATACAGTGGCTCAGCAGACAGTATCACACATGTAAGGATTAGATATAAGGCCCAGCAGACAGTATCACACATGATAGGATTAGATACAGTGGCTCAGCAGACAGTATCACACATGATAGGCTTAGATACACAGCTCAGCAGACAGTATCACACATGATAGGATTAGATACAGTGGCTTAGCAGTCAGTATTACATATGATAGGATTAGAGATAGGGCCCAGCAGACAGTATCACACATGATGGGATTAGATACAGTAGCTCAGCAGACAGTATCACACATGATAGGATTAGATACAGTAGCTCAGCAGACAGTATCACACATGATAGGATTAGATACAGTGGCTCAGCAGACAGTATCACACATTATAGGATTAGATATAGGGCCCAGCTCGCTGACATTGCGGCTCCAGAGCTGGACCCAGGAAAGGTAAGAATAAGAATTGTTTTGCTTCTTTATGTGTTACTAATTATTTTTGTGTTTGTGTTTTTTTACAAGTTCGGTTGTTGGGCTACGTCGGATTCGAGGACTACTTCAATGACAGCGTTTTTTTTATTCTCAATACAATGGTTAATGGTGGTTGTGTTTTTTTAATTTCAATAAAATAGTTTTTCTATGTGCTTGTATTTTTTAAAACTATTATTACTGCCTTAGTAATGGCCGCTGGCTGATTGACAACCTCCATTACTAAGGCGAGGCTTAATGTTAGCAGGTGCAGATGCTAAAACTAACCCCCATTATTACCACCAGGGGTGCCGGGAAGAGCCGGGTAAGTACCAGTACCCGACCATCTGTAGTGACGGTCAGGCACCGGGGCAGCCGCAGGCTGGTAGTATTAGGCTGGAGAAGGCCAAAAACAATGGCCCTTCCCACCCTGGTAATGCTGCCTGCTGCTGCTGTGTTGTATCTGGCTGGTTATGAAAATTGGGGGAGACCCCACATCGTTCTTTCCAATTATTATTTTTTTTTTTTAAATGACGTGGGGTCCTCCCCCATTTTTCAGAACAAGCCAGAAAGAACATAGCAGCAGCAGGCAGCATTACCAGGATGGGAAGGGCCGCTGTTTCTGGCCTTTCCAATCCTGATAATACCAGCCTGCATCCGCCCCATTGCCCAACCATCACTACAAATGGTGAAGTACTGTATCGTACCCGGCTCTTGAGAGCAACCCTGGTGGTGGTGGGTACCGGGTAATAATGGGGGTTAGTGTTAGCCTCTGCACCGGCTAACACTAAGCCCCGCCTTAGCAATGGACGCTGTCAAGACATAGAAAAATATTTTATTGAAATAAAAAAAAACACACAACCCTCATTAACCATTTTATTGATAATAAAAAAAAGCCGTCATCGAAGTAGTCCTGGAATCAGACGTAGTCCAACAACCAAACCTGTAAGAAAGCACAAAAAAAATGATTTACTGCGATTTACTTGTGTTAGGCTTAGATACAGGGCCCATGTGTGATACTGTCTGTGGGACCCTGTATCTGAGCCTACCACAAGGTAGGCTTAGATACAGGGTCCAGCAGACAGTAATTTTATACAGTATAAGATTACTGTGTGCTTGGGCCCTGTATGTAAACCTACCGTGTGGTAGGCTTAAATACAGGGGCCATCAGACAGGATCACACATGGGCCATGTATCTAAGCCTACCATGTGATTGGCTTAGATACAGGGCCCAGCAGACAGCATCACACAATCTGTGATCCTGTCTCATGGGCCCTCTAAGCCTTCTACATGGTTGGCTTAAAGGGGTTGTCCAGTCCCTAAACATTGACGGACTATCCTCAGGATAGGCCATCAATAGCTGATGGGTCGGGGTCCGACTCCCAGGGAGCTGCCAATCAGCTGTTTTGAAGGGGCCGCAGCACTCGTACGAGAGCTGCTTCCCCTACATTTCTCTTACTCGCTCACACTGTGAATCGCCGACACTGATTCACAGTGTGAGCAAGTGACCGGAATGAAGGGGAAGCAGCTCTCGTACGAGTGCTGCGGCCCCTTCAAAACAGCTGATTGGCCGGCTCTCGGGAGTCGGACCCCGCCAATCAGCTTCAGCAGACAGGGATATTAATCTTACCCTCCTCTTCAGCCGCAGCGGAGTTCCTGACTCTATCCAGGATCACGATGTGCGCGGCGCATAGCATTATGACGTCATGTGCTGCGCACAGCGCAGTGACGTCAGGACCTCTGCTGCGCTCCGGAACCAGGAAGGTAAGTACTGTCAGTTACTCAAGAGTAGAAGAAGGAACCTCCAGCTCACCTTTGTTGCATCTTATGATTTTGAATGTTCGTGCGCGGATTCTCGTGTCGGCACACGCAGAGTAGACAAAACTGGGAAGGTCAAGGTTGGATCCAGCACGAAAAAATAAATAAAATGGAAAGGATTTTCCAAGTTTAATGGGCCAGTTAGGCTGTATAAAAATCAGGACTTGGATACACTGCGTGACGTCCTGGAAGTGTAAGGAAGGTTAGTGATATATGAAGAAAAGCCTACGCGTTTCAGACGCTACGAGCGTCCTTAATCATGGCCCAGTAAATGTGCTTGTTCCTGAGCGAAGACTAGAGTTGGAGTCGAGTTCATCCTCTGTGCCAAGTGTCATCTGCCATGCCAAGTGTCATCTGTTCCAAGGAGTCTGATATGCCAAAGCGTCTGCTACACAACGTGTCTGTCAGAACTTCTATACAGGTACTTTAGTTCTAAAGACTTTCATTGACTGTAGTTTGGCCAGCTGTTACTCCGCTATGGCGGAGCGGCCTAGTGGGTCCACATACCCCACAGGCGTGACAATCAGATATTGATGGCCTAATTTGTTACAACTGGAGAACCTTTTTTAATTTACTTTTTGGAAAAAATGCCTACATAATTAAATCTGTTGTGTTTTTAGGTTATTTGTTTGTTTATAGAAGTTGGTGAGCACTACACCATTTTTTTTTCTTTAGGGGGGGGGGGCGTTTTGAGGTCAGAAAGCTATTCTGCCTTGGTCAGGGTATTTAGATACAGAGCTAGGGCAGCAAAGCAAATCTGTTAAGAGGAAAAACAACTATGACTGCAATATATGTAAGATAGATACAGTATATATATATATATATATATATATATATATATATATATATATATATATATATATATAAAAATATGTATGTATACACAGTATGTATGTATGCATGTATGTATGTATGTATGTATATATACAGTTTGTTCCAGATTTATTTGGACAGTGACACAAGTTTTGGCATTTTAGCTGTTTACCAAAATATATTGAATATACAGTTATATAATCAATATGGGCTTAAAGTGCAGACTCAGCTTTAATTTGAGAGTAGTCACATCCTAATTTGAGTAAGGGTTTAGATATGACATCTCTTTAATATGTAGCTGCCTCTTTTTCAAGGGACCAAAGGTAATTGGACAATTATCTCAAAAGCTATTTAATAGGCAGCATGGGCTATTCCTTCGTTAATCCATCATCAATTAAGCAGGTAAACGGTCTGGAGTTGATTCCAGGTGTGGCATTTGCATTTGGAACTGTTGCTGTGAACCCACAACATGAGGTCAAAAGAGCTCTAAATACAAGTGAAACAGATCATCATTAGGCTGAAAAAAAATGAAGAAATCCATCAGAGAGATAGCACAAAAGTTAGGAGTGGCCAAATCAACAGTTTGGTACATTCTCGCCAAAAAAAAAAAAAAAAGAGCGCACTGGTGATATCGTGAACTCTAAATGGCCTGGACGTTCACGGAAGACAACAGTGGTGGATGATCACAGAATCCTTTCGATGGTGAAGCAAAACCCCTTCACAACAACTACCCAAGTGAAGAACACTCTCCTGGAAGTAGGTGTATCAGTATCTAAGTCTACCATAAAGAGAAGACTTCATGAGAGCAAATATAGAGGGTTCACCACAAGGTGCAAACCATTAACCAGCTTCAAAAATAGAAAGGCCAGATTAGACTTTGCCAAACAACATCTAAAGAAGCCAGCCCAGTTCTGGAACAGCATGAAACTAAGATCAACCTGTACCAGAATGATGGGAGGAAGAAAGGAAGGAGAAGGCTTGGAATGGCTCATGATCCAAAGCACACCACATCCTCTGTAAAACATGGTGGAGGCAGTGTGATGGCATGGGCATGCATGGCTTCCAAAGGCACTGGATCACTAGTGTTTATTAATGATGTGACTGAAGACAGAAGCAGACGGATGAATTCTGAAGTGTTGAGGGATATACTTTCTGCTCAGATTCAACCAAATGCAGCAAGGTTGATTGGACGTCGCTTCACAGTACAGATGGACAATGACCCAAAACATACTGCGAAAGCAACCCAGGAGCTTTTTAAGGCAAAGAAGTGGAATATTCTGCAATGGTCAAGTCAATCACTAGATCTCAACCCGATCGAGCATGCATTTCACTTGCTTAAGACGAAACTTAAGGCAGAAAGCGCCACAAACAAGCAACAACTGAAGACAGCCGCAGTAAAGGCCTGGCAAAGCATCACAAAGGAGGAAACCCAGCGTTTGGTGATGTCCATGGGTTCCGGACTTCAGGCAGTCATTGCCTGCAAAGGATTCTCTACAAAGTCTTAAAAAAAACATTTTATTTATGGTAATATTAATTTGTCCAATTACTTTTGTGCCCCTGAAATGAGGAGGCTGTGTAGAAAAATGGTTACAATTCCTAATTGTTTCACAGGATATTTTTGTTTAACCCCTTGAATTAAACCTGAAAGTATACACTTCAATTGAACCTCAGTTGTTTCGTTTAAAATCCAATGTGGCGGCATGCAGAGCCAAAATCATGAAGATTGTGTCACTGTCCAAATAATTCTGGACCTAACTGTATATAAATATCCTTGCAGAGAGGAATTCCTGAAAATATAGTGTGTTCTCTAAAAATAATAATTCTAATTATATCCTAGAATTGCGACCAATGGATCTGAGTGAATCCACTAGAAAAAAATGAAAATATAGAAATAAAAATGACCTGCTAGCAAGCACTCTCAGCATTCAATAAGATATTGTATATGCTCAAATATATCCATTATGCTTAGTGACCTACATAGAGATGCATTTCATTTCAACATTCTTGGTACTAGCCTTGCAGTTCTACTGGCGTTATAGATGCATAATAAGAAGAAATGTTAACATTGATACTTGGCACACAATTACATTTATGTCTGACGCCAGATGGATAAGTAGGTTGCACAAATGCCTCTTTAACAATTACCTCTAGTTAGTTCTAACTGCTTCAGAACAGTGCCATGTAGTTTCTACAGTAACACAACAATTACATTCTACTTATTGTGACATATTATATTATGTAACATTTAGTTCACGGAAATAATTTATACCATGACATTACACAACTGGGTGATTAGGTTGGAAAGTGATGGAAAGACTGTGAAGTTCAAACATACTGTACATACTGTATATAGTATACATTCTATACATACATCTCATTACACTTCTTGTTAGAAATAGACCCTACTTTGTTTCCGATATTACAACCTCACATTATGATAATATTACATGATTTAATCTTAATAGAAATTGAAACTTAATGGCCAAACATGTCATAATAGGCCTTTAGGTTATCTGAAAACAGAGGCTCATTTGACTAACACTGAAATTTGTGTACTATAGAGGTAGGTGGATATTAAACTGGGTCAGAACATGTCCATTATATTAACGTATACCAGCCCAAAGGAGGCCAGAGGGACAATCCTTTGGCCCCTGTTGGTCTAATGGTGCCCTACAGACACGTTTAGTGTGTACGTTGGGCCATTTGGATAATGGTGAAAGAACGATGGAAATGTCTTGTCAGGCAAAATGTGCAGTATGTAAATGATCATAATATAAAAATTTCATTGGCTTATTTTCCACGATTTACTGTTGATTACATTTATTTAAAAAAAAAAAAAGAGGCCAACATTCTTCTGAGAACCCGCTCTGCCTTCATAAGAAATGACAACATTTATTTGATGATAAGGCAGTTATTTCATTGGATGAATGTTGGTCCATAAATAACATCATGAGAATAAGAGTCAGAGATGTATCCTTCAATAACCCTACCAGGCTGTGCACAACTTCAATTACAACAAGATACAGAATTATTTGTTATACTCCTCAGCTGCATTAGGTATAACACAGTGTATCAGTCTTGCCCAAATAGTTTATTTTTTAAATAAATGGGCGATATCATTATATATTAGGGAATTGCTTATAATACAGTTCTGTTAAAGGGAATGTGTTGCCAGAAAAACATGTTTTTTTAAAAAAAATTAAACATTTAGTGTGTGGGTGATTAAACATTGTTCAAATTTTTTTTTTTTTTGCACGAGTCTGGAAATATTATAAATTATTTCTAATTTATAATACCACTAGATGGAGCTGTTCCCAAAGTTGCAGCATTGCAACATTGGGTTAAAAGCCCTCGCTCTAGTGAGCTCTCAGCATTCCCCCCTCCTTTATCCTGGCTAGTGCCGGGATAAACGAGGGGTTTGAACGGTGTAACCTCCTACACTGTGTGTCGCCATTTTTTGAGCTAACCCACAGTGTAGTAGGTTAACATACAGTAGTAAACACACACAAACACGAACATACATTGAGATCTCTTACCTGCTCCTGCCGCCGCGGCTCCCTCCGGCCCGTCCGCTCTGTTTGCTGCCGCTGGTGCAAGTGCACAAATCCGGAAGCCGCGACCGGAAGTAGTAATATTACTGTCCGGCCGCGACTTCCGGTCCACAGGAAAATGGCGCCGGACGGCGCCAATTTCGAATAGGACTGTGTGGGAGCGGCGCATGCGCAGTTCCCACACAGACGCCGTACACTGCAGTCAATGGGACGGGAGCCGTTCGCAGTCCCTATGGGACTCTGGCTGCCGTATTCCATGTCTGTATGTGTCGTTAATCGACACACACAGAAATGGAACAAAAAATGACAGCCCCCATAGGGAAGAAAAAGTGTAAAAATAAGAAAAAGTAAAACACAAACACACAAATGAATATAAACGTTTTTAATAAAGCACTAACATCTTTAACATATAAAAAAATAATTTGTGATGACACTGTTCCTTTAAGGATCTGCCAGGCACAGCTTCTGTGTCTACGCCCATAGGTAATCAGTCTGCACCTGCTTCTATGTCTGTGAGACTGACTCCATCTTCCACCACTCAGGATGGCAGGCTTAGGAGTGGGGGAGCCTATCACAGCCTGGCCAGACGGAGCTAGCTCCCGCCCTCTGTCTATTTATACCTGCCTTTCCTGTTCCTCCTTGCTTGTGATTCTTCTCGTTTGGTTTCCTGGCCCTGCTGCAGCTTCTTGAACTATTTGACCCTGCTTCATATTGACCCTGGCTTACTGACTACTCTCCTGCTCTGCGTTTGGTACCTCGTACACTCCTGGTTTGACTCGGCTTGTTCACTACTCTCCTGCTCTGCGTTTGGTACCTCGTACACTCCTGGTTTGACTCGGCTCGTTTACCATTCTTGTTGCTCACGGTGTTGCCGTGGGCAACTGCCCCTTTTCCCTTGCTTCTCTGTACCCTTGTCTGTTTGTCTGTCGTGCACTTATTGAGCGTAGGGACCGTCGCCCAGTTGTACCCCGTCGCCTAGGGCGGGTCGTTGCAAGTAGGCAGGGACTGAGTGGCGGGTAGATTAGGGCTCACTTGTCTGTCTCCTTACCCCCATCATTACAAGTTCCCTGTTATAATGTTTCTAGGGGTTCCAAAGTAATGCTTCACATTAAAGGGAACCTGTCACATTGAAAATGCAGTCAACTCTTCTAGATTGAACTAAATTAAGAGGATATGTATATATATCACTAATATTCTTTAATACCTGCTGTTTATAATTTTATTTTTACTCTATGCTTATCCAACTGTCCAACTTAGTTGGATTGATTGTATTGTGCTTAGATGTACTAATGTTTCGTACCTTTGCACGTGTTATTTGATATTGAAAATTCAATAACAAATCATTGAAACAGAAAATGCAGTCAAAGCTACGGGCAGCATGTTATAGAGCAGGAGGAGCCGAACAAGTTGATGTATATATTTTGTAGCAAAAGATTCAGTATAACTTGTAATTTATTCAATTAAATCTCTTCTCATTCTGGGCTTAGGAGTCCAGTGGGCGGTCCTACACCGTAATTAACAACCTTCCCTGTATGAGTGTGAATACAGAGATAGCTGTCAATCAGTGATTAGGACCCCCCACTGGACTCGCCCAGAAAGATCAGAGGTTTAATTGAATAAATTACACGTTATACTGAATGTTTTGCTATAAAAACATATATAAATCTACTCAGCCCTCCCTGCTGTATAACATGCTTCCCACAGATTGGTCTGTATTTCAACGTGACAGGTTCTCTCTAACCATGTGATCAATGATTCAATGATTGTACACATTGGAAGTTGGAATAAAAGACTGATTAAATATAAAATATAACTTGGCTCTCTATTTTTCTAGCAGAAAAACATGCCCTGGAAATTGTAAGCCTACAATTCTACAGGGTGAGGGTTGATAATTCAATTTATGGGGGAAAAAAGAATGGCTTTCAAAGAGCTTTTTGCAAAAAAAGAATAGTTGACTTTTGCAAACCTCAGAGGATGATGTTTCTGGAGGCTGCTGATGCTGGCACCAAAGAGGAGTCAGTCACAGAAAACATGGGCTGTATCTGAATGTGAAAAGGATTAAAAACCCCTTTTTGTGTGCACAGCTCTTTGTTTTCATTCCCAGCAGCACAATAGCAAGCTAAGTGCTATTCATTCTCGAAATAAATCCGCGTGTGTTGAGATCTTCTCCTGAGCGTTGCAGGGTCTTCTCGTGCCTGCCTGGAACAATACTCAATATCTTGTTATTCATAAGATTTGACGGTTTAGACTTTAATTCTGCATTAATCTCAACATCGCACTTTTACTGCCCCATACTGGAACATGTAGGGTATTACTTCTTCCAGTCCTGCATGTAAAATACACTGACCTAATTGTACGTTACTTAGAAAATTCTCCTTTATACAGGTTATTTGTAGTATTGTATAATAAGTAAAATAGAACATATCATAAACATCACTATTGCAATGGTACAATATAGATCATATCTAAACCCACTATACTGTATTTACACAGCATATCCTAGAATATAAGTTTCTTACAATTTAAAATATTGCCCAGATGTAAAGATCATTTTCTTATTTATACCCTGTATCATGCATTTTTGTGCAAATGCTTCCCTCTTAAATCACAGGGGATAGAATATGGATTGTAGATATCAATGAGAATGGTAAAAGTTCTACTTCATGCTTCCTGTCTTTTGGTTTGTGCACTTGTGAATTTTTTTTACTAATAATCCTGCTTGTTTGGTGATAGTTTTTATAAAGTATATATCTATCCAAAACTGAAAATTCAGATCTCGCACATTCAAACAATCTCCCATTGTAGCACTCAATTTAGCACCAGCGTTAGGGGCGGTAAACAGAGCAGTCCTCCACAAAAGCACAGACTAAACAGCGACTTGTCTGTTGATATCATAGATAAGAAGATTGCACAAAGTGGAAATTCATTAGTCTCACAAAGACTAGCCTTTTCCATATTTCACTTCAGGGCAAATGAATGACATAGAGAAAGGTGTAGCGGATTTGACCTGTCCTGTTACATCATTGCCGGGGGTATCTGAAACTGGACCTGTGGCAAACAGCTGATCGCTGAGATAACGTCTATTTTAAAAGGGTTTGTCTTCATGAAATAAACCCCATTACCAGGGGTGTAACTAGGAAAGACTGGGCCCCATAGCAAACTCTTGACTGGGTCCCCCCAGGTGCCACATGCAGCCCCCCTTAAAGATAGTGCCCTCTGTAGATTGTGCCATACAGCCCCCCTGTAGACAGTGCTTTACAGCCCCGTCTGTAGACAGTGTCACAACCCACTTGTAGATACCGCCCCCCACCTCCCCATTGTAGATAGTGCCATACAGCTCCCCCTGTAGCTATTGCCATAAAGCCCCCCCTGTATATAGTGCCATACAGCTCCCCTGTATATAGTGCCACACAGCTCCCCTCCCTTGTATATAGTGCCAAACAGCACTCTTAGTAGATAGTGCCACACAGCCCCTTCTTAGTAGATAGTGCCACACACAGACCCCTGTAGATTGCGCCACACACAGCTCCCTGTAGATAGAGCCGCAGCCCTCCCCCTTGTAAATAGTGTCATACAGCCCCCCTAGTTGATAGTGGCACACAGCTCCCCGATGTTTATAGTGCCACACAGCTCCCCCTTGTATATAGTGCCACACAGCCCCCCAAGCAGTACAAGGCAATGGCGCATCCGAGAACGTTGTATCAGCAAGGGGGATGTCAATCAAACATGGAAAGGTGGGTTTGGAGGCAGGACTATGTGACTTTTCAGATAGCGGCACCGCCCCATGACCCTTTAATGAGTAATTAGCATATAGTGTGCGCCGTTGCTGCATCTGAAAAAAACATACATTTGGAAATATTGCCAGCTCATGTATTACCACTTGGTGGCGGTTCAACGGGTTAAAACTACCAGACAGGTTCCCATTAAATATACAATGAATTGAAAACAATTCCATCTGCACTGCAATGTTGTTATTATAAAATATATCCTATATAATTACAGCTCCAGAACCAAGCCCTGACATATATACAGTACCAGAACCAAGCTCAGTACATAAATACAGCACTAGAACCAAGCTCTGACATATATACAGTACCACAACCAAGCTCAATACATATATACAACACCACAACCAAGCTCAGTGTCACGATCTGTGGGTATGTGGACCTACTGGGCCGTACCACCGTAGCAGGATAGCAGCTGGCCAACGGGATACAAAGTCAATGTCTTTAGTTTGAATAAGGATACCTCTGGTAATACAGACAGTAGTGATGGTAGGCTCAGATGGGAACTTGGCAGCAGGCAGACACCAGGCGCAGTGTAACACAGAAGGCCTAGTATACGGCACAACATGACTCCAACTCTCTATGGCACAGGAACAAGGTAGCATGGGATACAGGTAGCAGGCGTGGGAGCACTGGGAAGTGTAAAACACTAAGGGACCATTTGCAAAGACTAACAAGGGCAAACACAACAACGCTCAGGCAATTATCGAAGGGGCAGGGCCCTTCTTATAGTCCAGGGTGATCATGGGCTAATTTAACATACTTTTCAGGTTTCGTGTGCTAGGCCTTTAAGGCCGGGCACAAGCGTGCATGTGCACCCTACGGGATACAGCAGAGTGAAATGGAAGTGAGCGCTGGCAGCTCCTGAGGAGGATATGCGAGGCCAGGTCTCACTGATCCATGGCTGTGGACGTCGGGGGGTGAGTTATCCCAACGGTCCGCGGCCATGGGTGTCACACTCAGTACATAAATACAGCACTAGAACCAAGCTCATACATATATACGGCATGAGAGCCAAGCTCAATTCATATATAATGCACCAGAACCAACCTCAGTACATAAATACAGCACTAGAACCAAGCTCTAACATATATACAGCACCAGAATCAACCTCAGTACATAACAACAGCACTAGAACCAAGCTCAGTACATATATACAATACCAGAACCAAGGTCAGTACATATATACAATACCAAAACCAAGATCAGTACATTAATATAGCCCCAGAACTAAGCGACCGTGGTCGCTGACCACAAACTCCTTCCACCAGTCGTGCCCTTCTCTCCAGAGATGTCTGCACATATGGCCGTCCTGTTCCACAGTGACCATCAGCTCAGTCCAGACTTAAGAAGCCAAAGCGCACGCATGTGGGAGATTGAGCTGATTGCTCCCAGAGCACCCTGGGCTATAAGAAGGTTCCAGCCCCATCCTCCCATGCCTGAGCATTGTTTGTCATATCCTAGTTTGTCTAGCTAATGGTCTCCCAGTGTTTTCCAGTTACAGTGTTCCCTGTTCCTGTATCTCGTATCCTGTGCTATCCTGTTCTAGTGCCGTGTTGTGCTGTACCTTTGCCTGTCCTGCTGCTCCACGCCTGACGTCTACATGCTGCCTAGTCCCAGCCGAGCCTGCCTTGCTACTGTCCGAGCTGCCACAGGTACCTTATACGAACTGTGAACTGTGACCTGCACCCTGTTGGCTAGCTGCCATACCACCGAGGCGGTACGGCCCAGTGGGTCCACGAACCCTACGTGACAGTACGCTCAGGCCATGGACCCCGCTGGTTGATCCAAGACCATGACGACGTCATAAGAGATGCAGGCGGATATACTAGACCTCCGGTCTCGACAGTATCAACTTCTCCAGGCCTTGAACATTCTCGCACGTCGGCAGGAGGCACGAGCTGCCGTTCCTCCTACTACACATCCTGGCAGTACTGTTCCTCAGACTACACCTCCTGGCAGTGTTGATCCTCGCTTTTCTTTGCCACTTCCTGACCGCTATGATGGAGACGTAAGTACCTGTTGCTTTCATCATCTCTCTTCTTACTGTCAAGGCCCTTGCATGGGTGAACCCTATCTGGGAGAGACAGGGACTAGGGACTCATGACTTCCAGGGGTTTCTCCGGACATTTCGCACGGTGTTTGAGGAGCCTGGACGAGTCTCCTCTGTTGCAGCTTCCTTGCTGAACCTACGCCAAGGAGACATCTCTCTGGGCGAGTACGCCATCCACTTCCCCACCCTGGCGGGAGAACTGTTGTCGAACAATGAGGCCCTGGTGGCTACATTCTGACATGGACTGTCTCCTAAGATTAAAGACGAACTTGCCGCTCGAGACATGCCGTCTACTCGGGATGACCTCATCCTCCTGGCTGCCCGGATTGATAGAAGGCTCCGAGAACGGCTCCAAGAGGTTTGTCGGAAGGGAGGCCTTCCTAGTCTGGCCCCTACCTTGCTGCAACCCCTGCCGTCCTCAGATGCCGATCCTCCTCAGGAGTCTGTGAGGATGGATCAATGTAAGCTATCTACCAGGAGAGACAACGCAGACGCACTTCGGGACTCTGTCTTCATTGCGGCCTCGGAGGCCATCTTGTGCATCTGTGTCCCCAAAAGCCCCAAAGCCTAGGGTTGGTAGGAGAGACAACCTTGGGTAAAGAAGGACTCCCATCTAAGATGTCCATACCCGTGACCATAGTGTCTAGTGAGAAAACGCATCAGGTCTCTGCGTATCTGGACTCTGGATCCGCTGCTAATTTCATTTGTAGAGACCTGGTGGACCTTCTACAATTACCCACTACCCCTCTGGAGAGACACTTGATGGTTGTATCAGTAAATTAACTACCTCTGCCAGACCCAGTTATAGCTGTGACCAAGCCGCTGAGGCTCCAAGTAGGGGCTCTCCACAACGAACTTCTACCGTTCTATGTCCTGTCCAAGGCTGTTAACCCTGTGCTGCTGGGTCTGCCTTGGCTCTGACTACATGCCCCAGTCCTGGACTGAAACTCTGGAGAGATTCTCCAGTGGGTTCCTGAGTGTCACAGCAAATGCCTGGTGCAGATTAGTTCGGTCCAGCCTCCTCTGCCTCGATCATTGGCAGGATTGCCTGGTCATTATGCTGCATTTTCGAACGTCTTCAGCAAAAGGGAGGCGGAGACACTGCCCCCACACCAGGCGTATGACTGTCCTATCGAGCTGATCCCTGGTGCATCCCTTCCCCGTGGTAGGATATATCCTCTCTCCTTGCCAGAGACTATGTCCATGTCCGCCTAAGTCAAGGAGAACTTGGGGAGGGGTTTCATACGGAAGTCTTCCTCCCCGGCAGGAGGCCGGTTCTTCTTCATCAAAAAGAAGGATGGCTCCCTGCGTCCTTTAATTGACTACCGGGGTCTCAACCAAATCACGGTGAAGAATAAATATCCGTTGCCTCTAATCTCTGAATTATTTGATCGTATACGTGGTGCCAATTTTTTTTCCAAACTAGACCTGCATGGGGCTTACAACCTAATCCGGATTCGCCAGGGTGATGAATGGAAGACTGCATTTAACACCCGTGATGTACACTATGAGTATCTAGTAATGCCCTTCGGCCTGTGTACTGCTCCCGCGGTCTTCCAGGAGTTCGTTAATGACATTTTCCGTGACCTCCTCTATGTTTGTGTTGTGGTCTATCTTGATGACATCTTGATTTTTTCTCCAGATCCTGTGACTCATCAGAGACATGTCCGTCAAGTTTTGCTGCGGTTAAGAGAGAATCGTCTGTACGCCAAGTTGGAGAAGTGCGTGTTTGAAAAAGATGTTCTACCCTTCCTGGGCTACATCGTCTCGAATCAAGGTCTCAAGATGGATCCTGAAAAGGTAAAGTCTGTCCTGGAATGGCCACGCCCTCAAGGCTTGAGGCCCATACAGCTCTTTCTGGGATTCGCCAATTTTTGCAGACAGTTTATTCCAAACTTCTCCTCACTGACATCTCCTGTCTCTGACCTCACTAAGAAGGGCATGAATGCCAAGGTGTGGACTCCTGAGTCTGCATTCAATAGCCTGAAGAGTGCCTTCCCGTCAGCTTCTATCCTCCATCATCCCGACATTTCTCTACAGTTCTCGCTGGAAGTGGACGCATCCTCTGTCGGTGCTGGTGCACTCCTGTTCCAGAGAGGTCCCAAGGGCAAGTCTATGGTATGTGGATATTTCTCTTCCGCAGAACCCAACTACTCGATTGGGGTTCGGGAGTTACTGGCCATCAAGTTGGCCCTGGAGGAGTGGAGACATCTACTAGAGGACGCAGCTCATCCCATCCTAAAAAAGTAGTTCCTTTGCCAATCCCCATGTCACAGATTCGTTTTTAACGGTTGTTACATGTATTGACAGCCATTAAAAACGGATCCATTGACTTCGATGGGGGCCGTTAACACGGCCAAAAACAGGACATGTCCTATTTTTTGACGCCCATTATTCACGGTCGTGTGAATAAGGCCTTAAACACCCTGGGACCACGCAGCCATCATACTGTTCAGGGAGAAGATGCGTACTCTCTCCTAGAGATGATCATACTTTGCTGCGAAAAATACAAATCAATCCATGTACAACAGCAAACTACTTTTTTTTTTTATTATTAAATATACATATATTTCTTGAGTGTATATACATATGTATATATATTTTATATTACCCTTATTAAATGGTTTTCATGTAGGGACTAGATCACTATATGAGGGCTATATTGAGTATTGTACACTGTTTTTGAGCTTTTATACTAAATGTACTTTGCATGAATTTTTTTTTTTAAATCTTCTAACTATGTACTGTCATTGATCTACACCGCATTCCAAATTATTATGCAAATGTTATTTTTCGCAGATTTTCCAAAATAGTCGATGCAAATGACAGTCAGTATAATCTTCAAGCCATCAACCGTTGGAGTATAATGCAAATTTTATTGAACAAATCTCCTAATGATAACAGGTTTTATTTAGAAGAAAAAAACTCAAAATGCACGGTTTCAAATTATTATGCACAACAGAGATCAAAACATTTTAAAGGTTGTAAAGAGAACTAAAATGGTAATTTGTTGAATTTGCAGCATCAGGAGGTCATATTTACAGAAATCAAAAGCTCTTTGTAAAGGATCTGCCAGGCACTATGTCTGGGTATACTCCCAGGATTAATCAGTCGACACCTGAGGCCAGACCTCTGAGACTGACACCTGCTCCCACCAATCAGGGTGGCAGGCTCAGGAGTGGGAGAGCCTATCGCGGCCTGGTCAGTCAGAGTTAGCTCCGCCCCCTGTCCATTTATACCTGCCGTTTTCTCTTCCTCCTTGCTTGTTATTCTCTTGGATTCCTGGCCCCACTGCTGCCTTGCTCCAGCCTGCTTCTGCCGTGCTTCTGCCTTGCTTCAGTTCCGTTTATCCTGCGTTGCTCTGCCCCTGGCTTGCTTCTGCTCCGTGCTCCCGTTTGTATACTCCACTACTTCCTGATCCTGACTGGCTCTTTCCCGCTCCGTTTCCTCGCGGCGTTCCGTGGGCTACTGTATTCCCTTGCGTGTTCCCTGTTTGTACCCCCTTGCACTTAGACAGCGTAGGGACCGCCGCCAAGTTGTACCCCGTCGCCTAGGGCGGGTCGTTGCAAGTAGGCAGGGACAGGGCGGTGGGTAGATTAGGGCTCACTTGTTCCCTTCACCTCCTTCCGCCATTACATAATAACAAGCCCTTACCTAGTCTACCATTTCTTCTACGCTGACGCTATAATGGACCCCCTTGAGACCCTAACCCAGCAGATGCAGGGCCTCTCCCTACAGGTCCAGGCCCTGGCTCAGAGGGTCAATCAGTCTGACGCTGCCTTTGTAGTACCCCTCACCTCACCTTTAGAACCCAACCTCCAGTTACCTGACCGGTTCTCAGGGGACCGTAAGACTTTTCTCTCCTTCCGGGAGAGTTGCAGACTTTATTTCCGCCTAAGACCTCACTCCTCAGGTTCCGAGAACCAGCGGGTGGGTATCATTATATCCCGACTCCAGGAAGGGCCCCAAGAGTGGGCCTTCTCCTTGGCTCCTGACGCCCCTGAACTTTCCTCCGTTGATCGGTTTTTCTCTGCCCTCGGTCTCATTTACGACGAGACTGACAGGACTGCCTTAGCCGAGAGTCAGCTGGTGACCTTACGTCAGGGTAGGAGACCTGTTGAGGAATACTGTGCTGATTTTAGAAAGTGGTGCGTAGCTTCCCGGTGGAACGACCCGGCCCTAAAGTGCCAGTTTAGGTTAGGATTATCTGACGCCCTGAAGGATCTGCTGGTTAGCTACCCCTCTTCTGACTCCCTAGACCAGATTATGGCCCTAGCAGTACGACTTGACCGACGTCTCAGGGAACGTCAGCTTGAACGTTTCAATGTTTTCCCCTCTGACTGCCCTGCGATTCCCCCCGAGGTCCCGTCTCCTCGCTCTTCCACGGAGGACTCGGAGGTACCTATGCAACTCGGGGCCTCCATGTCCCCTCGACAACGTAGAGAGTTTCGCAGGAAGAATGGTCTCTGCTTCTATTGTGGGGACGACAAGCATCTACTGAACACCTGTCCCAGGCGCAAGAATAAGCAGCCGGAAAACTTCCGCGCCTAAGTGATCATCGGGGAGGTCACTTGGGCGCACAGGTATTTCCCGTTAATACTAAACGCAATAAGATTTTGCTTCCCTTTCAGGTCTCGTTTGCTGGCCGGTCTGCCACTGGCAGTGCCTTCGTGGATTCGGGCTCATCTGCTAATATCATGTCTGTGGAATTTGCTATGTCTCTAGAGATGCCTTTTATTGATTTACCTTATCCTATCCCCGTAGTGGGTATCGACTCCACTCCTCTTGCTAATGGTTATTTTACTCAGCATACTCCTGTTTTTGAACTCCGTGTTGGCTCCATGCATTTGGAGCAGTGCTCTGTACTGGTGATGCAGGGATTATCGTCCGATCTGGTATTAGGTCTTCCCTGGTTGCAGCTGCATAATCCCACGTTTGATTGGAATACTGGGGATCTCACCAAATGGGGTAGTGAATGCCTGATGTCATGTCTTTCGGTTAACTCTATTTCTCCCCGGGAGGAGGTAAACACGCTTCCTGAGTTTGTTCAGGACTTCGCTGATGTGTTTTCTAAGGAGGCCTCCGAGGTGTTGCCCCCTCATAGAGATTACGATTGCGCCATCGATTTGGTGCCTGATGCCAAGCTTCCTAAGGGGAGGATATTTAATCTTTCATGTCCTGAACGTAAAGCTATGAGGGAGTATATCCAAGAATGCCTGGCCAAGGGTTTCATTCGCCCCTCGACTTCTCCTGTAGGTGCTGGCTTCTTCTTCGTGGGGAAGAAGGATGGTGGTCTTAGGCCGTGCATTGATTATCGGAACTTGAATAAGGTCACAGTAAGGAACCAGTATCCCCTGCCTTTGATTCCGGATCTTTTTAATCAGGTTCAGGGGGCCCAATGGTTCTCTAAGTTCGATCTACGGGGGGCGTATAACCTTATCCGCATCAAAGAGGGGGATGAGTGGAAAACTGCGTTCAACACGCCCGAAGGTCATTTCGAATACCTAGTCATGCCCTTTGGGTTGTGTAATGCCCCTGCCGTCTTCCAGAATTTTATTAATGAAATCCTGAGAGATTACCTGGGTAATTTTCTTGTAGTGTACCTTGATGACATACTGGTGTTTTCCAAGGACTGGTCCTCGCACGTGGAGCATGTCAGGAAGGTCCTCCAGGTCCTTCGGGAAAATAATCTGTTTGCGAAGACCGAAAAATGTGTGTTTGGGGTACAGGAAATACCATTTTTAGGTCAAATCCTCACTCCTCATGAATTCCGCATGGACCCTGCCAAGGTTCAGGCTGTGGCGGAATGGGTCCAACCTGCCTCCCTGAAGGCGCTACAGTGTTTTTTGGGATTCGCTAACTATTACAGGAGATTTATTGCCAACTTCTCGGTCGTCGCTAAGCCTCTTACGGACCTCACTCGCAAGGGTGCTGATGTCCTCCATTGGCCCCCTGAGGCCGTCCAGGCTTTTGAGACCCTCAAGAAGTGCTTTATCTCGGCCCCCGTGCTGGTTCAGCCCAACCAAAGGGAGCCATTTATTGTGGAGGTTGACGCGTCCGAGGTGGGAGTGGGTGCCGTCTTGTCCCAGGGTACCAGCTCCCTCACCCATCTCCGCCCCTGTGCTTACTTCTCTAGGAAGTTTTCGTCCACGGAGTGTAACTATGATATTGGCAACCGCAAACTTTTAGCCATTAAATGGGCTTTTGAAGAGTGGCGTCACTTCTTGGAGGGGGCCAGACACCAGGTAACGGTCCTTACTGACCACAAGAATCTGGTTTTCCTAGAATCTGCCCGGAGGCTTAATCCTAGACAAGCTCGTTGGGCACTATTCTTTACCAGATTTAATTTCTTGGTTACCTATAGGGCTGGGTCCAAAAATATTAAGGCTGATGCACTGTCACGTAGTTTCATGGCTAATCCTCCTTCTGAGAAGGATCCTGCTTGTATTTTACCCCCTGGTATAATTGTTTCTGCCACTGATTCTGACTTAGCCTCTGACATCGCGGCTGATCAAGGTTCAGCTCCCGGGAACCTCCCTGGGGACAAACTGTTTGTCCCCCTGCAATACCGGCTAAGGGTGCTCAGGGAAAACCATGACTCCGCTCTATCTGGTCATCCTGGCATCTTGGGTACCAAACTCCTCATTACCAGAAACTATTGGTGGCCTGGGTTGCCTAAAGACGTTAGGGCTTACGTCGCCGCTTGTGAGGTCTGTGCTAGGTCCAAGACCCCTAGGTCCCGACCTGTGGGCTTACTACGTTCCTTGCCCATTCCCCAGAGACCTTGGACCCATATCTCCATGGATTTTATCACCGATTTGCCTCCATCCCAGGGCAAGTCGGTGGTGTGGGTGGTAGTAGACCGCTTCAGCAAGATGTGCCACTTTGTGCCCCTTAAGAAACTACCTAACGCCAAGACGTTAGCTTCTTTGTTTGTGAAACACATTTTGCGTCTCCATGGGGCCCCAGTCAATATCGTTTCGGACAGAGGGGTACAATTTGTTTCCTTATTTTGGAGAGCTTTTTGTAAAAAATTGGAGATTGATCTGTCCTTCTCCTCCGCCTTCCATCCCGAAACTAATGGCCAAACGGAAAGGACTAACCAATCCCTGGAACAATATTTAAGGTGTTTCATTTCTGACTGTCAATTTGATTGGGTCTCATTCCTTCCCCTCGCCGAATTTTCCCTGAATAACCGGGTCAGTAACTCGTCAGGGGTCTCCCCGTTTTTCTGTAATTTCGGGTTTAATCCTAGGTTCTCCTCCGTTTCCCCTGGTGGTTCCAATAATCCTGAGGTAGAGGACGTTCATCGGGAACTGTGCACAGTCTGGGCCCAGGTTCAGAAGAACCTAGAGGCGTCCCAGAGCGTACAAAAGATTCAGGCTGATTGTAGACGTTCTGCTAACCCCCGGTTTGTCGTCGGGGATCTTGTGTGGTTGTCGTCGAGGAACTTGCGCCTTAAGGTCCCGTCCAGGAAGTTTGCTCCCCGATTTATTGGACCTTATAAGGTCATTGAAGTCCTCAACCCTGTATCCTTCCGTCTGGAGCTGCCCCCATCCTTTCGTATACACGACGTCTTCCATGCCTCCCTCCTGAAACGCTGCTCCCCGTCCTGGTCCCCCTCGAGGAAACCTCCTGTTCCCGTTCTCACCCCTGAGGGGGTGGAATTCGAGGTGGCCAAGATTGTGGACAGTAGGATGATCCAGGGCTCCCTCCAGTACCTGGTCCATTGGAGAGGATACGGGCCGGAGGAGAGGACTTGGGTTCCTGCTCGAGATGTTCACGCTGGGGTATTGATCAGGAGGTTCCACCATCTCTTCCCCACTAAACCGGGTCCTCTTAGTAAGGGTCCGGTGGCCCCTCATAAAGGGGGGAGTACTGTAAAGGATCTGCCAGGCACTATGTCTGGGTATACTCCCAGGATTAATCAGTCGACACCTGAGGCCAGACCTCTGAGACTGACACCTGCTCCCACCAATCAGGGTGGCAGGCTCAGGAGTGGGAGAGCCTATCGCGGCCTGGTCAGTCAGAGTTAGCTCCGCCCCCTGTCCATTTATACCTGCCGTTTTCTCTTCCTCCTTGCTTGTTATTCTCTTGGATTCCTGGCCCCACTGCTGCCTTGCTCCAGCCTGCTTCTGCCGTGCTTCTGCCTTGCTTCAGTTCCGTTTATCCTGCGTTGCTCTGCCCCTGGCTTGCTTCTGCTCCGTGCTCCCGTTTGTATACTCCACTACTTCCTGATCCTGACTGGCTCTTTCCCGCTCCGTTTCCTCGCGGCGTTCCGTGGGCTACTGTATTCCCTTGCGTGTTCCCTGTTTGTACCCCCTTGCACTTAGACAGCGTAGGGACCGCCGCCCAGTTGTACCCCGTCGCCTAGGGCGGGTCGTTGCAAGTAGGCAGGGACAGGGCGGTGGGTAGATTAGGGCTCACTTGTTCCCTTCACCTCCTTCCGCCATTACACTCTTTCAATCAAAAAAAACTTAACAGGCCAAGTTACATGTTAACATAGGACCCCTTCTTTGATATCACCTTCACAATTCTTGCATCCATTGAATTTATGAGTATTTGGACAGTTTCTGCTTGAATATATTTGCAGGATGTCAGAATAGCCCCCCAGAGCTTCTGTTTTGATGTGAACTGCCTCCCACCCTCATAGATATTTTGCTTGATGATGCTCCAAAGGTCCTCAATAGGGTTGAGGTCAGGGGAACATGGGGGCCACACCATGAGTTTCTCTCCTTTTATGCCCATAGCAGCCAATGACACAGAGGTATTCTTTGCAGCATGAGATGGTGCATTGTCATGCATGAAGATAATTTTGCTGCGGAAGGCACGGTTCTTCTTTTTGTACCACGGAAGAAAGTGGTCAGTCATAAACTCTACGTACTTTGCAGAGGTCATTTTCACACCGTCAGGGACCCTAAAGGGGCCTACCAGCTCTCTCCCCATGATTCCAGCTCAAAACATGACTCCGCCACCTCCTTGCTGACGTGGCAGCCTTGTTGGGACATGGTGGCCATTCACCAACCATCCACTACTCCATCCATCTGGACCATCCAGGGTTGCACGGCACTCATCAGTAAACAACACGGTTTGAAAATTAGTCTTCATGTATTTCTGAGCCCACTGCAACCGTTTCTTCTTGTGAGCATTGTTTTGGGGTGGCCGAATAATAGCTTTATGCACACTTGCAAACCTCTGGAGGATCCTACACCTTGAGGTTGGCGGGACTCCAGAGGCACCAGCTGCTTCAAATACCTGTTTGCTGCTTTGCAATGGCATTTTAGCAGCTGCACTCCTAATCCTATTAATTTGTCTGGCAGAAACCTTCCCCATTATGCCTTTATCTGAATGAACCCGTCTGTGCTCTGAATCAGCCACAAATATTTTCACAATACGATGATCACGCTTAAGTTTTCTTGAAATATCCAATGTTTTCATACCTTGTCCAAGGTATTGCACTATTTCACGCTTTTCGGCAGCAGAGAGATCCTTTTGCTTTCCCATATTGCTTGAAACCTGTGGCCTGCTTAATAATGTGGACCGTCCTCCTTAAAGGGAATGTGTTGCTAGCAAAAAATGCATTTTTTTTTTAGTTAAACAATTAGTGTGTAGGTGATTAAACATTGTTCTAATTTTTTTTATTTTTTTCACGAGTCAGGAAATATTATAAATTAGATTCTAATTTATAATATTTCCCAGCACTGGTCACTAGATCGAGCAATTCCCAAAATTGCAGCATTTCATGTGGTAAAGCAACCACATTTCTTTATGCTGCAAAATTGGGAAAAAATCCCTCGCTCTAGTGAGCTCTCAGAATCCCCCCCTCCTTTATCCTGGCTAGTGCCGGGAGAAACGAGGGGATTGAACGGCCAAACCTCCTACACTGTGTGTCGCCATTTTTTGAGCTAACACACAGTGTGGAAGGTTTACATACAGTAGTAAACACACTGAAACACGGTCCGTCCGCTCCGGAAGCCGCGACCGGAAGTAGTAATCTTACTGTCCGGCCGCGACTTCCGGTCTACAGGAAAATGGCGCCGGACGGCGCTCAGTTCAACTTGGACTGTGTGGGAGCGGCGCATGCGCCGTTCCCACACAGACGGCGTACACCATAGTGGATGGAACGGGCCCCGTTCGCATTCACTATGGGACCGTATTCCATGTCTGTATGTGTCGTTAATCGACGCATACAGAAATGGAAAAAAAAATGGCAGCCCCCATAGGGAAGAAAAAGTAAAAAAATAAAAAAAAGTAACACACAAATAAATACAAAAGTTTTTTATAAAACACTAACCTCAAACTGATATAAAAAAATTTTTTGGGGCGACACTATTCCTTTAAGTAGTTTTCCTTTGATTGGACACACCTGGAAAACGAATTATCACAGGTGTCTGAGATTGATTACAATGATCCAAAGAGCCCTAAGACACAATACCATCCATGAGTTTAATTGAAAAACTAATAATTAAATGTTTGACACTTAAATCCAATGTGCATAATAATTTGGAACACGGCGTATATATATATATATATATATATATATCAATAGCGTTTTTTTTGTTAGCAGTAGTGTAGATATATATATATACCAGTTTGTGTTTTTATTAAAAAATAATAATTAAAAAAAAAAATTGTTTGTTTTGTGTTAGTGACATTATGGCGAGGAAGTTTTTTTAGTGGTGAGGAGGCATACGCCATGCTGTGGTCAGAGTCTGAGACCGAATCAGAGATGGCGTCAGAGATAGAACCTGTTGTAGGCAGTGACGATGATAGCGTCACTTCATGTTCATCTTCAGGGGACTTTACCCCTGACGCAGTTGAATCTGCAGTACATGGAAGCGCAGGGTCTAGTAGCGCTGTAGCATGGTACACCCTGGTCCCTCCAGTTCAGGCTCTTGTATGGGCACCTGCTCCATCTTTTGGGGCTAGAATCCACGTATTTACTGCCACTCCTGGCATAAATGTGGACAATATAAATTTTATCCAAATGGATTACTTCCATTTATTTATTACTGACGACCTCCTAAATATCATTGTCCACGAAACTAATTTATATGCCACTCAGTATATAATTTTTGGGACTCACCCTAAATATGGGTATTGTCAAAAAACCTCCATTAGGTCTTACTGGTCAACAAGACCAGCCCAAGCCACCCCAGTGTATTCTGCAGTAATGCCCAGGTCTCGTTATGAGACAATAATGAGGTTCCTCCACTTCAATGACAACGCACAGGCCCCCACAAGTAGCGATGCAAACCGTGATCGGTTGTTCAAAATAAGACCGCTAATAAATTCCCTCAATAATTTATTCCTGCAACTTTACACCCCTGAGCAGAATGTAAGTGTGGACGAATCCCTCCTCAACTTTCATGGAAGACTTAGCTTTCGCCAATATCTACCTTCCAAAAGGGCAAGATATGGCGTTAAGCTTTACAAATTGTGTGAAAGAGGGTCAGGATATACCACCACCTTCAGAATTTATGAAGGGCGGGACCGCACAATAAATGTTCCTGGATGCCCCCCTGATCTTTCCACCAGCAGTAAGATAGTGTGGGAGATAATGCAGCCTCTGCTTCACAAGGGGTACCACCTGTACTGCGATCATTTTTATTCCAGTGTGCCCCTGTTTAGGCATTTGCATGCTGCAAAGACTGGGGCATGTGGTACCATGCGCAAAAACCGTATTGGTTTTCCGCAGCAATTAGTGGGGAAGCGCATGGTAAAGGGGGACTCCTGTGCTTATGCATCTGAAGAATTGCTGGCGGTCAAGTACAGGGTTGGCAAAGATGTGTATGTACTAAGCACAATACATACAGCAGGAACAGTGGCAGTGAGGGAAAGAGGGGCAACATCGGACAAGCACAAACCAGTGAGCGTGTCCGAATATAACAAGTACATGGGGGGGGGGTGGATTTAAGCGACCAGGTTTTACAGCCCTATTTCGTAAAACACAAAACAAAAACATGGTACAAAAAAGTGGCAATTTATCTGTTACAGGTGGCAATCCACAACTCATTTGTAAAAAAACAGAGGAAAAGACACATACCTGGATTCCCAGGAGAAAATTATTGAAGGCCTCATTTTTGACGTTCAGGACACCTGAGAACAGCCCCAGTCTGAGGATGTCACGCGACTGACTGAAAGACATTTCATCACTCGGATTCCCCCAACACCAACTAGAAGCAACCCGCAGAAAAAGTGCCGCGTCTGCAGAAAAGACGGGCACCGCAAAGATTCCCGATATTTCTGTCCCTCATGTCCCTCGCAACCAGGCCTGTGCATTGAGCCATGTTTTAAAAAAATACCACACTGTCCTGAATTATTAGATTTTAGTTAATTAGTTGAAAATATATTTTGGGATCTCTGCTTCAAGAGCAGATATTTTGGAAGTTTTATAGAAACTCTGTTGAGTTTTGTAAAACCAGCTTTGAAAAAAGGCGATTTGTGAAATAAGCTTCTTCTATCGTAAGCCGTCCTAGATCTCTATGTGATAAATAAGGCACACATATTTGGTATCCCCATGCACAGGAGAAGTGGAAGAATGTGAAAGGAGATAGATTTTGTCCGTGGTCTATACTGTGTGTGAAAAATGCTAGCATAAACTGACATATTTGCTAAAAAATTGCTAATTTTATTTTGTTCCATCTTATTCAAGAAACTTTCAGAAGAAAACTGGACTGTCTAAAAATATGATAAACCCCTTGAAGAAAACCTTGTGGGGTCTACTTGTGTGAATGAAGTCATTTATGGGGTGTTTATAATGTTTCAGCAGCATTAGGCCCCCCAGAATTCTGTATGCT
This sequence comes from Rhinoderma darwinii, assembly GCF_050947455.1. NCBI lineage: Eukaryota > Metazoa > Chordata > Amphibia > Anura > Rhinodermatidae > Rhinoderma > Rhinoderma darwinii. Next base: position 266,418,535 of record NC_134689.1, on the reverse strand, counting down.
GCTATAAAATCAAATGCAGAATTCCTGGACCGAAAAGGCCAAAAAGTCTCCTTTTATGCCAAGCCCTGGCACATGCCCACACAGTGAATAAAGCACACATATTTGGTATCCCCATGCACGGGAGAAGTAGAAGAATGTGAAAGGAGATTCATTTTGTCCGTGGTCTATACTGTGTGTGAAAAATGCTATCATAAATTGACGCAATTGCTAAATTCTTGCATTTTTTTCCAATTTTACCCACTTTAGAGAAAAAAATAAACATTATGTATACTGACAAATGCCACTAAAACAAAGCCCAATCTCTCCTTTAAAAAGAGTGTAAAATTCAAAGATGAACTTTATTCACCTGCAGAGTTATAGTCATCAAAAGAAGCGCATAGCAAAATTGTGAAATTTGCTCTAGTCATTTAGCTGTAAAACAGCCTAGTCCTTAACCGGGTAAGAGGTTTCTCTCTCGTTCTGGTCCCAAGAGGAGGGGGCGTAAGAGGGGGGATACTGTAATGTCTGTGGTCGCTGACCACGAACTCCTTCCATCCAGTCGACACCCTTCTCTCCAGAGATGTCTGCACATACGGCCGTCCTGTTCCACAGTGACCACCAGGGTGCGCCCGCGAGCTCAGTCCAGACTTAAGAAGCCAAAGCGCACGCATGTGGGAGATTGAGCTGATTGCTCCCAGAGCACCCTGGGCTATAAGAAGGTTCCAGCCCCATGCCTAAGCGTTGTTTGTCATATCCTAGTTTGTCTAGCTAATGGTCTCCCAGTGTTTTCCAGTTCCAGTGTTCCCTGTTCCTGTATCCCGTATCCTGTATCCTGTGCTATCCTGTTCTAGTGCCGTGCTGTGCTGTACCTATGCCTGTCTTGCTGCTCCACACCTAACGTCTACCCGCTGCCTAGTCCCAGCCGAGCCTGCCTTGCTACTGTCCGAGCTGCCACAGGTACCTTATACAAACTGTGAACTGTGACCTGCACCCTGTTGGCCAGCTGCCATACCGCCAAGGCGGTATTGCCCAGTGGGTCCACGAACCCTACGTGACACTCAGTACATAAATACAGCACCAGAACAAATCTCAATACATAAATACAGCCTCAGAACCAAACTCGGTACATATATACAGTACCAGAACAAAGCTCATACATATATACAGTACCAGAACAAAGCTAAGAACTTAAATACAGCATCATTACCAAGATCAGTACATATATACCGCACAAGAACAAAGCTCAGTACATATATACAGCCCCAGAACCAAGCTCAGTACATATATACAACACCAGAACAAATACAGCTCAATTTAGTGCAACCCCTGCCGTATAGGTTTGTACGGTGTAAAACTACAGCTCCCAGCATGGCCCGAACAATGGTAAGGATATGCTGGGAGATGCTGTTTCACAAAAAATATCATACCACCCATCATCTCACTGCAGATCATACAGTGACTACAGTACTGATTAGAGGCAGAATAAACACTTACATTAAGTGACTCACCGGTGACGTCTCAGATTCTAGTTCTTTTTCTCTTTTTTTCTCCCTCCGGTCCAGACCTCTATGATGGATTTCTCCCTGCCACGACCCATTTCTGCAGATTACCGCTCAGATGTCTTCAGCTTCTCACTTTTAAAACATTTCTGCACCTATAAACGAAGATAAAATTCTCAACACCACTATCTATAATAGTGCCATACACTGCACCTCTAACTATAATAGCACCATACACTGTGTCCCTGATTATAATAGTACCATACACTGTGTCCCACGCACACACCATGCCCCCTGTACATAGTGCCCCCGTAGCCCCCTGTATATAGTGACCCCCATAGAGCCTCGGTAGATAGGGCCCTACATAAAGGCCCCTGTAGATAGTGCCCCACATACAGCTCTCTGTAGATAGTGCCCACATATGGACTCCAGACCTGCAAGGCAATAGTGCTAATTACTGAGCCACCGTGCTGCCCTACATATAGCTTCCCCTATAGATAGTGCTCAACATATAGCCCACCTCTGTAGATAGTTCCTCACATATAGCCCACCCCTGTAGACAGTGCCCTACATATAGCCCCTCTGTAGATAGTGCCCCACAGGTTACCCACCCCTGTATATAGTGTCCCACATATAGCTGACCCCTATAGATATTGTCCAACAAATAGCTCCCCCTATAGACAGTTCTCCACATGTAGCCCACCCCTGTATATAGTGTCCCACATATAGCCCACCCCTGCAGATAGGGCCCTACATATAGCTTACCCTCTATAGTGCTCCACATCCCCACATATAGACCCCCTGTAGATAGAGCCCCCACTGTAGATAATGCAACTCACAGTTTTAGTAGAAAAAAAACCAACTATACACACTCACCCTGATCTTATTCCTGCGCCATCCGGTGGCAATGCAGATCTGCTCTCTTCTGAGCAGGTCTGCTGGAGCTGAATGATGCAAGCGGCGCATCGTTGAAAGACAATGATTGGCAGGGCAGAATGACTTGCCCTGTCAATCAGCGCCTTTCAACCACGGAAGCGGTGCAGTGACGTCATCTCTAGCGACGTTGAAAGGCGCTGATTGGCGGGGCAAGTAATTTTGCCCCGCCAATCAGCTTCATTGTAAGGCGCTGAATGGTCGGGCGTGAAACGTGCCTGGCCATTCAGCGCTAATTCATGTAATGCCGTGGGACCCGTAGCAGCCGCTAACTGCTGCTACGGCGGTAGTTACGCCACTGCCCATTACTTATTTTCACAAAACGAGTTGTACCCATTTTCCTTCTGTTATATAAGACTTCGTTCACATCTGCGTTGGGACTCCATTCATGGGTTCTGTTGGAGCTTTCCGTCAGGGGAACCCATGAAGGGAATCCAAACTGAAACAAATGGAAAACATAGGTTTCCGTTTGCATCACCATTGATTTCAATGGTGATGAATACGATGCAAATGTTTTTTTTTTTAGTCAGCGCTGTGCAAGGGTTCCGTCGTTTTGACAGAATCAATACCATAGTCGACTGCGCTATTCATTCTGTCAAAACGACGGAATCCTTACACGAGGACAGACGGAAAACATTTGCACCTGATCCATCACCATTGAAATCAATAGTGATGCAAATGGAAACCTATGTTTTCCGTTTGTTTCAGTTTGGATTTCGTTAATGGGTTCCCCTGACGTAAAGCTCACACGGAACCCATGATGTGAACACAGATTTGAACAGTGATGTCAGGGGCTACTCCAGGAGCGGAATCATCAGCCAGAGCGTTGGCGACCCTCTGGTCGGGGATTCTACTCCTGGAGGTAGCCCCTGACGCCACTGTCCATATATGGACAGTGACATCAAGGGCTCCTCCAGGAGAGGAATCCCAGGCCAGAGCCTTGCGAAATGATTCCACTCCTAGAGGGAGACCCAATGGCGCTATCTAGAGGGAGAGGGGGGTGTAGCTCTATCTACAGGGAGGGGGGTGTGACACTATCTACAAGGGGGTGTGTGGCACTATCTACAAGGGGTTTTTGTGGCACTATCTACTCTCTATATGAGGCTGTGTGGCACTATCTATAGGGGGCTGTTTGGCACTATCTAGAGAGGGCACTGTGGCACTATCTACAGAGGGCACTGTGGCAGTATCTACAGGGGGGTGTGGCACTATCTACAGTGTGTGTGATACTATCTACTGGGGCAGTGTGGAGCACCATCTACCATGCATGTGTGGCACTATCTATGCTGGTTTTTATGCTACCAGTAGTGGTCAGCACATATCACCTAGCTCTAGTGATAAAGTGAGACATTACCTGCCTGTAAACAACCGGATAACCAGAAAGAGATACTGGCCACCATAGTAGTTGTCAGCCAAACTAGTGCAGACATTTTTGTTTGTTTATTTGTATGTAGAAGTTCTGGGAAGAAAGCCACGCCCATTAGCTACACCCACCACGTAAGCCACACCTCCATAAGACGTCTCAAGACGTGCTAAAAAAAATCTGAAAATCAGGGGCTGTATTCCCTTGAAAACAGGTCCGTATTTTCAGACGTAATTGCAGTTAGGGTATGTGCACACGATAAGGCTGGGTTCACACACCCAATTTACGGACGTAATTCGGCCGTTTTAGCTCCGAATTACGTCCGAAAATACGGCTCCAAAGCGTTGGCACACATCTGCCCATTCATTTGAATGGGCTTTACGATGTTCTGTGCCGACGGTCATTTTTTTTAAGCGCCGCTGTCAAAAGTCGGCGCGTAAAAAAGACGCCCGCATCAAAGAAGTGCCTGTCACTTCTTGAGACGTTAAATAGAGCCGTTTTCCATTGACTCCATAGAAAAACAGCTCCAATTACGTCCGTAATGGACGCAGCGAAAAGCGCCTGCACTTGCCATTACGTCTAAAATTCCGGAGCTGTTTTCTCCTGAAAACATCTCCGTAATTTCAGCCGTAACAGAGGCTGCCGTGTGAACATACCCTAACTGCAATTACGTCTGAAAATACAGACCTGTTTTCAAGGGAAAACAGCCCCTGATTTTCAGACGTTTTTTGAGCAACTCACGTTTTTCGCAGCATTTTTCGTGGCGTTTTCGCTGCATTTTTTACGTCCGTTTTTGGAGCTGTTTTCATTGGAGTCTATGAGAAAACGGCTCCAAAAACATCAAAATAAGTGTCCTGCACTGAGGCAGTCATTTTACGCGTCGTCGTTTGACAGCTGTCAAAGGACGACGCGTAAATTACAGGTCGTCGGCACAGTACGTCGGCAAACCCATTCAGATGAATGGGCAGATGTTTGCCAACGTATTGGAGCCGCATAATACGCCTCGTCTACGCCTGAAAATAGGTTGTGTGAACCCAGCCTTATCGTGTGCACATACCCTTACCCAGAAGGCTGTGTTCCTCCCTCCAGCGCGGCCTCCTGGGATGCAGCGGCGGTCATATGGGATGAAACGTCATCCCAGGAGGCCGGTCTGCTACCAGTTTTCCGCAGCGGACCACACAGTTTGGTGCGCTTTTTCGCCCGGAATTCCCTGCGGCACACAGAGCGGATACGCTACGTGCTTTTACGCAGCATATCCGCTCCGTGTGAACTCGGCCTTACTATCCTGCCTTACCTAGGTCTCCAGCAGCATAATAACCCTGTCATTAAAGGGGTTTTCCACCTTCTGACAAGTCATGACCCATCCACCGGACAGGTCATCAGTACATAATCCGTGGGGGTCCATCACCCGGGCCCTGCACAGATAAGCTGGTCCAGTGCCTCTGTGCACCGGACGTACATGCCGGAAGCAGTTGGCTCTTGCCACGGAATAGCGGCCGAGCTGCAGTACTGCAGCTCTCCTCTTATTCAAGTGAATAGGAGCGGACCTGCAGTTCTGCAGCATGGCCACTATGCTATGTACGAAGCCAACTTCTTCCGGCTCCGTACATAGCATTATGTGCCATAACATCCGGTGCCCGCAGGCCACCAGAGCGGCTGATCAGTGCGGGGTCCGGGTGTCTGACCCACACCGATGATATACTGATGACTTATCAGGTAGATAGGTCATCAGTTGTCAGAAGACGGACAACCTCTTTAAATGCCCACCCTCAGCTGACTCTCCAGAAAACAGATACTGACAGCTTATCGTGTCTGCTCTCTTGGCCAGTATAAAAAAGTTTTGTTTTTTTATATGGATAGTCACAAAAGTAAAAATAAAAAATAGCACCAAGATAAAAAAGTTTATAATGAAAACCTAATTGTAATATTATTTACCGATGAAACATTCCCTTTAAGATTTTATTACTGTAAGGGCTTATTTACACGAGCGTTTTAAACGTCCGTGGGACAGCCGTTGAAACAGCGGCCATCCCACGGACCTATGTAATTCAACGTGGCCGTTCACACAGCTG